>NC_080773.1:15729521-16375771 GCF_020826845.1 Diceros bicornis minor
AATCGTGGGTAGACTGAGGATGGAGGCCCTCAGAGGAAAGGCAGTACCCACCATGGTATAAATGAACATTGAGGAGCCCTGAGGAATTATCTGCTGACAGTGTCCTTCCTCGTTCAAGGAGCCAAGATCCTATGCTCGGGAATAGCAGTCACAGTGTCTGATATTTATTTAGGGCAAGTGACCAGCGTGTTCTCACAGAGCACAAACCCTCAGCCTCCAACCACAGTAAGTAAAGTCACTCACGTAGTGAGAGCTGGTGTGTTCCACCACATGCCCTGCCTTAGCAGGGAATCCTGGATTCCCAGCCACTCCCTACCTTCTGAATTTTTAGAGGGGATCTCCACTTCCCAACCTTAAGTTGACATAGGTCCTCACACCCTTCCTAGCCACAAAAGATTCCGCTGGGACACAGCCCTGGGAGAGATGCTCACTCTGCCTGGGCCAGGCAGGCCTGAGTAAGATGGACATGTTTCCAGGAGACATTTCCTCATCCTCCTCCTTCCCCCTGCTGCTTCTTTATGAATGTGAGCATTCTCCTTTGGTGAGACTTTCCCTGTCTTGTGGTGCTCTGGGTGCTGTGGGCCTCAATGCCCCGCCTGGCCACTGAAGCCTATTGTTTAGAAACACATCAGGGAAAAAATCAAGGCCTTGGGTTCTAGAAAAAATCTTCAGAAGTAGATGGAAGCCTCCTGTGGCTCTACTCCTGCCCCTCCTCTGGTACAAATGCCCTGGGTCTGGACCACACGCTCTGAGGATAGCCAATTCCTTAAGTGATCATGGGCCATCTCCCCACTCCACCCTCCCACCACCTGCCACCTCCTTCAGCTAGAAATCACAACAGCTTAGGAATGCCATCATTCTAAGGCCATAAGTCACCTTCTGTATTTCCATGAGTTGTTAACTCTTCTTTTGCTTCCCCAGGTCAGGGCCACTCTGACAACTCCCCTAACAAGGTAAGCACAGCCAGTGTCACTGGTTCACTTTCTCATGGAAATATCTCTGTGTAGAAGGGGTTATTCTTGAAGACACCAATGTGAGACCAGGTTTGGGTCAAAGTTCCTCAGTGCAGAAACAAACAAAGAAGTGTTGGTAACGACCCCCATGAGTCTACCTCATTGCAAGCATGTGGACTTTGGAATTATCCCCATCCTGTGTTTGAATCCTGGCTGAGACTCTTAGTACCTCTGTGATCTTGGACAAGTAGATTAACCTTTCTGATCCTCAGCTTTGTCATCTGTAAATGGGCATGCTGCCTACTTCGAAGAGAAGCTGAAGGAGTTATGTAAGATACAAATGTACAGCATCCAGCACAGTGCCCAACGCAAGGAAGGACTAGATCATTCCCCCTCCTCTACCTCCAGTCTGACTCTGCTCTTACTGTCAAAGGATAAATTCCATTCTAATGGGTCTCATCTCTTAGTTCCTTTACTTTATAATAATTTAACCAAATTTTTCTCTTCTTAATCTTTCCATAGTGTACACATATATACTGAAAAGTGCTTAAATCACAAGTATATTTTAACAAATATGAATTTTCACAAGTTAAATATACCCATGTAAGCAGCACCAAAATCAAGAAACAAAATGTGTCATCCTTCCCCTGAAAAACACTCCAGTTACTTCCCTCCAAAGAGTACCCACTATCCTAAGCTCTGATGCACTAGATTAGTTTTGCCTGTTTATGCTTGTCTGGCTGCAGACCCAGCTGGGTGAGCAGTGTGGTGTAGGTTGCAGAGAGACCGAAAAAAGAACCAGAGATGGTGAACGAGACATATAGGTTTATTGGGAGTTTCTTACAGGGATGTCCAGCGGTGGCTGGCTGGACAGAAATGTGTACCCGCTACCACAGGCAGGGAGAGGTTGCTTGTATAGGCAGGGGACACAAAAGCTATATGCTTGCCAAGAAGGGCTGTCCCTGGTACAACCAGCATTCCCAGGAACAACAGCTCAGGGGAGGGGCTCTGTGTCCCTTTAAGACATGATGTTTTTTGAGTGAGATAAGGCAGGATCCAGGATGCCCAGGCCCTGGATTGTTACAAATCCCAGCAGCTGGGCCTTCTGGCCAGAAGGGAGCCAGAAGGACACATGGTTGCAATGGGCGTGTGGGCTCTGGCTGAGCAAGCAAGGCCCAGGCCCTACAATGCTCTTACATAAATGAAAGACACAATACATCCTTATATGTGTCTGGCTTCTTTCATTCAAACTTGTTTTGTGAGATTCATCCACATTGTTGTATGCATTTGTAGTTTGTTTATTCCCATTGCTGTATCATGTATTCCATTGCACGAATACCATAATCTCTCTCTTCCAATGATCATTCACAGGGTGTTAGCAAGCAGAGATAACAGGTGATCAAAGCCCTTCTCCAAAGCTAAAAGTTTCAAAGTGGTGATAGCATGTGGTACTAAATCACACTAGACCAGGTGAGGGCCTGACCTGTGACACTGATTTAACTGACCGCTGCTCAAAAAAAAAAAAAAAAAAGTACACACGTTTTAATCATTTTATGGGCTTTATTCAAGTAAATGCCCACAGAAGGAGGGGCTACAGCTTTAGGGAGCAGTCAGCTGTTAACAATTTGTTGGGTTTTGGGAAAGGAATCAGAGAGATACCCTTCAGAGATTACTTAATAATTGTTAAAGAATGCATCATTTGGGGTAGTGGGTTTTTTCCCCTTTCTCTGAGACGTTCTGCCATTTTAATTTTTGTAACTGCTTATTTATGTGAGAGGGGTTAGTTTTACTCAGCTTAGCTGTGTAAGCCAATCTGTCTGCCTTAGGTGAAAGAAGCCACCAAAACCCCTCAAGTCCCCTTGCCCAGGAGCTCCTCAAGGCTTCTATGTCAGGGGCTCCAAATAGAAAAGAAGAAGCTGTTTTCTTCATTCATGGCTAGAAATGGATCTAACTCAGTTTCTAGGATCTCAGACCAACCACCATCCACCATTCTATCCCATGTGTCTGCCTGTGCATGTTCTGTCTGTCTGCCCCACTCACTTTCTCAGGAAACCCTGGCCCTGCTAAGGTGCATTTGGTCCTTGAGAAGTGGGAGCACCCTGAAGGGAACACTATCACTCACGCCATTGGCTACATCTGAATTATTTGTTCAATGTGCTCTATATTTATAATAAAAATTATATATTAGACATCAACATACTGCCTCACAGCTGATACTACTGTAGACAATGTCTTCTTTACAGGCAGAAGAAAGAGAAATTGCTTAACTGGGTATTAGAGTAAGCCTATTTCTAAATCTACAGATATTTGATCTAGTGATCAGAGAATTAGCTAAATTCCTTTGCACACCTTCTAACAAAGTGGGTCTATCTAGAACCAACAGGCCACAGCTCCAACCTGCCTGGAAGAATGGCTTGTCTTCCTCCCAGAAAGAAGATGATTGCATGAGGAAAATGTCTCCAGCCTCTTTCTTAGAGACAAGTAACCCTTCCCGCACAGGTGGCTCCAGTGAATCAGATGCAGCAATCTGGCTTTCACTCACAAGGGTCTCCAACGGTTCAGTCACATAGAAATCTCTCCAGCACTTTCTCTCTTCCTTGTCCCCAGTTCCTTCAGATGGTCAGATCTCTTCTGGCCTGAATAACCATCATTTATTAATTCCACTAAGTATTAACCTATTATCTCATTTCTTTCACTTTCAAGCAATTGAAACGTGTACTGTCTTTCCTCTTCCTCATGACCTCATTTCTGCTGGCCCTCTGCTGTAGTGCCTCCAGACACAAGACTGCTGGAAGCAGCATAAAATCAGTATCCATCTCTTGGCAAAACTCAAAGGTATTTTCACCATCCTCACATTGTTCACTTTTACAACATCTAAGACCACAGACAACTTTTTCCTTCTTGGACGCTCTCCTCCTTCCATCCCCACCAATGCACTGCACCCCCACACCAGATTTAGTACTCAGACCCTGCTTGTCTCCCTCTACCACCCTCTTTCCACAGCTCAGTGACCTCTCTGCAGATGCCTCCTACATCTCTATCTCTACACCTGCTCCTTCCCAGAACTCATGACACTCACATCCAAATACCTTCAGCCCTTGCTCTTTTGTTTCCCAGATTCAATACATCCTCAAAGCCTCGATTCTTTTTTAATAGCTCTCAGTTGTGTTGTTCTCTCCATTCCCATAAACCCTAATAACCCAGGCCCTCAACAACTCTGCTGCTGGAAGTACAGCTTGACGTCTTGTCTCTGGTCTATTCACTGAAATCTTCCTTGCATACTACTGCCTCATAAACCTTCCTAAAAACTGGTTCACTGTCCTACTCAAGAATCTACAGTGGCCTACCCTGGCCTACCAGATAACTTCATACTTCTTCCTCTATACTAACATTTCTTAATTTCTTTACCTCTGCTCTCTAATATATTTCCTCCATTCTAATTATATCTGTCTCCTTACCTATCCCTACCCCTCCACCCCATATACACATATAGTTCTTAGTCCCAATGATATGCCTGAAAACAAACACCAAACAGGGCAATGTTCTCCCTGTTCTCTCACAGAGGAGTTACCCACACCCACCATCACAAGCAACAACTCTGACCCTGGGGATGACGAGGAGCCTGTAGCATTAATGTTTGAACCTGAGACTCAGGTCACAACCTACGTGTGGTTGAGAATCTTTTCTTGATGACTAGTTCCTGTGTTCCTGAAATCCTATTGAGCACCTCCTGTGCTACAAGTCTCAGTGTTAGATTCCATGAAAGATACAGAAATGAGAAAGGCAGGGTCCCAATCCCAGGGAACATAGAGCCTAAGACAGGAGATAAGACATGAAAAATTATTATAATACAAAAATAGAAATGGATAATTGACACAAGACAGAGATACAATGGGAAATATGGCTAAACATTAGAATGAGTGGGAAAAATTTAAAAACAACTGGTACTCAGGCCCCACCCACAGATCCTGATTTAATTGGTGTGGGGTGGAACTCAGGCAAGGGTAATTTTTTAAAGCTTCCCAGATGCTGTTAACATGTAGCCAGGATGGAGAACCTCTTCTGTAATAGGTAGGACTTGAGCCTAAAGGCAGTGGTTTTTAGCTAGGACTATGGACCAGAATTACCTAGAGACCTTTTTCAACATATGTAATAAGCCTATAAACCATCCCTGAAGAAGCTGATACAATATGTCTGGGGTGAGACTTGGGCTTGTGTATTTTGAAAAACTCCCAGGTGATTCTCACATATATTTTATGTTAGGAAACACTGACCTAAAACAGGTAGGACTGAAAAACTGGGGAGATAGGAGACCATTCCATGAGATGGGCATGAGATGAATAATCTATTCTGCAAGGCACAGAGAAGTACTCAAAAAGAAACTATTGGCAAATAGCTAAACTTTAAAGTACCAAGTGTTGCGAGGATGGGAAACAACCGGTATTCTTACATATTGCTGATGGAAATATAAAATGGCACAACCACTCTGGAAAAGAGTTTAGCATTTTCCTACAAAGTTACATATACTCATACAGTGCAGCATTCTCACTCCTAGGTATTTACCTAAGAGAAATGAAAATAAATATCCACACAGAGAGTTATACACGAATGTTCATAGCACCATGATTCACAGCAGCCAAAAAGGGGAAACAACCCAAATATCCCTCAACATGTGAGTGGATAAACAGATTGTGGTATATCCATACAGTGGAATACTAATAAGCAATAAAAGGGGCACAAACTACTGCTAAAACAAGACGGTTTACTCTCCAAAACATTATGCCATGTGAAAGAAACCAGACACAAAGGAGCACATACAATATGATGCCATCTAAATGAAGTTCAATAGCCATAAGTAATTAATCGTGTTAGAATTCACCATAGGGGGTGGAATTAACTACAAAGGTGCACAAGTGAGCTTTTTGGGCTGATGGAAATGTGCTACCTCTCGGTGCAGGTGGTGATTACATGGGTGTATACATTTACTAAAAAACCAACTGTACACTTAAGATCTGTGTATGCTTTTCGGTGTATTTTAATTTTCCCTTGATTTTTAAAAATAAAATAAACAAAGGAGCAGATAATGCAGTCTATCAGATACAAAGCACCTGTATTTTCTATTTTTGCAAGACAAATTACCACAAATTTAGTGGCTTAAAACAACACCCCTTTATTAGCTCAGAGAATTCAGTTCCTTTAAGTTATAAGACCAAGGTCCCCATTGTCCTGCTAAGGACTGATGTTACTAGAGGACTAAGGACTACTACTAAGACCACTAATACTAAGGACTAAGCTACTAGAGGCTGTTCTCAGGTCCTACCCATGAGGCCCCCTCCATCTCAGCAATGGAGAAATCCCTTAAATAGAATCCCTCTCACACTTCGAATCTCTCTGATTTCCCTTCTGAAACCAGCTGGAAAAAACTGTCTGCTTTTAAAGGGCTTGTGTGATTAGATTAACACAACTCAGATAATCTCTCTTTCCGTTAAACTGAATGTTAACTGTTTAGTAACCCTAGTTACATCTGCAAAATCCCTTTGCCACATAAGATAACATAATCACAGGCATGCTATTTCATCATATTCACAGTCAGGATTAGGGGTAAATCTTGGGGTACCATCTTAGAACTGTGCCTACCACAGCACCGTATGAAAGCTGTTCACGCTCTCGGGGAGCTCCTTCAGGGTTCTTGTTCTGAAGAAACAGCAAAGAAACCAAACATGGTCAGTCCAAACTCAAAGTGAGACCGAAGAGACTAAGGACAAAAAACAGAGACAAGAAAACAAGGGCCCATGTCCTTCTAGCCTGTGAATGTCTGAGTCACAGACACACTCATTGCTCTCAAACCTTTAGTAATGTTCTCAGGCACTGACGGTAGCTAGCATTTCAGTTAATCCCTAACTAAAGTTGTCGGAAACCCAAACTCATCGCAAGAAACCAACCACAAATGACAGGAAGGAGACACTAATCCAACCAGGAGATTTTATAGATTCCTGAAGATTCATTCATTCAACACACATCTACTGAGGATTTACTGTATGTCAAGCACTAAGCCAGGTGCTGAGGAGAACATGAAGATTAAAAAATAAAGCCCTTTTTTGGATTTTTAGTCAAACAATTCTACTGCAAAAAAAAAAAAAAAGAAAAAGGGTGGGGTGGACAAAGGAAGAAATAAAGGAGTAAAGAAAAACGAGGAGGGAAGGGGACAAGTTATGAGATAATTGCATAAATTGGAATAGCGAATATTTTATGATATTGAGGAAGTATTAACTTTTAGTGTGATAATGATATTGTGGGTATGCTTTTTAAAGATCCTTGATATATTAGTAATATAACTGAAATATTTACATATGAAATGATTTGATGTCTGGGATTTGCTTCAAAAAACTCCAGGTTTGGAGAGGAGACTATAGATGGAACAAGATTGGCTGTGAAATAACTGCTGAAGCTGCAGGATGAGTCCATAAAGATTCATTATATCATTAGCTTAGCTTCCCACGTATTTGAAATTTTCCAGGAAAGAAAAAAGTCCTCACTCTTCAGAAGTTTCTAACATGAGGAGTCAGATATTCCAACAAATAGAATCCTATGTAGTTTAACAAAATAAACACAAAGCGCTGCTCAAGCTCCTAGGACAGTGACTGCCCGGGGGTAGGCAGAAGGAGTCAGAGAAGATGTCACAAGAGCCTCCCCCTTGACCAGCGTCTTGAAGGAAGAGTGCCCCAGGCACAAGGGCAGCCCAGAGGTACAAAGGCACACAGATGGGCAGTGGCAGAGCTTCCACACACTCTCTGGATGACTTGAGAGAGGCCGTGTTAGCTAAGAGCACCTGTTCCAGAGCCAGACCACCTGCGCTGGAGTTCCTGCTCCTGAATCCCCACTGTGCGACCTCAGGTGAGCTATTTGTATTGTCTCTGGGCCTCAAATTCTTTACCTACAAAATGAGGATTATACTGGGGCTGGCCTGGTGGCATAGTGGTGAAGTTCGCACACTCTGTTTGGGCGGCCCAGGGTTCGCCACTTTGCATCCTGGGCATGGACCTACTCACTGCTCATCAAGCCATGCTGAGGCGGTGTCCCACGTAGAGCAACTAGAAGGATGTACAAGTATGATATACAACTATCTACTGGGGCTTTGGGGAAAAAAAAAGGAAAAAGGAGGAAGATTGGCAACAGATGTTAGCTCAGGGCTAAGGTTCCTCAAAAAAAACAAAAATGAGGATTATAACAATACATACTTCAGGGGCTGTTGTCAGGAGTCAATGATTTGATCTGGCTATAAAACATCTAGAGGACAGTGGGTGAGCAATAAACGTTAGCTGTTAGTAGTGGCAGCAGTATCCCAGCCCACAGTGCCACACATTTCGAAAATCTCATCTAATTCCTACTTGTCGCTTATCTTCTCTTTGTTAGACTGTACACCTGTAAAGTAGGGACTGTGTCTTACTCATCTCTATATCCCCAGAACTCAGCCTAAGGCCACACCCACAATAGGCACTGATCAGGCAGCTCTTCTTTCAGGCAGCAGAGAGGGACCACCAGAAGCCTCTGCCTAGCCCCTCACGATTCCCCTATGGATTATACCTTCAATTCCTACAATTCTGTGGCTTCTTTTAGCTTCCTTCCCTGTTCCCACCTCCTCTCTTACTCTGATCCAGAGATGTGCATTCACCAATGGTGCTCTCTGGCCCTGTCCCTGGCAGGTGTTCCAATGCCTCCTTTCTCTCTCTCCCCACAGCTGTATTATCTAAACAGCCTCTGCATCACTTATTCTGAGATTAACAAAGTGTGAAAGGAGGCTGAATTTCTAGACTATTGGCCTCATACCTATTTGTGAGATGTAGAATCTTCTGGAAAAGAGAAAAGCAGATAAGATGGTAGCCAGAACATCAAGTCTTCAAAAACAGCCCCATCCTTGAGCAAATCCTGTAGACATATTTGCACAGTCAGCTAACATCTCACTGGGGTTTTGTGGGGTTCAGAAACTGCTGGAGAGGAGAGGGAGGCATGATGGGCAGGGAGCCCAGCTTTATGTTAATTTTTGCTTTGCAAACTTATGGTTTCCTCCCCCACACTAGTAAACATCCTCATTCCCCAAACCCCAGAGCAGAGACTCAGAAAGGAAGAGAATAAGAAGATCCAGAGCCTGAGAACTGAGAAGATACAAGACTAGAGATGGCTAGATTCTGAAGATGAAGTAGGAAGGTCAGATGCAGGTCTCTCTCCAATCACAACTCTCTGTACAAAGTGCCCTCTGCCCTGAGCAGTGATGTGGGGCTGGAACATGATCCTGCTCTCCCCAAGAGTGGGAATTGCTGGTAGAACATTAACTACCCAGGAAGAGAAGGAAATGGAGCCCTCTCCATTCCAGAGGGAAGTACCTCTCCATACCCATTCTCCCTGAGTTTCCTCTGAGAGGGGGACTGTTCAAGGTTATGTCCCAGCTCTACGATTTGATGGTTCTTTTCTTTAAAAAAGGTGGAGAGGAAGCACAAAGCAGAAATGGGACACTGAAAAGAACACACTAAAACGATCAGCATAAGCATGATTTTTTTACAGTCCAAGTCCTGTGGAGCATGCCGATCTCCTTCACTGCTCTCTATGACCACCAGCCTTGCCCCACACTGGAGCCTCATCTGAACCCAGAACTCTTCTTCCTTGGGGACTAGAGCAAGGAAGAAAAAGGGGAACTGGGTACTGGAGGACAAATAAATACAAGCAGAGTGGCAGGCTCCCCGAGATACTAACTGTGATTATAAGGAAGTGAAACTGGTCTTCTTGTAGGGCTCAGACTGGTTTTGAGAACAACTTGACAGGATAAGTGACCAAAATATTTGGAGTAATGACATAGCTCTTGGAATAAATGTAGAGACACCCAGGACAACTACTTTTTAGGTGCCCATATTTACCTGGATATGATGTACTTGTAAGAGGAATCCTATAAGTCATGTGAGTCTCATAACTTTATTGTCCTAACTTACACAGGACCTGGGAACAGTTTGATATGACCAGGAGTTTGAGCAGAAAAAGAAGGGAAGGAAAAAAACAGGAGTGTATATGGTGGCAGAGATGTGTAGAGAAGAGAAAAGAAGAGCCAAAGAGAAGAGTAATAAAAGGAACAATAAACCCCTATCATCAACAAAGATATGGTAGCGGTGAGTTAATCGTGGCTCAAATCAGCTAATACGCCCACTCCCCCAGTTGAAGCCATCAGCCAGCCCTGTGTCGTCCAGCGGTGGGGAGGAGGAGGAGTAGAAATGGGCAGAAACAGTCACTAAATTCTCCCACTTACCTGTAAACCCAAGGGCTTTATTACCCTGCACAGGAGAATTAGACTTTGCACATTTGTTGGCTACTTTACATTAGACAGAGACATTTGATTAATGTCAATTCTTCAAAGAAGCAGCTGTACAACTGGCCTATCATTAAATTAACAAATTAAAGAGCAAGAGCTATTAGTGCTGCATGTGTTCATGAGCTTATTCTCTAAAGCAACCTCTGATCTTAAGAATCCTAAGGCCTCCATATGACCCAACAATTCCACTCCCTGGTATATACCCAAGAGAAATGAAAACATATGGCCACACAAGAACTTGTGCACAAATGTTCAAGAGCAGCATTATTTGTAATAGCCAAAATGTGGAAATGACCCAAATGTCTATCAAATTATGAATGAATAAAAAAAACTGTGTAGACAATGGAATATTATTTGGCAATAAAAAGAAATAAAGTACTGATACATGATACAACATGGATGAATCTTAAAAACATTATGCTAAGTGAAAGAAGCCAGTCACAAAGACCACATATTGCATGATTCCATTTATCTGAAATATCAAGAACAGGCAAAGTCATAGAAACAAAAAGTAGATTAGTGGTTTCCAGGGGATGGAGGGAGGAGACGGGGGCAGGAGGGATGGAATGAAGATTGATTGCTAATGGATGTGGGGTTTCTTTTGGGGTGATGAAAATATTCTAAAATGGATTGTGGCGATGGTTGCGCAATTATGTGAATACACTAAAAACCAATGACTTATACACTTTAAATGGATGAATTGTAAGGTATATGTATTATAGCTCAAAAAAGCTATTATTAAAAAAAAAGAATCTTAAGATGTGCAGGTTTGTGTCAGCTGGCTGGGATAGCTATACTATCCTATAAGCCCATTAGGACCCATAGCCGCTTGAAAACTGCAAAAATCTGAACTTCTGCTTTAATTTTTCAAAAAAAACTCACATCAAGGCCTTGACCTCATTTCTGCTCTCTCCCTACCAGCTCTGCACCACTTGCTCAATTGGTTTAATGAGAAACGTGTCCAAAGTAACTATGAAAAATCATTAATTGATATCACAAATATTTACAGAGCATCCATTATGTGACAGGTACTTTTCTAGCTCCCAGGAATTCAATAATGAGACACGGAGGCCCTGCCTGCAAGATGCTTACAGCACATTCACTAGCTGCTCTCAGGAGAGCATGGTAAGTGCTACAAAAGGGATGAGCACTGGGAACTGCAGCATCATAACCTAGGGTTGGTATGTTCGTGTAGGATTACAGAAGATGTAATGTTTGAACCAAGGCCTGAAGGATACCTAAAATTGATAGGAAAATAAAGAGGCATGACAGGAGTGTTCTAGGCAAATAGAGTAAGTACAAAGTCCCTGACACTATAGAGGGCAGGGGCATTTAAGGAATTAAAGTACTTTGATGTGTCTGGAGCATAAAGTACAAGAACTGGGGTGAGATGAGGGGCAGGAGGGCACAGATGAAGCTGGAGAAAACTGAGGTCGTGTAAATTTGTAACACAACAAAAACTTGGAGGACACGCTGAAGAGACCAAAGTGCATCCTGAGGGCAACAGAGAATGATTAAAGGACTTTAATAATGGGAAAAGATATGATCAGAATTTTGTTCTCTAAGACCACTCTAGCTGCACTGTGGACCATGAATTAGAGGGGGTGTGGAATTACACTGGAGGCAAGGTGGGGAGTCAGAGAGAAGACCATTGCAGTGATCTAGAAAAGGAAATAATAGTGGCCTGAATCAGTACTGTGGGTAAGGTTGGAAATAGGAGTGGACAGGTTAGAGAGATATTTAGGAGGCAGCATTGTCAAGACTCAGTGACTGACTAGATGAGGGACAGATGAAGGGAGGACTCAAGGACGTGGCCATAATATACACAACTCAAGAGAGAGCAATTAGAACTGAAGTCACAGAGGGCCTGGTGAGTATATACAGAATGGGAAGAGGGCGTAGGACAGAATTCTAAAGACCACTGACAATTATGGGATGTGCAGATCAGAGGAGGTGGCCAAACTGAAAAGGAATGGCCAGACTGGTAGAAAGACACAGAGTGAGGCCCATAGCAGCAGCTCCAGAGTGAACAGTGGTCAACAGTGGCAAGTGCCTGTGACATCAGGTGAAACAAGGGTGAGAAGGGTTTATTGTATTTGTGGATGACTTCACCTGTGGAGACCTTGGTTAGAGCAGTTTCAACTGCACAATGGGAGGAAAAATCAACTCCAAGATTCTGAGGAGTTGATAGGAGACAGGTAAAAGGAGATAGTGACTAAAAACAACTCTTTTAAGAAGTTTGGTTATTAAAAAGGAAGAGAGTTATACAGTGGAAGTTAGAAAAAGAAATAGGGTTCAAAATGTGGATTTTTTTTTTTAATATGAGAAAGATCTAAATATGTTTAAACATTAATATAGATGCAGGGAGTTTGTAGTTTTATATTATAATCATGATCTTTCCCTTAAACTCTCTCCTTTTTTGAGGTAGGGCAATCCTGAAAGGAACATCTATCTTATCATATGCTAGGTGCTAAGTATTTTAAGCCAGAGCAGCTTCCCTGCAGACTTCACTTACCAACATCTTCTCAAACAACATGCTTCTAATACAGCATTAAAATCTGCTCTCTCACCAGGTCTTTTCTCTATGTAAAGGCCACACATGATATAAAACTAGTTATTTTCTCATCATCTTTTAAAACTGTCTCTATTCTTCTTAAATGGGCCTTTTTAAACCATAAGTATTTGCTAACTTGTAAAGATGCAATGGAGACGTGCAAATTGTGTCTCTTTCTCTCTTCTTGTATCAGCAGTAGAATCTCCATTGCTACCTCTGTGGAAATGCTTATTTGTTACTGTTTTTAGAGGAGCTGTGGTTTCAGAGATGGAAAAGGGAAGAATCTGTCAAAGCAGTAAGTGCGTAGGAGGTGCTGACTCTAAGACTGACTCCCAGGAAGGCTATCCTGCCTGCCCATTGGGCAATTACTCAAAGATAGCACCCCCACTCTGCCTAAAATTTTCACCCCACTTTATTAAACCACTTGATATTTCATGCAATTCATTTAGCAAATGATTCTGAGAGGGTTAGAGAACTTTCAACTACGTATGAATCACTTGAACAGTCAGACTGCTTTTCCCCCACCACCTACCTCCAATCTACCACACTGAGTTGGGAGCTTTGATGGGGTGGGGTTAGGAAGAGGACTCAAAAGCTAGGAAAATTTGGGCCTTAAGTGAAGAACAGGGTGGGCCTAGGTGAGGGATTACAGTGGAGGGCTATTGAAAGCATCAACGTCCTATGTGCCTGAAATCTTGGAAAAGGGAGAAGAGTTCAGACGAAAAGTTATCAAAAGTAAGCATCTTTTTAAAAGTGTGTCTCATGTTAATCCACTTCCAGGAAAGGTCGGTAAAACTCTTTTCCTTTCCCTAGAATATCTCTAAAATCCAGACCCTAAGTGTTTTAGTCAGGGTTCTCCAAGGAAACAGAACCAATAGGATGGATATATTCCTAGATATGGATTAGATAGATAGATAGATAGTTGATAGATAGATAGATAGATAGATAGATAGATAGGTAGATAGATAGATAGTTTAGATGGATAGATTAGATAGATAGAAAGATAGATATAGATAGATAGATAGATAGATAGATAGATAGATAGATAGATAGATAGATAGACAAACATAAAGAAAGAGATTTATAAGGAATTGGCTCACATGATTACAGAGGCTGACAAGTCCCAATCTGCAGGGTGAGTCAGAAAGCTAGAGACCCAGGAGAGTCAATGGTGTAGTTCTAGTCTGAAGGCCAGCAGGCTCAAGACCCAAAGGAGCCAATGTTTCAGTTCAAGTCTGAAGGCAGGAAAAAGCCCATGTCCCAGTTAGAAGGCAGGCAGGCAGGAGGAATTCTCTCTTATTCACAGGAAGATCAACCTTATTGTTCTATTCAAACCTTCAACTGATTGGATGATGTCCACCCACATTAGGAAGGGCAATCTGCTTTACTCAGTCTACCAATTTAAATGTTAACCTCCTCTAAAAGCACCCAGAATAATGTTTGAGCAGATTTCTGGCCATCCTATGGCCCAACCAAGTTGACTCATGAAATTAACCATCACACTAATTTAGTAATACAGTTCAGCCACATCGTTCATTCAACATTTTCAAGGCCTTTGCTATGGAATATACATAGCTAAGTTAACTATATGTGATAACCCATATATAATTCTAGTAGATAGCATTAAGTACCATGAGGCAGTCTAAAAGTTGAGATGTTCGGGGTACGAAGAGACTATTTGTTCCACAGGGTCCCATGGAAAGAGTGTAGCATTTCAGCAGGGAATTGAAGGATGATGATAATGGCATAAAGGAGGTGGACATTCCTAATGAAGAAAAGAAACAGGAGAGAAGTCAAGATGGTGGCATAGGCAGACTCTGAACTCACCTCCTCCTGCGGACACAGCCAATTTACAACTACTGTTGGAAAAATTACCCCTGAGACACAACTGAAAACTGGATAAGTGGAACCCCTGCAACAAACAACAATCTTAATTGAAGTGAAAGAGGCAGAAACTCCTTTCTGGAGAGAAAAAAACACCACCTTCACAAGTCGCAGCTCCTCACGGCCGCCTGGGAGCAGCCCAAAGGTATGCAAGCTCTCCCTGGAGGAGTGGGGCCCTGAGCCGGGGAGCGCCTCCTCTGTAGGCAATTTTTGGACCTAGCACAATCAAGATGAATGGCATAATATCTGACTTTGCCTGCTACTAAAACATTAGGGACTACCCCCAGAAAAGCTGGCTCACAAAGAAACTAAAATCGACTCTTAAAGGGCCCATGCGGAAACTCACCCATTGCAGAAAGCAACCTAAAATCACCAGAAAGAAAGGTGCATAGCCCTTTGGTGAAAAGAGACTCACCTGATAGGCTCTGAGTGCATCTCAGTGAGAGGTGAGACCTCTTCAGGGACTGGGACATTGGCGGTGGCCATTGTTGTGGCCTGGTGTGGGTATGCTGACACAGATACTGGCAGATGCCACTGGAGTTCTCCCTGGGGTCTGCTAGCCCAGGGTCTGCCCCACCCACTACAGCACTGATATAATCCTGCTCAGCCAGGGTGGGCAGCCCACCTTAGGGACTGGCTCCACCCAACAACAAGCCCTCGGGTAACTTGTGGGCCTGCATAGATTGATGACGGGATTCTCTGCAGCCTGGTAACTGGATCCACCTCTCTGTGGGACAGTGCGTGTGCAAGGAACAGGTGGAGAGTGTGGGGCGGTGGTGGAGTGTGTGGGGATCCCGCCTTGGAGAGACTGGGTCTACTTCAGGAGTTCAGGGCATGCACACAGGGCAGGACTGTGTTGACTGTGTGTGTGTGGACCTGTGGGCGGTGGGGCTTGTCACCTGCAGAAGAGTTGTACTTCTCAAACAGCCACATAGGGGATCAGCCCTACCTTCCAAAGCCTAAAACAATTGGGTGCTCCCATGCCTGAGGCCAGCTCCACCCAACTGTAAGCCTCAGAGAGCTGACAAGAGACATAAAAGCTGGACGCTTATAGCAATTGTAAGCCCCTGAGCCTAACAACCTACCACGCTGGGGGCCTACTCACTTAACAGAAATATTGCAATAGGAATGTGCTATTAGAACTTGCAGCCAACTGTGCTGGGGCTCCCCAAACCTGATAAAGAGACTGAAGGGCCCACAACAATGACAAGCAGCTGAGGATTACAACAGCTGGCCAGGGCCATAGCTCAGCCTCCCTGGCCACCTACTGGAAGAGCAACCACGCCACAATAGAAGGACACATGTAACCCACATAGGGGTCACTCCTAGAATATTCAGAACTGAGGGAAGTACACTGCAAGGCCTCATAAGGCATCACTTATATAAGGTCAACTCTCCAAGAGCAGGAGCTGTAGCTGACCTACCTAATACATAGACACAAGCACAGGGAAAGAGGCAAAATGAGGAGGCAAAGGAATACATTCCAAGTAAGACAACAAGACAAAACCCCATAAAAGGAACTAAGTGAAACAGAAATGAGCAACTTACCCGACAGAGAGTTCAAACAAAAAGTGTTAAGGATGCTCAATGATCTGGGGAGAAGAATGGATGAACTCAGTGAGAATGTCAACAAAGAAATGGAAGATATAAAAAAGAACCAATCAGAAATGAAGAATACAATACTGGAAATGAACAATTCACTAGAGGGACTCAAAAGCAGAGTAGAGGATACAGAAGAACAGATCTGCGAGCTGGATGAAAGACTAGAAGAAACAACCCAAGCTGAACAGATAAAAGAAAAAAGAATTAAAAAGAGTGAGGACAGTCTAAGGGACCTCTGGGACAATATCAAGCACACTAACATCTGTGTTATAGGTGTCCCAGAAGGAGAAGTGCAAGACAAAGGGGAAGAGAATCTATGTGAAGAAATAATAGCTGAAAACTTCCCTAACCTAAGGAAGGAAACAGACATCCAGGTACAGGAAGCACAGAGAGCACCAAACAAGATAAATCCAAAGAAGCCCACACCAAGACACATCATAATTAAAATGTCCAGAATTAAAGATAAAAAGAGAATCCTAAAAGCCACAGGAGAAAGACAAGTTACATACAAAGGAAACCCCATAAGGCTATCAGCTGACTTCTCAGTAGAAACCTTACAGGCTAGAAGAGAGTGCCATGATATATTTAAAGTGCTAAAAGGAAAAAACCTACAGCCAAGAATACTCTAACTGGCAAGGTTATCATTCAAAACGGAAGGAGAGATAAAAAGTTTCCCAGAGAAGAAAAAAGTAAAGGAGTTTGTCACCAAGAAAGCAATAGTACAAGAAATGTTAAAGGGACTGATTTAAGGGGAAAAGAGAAGACCACAAACAGGAAAAATTATCTATTTCCATGATAAGAGGGTAATGGCTACAAATACAAAAAAAAATGAGGTTAGATATGATATCAAAAACATAAAATGTGGGAGGAGGGGAGATAAATAGCAGAGCTTTCAGATAAAGGTCAAACTAAAGAGACTATCAACTTAATATAGATTGCTATATACATAGGTTACTGTATATGACCCCCATGATAATCAAAAACCAGAAAACAATAATAAACACAAAAAACTAAGGGAAAAGAACCCAAACACAACACTAAAGAAAGCCAACAAACCACAAGGGAAGAGAGCAAGAGAAGAAAGGAACAGAGAAGAACTACTAAAACACCGAGAAAAAAAAAAGTTAAAAAATGGCAATAAGTACATATTTATCAATAGCTACTTTAAACATCAATGGACTAAATGCTCCAGTTAAAAGGTATAGGCTGGCTGATTGGATAAAAAAACAAGACCCATATATATGCTGCACACAAGAGACACACTTCAGACCTAAAAACACTCGCAAACTGAAAGTGAAGGGATGGAAAAAGATAATCCATGCAAATGGCAATGAAAAGATACCCAGGATAGCAATACTCATATCAGACAAAATAGACTTTAAAACAAAAACTGTAAAAAGAGACTAAGAAGGGCATTACATAATTATCAAGGGAACAATCTGACAAGAGGATATAACACTTGTAAATATCTATGCACCCTATGTAGGAACACCTAAATATATAAAGCAATCAGTAACAGACATAAAAAGAGAAATAGACAGTAACACAATAATAGTAGGGGACTTCAACACTCCACTTACACCAAAGGATGGATCATCCAAACAGAAGATCAATAAGGAAATATTGGCCTTAAATGACACACTAGAACAGGTGGACCTAGCAGATATATACAGAGCATTCCATCCAAAAACCGAAGAATACACGTTCTTTTCAAATGCACATGCAACATTCTCCAGGATTGATCACATATTAGGCCACAAAACAAGTCTCCATAAATTTAAGGAGATTGAAATAATACCAAGCATCTTTTCTGACCACAACGGTATGAAACTAGAATCAACTATAGGAAGAAAATCAGAAAAGCAACAAATACATGGAGATTAAAGAAAATGCTACTGAACAACGACTGGGTTAACGAAGAAATCAAAGAAGAAATCAAAAAATACCTGGAGACAAATGCAAATGAAAATACGACATGCCAGAATTTGTGGGATACAGCAAAAGCAGTTATAAGAGGGAAGTTTATAGCAATACAGGCCTTTATAAACAAACAAGAAAAATCTCAAATAAACAATCTAACAAGGCACCTAAATGGAAAAAGAATGAATAAAGCCTGAAATCAGTAGAAGAAGAGAGATAATAAAAATAAGAGCAGAAATAAATGAAATAGAGACTACAAAAACAATAGAACAAAATAATAACACCAACAGCTTGTTCTTGAAAAGATAAACAAAATTGACAAAGCTTTAGCTAGACTTACCAGGAAAAAAAGAGAGAAGGCTCAAATAAGTAAAATCAGAAATGAAAGAGGAGAAATTACAATGGACACCTCAGAAATACAAAAGATTATAAGAGAATACTATAAAAAGCTATATGCCAACAAATTCGACAATCTGGAAGAAATGGATAAATTCTTAGAATCATACAACCTTCCAAAACTGGATCAAGAAGAAATAGAGAATTTGAATAGACCAATCTCCAGTAAGGAGATCGAAACAGTAATCAAAAACCTCCCAAAAAATGAAAGTCCAGGACCAGATGGCTTCCCTGGTGAATTCTACAAAACATTCAACGAAGACTTAATACCTATCCTTCTCAAACTCTTCCAGAAAATTGAGAAGGGAGGAAGCTCTCTAACTCATTCTGTGAAGCCAACATTGCCCTGATACCAAAACCAGACAAGGACAACACAAAAAAAAGAAAATTACAGGCCAATATCACTGATGAACACCGATGCAAAAATCCTCAACAAAATACTAGAAAATCGCATACAACAATACGTTAAAAAGATTATACACCATGGTCAGGTAGGATTTATTTCAGGGATGCGGGGATGGTTCAACATTCGCAAATCAATCAACATGATACACCACATTAATAAAATGAAGAACAAAAATCACATGATCATCTCAATAGATGCAGAGAAAGCATATGACAAGATACAGCATCCATTTATGATAAAAACTCTGAATAAAATGGGTAGAAGGAAAGTACCTCAACATAATAAAGGCCATATATGACAAACCCACAGCTAATATCATCCTCAATGGTGAAAAACTGAAAGCTATCCCTCTAAGAACAGGAACCAAACAAGGATGCCCACTGTCACCACTCCTATTTAACATAGTATTGGAAGTCCTAGCCGGAGCAATCAGGCAAGAGAAAGAAATAAAAGGGATCCAAATTGGAAAGGAAGAAGTGAAACTGTCACTATTTGCAGATGACATGATTTCATATATAGAAAACCCTAAAGAATCCACCAGAAAACTTTTAGAAGTAATAAACGAATATGGTAAAGTTGCAGGATACAAAATCAACATACAAAAATCAGTTGCATTTCTATACACTAACAACGAAGTAGCAGGAAAAGAAATTAAGAATACAATCCCATTTACAATGGCAACAAAAATAATAAAATACCTAGGAATAAATTTACCCAAAGAGATGAAAGATCTGTACACTGAAAACTATAAAACATTGCTGAAAGAAATGGAAGAAGACACAAAGAAATGGAAAGATATGCCATGCCCTTGGATTGGAAGAATTAACAGATTCAAAATGTCCATACTTCCTAAAGCAATCTATAGATTCAATGCAATCCCTATCAAAGTTCCAACAACATTTTTCACAGAAATAGAAGAAAGAATCCTAAAATTTATATAGAACAACAAAAGACCCCAAATAGCTAAAAGAATCCTGAGAAAAAAGAACAAAGCTGGAGGTATCACACTCCCTGATTTTAAGATATACTACAAAGCTATAGTAACCAGAAAAGCATGGTACTGGCACAAAAACAGACACACAGACCAATGGAACAGAATCGAGAGCCCAGAAATAAACACACACATCTATAGACAGCTAATTTTCAACATGGGAGCCAAGAATATACAATGAAGAAAGGAAAGTCTCTTCAATAAATGGTGTTGGGAAAACTGGTCAGCCACAGGCAAAAAAAAAAAAAAAATGAAAATAGACCGTTATCTTACACCATACACAGAAATTAACTCCAAATGGATTAAAGACTTGAATGTAAGACCTCAAACCATGAAACTTCTAGAAGAAAACGTAGGCAGTATGCTCTTTGACATAGGTCTTTGAGGCATATTTTCAAGTACCGTTCTGACCAGGCAAGGGAAACAATAGAAAAAATAAACAAATGAGAGGACATCAAACTAAAAAGCTTTTGCACAGCAAAGGAAACCATCAACAAAATGAAAAGACAACCTAACAATTGGGACAAGATATTTGCAAACCATATATCTGATAAGGTGTTAATATCCAAAATAGATAAAGAATTCATACATCTCAACAACAAAAAAACTAACAACCCGATTAAAAAATGGGCAAAAGACCTGAACAGACATTTTTCCAAAGAAGATATAGAGATGGCCATGGGGCACATGAAAAGATGTTCAACATCATTAACTATAAGGGAAATGCAAATCAAAACTACAATGAGATATCACCTCACACCCATCAGAATGGCGATAATTAACAAGACAGGAAGCAACAACAAAACCTTTTGTAGAGGTTGTGGAGAGAAGGGAACTCTCATAAACTGCAGGTGCAAACTGGTGCAGCCACTATGGAAAACAGTATGGAGAATCCTCAAAAAATTAAGAATAGAACTTCTATACGATCCTGCTATTCCACTGCTGGGTATTTGTCCCAAGAACACGAAAACACAAATGCAAGAAGACACATGCACCCCTATGTTCACTGCAGCGTTATTCACAATAGCCAAGACTTGGAAGCAACATAAGTGCCCATCAAGGGACAAATGGATAAAGAATATGTGATGTATATACACAATGGAATACTACTCAGCCATAAGATAAAATGAAATCTAGGCATTTGTGACAACATGGATGGACATTGAGGATAATATGAAAAGTGAAATAAGTCAGAGGGAGAAGATCAAATACCGTATGATCTCACTTATTAAGTAGTAGATAATAACAACAACCAGCAAACACATAGAGACAGTGATTGGATTGGTGGTTACCAGAGGGGAGGGGGAGAGGAGGGCAAAAGGGATAATTAGGCACATGTGTGTGGTGATGGATTGTAATTAGTATTTGGGTGGTGAACATGAGAACATGACGTAATCCATGCAGAAACAGAAGTATAATGATGTACATCTGAAATTTATACAATGTTATAAACCAATGTTACCTCAATAATAAAAAAGAAAAGAAAAGAAACAAAAAGACAAAGAATCAGGAAAACATGATGAGTCATCTACTTCAACTGTAGTTTAAAGTGCAAGAGATGAAAGGAAAGCCATTTGTATAATGAGGGGTGGTAAAGGGAAGCCAGAGCTTCCCAATCTCCCTAGTAGGACTTTCTAAGAGCATACAACCTTTGGCCCAGAACCTCTCTAAAACTGTTTCAGTTCAACCGCTAAATATTTCTGGGAAGTAACTTATTCCCATTCTGCTAACTTCTCCCATCTCCTAGAGTTCCTCTCTGTCTCAGGCCTTTGACATGCCCACTTACCCCTGTTAGGTTACAGATTGAAATGGCTTCTGAGGGGAAATCGGTACCTAATCAAACTTTACAATATATTTCATGTCCAAAACAATGAATTTCAAATTCATGAAACAAATATCTAGCATCACCTATTATGTGTCATGCACTGTACAAAGTCCTGGGAATACAAAAATGAATAAACATATGCTTCCTGCCTTAATGGAACCCACTGTCTACTTTGGAACAAAGACTCATCACAAGATTGGGACTGTCTTGGGAGACATCTTGGGAAGGCTCACGCAAAATATATCTCCAAGGTCAGTTCTATCTTGGAAAGCAATTTTGCCTGGTTTGTGACCACAGGAAAAAGGGTACCCACCTTACTTTTGAATCAGTGTTCAGTAGATGCTAGCAGAAGCCACAGCACTGGAGCTAACCAACAGGTACCGTGCACCTCCAAGTCTCAGGCATTGTGTTAGGCTTGGGAGATGCAAAGACGAGTGAGATATCTAAGAAGCATTTCTTAAATGCTTCCTGTTCAACAGGCCCTATGGCAGGTGCTAGAGACATGGTCCCTAAACATGGAAAGGAGTATCCTAGAGAAGAAGGAAGCAGCAAACACAGCTAACTCAACCCATCTATTCCTGGGGTTTCCTTCACTAAATTGCCCCACTTTCAGCTCGTCTTCCCCCTACTCATCAATCGAATTTGTTCTCCACTTTGATAGTTAGAATGATCTCCCTAAAACACAAATCTGATCATGTCAATGCCCTGCCTAAAATCTAGGTGCCGCTCTCCATTACCCTAAGGATAAAATACAAACTTCTTCACCCAGCATACCAAGCTCTTCATAATTGGTTCGCTGCTTATTTCTAACCACCATCCCTCTGTATTCTCTGTCACAACATACTCAGCTCCTTGCAGGTCCCTGAATATAGGTAATCCCTCATATCATTGACTTGGTACATGTTGTTCCCTCTGCCTAGAAGCCCCTGCCGTCAATTTTTACTCTTCTTTTAGAGTTTGACTTTTGAGAAAAATTAAAGAGAAAAGCAAGAAAGGGAAAAAAAAAAGCCTTTTATGACTGTTCTCAACCCTTCCACTCTCATCCCAGGATGAGTTCGGAGACCCTCCTCTGTGCTCCTATAACACTCATCTGTCCCTCAATCACAACACTTGTCATTCTGTCCTATAATTGTCTGTTTATTTGACTGTCTCTCTCACAAAACCATGAGCTCCTTAAGGACCACACAAAGGGGTTCCTGGACCCAATTCCAAGCTTGTGTGGAAGCTTTGCCACACCAACAAGCAGTTCTCTGATGCCAGCAGAGTGTCCAAGAATTCAACTCAATTCTGACACTATCTACTCATAGATAGCGTCAGATCCCACAGGTTGAGGGCTCAGTCCTACAAGACTCCCCTCCTTCTATTTCAGATGCCAGCCACAAGTCCCAGGTTATTACCTGTGATTCTGATCAACCAGCTACAAACTGGAGGTTCCAAGGACACCCTCCAACTCAGGATGCCAATAGCAAGTCAATGTTGTTACCTGTTCTTTGACTGACTGGCTATAAATCAGAAGAGTCAGAGGTTCCCATGACACCCTCCTCAGGTTCAATTAATTTCCTAAAACAGCTGACAGAACTCAGGGAAACACTTACTTACATTTACCAGTTTATTAAAAGATATGATATAGGATACAGATGAACATCAAGATGGAAGAGATGAGTAGGGAAAGATATGAGGGAAGGGGCACAGAGATTCCATGCCTCCTCTAGGCGCACCACTCTCCCAGCACTTCCATGTGTTCACCAACCTGGAAGCTCTCCAAAAAAAAGGGTCAACAAGCTGTTCTCCTGGCATTATATAGGCATGATTGACTAAGTCATTGGCCACTGGCTGTTGATTCAAGCTCAGGCCCCCTTCCCGTCCCTGAAAATCAGGAGGTGGGACCAAAAGTTCCAATACTCTGATCACATGGCTGGTTCTCCTGGCAACTAGCCCCTACCTTGGGTGGGATCCAAAAGTCATCTTCATTAACATAAACAAGAAATGCCAAGGGCTTTGGAAGCTGTGAGCCAGAAACTCTGGACGAAGACCACATATATATGAAAAACATATTTTGCTCATCTGAATGACCAAATATATATTTCTTATAAATCACAATATTGCAATGACTAAAACCTTTAGATTTTATTCCCATTAGCATACCCAGTGCCTAATATAATGCATACTATCTAGTGAGCATTCAAGAAACTAAATACTTATTAAGGAATTGAATGAATGAATGAATGAATGAATGAATAGTTACCAGAATGCATTTGTGAGAAATGTGGAAAAGTCTTCAATTTAATAAATATTTATTGGGCCTTATAATGTAAGGAGTATCTTGAGAGATGCTTTAAAAATCAGAAACAAAGATTCAGTTTCTATCCTTAAGTTGCTTTCAGATGAGCGTGAGAAATTAAATATGTCCTCAGATAAAGAACGAGACATAATGACAATGTAATAGGTGCTACTAAAGTTATAGAAAGGGCCATGGGATGGCCATGGCCACCACCACCTACTTCCTAGAGTGGCTCTTCCAACCACCCTAGTTACACTGACTAGGTTGGAATGAAACTTTACTACTCAGTTCAGCCAAGACTGACTAATTTTCCATTAGCAACTAGCAACAAGAAGAAGAAAAAAGATAGAAAAGAATTTTTTTAAAAAGATAAAAATTTTCAGTCAAATTCAGAGAATTCTCACTGGATACCACATGCCTAGGTCCGAACTTCCTGGGACAACAGATCCAGCTCCTCAGGCCCCTAACCAGCTCCCCAAGGGTCTGGCTTCACTTACTTATCACTCCCTTTCACTAAACCCTGGGCAACGCTGGATGGAAGCAGGTCCTGACCACTGGGAGAGAAGAGCCTTTCTCTTTCTGCCCTCTCGGCTCCTCTCCTGACATTTAGCCTGACCTGAGCACACCAGGCAGCAGCCTCCTTGCCCTCACTAGACAGCACTGCAATTTTGAGACCCTGGAATTTCTTCTGCTGCCTAGAACTCACCTTTTTCTGTTTTTTTTTTTTTAAGCCTTTCTGGAAAATATGCCTTATCCTAATCTTTGTTAAGGATGGTTTTATCCTTTAGAGTGTCTTTTTTTTTTTCAAGCTTATTTGGAATGATTTTATTTAAAAAATGTGAAACAATTTACTAAAAAAATTTACTGAAAAAGAACATTGTGAAAGTTGGGTAGTAGATACAGAACACATTTTTTTTTTTTTATTTTTTGTTTATTGCAGTAACATTGGTTTATAACATTGTAAAAGTTTCAGGTGTACATCATTGTACTTCTATTTCTGCGTAGATTACATCATGTTCACCACCAAAATACTAATTACAACCCATCACCACACACATGTACCGAATTATCCCTTTCACCCTCCTCCCTCCCCCCTTCCCCTCTGGTAACCACCAATCCAATCTCTGTCCCTATGTGTTTGTTTACTGTTGTTATTATATACTAGTTAATGAAGGAAATCATACGGTATTTGACCTTCTCCTTCTGACTTATTTCACTTTGCATTATACCCTCAATGTCCATCCATGTTGCCACAAATGGCTGGATTTCATCGTTTCTTATGGCTGAGTAGTATTCCATTGTGTATATATACCACAGCTTCTTTATCCATTCATCCCTTGATGGGCACTTAGGTTGCTTCCAAGTCTTGGCTATTGTGAATAACGCTGCAATGAACACAGGGGTGCATATACCTTTGCAAATTGGTGTTTTCAAGTTCTTTGGATAAATACCCAACAGTGGAATAGCTGGATCATATGGTAGTTCTATCCTTGATTTTTTGAGGAATCTCCATACTGTTTTCCATAGTGGCTGCACCAGTTTGCACTCCCACCAGCAGTGTATGAGAGTTCCCTTCTCTCCACATCCTCTCCAACACATGTTGTTTTCTGTCTTGTTAATTATAGCCATTCTGACGGGCGTGAGGTGATATCTCATTGTAGTTTTGATTTGCATTTCCCTGATAGTTAGTGATTTTGAACATCTTTACATGTGTCTGTTGGCCATCTGTATATCTTCTTTGGAGAAATGTCTGTTCAGGTCTTTTGCCCATTTTTTAATTGGGTTGGTAGTTTTTTTGTTGTTGAGATGCATGAGTTCTTTATATATTTTGGATATTAAGCCCTTATCAGATATATGGTTTGCAAATATCTTCTCCCAATTGTTAGGTTGTCTTTTCGTTTTGTTGATAGTTTCCTTTGCTGTGCAGAAGCTTTTTAGTTTGATGTAGTCCCATTTGTTTATTTTTTCTATTGTTTCTCTTGCCCGAACAGATGTGGTGTTTGAAAAGATGTTGCTAAGACCGATGTCGAAGAGCGTACTGCCTATGTTTTCTTCTAGAAGTTTCATAGTTTCAGGTCTTACATTCAAGTTTTTAATCCATTTGGAGTTAATTTTTGTGTATGGTGTAAGGTAAGGGTCTACTTTCATTTTTTTGCATGTGGCTATCCAGTTTTCCCAACACCATTTGTTGAAGAGACTTTCTTTTCTCCATTGTATGTTCTTGGCTTTTTTGTCAAAGACTAGCTGTCCATAGACGTGTGGGTTTATTTCTGGGCTTTCGATTCTATTCCATTGGTCTGTGTGTCTGCTTTTGTGCCAGTACCATGCTGTTTTGGTTACTATAGCTTTGTAGTATATTTTGAAATCAAGGAGTGTGATACCTCCAGCTTTGTTCTTTTTTCTCAGGATTCCTTTAGCTATTCGGGGTCTTTTGTTGTTCCATATAAATTTTAGGATTCTTTGTTCTATTTCTGTGAAAAAAATGTTGTTGGAACTTTGATAGGGATTGCATTGAATCTATAGATGGCTTTAGGAAGCATGGACATCTTAACTATGTTAATTCTTCCAATCCAAGAGCACGGAATATCTTTCCATTTCTTTGTGTCTTCTTCAATTTCTTTCAGAAATGTTTTATAGTTTTCGGTGTACAGATCTCTCACCTCTTTGGTTAAGTTTATTCCTAGGTATTTTATTCTTTTTGTTGCAATTGTAAATGGGATGATAGTCTTAATTTCTGTTTCTGCTACTTCGTTGTTAGTGTATAGAAATGCAACTGATTTTTGTATGTTGATTTTGTATCCTGCAACTTTACCATATTCGTTTATTACTTCTAAAAGTTTTCTGGTGGATTCTTTAGGGTTTTCTATATATGAAATCATGTCATCTGCAAATAGTGACAGTTTCACTTCTTCCTTTCCAATTTGGATCCCTTTTATTTCTTTCTCTTGCCTGATTGCTCTGGCTAGGACTTCCAATACTATGTTAAATAGGAGTGGTGAGAGTGGGCATCCTTGTTTGGTTCCTGTTCTTAGAGGGATAGCTTTCAGTTTTTCACCATTGAGGATGATATTAGCTGTGGGTTTCTCATATATGGTCTTTATTATGTTGAGGTACTTTCCTTCTACCCATTTTATTCAGAGTTTTTATCATAAATGGATGCTGTATCTTGTCATATGCTTTCTCTGCATCTATTGAGATGATCATGTGATTTTTGTTCTTCATTTTATTGATGTGGTGTATTACGTTGATTGATTTGCGAATGTTAAACCATCCCTGCATACCTGGAATAAATCCCACTTGACCATGGTGTATAATCTTTTTAACGTATTGTTGTATGCAATTTGCTAGTATTTTGTTGAGGATTTTTGCATCGGTGTTCATCAGTGATATTGGCCTGTAATTTTCTTTTTTTTGTGTTGTCCTTGTCTGGTTTTGGTATCACGGTAATGTCAGCTTCGTAGAATGAGTTAGGGGAAGCTCCTCAATTTTTTGGAAGAGTTTGAGAAGGATAGGTGTTAAGTCTTCTTTGAATGTTTGGTAGAATTCACCAGGGAAGCCGTCTGGTCCTGGACTTTTATTTTGGGGGAGGTTTGTGATTACAGTTTCGATCTCCTTACTGGTGATTGGTCTATTCAAATTCTCTACTTCTTCTTGATCCAGTTTTGGAAGGTTGTATGATTCTAAGAATTTATCCATTTCTTCCAGATTGTCGAATTGGTTGGCATATAGCTTTTCATAGTATTCTCTTATAATCTTTTGTATTTCTGAGGTGTCTGTTGTAACCTCTCCCCTTTCATTTCTGATTTTACTTATTTGTGCCTTCTTTCTTTTTTTCTTGGTGAGTCTAGCTAAAGGTTTGTCAATTTTGTTGATCTTTTCAAAGAACCAGCTCTTGGTTTTATTAATTTTTTCTATTTTTTTTGTCTCTATTTCATTCATTTCTGCTCTGATTTTTATTATTTCCCTTCTTCTACTGATTTTGGGCTTTGTTTGTTCTTCTTTTTCCAGTTCCTTTAGGTGCATTGTTAGATTGTTTATTTGAGATTTTTCTTGTTTGTTGAGATAGGCCTGTATCGCTATAAACTTCCCTCTTAGAACTGCTTTTGCTGTATCCCATAAATTCTGGCATGTCGTATTTTCATTTGCATTTGTCTCCAGGTATTTTTTGATTTCTTCTTTGATTTCTTCATTAACCCAGTCGTTGTTCAGTAGCATTTTGTTTAATCTCCATGTATTTGTGGCTTTTCTGATTTTCTTCCTATAGCTGATTTCTAGTTTCATACCGTTGTGGTCAGAAAAGATGCTTGGTATTATTTCAATCTTCTTAAATTTATGGAGACTTGTTTTCTGGCCTAATATGTGATCAATCCTGGAGAATGTTGCATGTGCATTTGAAAAGAACGTGTATTCTTCTGTTTTTGGATGGAATGCTCTGTATATATCTACTAGGTCCATCTGTTCTAGTGTGTCATTTAAGGCCAATGTTTCCTTATTGATGTTCTGTTTGGATGATCTATCCGTTGGTGTAAGTGGAGTGTTAAAGTCCCCTACTATTATTGTGTTACTGTCTATTTCTGTTTTTATGTCTGTTAATAATTGCTTTATATATTTGGGTGCACCTACATTGGGTGCGTAGATATTTACAAGTGTTACATCCTCTTGTTGGATTGTTCCCTTGATCATTATGTAATGCCCTTCTTTGTCTCTTTTTACAGTTTTTGTTTTAAAGTCTATTTTGTCTGATATGAGTACTGCTACCCCAGCTTTCTTTTCATTGCCATTTGCGTGGAGTATCTTTTTCCATCCCTTCACTTTCAGTTTGTGAGTGTCTTTAGGTCTGAAGTGTGTCTCTTGTATGCAGCATATATATGTGTCTTGTTTTTTTATCCAGTCAGCCACCCTATGCCTTTTAATTGGAGCATTTCGTCCATTGACGTTTAAAGTAGCTATTGATAAGTATGTACTTACTGCCATTTTTTAACTTTTTTTTTCTCAGTGTTTTAGTAGTCCTTCTCTGTTCCTTCCTTCTTCTATACAGAATTGATGGTCTCTTTAGTTTGACCTCTGTCAGAAAGCTCTACTCTTTAACTCCCCTCCTCCCTCCTTTTATGTTTTTAATATCATATCTAACCTCTTTTTTGTGCATTTGTATCCATTACGTTCTAATCATGGAAATAGATAATTTTTCCTATTTGTGGTCTTCTCTTTTCCCCTTAAATCAGTCCCTTTAACATTTCTTGTACCACTGGTTTCTTGGTGACAAACTCCTTTAATTTTTGCTTGTCTGGGAAATTTTTGATCTCTCCTTCCATTTTGAATGATAACCTTGCTGTGTAGAGTATTCTTGGCTGTAAGTTTTTTCCTTTTACCACTTTAAATATATCGTGCCATTCTCTTCTAGCCTGTAAGGTTTCTGCTGAGAAGTGTGCTGATAGCCTTATGGGGTTTCCTTTGTATGTAACTTGACATTCTCTTGCGGCTTTTAGGATTCTCTCTTTATCTTTAATTCTGGACATTTTGATTATGATGTGTCTTGGTGTGGGCCTCTTTGGGTTTCTCTTGTTTGGGGCTCTCTGTGCTTCCTATACCTGGATGTCTGTTTCCTTCCTTAGGTTAGGGAAGTTTTCATGTATTATTTCTTGAACTAGATTCTCTGCCCCCTTGTCTCGCTCTTCTCCTTCCGGGACACTTATAACACAGATGTTAGTGCGCTTGATGTTGTCCCAGAGGTCCCTTAGACTGTCCTCACTCTTTTTAATTCTTTTCTCTTTTACCTGTTCACCTTGGGTAATTTCTTCTAGTCTTTCTTCCAGCTCACAGATCCGTTCGTCTGTATCCTCTACTCTGCTTTTGAGTCCCTCTAGTGAATTTTTCATTTCCAGTATTGTATTCTTCATTTCTGATTGGTTCTTTTTTATATCTTCCATTTCTTTGTTGACATTCTCACTGAGTTCATCTATTCTTCGCCCCACATCAGTGAGCATCCTTAACACTCTTTGTTTGAACTCTCTGTCGGGTAGGTTGCTCATTTCTGTTTCACTTAGTTCCTTTTCTGGGGTTTTGTCCTGTTCCCTTCCTTGGAATGTATTCTTTTGCCTCCTCATTTTGCCTCTTTCCCTGTGCTTGTGTCTACGTATTAGGTAGGTCAGCTACGTCTCCTGCTCTTGGATATGTGACCTTATGTAAGTGATGCCTTAGGAGGCTCCAGTGTGCTTCCCTCAGTTCTCAATGTTCCAGGAGTGGCCCCTATGTGGGCTACGTGTGTCCTTCTATTGTGGCCTGTTAGCTCTCTCTATAGGCACCCAGGGAGGCTGAGTTATGCTCCTGGCCAGCTGTTGTAATGCTCAGCTGCTTGTAGTTGTTGTGGGCCCTTCAGTCTCTTTATCAGGTGTGGGGCACCCCAGCACAGTTGGCTGCAAGTTCTAATACCACATTTGTGTTGCAGTATTTCTTTCAACTGAGTAGGCCCCCAGCGTGGCAGGTTGTTAGGCTCAGGGCCTTACAATTGCTGCAATCCTCTAGCCTATTAGGTCTCTTGTCAGCTCTCTGAGGATTGCAGCTGGGTGGGGCTGGCCTCAGGCACAGGAACACCCAATTGTTTCAGGCTTTGGAAGGTGGGGCAAACCTCCTATGTGGGTCTTTGAGAAGCACAAGTCTTCTGCAGCTGACAACCCCTGTTGCACACAGGTCCACACACACAGTCAACACAGTCCTGCCCCATGTGAGCACCCCGACTTCCCAAAGCAGACCCAGTCTCTCCACGGCGGGAGCCCCACACACTCCGCCACCACCCCACACTCTCCACTGGCTCCTTGTGCACACCCTGCCCCGCTCAAGTCTGCTCAGTTGCCAGGCTGCAGAGAAACCAGTCACCAATCTATGCAGGCCCACACGTTGCCTGAGGGCTTGTTGTTGGGTGGCACCAGTCTCTAGGGTGGGCTGCCTGCCCTGGCTGAGCTGGATTAAATCGGTGCTCTAGCTGGTGGAGCAGACCCTGGGCTAGCTGGCCTCAGGGAGAACTCCAATGGCGTCTGTGTCAGCACGCTCACACCAGGCCACAACAATGGCTGCCGCCAATGTCCCAGTCCCTGGAGAGGTCTCACCCCTCACCGAGATGCACTCAGGGCCTATTAGGTGAGTCTCTTGTCACCAAAGCACTGTGCACCTTTCTTTCTGGTGATTTTAGGATGCTTTCTGGAAAGGGTGAGTTTGTGCGTGGGCCCTTTAAGAGCCAGTTTTAGTTTCTTTGTGAACTGGGTTTTCTGGGGGTACTCCCCAATGTTTTAGTAGCAGGCAAAGTCAGATATTATGCCACTCATCTCGATTATGCTGGGTCCACAAAATGCCCACAGCGGAGGCGCTCCCCGGTTCAGGACCCCGCGCCTCCAGGGAGGGTGCGTACCTGTGAGCTGCTCCTGGCGGCCGTGAAGCTGGCGGCTTGTGAAGGCGGCTTTTTTCCTCTCCAGAAGGGAGTCTCTGCCTCTTCTACCCCAGTTAGGATTGTCCGTTGTTGCAGGAGTTCCTCTTATCCAGTTTTCAGTTCTGTCTCAGGGGTAATTTTCCCACGAGTAGTTGTAAATTGGCTGTGTCCATGGGAGGAGGTGAGTTCAGAGTCTGCCTACTCCGCCATCTTGACTCTGCCCCCCTAGAATGTCTTAATATTTTTCACCAAGGGCAACATCTGAGGCAGGCTCCAATGCAGGTTTTTGCTTCCTCAGGTCTTCCTCACGTCTACCCTTGCCAAAACAATAGAAAACAGGCTCTAATGCCATCTCTAAACCCCTTACTGCAACTCATATAACTCCAGTGGAAATATAGATAATTCTAACAAGTTTTGGGAAAACAACTTGGCAATATTTATCAAGAGCCTAAGTAACTCTTTTCACCAAGTTATCTCTTCATTGTTAGAAATATAGCCCAGGAAATAACCAGAAATGCAAAATGAACTTAAGGCAAAAAGAAGTTTATTGTAGCAATATATAAAAGAGGAAAAAATTGGAAATAACCCAGATGTCCAATAATAGGGAAATTATTGTCAGTCATGAATTATCCATTAATATAATGTTATACGGTCATTTTCTAAATGTTTGCTAAAATTTTAATAATATCAAAATATTCATAACAAGTGAAAAAAATCAGTATACAAAGTTATATACATAGGATAAGCTCAATAAGTAAAAAAGTGGGCCAATAAAAGACTAAACATCTATGCTTCCAGGTGATGTCATTAGGGGAATCTTTTCCTCTGCTTTACAAAATTTCTATAATAAGCATGTATTGCTTTTACAATCCACAAAAATATTTTTTTCTTAAATATATGCACTCTTGTGGACCTCAAATTAGTGAAATAACTGATGCATATCGGGCACGTAACAAATATGTGTAGAATTAATTAATAGGAGAAGTGAGCTCCTACTTGTTGTCTGAGGAATGTGGAACAGAGAAAGTTAATGGCACTTAGAATGAGGAGGCCTAGATTTGAGAGACTGAGAAATTACAGCCTCTCCTCATCCACAAAATGGGGGAGCCCCTGCCTGACCTCCCTCAGGAGACTCTGGTGAGAAGCAAATGCCATAATGCCTGTGAAACTATTTTGTAAACTGGAAAACTCTACACAACATCTAAAGATGAACAATAAGGAACTCCTGTTATATTTGCTCTTCTCAGTTTATTGCAGAACAGCAATGATATAAACCTGAAGCCCACAGAATAATCACCCCTTTCCCAGAACAGCTTACCAATTTCCCCACTACTCCAGGTGCCCCAAGAGCAAGTGTCTCCTGGGGAAGCATCTTGCAGAATCCAAATTGTTATAATGTCAAAGCCCCTAAAACATACAGTAAAGACCTTCCCCACCTACATCTGGAGTCTCTTACAAGAGGCAGTAAGAAACTTCATGCCTGATATTGCACTGGCTTCCTAAATAACACCTCTACCTCCAGTTTCTCACTTCCAACCAATTCTGCACTTTATTGTCAAAATCATCTTCCTGTATCATAGAATCATAGACTCCTTAGCTAGACAAACTCCTTTACAATCATATTGTCCAAACTCCTTACTTAAAAATGGAGATCTAAGGCCCAGAAAGGTTAAAAAAATAAGTAACTGAATCAAGGTCATGATTTGAGTGTCACTTCCATCCTCAAAAATGTTCAGATAAATCCCAAACTCCTTAGCATGGCATTCAAGCCTTTCACAATAGCCCCCACCTTCCTATTGAACCTCATCTCCCCCTAGTGTCTCCCACAAACCTTGGTTCCAATCCAACTGGTTTCTTCTCCATCCCCTGATCTTATGCTGCTTGGCCTCATCTCAAATGTTTCCCTGGAATGCTGCTCCACCTTCCTCTCCAACCTCTGCACATTCACAAGGTGCACTTGTTCAGGAAGCCTTCTCTGACCCGCTTAGCCCATCAGGCAGCTCTCCTACCTCTGAAATCCTGGAGCTCTCACTGTCCATTACACCTGTTGCCCTGTGTTATAGAACATGCAGTCCTGACATTGTGATCTACGTGGTTACCTGTCTTACTGCCTCTCCTCCCACCGAGACAATAACCTCCTGAAAGACCAGGGATTATATATTTCTCCACATCCCCCACTGCACCCACGCATGACTGACAACATTTACTGAGCACCTATGGCGTGTAAGTTGCTGTTCTAGGGGTTTTGTGGATGTTATTTCTTTTTTTTTCTTTTTTGCAGTACATTGTAAAAGTTTCAGGTGTACATCATTGTACTTCTATTTCTGCATAGATTACATCATGTTCACCACCAAAATACTAATTACAACCCATCACCACACACATGTACCGAATTATCCCTTTCACCCTCCTCCCTCCCCCCTTCCCCTCTGGTAACCACCAATCCAATCTCTGTCCCTATGTGTTTGTTTATTGTTGTTATTATCTACTACTTAATGAAGGAAATCACACGGTATTTGACCTTCTCCCTCTGACTTATTTCACTTTGCATTATACCCTCAATGTCCATCCATGTTGTCACAAATGGCTGGATTTCATCGTTTCTTATGGCTGAGTAGTATTCCATTGTGTATATATACCACAGCTTCTTTATCCATTCGTCCCTTGATGGGCACTTAGGTTGCTTCCAAGTCTTGGCTATTGTGAATAACGCTGCAATGAACACAGGGGTGCATATACCTTTGCAAATTGGTGTTTTCAAGAACTACCATATGATCCAGCTATTCCACTGTGGATGTTATTTCACTTGATCCTCACAATTTGCTCACAAATGAGAAAATTGAGGCTCAGAGAAGATGAATAAATGGCCAAGGTCACACAACCAAAAAGTAGCAGAGCCATGATGGGAATCCAGGCCCCTCAGCCTCCAAAGCCTTTAGCCATAAGCCACGCTGCCTCTAGCCCAGCCAACACCTGGGATTGGGCAGGTGTGCCGGAACTGCTCACTGCTGACCGAGACATTCTCAGGACCAGGCGGAGAGCCAAGATACACACGACTGAAACAGAGCCAGCTTCATACTCCCTCCTCTGAAGCCCATATCTGGGTTTCCCTGGGTCCCTGCAGGGTCTCCTTAGCTTCCTGGCATTAACATTTCACCCTGTGCCATTCTAGCCAGCAGCCCCACTCTGTTGCACAGTCGGCTTATCTGGGAGCCCTGACCAAATGGGTAAGACATCAGGAAATGAAAAGCCAGATTCCCCTGAAGCAGAGTCAGAAAAGTGATTCTTGAGCAACTGGCTTACTGGGAAGCAGCCCCTCCCTATGGCCACCCAGTTTGAGCTCCTGTGTTTTCCTTTCGGGGCCTGTCAGGCAACCTTGGGATGGCAGGGACAAGAATTTTGCCAATAAGCCCTGTCCTACAGAGCTAGGTTGGAAGAAGCCCTGACACTGTGCAAACCCCAGGTCAGCAGGAGGACCCGTGTCTCTCCTGCCTCACCCCGACCCAGGGCCACATCTTCCACATGCCCACATGGAAGCAGGCTTCTCAGCTCTGGTGGTAACAGCTACCGTTTATTCAGTGCCTACTGTGTGCCAAGCACTATGCCCGGTGCTTCAAATGCTTATCTCAATTAATTCTTATTAGCATTCCGTGAACTACACAGTCTAGTCCAGTTGTTAAGGATACAGGCTCTGGGGTCAGACTGTCCAAGTTCAGAATCCCAGCTGCACCTCTTACAAGTAACATTAACTTGAGCCTGCTAAATAAGTTCTCTGTGCCTCAGTTCCTCTTCTGAAAAATGACAACTATACGAGTACTTAATTCCTAGAAATGTATGAGGATTAAACGAATTAATAAGTGTAAAGTGATCAATACATAATGCTATTATTACAACTATTATGTGGGCATCATCTTCATTTTACAGATGCAGCAACCGAGTCTTAGAGAGCTTAAGTCACTTGCCAAGGTCACCCAGTTAATAAAGGACAAAGTGAGGATTTACATCAAGGTCTGGTCTACCCGACTCCAAGTCATATGAACACCTGACACAACCCAGTGCTTGTAGCCTCTCTCTGTCTGTCTCTGTCTCTCTATATCTCTTTCTTTTTCTCTCGCTAAACTGTACTTAGCAAGCAGCTGGGCTGGTGAAGAGCTACACTAGGACACAGGTTAGAATTAAGTTCCCAGGTTCATTCTGGAGAAGTAGAAATGTGCGGGGCCAGAACCACCTTAAGAACATGGCATCTGGAAAAGTTTCACTCACCCTACCCCAAGTCATTTTACACAAGTGACATCATACTAAAATGAATATCAAAGGGAGTATTGAAGAGGAAAAGAAGTCACAAAAGGGCATCACAAAGCCTTAGCAGAATGGGCTTTGAACAGAGAGGGGTAGTCCCACGCCAGCTGACTTAGTGCCTGGCTATGGTGGAGGGGATCCCATATGGTAGGGGGATACAATGTTAGTATGGGTGCCTTAGAATAATTTTTGTACCAGTTGGTCAGAGTATTTTTGTACATCTTTCCCTCTACCCCACCCTCAGCCCAACCTCCTGGTCTGAACAGAGTGAAGGAACCACAGTTCTCTAGAGACAATCCCACAGGCCTCAAATTGCCCTGCCTTCTCATTGCTAATGTTTTTAAGAGTAGCTAACAAATCCTCTTTCCAGTTCCTCAAAGAACATACACACATTCTCCATCTCTGGGAAAGCTGGAGGGCATGCTCTCATAGCTTGAGGAGCTGAGAGACAGAGACAGCTGAGGGATGATCAGAGTTGACATCCCCAACATCTCCTACCACAGCATTCCCTTAGGAGTCTAGTTCCCTATTCCCATGGTCCCTGTGCTCCTGAGAAGGAGAGTCAGAATGTGTAAGGGCTGGACCCCTGCCCTACTCTCCTCCAACAGCCGCTCCAGCATCTCACCTCGCCTGTCTGGTTCTGAGAGTCCCCAAAGGGTACTAGTGAGAAAGAGTTGGGTACTGAGGGAATTAGGCCCAGAAAGCCTTGTTCAAGGAAAACACAACTATTAGCACCTGACAATAGGAACTGAATTTCATTTATCTTTGAAAATTCAGCACATGGACCTTGGTAGGTAGGTGACAGTATTAGGGAAATTAAATTGTTTTTACAGGTTGGAATGCCTAAATATTGGATAGAAACAAGCCAAAAATTTGACCTGTTTCCTCTTGTCAACATGCCTCTAATCTTCCCAGAATAGGATGATGTCTCTGCCGTAGAAGCTTTCAAACCCTCTGAGTCCTACTCACAAATCCATGAGTGGTGATGGCTCAACAATCAACATCTAATTTCTTAGAACTGATCTCAGACTATTCAAGAAGGTCTGGTGTTTCATGGTCTACCTCCCCACATCCTCACGCATTACACACCCAAGAATAAAATAAGGTGAATTTCAGACAAGATTAAGGAAATTTCTAACATACTTTCCATCAGCCCTCTGACAACACAAGTTACCAGTACATTGTGCAAGAGAAAAAACATAAAGACAGCAAACCCAGTTCCTGAATTATTTCCTCTCGGCATCAACTGCCATTGACCGCACACCCTGACACACATGCACATGCCCAGGCACAGGTACTACACTCAGCACATTCGTAGCACCCACTCTAAACTCTTAAGTGGTGGCAACATACAAGACATTAGGAATGAGACGGGGTCACGTATGTGTTATGTAGCTCACAGCCAGTATTATGAATATAACCCCACCCCAGCCTTCACCATCTATGAATGCTGGGAGCTAGAGGATGCACATGCATCTCCCTGTGCCCTGTGTGTTCTGTCAGGCTCTGTGGCGAAAGAGGAAAACATGAAGCAGAGACCCTGATGGCTATGAGAATTTCCTGCTATTTGTTTCAGGGACCCACAGGCAGCAAACAGCCAGGAAAGTTATCAAACAATCACAGCCCACTCCAGAAACTGAATGTGATGGTCAGGAGTAGGTTGTGGAGGCAGTGGGAGAACAGGGAGGGAAGTCCTATCATACCAAAACATGAGAAGTCGGTGTAACGGCAGGCCCAAGTAGGCCCTCCTTCGCCAGGGCCAAGGGGGCTCCAGGCTGCGAGGACTCTTCTCACCACACCCACCTTGGGCATCTTCAGGCCACGGAAACACAGAGCTGTGCAGGAGGAGGCACAAACAGAACTCACAACCTGCTCATTTGGGGGAAGGCAAGTGTGAGACAAAAAAAAAAAAAAAAAAGAAAAGAAAAAAAGAAGCGTTCAGGGCTCTGCCACACCTGCCCCTGCCTCCCTGCTACTAATCATAGAATCAGAACTTGAGAGCAAGAGGGAACATGAAAGTTTATCTCACCAAAATCCAACAATTTTCAGATAATAAAACTCAAATCCAGAGTGGGTGAGTGACTCTCCCATGGTAACAAAGGAAACTGGTAGCTTAGCTGACACAGAACCAGCTCTCCCCACTCCCTGTCCAAGGCCCTCCCCCCACCTCTTGATCTCCCCAAGGCCACAGGGTGTGAACAGCCCCAAAAGTGAACTGTACAAAACTCTCCATTGTCCTCACCTAAGGTAGAAGATGTAAGTGGATCAGCCTTACAAACTTGCTAGTGGATGAGAGAAAGACTCATATTTCCTCCCGTTTATCTGCATCGCCTGGATCCGAGCTCTTAGGGAGGTTAACCCTCCATTTGAGAAAAGATGCGGATCTGTGGAAACCACCGCTGTGGTTGATGGGATTGCCACTTCACATCCCAGGCTGCAACTCCACTCTCCCCACCACTGCTCTCAGCATGAAGGAGCTAAACTTCATGGAAAGCTCTCTCTCCATGTAAGAGCCTGGCTGGGCCTGAGAGGAACCTCTGGGCAACTGCTCCTCTTGTTACCAAACTAGGTTCCTTTTTACCCATTGCCCAGAAAGCCAATCACTGAGAAAAATAAGGATGCAGCAGAGAGAGGGTTTTATTCCCAAGGCAGCCAAGTGAGGAGATGAGATAATGAGTCTCAAATCTGCCTCCTCGAAAATGGGGGACTCAGGGATTTTTATGGGGTGGGGGGCAAGGTGGTCTGAAGTGTGGGGATAGAGGATTGGAGGTGAGGAGAAGTGAGGTAACTGATGATCTTCACTAGCCTAGTGAAGCTCCATGGTTCTTCATAGGATGCATGTTCACAAAATGGCAGTGTTAACCGTGATCTGAAGGTGGAGTTTTTAGCTCCTTGATGTCAAAAGGTCACTTATTGGGCATTTGTGCAGGCCCAGTTGACAGGTTGGTGGTCTCAACTGGCCTGAACTGGACAAAGAGGGCCTAATTCCTGAAAAACAGCTCAAACATTTGTTACCATGGTGACCCAGGCACCAGGGAGATGTCATCTATAGGAACTAGTGGGAGTCAGATAGTATATTGCCTAAGCAGCATTGTTAACAATGGGTAAGTGAACAACTAAAAGCTATAATTAATAATTACAAAGAAAACACTTTAGTTACTAGCTGCCTAATCATTAATGGCTGTTTACCAGTTCACTGTCCCGGGGCAAGTCCAGGAGCACCAAACCTCACCATATTCCTCTCCCCTCTCCTGTCTCTTCCCACCCAGGTGATAAGCCACCCAGGGGACAGGCAAAGAAGTGAAATCCACCTGTGAGGGGAGTGGGTGGGGAGAGAGTATAGAGGGGAGAGAAGCAAATGAAGGGTGAAAGGAAAATGTGAATAAAAGACACTCCTCAAAATGCCTCCTCCAGCATTAACGTCAGCATGATTTCACCTATTCTCAGAATGGAATGCACCCGTCCAATAGCCCAGAGAAAGAAAGTAAGCATACTCTACATTGTTGATTTCTCAGAGGAACAAGAACTAAACAACAGGTGACTAGAGAAGCCAAGATTCCACTCCCTTCCAGAACCCAGACACCCAGCCCCAACTCAGTAAGCCTCAAATATCAGTGTTGGAAAAATTCTGCTTTTGGTTGGTCCAAGCTGAGACCTATAGATCTCAATTTTCAACAAACATCCCAGATAATTCTGATACTGATGGTCTGAGGACCACTCTATGAGAAGTCCTACTGTATCACTTCCCCACTGCACTGCTGAGAGGTTAAGAGCACCTGCTATGGAGTCACCCAGGTGGCCTGGCTTCAAATTCTGGCTCTAACACACGAGCTGCAAGGCCCTGGGCAAATGACTGCACCTCAGTCTCCTCATCTGTAACATGGGACTAATAAAAGCACCTACCGCATGTGCTGTTGTGAGGAACAAATGAGGTAATCCAGTTATTTACAGTGTTTAGCACACTGCCTGGCACACAGCACACAGTATTTGTTGGCTATTACTTGTTCTGTTAGTATACAATTAGTTGCTCTAGTTGTCAGTTCTATGATAATTAGTAAGCACACATTACATTACATTAGTAAGTAAAGTTTTTTTACTATTAGTATTTTATGTTGCAATGTGTACATATAAAGCTCATTACTCCCAAGAAATTGACAGGTCAAGTAATTTTTAAGCTACAGGGAGCCTCCCAAGGAGATTTCTACCTAGTACCCTGGCTATTAACTTAATCCTTCTAAGTTATTCTTCCCCTTTGCCCTCCTACTCTCACCCCTCCTGCTTCTGCCCCATGGACTCCATGTTCTCAACAAAACTTTAAATTTACATTGTGCTTTTATGTTTTATAATGTGTTAAAGTGTTTTATAGGATCTGTTTTGATTACCTGCTTTTCTCCATTATCTTTTCCAAGAGTCCTTCCTTTCCTTTAGGTAGTTGACTGTGACCCCCAGGCTAAGAGGGTCTATCTGGGCCAAAACCTTGAAAAGTCACTCTAATCAACAAAGGGAAAGTTGATGAAGAATAGAACTGCACCCTGCAGCTTGTGACTAGGAGACCAGGCCAAGGAGACCAGGCCAAGCAGTACCCCAGAGGAACAGACTCTGGGCTCACTCCCTACTCTCCATCTCAGCCTCCACCATTCACTCACTTCAGCCACAGCCTCCTTTAGAGCTTCTCCCCAAGGCCCAGACATATAAGGGGCAATATAATGTCATTTATCTAAAATAGGCCATTATATTTTTGTAAAAATATTATTTGTACTAAAGATAAGACAATTATATGTTTAAAGATAAGATACTTAAGAAACAAAACCATGAACATTAGTTTATAAGCTAGGTGATTTAGAAAGTATGAGAAAGTTCATACCATACAGGCATAAATTAGCAAATATAACAGCTACCACCTGGGTAAACACCCAAGTGAGGCACTAGTTCATTGCCGGCTTCAGAAGTGCCTCTGGGTCCAGTCCTGGACGCAAGCTCCTCCCTTGAACCTAGAAGTGACAATTCCCTGAATTCATGGTCATCCCCAGTATTTCCTTCACCCTGGTTTTCCCAGCTACACCTGAATCGAGAGACTGGGGTTAGAGACTGTCTTCTCGAACTTCCATTAACGCACATGACACTCCAAGTGCCACCTTCTCTTGAATCTTTTACTCTATTAAGTTGTAAGTTTCAAGCCTATTGCAGCAAGGAGGGGCCATTACTTTGTTTTCCTTAACTTTATTTTTTATTGTGGTAAAATACACATAAATAAAATTTGCCGTTTTAACCATTTTTCAGCGTACAGTTCATTAGTATTAGGTACATTCACAGTATTACGGAACCATAAACACTGTTTCCAAATGTGATTTTGCCTTTTAGACATTTCAGGATGAACTGATGGTGTAGATACTGTTCTCAATTTTTAAGCAGTAGTTAAACCACAATCATTGCTGTTGGTTTGTGGCACATCTTTTAAAAATGATATTTTTTTCCCCAGATCCGCTGAATTGGAATCTGTTTATTGCAGTAACATTGGTTTATAACATTGTATAAATTTCAGGTGTACATCATTATATTTCTATTTCTGCATAGATTACATCATGTTCACCACCCAAATACTAATCACAACCCATCACCACATACATGTGCCGAATTATCCCTTTCACCCTCCTCTGTCCCCCCTTCCCCTCTGGTAACCACCAATCCAATCTCTGTCTCTATGTGTTTGCTTATTGTTGTTGTTATCTATTACTTAATGAAGGAAATAATGCGGTATTTGACCTTCTCTCTCTGACTTATTTCACTTTGCATAATACCCTCAATGTCCATCCATGTTGTCACAAATGGCTGGATTTCATCGTTTCTTATGGCTGAGTAGTATTCCATTGTGTATATATACCACAGCTTCTTTATCCATTCATCCCTTGATGGGCACTCAGGTTGCTTCCAAGTCTTGGCTGTTGTGAATAACGCTGCAATGAACACAGGGGTGCACGTATTTTTACTCATTAGTGTTTTCAAGTTCTTTGGATAAATACTCAGCAGTGGAATAGCTGGATCGTATGGTAGTTCTATCCTTAATTTTTTGAGGAATCTCCATACTGTTTTCCATAGTGGCTGCACCAGTTTGCACTCCCACCAGCAGTGTATGAGAGTTCCCTTCTCTCCACATCCTCTCCAACACATGTTGTTTCCTGTCTTGTTAATTATAGCCATTCTGACGGGCGTGAGGTGATATCTCATTGTAGTTTTGATTTGCATTTCCCTGATAGTTAATGATTTTGAACATCTTTTCATGTGTCTGTTGGCCATCTGTATATCATCTTTGGAGAAATGTCTGTTCAGGTCTTTTGCCCATTTTTTAATTGGGTTGGTAGTTTTTTTGTTGTTGAGATGCATCAGTTCTTTATATATTTTGGAGATTAAGCCCTTATCAGATGTATGGTTTGCAAATATCTTCTCCCAATTGTTAGGTTGTCTTTTCGTTTTGTTGATGGTTTCCTTTGCTGTTCAGAAGCTTTTTAGTTTGACGTAGTCCCATTTGTTTATTTTTTCTACTGTTTCTCTTGCCTGGTCAGACATGGTGCTTCAAAATATGTTGCTAAGACTGATGTCGATGAGTGTACTGCCTATGTTTTCTTCTAGAAGTTTCATAGTTTCAGGTCTTACATTCAAGTCTTTAATCCATTTGGAGTTAATTTTTGTGTATGGTGTAAGGTAAGGGTCTACTTTCATTTTTTTGCATGTGGCTGTCCAGTTTTCCCAACACCATTTGTTGAAGAGACTTTCTTTTCTCCATTGTATGTTCTTGGCTCCTTTGTCAAAGATTAGCTGTCCATAGATGTGTGGGTTTATTTCTGGGCTTTCGATTCTATTCCATTGATCTGTGTGTCTGTTTTTGTGCCAGTACTATGCTGTTTTGGTTACTATAGCTTTGTAGTATATTTTGAAATCAAGGAGTGTGATACCTCCACCTTTGTTCTTTTTTCTCAGGATTCCTTTACTTATTCGGGCTCTTTTGTTGTTCCAAATAAATTTTAGGATTCTTTGTTCTATTTCTGTGAAAAGTGTTGTTGGAACTTTGATAGGGATTGCGTTGAATCTATAGATGGCTTTAGGAAGTATGGACATCTTAACTATGTTAATTCTTCCAATCCAAGAGCGCAGAATATCTTTCCATTTCTTTGTGTCTTCTTCAATTTCTTTCAGCAATGTTTTATAGTTTTCCATGTACAGCTCTTTCACCTCTTTGGTTAAGTTTATTCCTAGGTGTTTGATTCTTTTTGTTGCAATTGTAAATGGGATTGTATTCTTAATTTCTGTTTCTGCTACTTCGTTGTTAGTGTATAGAAATGCAACTGATTTTTGTATGTTGATTTTGTATCCTGCAACTTTACCATATTCGTTTATTACTTCTAAAAGTTTTCTGGTGGATTCTTTAGGGTTTTCTATATATGAAATCATGTCATCTGCAAATAGTGACAGTTTCACTTCTTCCTTTCCAATTTGGATCCCTTTTATTTCTTTTTCTTGCCTGATTGCTCTGGCTAGGACTTCCAGTACTATGTTAAATAGGAGTGGTGAGAGTGGGCATCCTTGTCTGGCTCCTGTTCTTAGAGGGATAGCTTTCAGTTTTTCACCATTGAGGATGATATTAGCTGTGAGTTTCTCATATATGGTCTTTATTATGTTGAGGTACTTTCCTTCTATACCCATTCTATTCAGAGTTTTTATCATAAATGGATGCTGTATCTTGTCATATGCTTTCTCTGCATCTATTGAGATGATCATGTGATTTTTATTCTTCATTTTATTAATGTGGTGTATCACGTTGATTGATTTGTTAATTTTAAACCATCCCTGCTTACCTGGAATAAATCCCACTTGATCATGGTGTATAATCCTTTTAACCTATTGTTGTATGTGATTTGCTAGTATTTTGTTGAGGATTTTTGAATCGATGTTCATCAGTGATATTGGCCTGTAGTTTTCTTTTTTGTGTTGTCGTTGTCTGGCTTTGGTATCAGGGTAATGTCAGCTTCATAGAATGAGTTAGGGAGCTTTTCCCCTCCTCAATTTTTTGGAAGAGTTTGAGAAGGATAGGTATTAATTAAGTCTTCTTGGAATGTTTGGTAGAATTCACCAGGGAAGCCGTCTGTTCCTGGACTTTTATTTTTGGGGAGGTTTTGGATTACAGTTTCAATCTCCTTACTGGTGATTGGTCTATTCAAATTCTCTATTTCTTCTTGATCCAGTTTTGGAAGGTTGTATGATTCTAAGAATTTATCCATTTCTTCCAGATTGTCGAATTGGTTGGCATATAGCCTTTCATAGTATTCTCTTATAATCTTTTGTATTTCTGAGGTGTCTGTTGTAATTTCTCCTCTTTCATTTCTGATTTTACTTATTTGTCCCTTCTCTCTTTTTTTCTTTGTGAGTCTAGCTAAAGGTTTGTCAATTTTGTTTTATCTTTTCAAAAAACCAGCTCTTGGTTTTATTAATTTTTTCTATTTTTTTTTTTTTGGGTCTCTATTTCATTTATTTCTGCTCTTATTTTTATTATTTCCCTTCATCTACTGATTTTGTGCTTGGTTTGTTCTTCTTTTTCCAGTTCCTTTAGGTACATTGTGAGATTGTTTATTTGAGATTTTTCTTGTTTGTTGAGATAGGCCTGTATTGCTATAAACTTCCCTCTTAGTACCGCTTTTGCTGTATCCCATAAATTCTGGCATGTCATATTTTCATTTTCATTTGTCTCCAGGTATTTTTTGATTTCTTCTTTGATTTCTTCGTTGACCCAGTCGTTGTTCAGTAGCATTTTGTTTAATCTCCACGTATTTGTGGCTTTTCTGATTTTCTTCCTATAGTTGATTTTAGTTTCATACCGTTGTGGTCAGAAAAGATGCTTGGTATTATTTCAATCTTCTTAAATTTATGGAGACTTGCTTTGTGGCCTAATATGTGGTCAATCCTGGAGAATGTTCCATGTGCATTTGAAAAGAACGTGTATCCTTCGGTTTTTGGATGGAATGCTCTGTATATATCTACTAGGTCCATCTGTTCTAGTGTATCATTTAAGGCCAATGTTTCCTTATTGATGTTCTGTTTGGATGATCCATCCTTTGGTGTAAGTGGAGTGTTAAAGTCCCATACTATTAATGTGTTACTGTCTATTTCTGTTTTTATGTCTGTAAATAATTGCTTTATATATTTAGGTGCACCTACATTGGGTGCGTAGATGTTTACAAGTGTTACATCCTCTTGTTGGATTGTTCCCTTGATCATTATGTAATGCCCTTCTTTGTCTCTTTTTACAGTTTTTGTTTTAAAGTCTATTTTGTCTGATATGAGTACTGCTACCCCAGCTTTCTTTTCATTGCCATTTTCATGGAGTATCTTTTTCCATCCCTTCACTTTCAGTTCGTCAGTGACTTTAGGTCTGAAGTGTGTCTCTTGTATGCAGCATATATATGGGTCTTGTTTTTTATCCAGTCAGCCACCCTATGCCTTTTAATTGGAGCATTTCGTCCATTGACGTTTAAAGTAGCTATTGATAAGTATGTACTTACTGCCATTTTTCAATTTTTTTTCCTCAGTGTTTTAGTAGTCCTTCTCTGTTCCTTCCTTCTTCTATACAAAATTGATGGTCTCTTTAGTTTGACCTCTGTCAGAAAGCTCTACTCTTTAACTCCCCTCCTCCCTACTTTTATGTTTTTGATATCATATCTAACCTCTTTTTTGTGCATTTGTATCCATTACCCTCTTATCATTGAAATAGATAATTTTTCCTATTTGTGGTCTTCTCTTTTCCCCTTAAATCAGTCCCTTTAACATTTCTTGTAGCACTGGTTTCTTGGTGACAAACTCCTTTAATTTTTGCTTGTCTGGGAAATTTTTGATCTCTCCTTCCATTTTGAATGATAACCTTGCTGGGTAGAGTATTATTAGCTGTAAGTTTTTTCCTTTTAGCACCTATAAATATATCGTACCACTCTCTTCTAGCCTGTAAGGTTTCTGCTGAGAAGTGTGCTGATAGCCTTATGGGGTTTCCTTTGTATGTAACTTGACATTCTCTTGCGGCTTTTAGGATTCTCTCTTTATCTTTAATTCTGGACATTTTGATTATGATGTGTCTTGGTGTTGGCCTCTTTGGGTTTATCTTGTTTGGGGCTCTCTGTGCTTCCTGTACCTGGATGTCTGTTTCCTTCCTTAGGTTAGGGAAGTTTTCATGTATTATTTCTTGAACTAGATTCTCTGCCCCCTTGTCTCGCTCTTCTCCTTCCGGGACACCTATAACACGGATGTTAGTGTGCTTGATGTTGTCCCAGAAGTCCCTTAGACTGTCCTCACTCTTTTTAATTCTTTCCTCTTTTACCTGTTCAGCTTGCGTAATTTCTTCTAGTCTTTCGTCCAGCTCACAGATCCGTTCGTCTGTATCCTCTACTCTGCTTTTGAGTCCCTCTAGTGAATTTTTCATTTCCAGTATTGTATTCTTCATTTCTGATTGGTTCTTTTTTATATCTTCCATTTCTTTGTTGACATTCTCACTGAGTTCATCTATTCTTCGCCCCACATCAGTGAGCATCCTTAACACTCTTTGTTTGAACTCTCTGTCGGGTAGGTTGCTCATTTCTGTTTCACTTAGTTCCTTTTCTGGGGTTTTGTCCTGTTCCCTTACTTGGAATGTATTCCTTTGCCTCCTTATTTTGCCTCTTTCCCTGTGCTTGTGACTATGTATTAGGTAGGTCAGCTACGTCTCCTGCTCTTGGATATGTGACCTTATGTAAGTGATGGCTTAGGAGGCCTGCAGTGTGCTTCCCTCAGTTCTCAATGTTCCAGGGGTGACCCCTATGTGGGCTACCTGTGTCCTTCTGTTGTGGCCTGTTTGCTCTCCCTGTAGGTGCCCAGGGAGGCCGAGTTATGCTCCTGGCCAGCTGTTGTAATGCTCAGCTGCTTGTAGTTGTTGTGGGCCCTTCAGTCTCTTTATCAGGTGTGGGGACCCCAGCACAGTTGGCTGCAAGTTCTAATACCACATTTGTCTTGCAGTATTTCTTTTAAGTGAGTAGGCCCCCAGCGTGGCAGGTTGTTAGGCTCAGGGCCTTACAATTGCTGTAAGCCTCCAGCCCTTAGGTCTCTTGTCAGTTCTCTGAGGATTGCAGCTGGGTGGGGCTGGCCTCAGGCACAGGAACACCCAATTGTTTCAGGCTTTGGAAGGTGGGGCAAACCCCACCTATGTGGGTCTTTGAGAAGCACAAGTCTTCTGCAGTTGACAAGCCCTGCTGCCCACAGGTCCACACACACAGTCAACACAATCCAGCCCCATGTGCACACCCCGACCACCCGAAGCAGACCCAGTCTCTCCACGGCGGGAGCCCCACACACTCCACCCGCTCCTTGTGCACGCCCTGCCCTGCTGAAGTCGGCTCAGTTGCCAGGCTGCGGAGAATACAGTCACCAATCTATGCATGCCCACAAGTTGCCTGAGGGCTTGTTGTTGGGTGGGGCCAGTCTCTAGGGTGGGCTGCCTGCCCTGGCTGAGCTGGATTAAATCGGTGCTCTAGTGGGTGGGGCAGACGTGGGCTAGCAGGCCTCATGGAGAACTCCAATGGCGTCTGTGTCAGCACGCCCACACCAGGCCACAACAATGGCCGGCGCAAATGTCCCAGTCCCTGGAGAGATCTCACCTCTCACCGAGATTCACACAGGGCCTATTAGGTGAGTCTCTTTTCACCAAAGCACTATGCACCTTTCTTTCTGGTGATTTTAGTTTGCTTTCTGAAATGGGTGAGTTTGCATGTGGGCCCTTTAAGAGTCGGTTTTAATGTCCTTGTGAACCAGCTTTTCTGGGGGTACTCCCCAATGTTTTAGTAGCAGGCAAAGTCAGATCTTATGCCACTCGTCTCAATTGTGCTGGGTCCACAAATTGCCCACAGCGGGGGCGCTCCCCGGCTCAGGGCCCCGCTCCTCCAGGGTGGGCTGCGTACCTGTGGGCTGCTCCCAGGTGGCCGTGAGGCGCTGCAGCTTGTGAAGGCGGTGTTTTTCCTCTCCAGAAGGGAGTTTCTGCCTCTTGTACCTCAGTTAGGATTGTCCGTTGTTGCAGATGATCCTCTTATCCAGTTTTCAGTTCTGTCTCAGGGGTAATTTTTCCATGAGTAGTTGTACATTGGCTGTGTCCGTAGGAGGAGGTGAGTTCAGAGTCTGTCTATGCCGCCATCTTGACTTCTCCCCCTAAAAATGATATTGTTTTTAAACTTTTCACGACCAACTGGTTATAAGAACTGGAGCCATCTTACCCACTACAAATTCCGGCAGCCTCTCCATTAGAAATTAGACATCGGGTTTAGGAACAGCACTGACTCTTTCTTTGGGTCATGTCTTTAGTCTGTGAGAGATGTCCTCATCTCATCCATGAGAAAAGTAGCCACAGTATCCACTAGAACTACCATGGCCTTGTACTTGTTCATGAATTAATCAAATAGTTGGGACACACACTGTGTGTGTCTTTCTGCCTCAGTCCTGGTTACGACTTCATCCCTGGACAGTCGCCCATGAAAGAAGTAAAGGATATGACCTCTGCTCATCCCACACAGCAGAGGCGCTCCTGGCTAACGAGCCTGTGCCACGGCGCCCAGCACCCTGGGCCATCCACAGTCACCACCTTCCAACCAGACTGGCAGTTGTGACACCAGCAGTGCAAATGTCCAGCAGGTGAGAGATAGCAGGGACCCTCCCACAGAGAGTGCTGGGGCAGCATAAAGGGGTACAATTAAGGAGGTAGCACTTTACCATGATCCAATAAACAGGTTTTGAACAGGATCATTTTGCAAAAGCTTTTTTATATAACTCTGAACATTTTGAAGTTATTTGGATGCTTGGTAGGCTGAATAATGGCCACCAAAGGTATCCAGAGTCTTATCCCTGGAACCCATGATTGTCCCTTTATTATATAGCACAAAGGACCATGCAGATGTGATGAAGTTAAGGATCTGACATGGGGAGAATATTCTGGATCATCCTAAGTGGAATCCCAGGGTCCTTCTAAGAGACGGGCAGAAGGCCAGAGTGAGAAGAGGAGTCAGGAGGGAAGCAGGGGAGGAAAGGCATGTGATGCTGCCCTGATGCAAGGAACGAGGACAGTCTCCGGAAGCTGGAAGTCAGGGACAGGATTCTCCCCCAGAGCCTCCAGAGAGAGCAGCGACTGCAGACACCTTGATGTCAGCCCAGGGAACCCAGGGCATTCTTGGGAAACTAATACAAATGCCAACGACGAAATCAGAACATACACGTTCCTACCTGTTTCTGCACAGCGACAGAGACTGCTCTTTCAAAGCTTCTATCTACAGCAGGTGCACAACGGTATTTTCATTTTTAAGCAATAGAGCCTGAGTAGTCACTTCAGATAAAATAAAAATAAAGACTCTGACGCACAGAGATTGTCAGGTGTAGTTCAAGTTTGCGGGGGCTCAGAACCAACCCAGAGGAGGTGGGCCCTCTGATTACCGGTCAGTGCCCCTCAGAGCAGGGCTCAAGGCCTGGGGCATGAATGGATTCCTGAGAGTACCTGGGAGGGCAGCACCTTGGGGATGTGGACGGGTGAAGCGCAGGAGAATTGGTGGGTGAGGGGCAGCCTGTAATTTGGCGGCAGTTGTGTCCCCAAGGGAGGTAGAGCAGGGAGGCACAGACACCTCTGGTGAGGAGGGGGCACCAGATGAGCAGACTGACACAGAACAAGGGTCAAGGGGCAGGCCGAGAGGAGACAGAATCCGGTGGAGAATGGGAGTCCAGGGCGAGGAGGCATTGGGAGCATCCAGATACTGTGGATGCAGAGGCTGGAGCTGAGGGCTTGACCATGAGCAAAAGGGTGGCAACCAAGAGAGGGTTCTGGACGCCAGCCTGGGAGGTGGAAGGACAGCGGGGATGGGGTGGGACGGGGTGGAGGGACCAGGCCTGTGAATGAGGCCAGTGTTTCCAATGTGCAGATCTGACCTTGTGAGATGGGCGGAGCTGGCTCTCAAAGCGGGGCCTGGGGTTGGGCTCTGAAAACCTAGATAAGGGGGGAACACCCAGGGGATTCAGGATGAACTTGGAGGGATGGTAATTCTCTAGGGGTAGGAACTATTTCCACACAGTTTTCCTTCTTCATACATTAAAGGGCTCTATAGTGTAACGTGCCCTTTCAATCACTAATCAAAACTTGCCTCTTAGGACATAATTTTTCCACCAATGGCTGGTTTGTGGTTAAGCCTACAAGGATTCGGAATCCTGATTGTGTGTGAAGTCAACGTGCCCAAATTGGTTGGTTTTAGGACTTGTCTCCCTCAAGAGCATGGAGGGCTCTCCTCATATAGCACAAAACATGGTTCTGAGAATATGTTCAGAGGACAAGAATTATCTGACAGTGGCTTGAAGAGACCAAAAGGACCTTCAGGACCAATTCCCTCTGTTTTTGTCTAAAGTGACAGGGATTCTTATTGTTGCTGCAGAGGTTGGTGTTTACATGCTCTGTTTTGAATGAGAAGGCTACAGAGCCAGAGCAGTGCAGGCTGCACGTTTCCAGGTCAGCTCAGGAGAGGCATCCCCACTGGGCAGTGGCTCCTCTCACACCCTTTCCCCTCACATCTGTCTTGACCCCTGCAGGGGCTCCTTCCTCTGCGACTTCAGATCCATCACCACCCTGAACCCCCGCCCGTGTGCGCCTGGAAGGGCACCCCTGCAACGCTGGTCGTTCAGACCCTGGCAGGCAGTGATGCTGGGTATTAACAAGACACAATCTGCAGAGGCTCCCAGGGAGAGGGAAGGTCAGTACAACACACCCAGGGCAAGTGAGTCCAGATGGGGACCTGGCTCAGGGCTGTGCATGAGGTTCAGAAGCCGTGGTGAGAAATCATGTCTTTTAGGGAAATACAAGTCAAAACTACAGTGAGATACCACCTCACACCCAGTAGGAGGGCTACTTTCAAAAACACGGAAAATAAGAAGTGTTGGTGAGAATATGGAGAAATTGAAACCTTTGTGTAGTGTTGGCAGGAATGTAAAATATGCAGCTGCTGTGGAAAACAGCAGAATGGTTCCTCCAAAAATCAAACATAGAAATACAATATGATACAGCAATTTCCCTTCTGGGCATATACACCAACAAGAATTGAAATCAGGAAGTCAAAGAGATGTTTGTACACCCAAGGTTATAGCAGCATTATTCACAACAGCTAAAACATAAAAGCAACCCAAGCGTCCATCGATGGATGAATGGATAAGCCAAAGGTAGTAGATCTGTACAACAGAATATTATTCAGCCTTCAAAGGGAAGGAAATTTTGCAATATGCTACAACGTGAATTCACACTGATGACATCAGGCTAAGTGAAATAATCCAGTCACAAAAAGGCAAATATTGTATGATTCCAGTTGTATGAGGCACTTAGTCAAAATTATAGACACAGAAATTGTAATGGTGGTTGCCAGGGGCTGAGGGAGAAGATGCAAGGATTATTGTTTAACAGTTTTGTTTCAGTTTTACAAGGTGAAAAGACTTATGGAGATGGATGTTGGTGATGGTTGTACAACAACATGAATGTATTTAATACCAGAAAATTGTACACTTAAAAATGGTTAAGATGGTAAACGTTGCTGCATGTATTTTACCAAAATAATAAGAAGAAAGAAATCATATCTCTTAATGTGAATCCCAATGGTACCCTTGAATACAGAATGAAGAGAGTCCCAAGTGCATGATCTGGCTCTTTTGGCACTAAGGTTGATCAATTTCTGAGAAGCAATTGCTCTGGTCCCCTCTCTGTAGCTCTCACAGGCCCTGAGCAGGTTCCCTCACTGCCCTAACCTGGGTCTTCTTTGTGGCAGGAGGTTAATCAAGTGAGACATATGTTGTGCCCTTTGAAAAATGTTCTCTTTGCCTTAACCATCTGTTAATGTTCTGGGTAACCCTCCAGCTTCTTCTGCCCCTGACTACATGCTTCATCATTAGGGCACTGACTCAGTTTAATGTCTTCAGAAAAGGTAAACTTTTCTTGAACACAAGGGGAACTTCAATGGCCACCCTGGGGGACTGACGTGGGAACTCCCCAACCTGGCTCCTCTCAGATGTCTCCTCCACCTCATCCCCTGTCCTCATTTGTCCTTTGTTCACACCTTAGACTCTTCAGCTCTCTTGAATCCTTTGATCTGTCCCCTCCACATTCCTACCTCCTCCACCCCTCTCTCCACCCCTGCCAGGCCTTTCCCCTCCCACCTGGCCCCTCAACTCCCACAGTCATTGCAGCTTGGGGCCTCCTCCCCCATCCTGGGCTCTTGAGAGGCTCAGAGACCCTAAGAGCAACCGCCTGAGGCTGAAACAGGCTGATTGGAAACAGAAAATGAACCCACAAACCACCCACACCTTGTACTTATCACAACCAGAGCATCACCTGTGGAGACAAGATGTTCTCAAAGGCCACAGGATTCTTAACAACAAATTTCTCTCTTAAAAAATCTTTATTAAGCAAAAAATACATATCACATTTACCATCATTAACCAGTGTACAGTTCAGTAGTGTACATCTAATCTGCTTGTTGTGCAACAGATCTGTAGCACTTTTTCACCTTGCAAAACTGAAAATCTATACCCATTGAACAACTCCCCAACTTTCCTCCTCCCCCCCCAGCCTCTGACAGCCACATTCTTCTTTCTGTTTCTATAAATGTGACTCTTGGGGCCGGCTCCATGGTGTAGTAGTTAAGTGCAAGCGCTCCACTGCTGGCGGCCCAGGTTCAGATCCCAGGTGGGCACCAACGCACCGCTTGTCAGGCCATGCTGTGGTGGCATCCCATGTAAAGTGGAGGAAGATAGGCACAGATGTTAGCCCAGGGCCAGTCTTCTTCAGCAAAAAGAGGAGGATTGGCATAGATGTTATCTCAGGGCTGATCTTCCTCACACACACACACACAAATGTGACTCTTACAGATACTCTGTGTAAGCGGAAACATACAGTATTTGTGTTTTTGTGACTGACTTATTCCACTCAGTGTAAAGTCCAGGATGTTCTTCTTGTTAAGGCTGAATAATATTCCATTGTGTGCATAGACCACATCTTTTTTCATTCCTCTGTCTGTGGACATTTGGGTTGCTTCCACTTTTTGGCTATTGTGGAAAATGCTGCAGTGAAAATGGATTTGCAAATATCTCTTCAAAATCCTGCTTTCAATTCTTTTGGATATGAAACTAGAGTGAGTTTGCTGGATCATATGGTAAGTCTATTTCTGCACCATTTTACATTTCCACCAACAGTGCTCAAAGGTTCCAATTTTTCCACATCCTCACCAACATGTGTTGTTTTCTCTTTTGTTTTGTTTACTGATACTGGCCATCCTCACGGGTATGAAGTGATATCCCATTGTTGTTTTGATTTACATTGGTCTAATGATTAGCGATGTTGAGCATCTTTTCATAAGTTTGTTGGCCATTCAAACATCTTCTTTGAAGAACTGTCTATTTATGTGTTTTGACCAATTTTTAATTGGGTAGTTTGGTTTTTTGTTGCTGTTGAATTGTAGATTTTCTTTATATATTCTAGATATTAACCCCCTAACAGGTAAATAATTTGCAACTACTTTTTCCCATTGTGTAGGTTCCCTTTTCACTCAGTTGATTGTTTCTTTTGATGGCCAATAGCTTCCAAGTTTGATGTAGTCCCATTTGCCTATTTTGCTTTTGTTCCCTGAGCTTTTGGGGTCAAACCAAAAACATCATTGCCAAATCCAATGTCATGAGCTTTCTCCCTGTGTTTTCCTCTGTGAATTTGATAATTTTGGGTCTTACATTCAGATCTTTAATCCATTCTGAGTTATATTTGTGTGTATGGCATGAGATAAGGGTCCACCTTCATTCTTTTGCATATGGATACCCAATTTCCCCAACATATTTTGTTGAAAAGACGGTCCTTTCCCCATTGAGGGGTCGTGGCACTCTTCGCGAAGACCATTTGACCATATACAGGATGGTTTATTTCTGGGCTCTCTATTCTGTTCCATTGGTCTATATGTCTGTCTTGATGCCAGTATCATACTATTTTTACTTTAGCTTTGTAATGTGTTTTGAAATCAGGAAGTGCAAGCCTGCAACTTTTCTTTTTCAAGGTTCTTTTGGCTCCTCAGGGTCCCTTGAGACACCATATAAAGTTGAGATGATTTTTTTTCTATTTCTGTAAAATATGTCATTGTGATTTTAATATAGATTGCATTGAATCTGTAGATCACTTTGGTAGCACAGACACTTTAACAATCTTACATCTTCCAATCCATGGTTCTGTGCTAATAAGGATAGATTTTCAAAGAAGTAGTTGTTCTGGTTCCCTTTTCTGCAATCTCCTTGAACTCAACCCTCCAAGGGGGTTCACTCCTCTCTCCCACCCCACTCTGGGGTGACCTGAAGTGAGGACAGGATAGGGGCTCCAAGGATTCAGATTCGGGGCTTGTGTTAGGAGATGAAGCAGCTGGACCCTTTCTCTGCTCTTTTCATTATTTTCTCTGGTTTAACTATCTGTCAATCCCATGGGTAATTGTCATTCTGTAGTTTGTCCTCTCTTTTCTTCCATCAACTCAAGCTCAGATGGAGCAATCTTGCCCAGGAGAAATAAGAACCGCCTTCAATAGAAGGGTAGACATCTGTTTTAAAAATGTACTGCATCACAGGACACATCACTAATTTGTGTGGCAGAAATATTTATAATTCATCCAAGGGAGATGTAACCAAATTGTCCATTAAAAATTCTAAAGCTTTACTTTTCAAAAGTTAAATAACTAAATCTCTGGAAGACATAAAGAGCGTGTCTTTTGGCTACAGTCTCAGGAATGAAGTGTGTCTGTTAGCTTCAGTCTTCAGACTTCAGACCTGGAGAGTCTATCTCTTCGAGAATCACAGAGCTGCCTTGAGCTTGCCTCACAGCCAGAGGAAGTGCTCCTGGCCGATGATCAAGTGAACAGGTGCCAGTCTTATTTTCATTCCAATGTCACCACCCTCCAATCAGATTGTTGGGAACGATGCCTGACCAAGCAAATGTCCAAGAATGTGAGATGCAATGTGACTGTCCTCTAGGGCTGGGGGCATGAGGTACTACTGTGGGGACAACACTTTACCACAATCAAGTATACAGGACTGGAAGAGGATAGTTTTTTAAAGCTTTTTAAAATATGAAGATAAGACATTCTGAAGTTCTTTTAAGACTGTGGTAGGGCTAATTATTGCCCCCAGAGAGATCCTGAGTTTTATCCCTGGAACCTGTGAATGTTACATTCTCTGGCAAAAGACACTTTGCACATGTAATGAAATTATAGATGGTGAGATGGAAAGATCACTCTGGATTACCTGGGTGGTCACTCCATGTAATTTCAAGTGTTCTTATGAGAGACAGAGGCAGAGGGAGGCTGGACTACAGAAGGAGAAGAGCAGGTGTGACTGTGGTAGCAGGGGAAGGGAAGGTGTATTGGTTTGGAGACCATGAGTCGAGAGTGATGACAGCCTCCAGAAGCTGGAAAAGGCAAGAAGACAGATTTTCCCAGAGTCCGAGGAGGGAGCAGGGTCCTGCAGACAGACACCTCGATTCCAGTACAGTGAAACACATTTTGGAAACAGGCTGGATGTTTTGTTCACTCAGATGTGCTTTGGAGGCATTCAGGTGACCCCCTGCTCACTCCTTAGTCCCTTGTCTGAAATTTCCTCCACAGACTCCACAGGACGGCACATCAGGCAGAGGACATCTTTCAAGGTCACCTCACTGAATCTGGGGGGACACTGCACAAATGACGTGTTTGGTAAATAACCAATGACTTGATAGAGAGCTGTACTGGCCCCTGACCACCAACATTGTTCCAATTCCACAGACATTTTCACTTCACATGTGAAGGAGCAGATCACACAGATTTTTCAAAGATATTCTGTGATCGAATGACAGTAATGTGTGGGGCATAAGGATGCCTTAAAAATGCAATGGGTGGGAGTGCCGGGCTCTAGCAGACAAACATATGCCACCCTGGTCCGGGGCCCCCAAGGCCATCACTGCCCTGTGATCAGTGGCGCCCTCCGGGGGCATCCACTGCAGGGCAGACATTCATGTCTCCATCTCTTTGCTTTCCTTGTTGTTTTCACAAATTCAGTGTGCCTGTCTAAAAGACAGTCCAGAAACAGGATCCTGGGAACTTGGAAAGAGAGTCTACCCTCTGCATTCTGTTGGGTTTTGTATACTCTGAATGGCCTCTAAGCATTGGGCTGAATCCTAGAGACACCTGTGGGCCAGGCAGAGCTTTAAACCAGAGGGCAGTGATGGGTGGCATGGAGGGTTTGGGTCCTGGCAGAGTGGGGATGGGGAATTGTAAGCACCAGGGAAGGAGGGAGAAGAGGAAGAGTATGGGGTGTAGTAGTGGTTTAGAGTGAAGAAAATGCAGGAGGAATAGGGAGGGCAAGTGGATCTTCAGGAGAGCCTGGGGATTCCCAATGGAGGAGAAAGTCACTGGAACTAGCAGGGAGTGAAGATGAGGGAGCCACTCTTCCAGACTCGGGTGTGGTCTTGAGAGGAGGGTTGGGGTTTGGAAGAAAGAATAAGATACTTGAAGACTCAGATGAGTGCCCTTGACACTGGCACCAGACTCTTCATTTGGGGAATCCAGGGCAAGCTGAGCAGTCATAAGGATGAAGAAAAAAAAAATAAAGTAATACATCAAGAAACCTGAGGGAGGAGAGTGTTCCTCAAGAGAGTAGAGGGAAGGAAAGGCAGACACATATCTCCAGGGCACAGAAGTCCATGGTTTAGGATGGGGTGGCCCAGGGGAAGGGGCCAACAGGGACTCTGGGTGAGGGGCCCTGGGTGAGTGTGAGATTAGAGTCCAGTGAGGACTGGAGTTTAAGGAGAAGGAGAATTGGAGGGTGTGGGGAGCACGTGGGTGCAGAAGGCTGAGCAGAGGCCAGGAGTCAAGTCTGGGAGGGAGGGAGTCAGAGCACCTGGTTTAAGATCAGAAGAGGGTTCTGAACTACCCTCTGGGGGAAGGGTGGGAATGAAGGGCAGGGGGGCTGACTGTGGGGCGATAGAGTCAGGGAGGGCCGGGGTTTTCCAGTGTCAGCTCCAACCAGGGTGGGACGGTGCAGCTTGTTGCCTAAGCGGAGTCTGGGTTGGGCTGTTTCAGCATCACCAGGGAGCGCCTTAAACAGGAAAAGGTCACCTCCCTAGTCCCCCAAGACCTCTTCTCCTAAACCTGCAAGGTAGCAAGCTCCCCAGGAAATTGGGGGCAAGTGCATTAGAAGGAGGCACTGAGTTGAGGCTGAGGGGCAGCCTGGCCTGAGGGAAGGAAGGGCTGTGGGGTGTTGGGGTGTTGGGTGGAAGGGCTAGAGGGCAGGATGTCCTTGGAGCTTGCTGAGTCCGAGGAACTGAAGAAAGTGGTGGGAGTGGGGCCGCAGGACCCTAGGTGACTGGGGAGAACTGGGGAGAGGGAAACCTCTCCAGCGGTCAGCTATTTGCAGTTTCATTTCTTCATACATCAAAGGACTTCTACCGTATAATGAGCTGTTTAAATCATCCAATAAACATGACTGTTTCTTACACTGTTTTCCCAAAAGGCTTGATTTGATGTTAAACCAACTGGGATTCAAAAACTGTGTATTCAAAGGAAGATGCACAGATCTGTCCAGTTTTCAAGACTTTGAACCAGCAGGAGCTTGTAGCACAGGATCTTCCAGCCAGCTGAGAAAGTTCTGAGCATATTTCATGAAGGGGAGGATCTGGCCCTCCCTGGACCCAGTGACCAAAATACGACATCAGGAAGCCTCTAGAAAGTTTCCCTGTGTGCTTTCATTCACCCACTTTATCCTTCAGGCTGTACTTCTACTCTGATCCTGACTCCTACATCTCCTCTCAGGTTAGGAATTGCCCCTCAAACAACCCGCAGTGGGACTCAGCCTCCCTGGGGAGTCTCCTACTGAGGCGGGAGGTTCTTAAAGCCACTGAGGACTCTGAACTCCACAGTTTTAGCTTTTGGGCCTCCCCTCCCCCATTCTCGGAACTGGATCCAGGCTCAAGGCCCTAGGCAGGCTGCCCCCAATCCCCAGAGAGATCTCCTCCCTACTCCCACCCAGGGCTCAGTCCTGTTGACCAGCCTCCCTTGAAGGTCAAGGGCAGAGAACCTGGGCTGGACCCCAGACAGACCTCCCCACACAAACAGGCCATAGACCTTATTCCAGTTAATAATACTTGATTTTCCTCACTTGTTCAAATCTGCCTTCTTAGTCAGGCCAGCGGATTTGATGAAATGAGGAAAGTGGATCATTGATTTAAAGGAAAAAAGCTCATTGATAAAAAACAAAGCCTTTTTTTTTTTTATCACAACAGACATATTTGCAAAAGAGATATTTTCCGTTTGTGATGATAATCCAATTAATCATTTCTGTTGTGATCCATTGAGGAAGACAAAACATGGTACATTCACCAGTTGTATTCATTTTCCACCAGTGTTTAGAATTTTCTCCTTAAACCATATTTGCACATATTGGTTCACGAAGCTCCTGCTTCTTAAAGAAATATGTGTTATTTTTTACAGGGTTAACCACAAACAGGTTTTCAATAGCAGCCACAATCTTTCTCCTTCCACACATAAGAATATTCTCAGTTGCAGACATGAACATCAATTTTATGAACATTCGTAATTCCTTTAGCTATGTTATTAATTCCACTCGTAAAAATAGCATCATCTTATCCATGAGAAAAGTTGCCATGATATGCACTAGAAACTCCATGGGTATGGCTTTTATAAATGAAATTATCGCATCCTTGGAAAACATAATGAATATCTCCTTCAGTCTCAGCTGTGACTTCAGACCTGGTGCCATGTCTTAATTTATAAAGGTGGCAGAGTGGCAATACAGAGAGGCCAATGTCGTTAAAAAAATGAAAAAGTTTAAACTTACCTTTCCTCTAGACAGGAGAGGTGCTCACACCATGCAAGACCCAGGAAAAGCAGCAGATTTGGGGAAGGTTGTGGAAGATCATTGAGAGGGGAGAGCCTAATCCAGGGCCCTTATTGTGATTTCCAGTAAAGTCTCCATGGCAGGACAGAGCAAACAGTTTAATATTGGGGAGTAACAGGGGTGATCTTTAGTTGTCTAGCCCTGGGACAATTAAGGGCAGGGGAAATATTGGCTTTGTGTGTGAGATTTAGATAAGGAGGTAGTCATATCTCAATAAAGCTGGAAAAATAGTAACATTTTATTTTATTAATTATAAAAAAGTAGATATTAATTTTAGACAATTGAGACAATAAAGTTTTATAAAGGCAAAAAAAAGATAAGCAGATAGTTGGCTGGCATATGAGAGTAAGCTGTTCACCATCTTTAGGAATTGGCTCATCCTGGGAAGGGCAATCTCTTCTGGGGTCTGTAAAGCCCCCAAATGTCACAGCTTCAAGAATACAGAAAGTAAGAAAATAGTTAATAGAATTGGCCCTGGGATGAACAGATGTCAGACCAACAAAGAACCTAAGACAACACACTACAATGGGGCCCGTGGCTATTTGGCATAATTTTAGGGAGACTTTGGAGAGATGATAATGGAGATTTCTAGAGAGTAGGAAAAGGCACTGTGTACTATTTGTCTCCTGGGGTGAGCAGTAATCTCTGTTAATTTTTAGAATAACACAAGTGGGAAACTCTCCCAGATTTCCTTCAGGCATGCAACTATAGGCTGGATGTTCGGGCAGGGAGCAAGGAGCACACCAGGATGAAGGGCTGAGCAGACAGGGACTCAGAAATGTAGCAGGTGAGGTCTTGGGCTGGGACCATGTTATCTGCAATGTGGGGCTGGCGTGTCCTTTCCAAGTGAGTGTCCTGTGGGGTTGCTGTGAGTCTCAGCATTTGCCATGTTTGATTGAAACCATGGGTCACTTGAGGGTTTGGGCTTCTGGATTGTAAGCCGCGAGAGCAGCCAAGCCAGCAGGAATGAGACCAGTAGTCACTGGACAAGGAGCAGTGGCACTTGACAGGTCTTATTATTTTTATTTTGTTTTTTGTGAGGAAGACTAGCCCTGAGCTAACATCTCCTCTTTTTTGCTGAGGAAGATTGGCCCTGGGCTAACATCCGTGCCCATCTTCCTCTAGTTTATATGGGATGCCGCCACAGCATGTCTTGACAAGCGATGCGTCGGTGCACGCCCGGGATCTGAACCTGCGAACCCTGGGCCACAGAAGTGGAGCACGTGCACTTAACCGCTGTGCCACGGTGCCGGCCCTGACAGGTCTTATGTTTTTGTTTTTTGGTGGAACTTTAGGTTCAAATAAGTCCCATCTCTCATGAGCAACTGCCTGGCCTGTGGGACCATCTATTGTCAATGGGTCACAGGAGAGTGTGGCACTCAATCTGGCCTCCAGCCCTTCTAGAATGGGGGCAAGCTGGAAAATTTACAAAGATAGGTTAAGGCCTGGGGCACGATAGAGACCCATCAAAGGGCTTTATTTGCCAGACTGGAATTATAAAAGGAATTGTTTGAGGAGACCATCACGTCTCTTAATTAAACCAGTTTTCTGGGGCCTATCAGGGACAGAAAGTTCTATTAAATGTCTCTTTCAAGAGCTCAGCATTGTATATTTTTAGAAGTGAAATATGTGTCTTGGTTACCACCGGTAATGTCTGCAGCATCAAAGGAAATAAAGAGTGTCCGGCAAGGCCTTGTATTGTGGCCTTAGTAGGTGTGGATATGTATGATTTAAGTCTATTTTGGGTATCTATGAGGCAAGAGAGTCCCAGAGTCCTTTTTGCTAGAGGTAAGGATCAGGTAATGTTCCCATGGTTTGTAATAAATGTGAAAATGGGACCATTCATCAGCCAGGGCATCCAGTGCTAACACTACTGCCTGAAGCTTAGTCAAGTATGGTGATGCTGGGATCCCATCCTTTATGTGGGGCACCCTGGCTAAGGGATGGAAAACAGCAACATTCCACTGAGTTCCATGACAAATGGTGGTGCAGTGCCATCCAGATAGTCTACGATCTCCCAGTGCTGTTCACTCAGTTCATCCCAAGGGGCTCCCCGTGTGGCCAAGGGGAGTCGGGGAGGGGTGACTTCATTGGTATCTGACCAGGAACTGAGGACAGAGGAAGCTGCTCCCTCCCACAGGTGGCACGTACGAGAGGCCCAGGTAGGGCTGCATCCTGTCTTAAGGAGGCCTTGGTAGCCATGCCATGCTTGCAGGGTGCTGTTTCCATCACCCAATGGATAATGGGCACCTGGAGAGAGGGGGTCATAGGCTCGGGGTCTGTAAGAGCCTTTGCTTCCAGGAAAGCCCAGCTGGTAGCCAAGCCCAGCTGGTAGCCAGTCGTTTTTTGCTTCGATGGTGTACAGCCCAAGGCCAAGAAGGGCAGCGTCTTGCAGCAGAGGCACTCGGGCAGCTTATGGCATCACAAGTGGCCCAGAGACGACAGGAAGCAGGAGAAGAGGCTGACAAAGTCTCTTTAGTGCAGGAGTCTCTGAGGGCACTAGTGGGATTGCCTGCTGATTTTCATTTGGAAGTAAAACTTGTAAATGAGGAATGTTGCCATCAGAACCCAAAAAGGACTAAAAGATGTTGCACTTATGTGTCCTTAATAAATGAAACGTGTCAAATGAATCTCCTTGGGGGAGGATGTCATCGTGTCACATCATACCTGTGCTTCTGGAGGAAGGTGGATGCAGGTAAGATCTTGTCTGCGTAGATAGTGTGGGATGGCTAGCCATTGAGGTGCCCCGTGGGCAGCCTGGAAAAGGCGTCTTATGTCCCTTTGGAGGTGGAGGCAATCTGCAGTTGAGAGGCTGTTGACATAAGCACTGAACAGAACATGTTAGCCAAATTGATAAGAGCCAAATATTTGCTGGTTGTTGACTGAATAGAATTAGTAGCTTTAATAATATTGGGTGTTGTGTCTGGGGCCCCTAGGGATGGAACCACAATATTGAGGTTGTAGTAATCCGCCAGGAGGCACCCTTTATTTTTTACAAATTTAAGAACAGGCAAGATTGGGTTGTCAAATGGAGAAAGAGTGGGGATAATCCCCCGTTTTATAACGAGGTTTCTGTGTCAGTTTTTATCCTTGAGGGCCTTGTTTTAGTTGACATTGCACCGTACTAACTCATTTAATGGGGGAGTCTGTAGGGTCCCTTCTTATTAAACCAATTTATAAGCATCAATAATTTACTTTAATTTTAATATATATTATGTTAGAATGTCTATACCCGATATGGGATATTTTAGGACCATGGGTCCTGCGAATGCGGGAAATTTAGACAAAACTACAGTTAAGTGAGGTATACATATTATTCCTCTATTTTATATGTGGTTACCTTCCTAAGATTAGAGAGGGTACAATGCTTAAATTTGGTGAGATCCCCAGGTATTACTATTATTTGAGCTCCAGTATTGATTAATTCCATGAAGTTTCTCAATTGGCACATTTTAGCAAACGCTCACGTGAATTTAAAATCTATGTTGGTGAGGCATGAAAGCCAGTTGGTGCCCTTCTTGAACTGTGTGTTCTGTAAATTCTTTCATATATAAATCTATTATAGAAATGTTGTATTTCCAATTGGATCAAATTATGGAACTTTGTTTTCATTTAGCTGTGTATTATATATACATATACACAAAATATCTATTATCTACTTACATTAAAATATATATGTATACATAATTTATTTAATTAGCTTTTGTCATTTCATCCTGTAATTAGAGGGGTTTTTTTCTTATTTGCTCTTTTTTTTTCCCTTTGTACTGTTTTGTTTTGTTGTGTTTTAGGCTTTTCGCAGCTTCAAGCAGAGGTGTAGGTTGTGGTTGTTCCGTCTCCAGCAGGTTAGAGGCAGAGGGGGTGGAGGAAGGGCCCAGTGCTCTGTTTGCAGTATCATCAGTCCTTCCCTCCCTACCTTCTTTTTTTTCTTAAACACAGTGTTTCAGAATGGCTTGTGTCTCAGAGGCTAAACTGTTTTTCTTCTTTTTTGTTTATAAGCATCGAGAATACAGAAAGTAAGAGAATATAGTTAATATAAATGGCCCTGTGATGAATGGATGCCAATGGACAAATACAGAATCTAACAACACAGTAGAACCTGACTGCCTTTGATGCAGTAATGGAGACAAGGATACGACTTGTCTCTTACTCCATACACAGAGGAAGTGTCCTGGCCAATGAGCCTGTGCCACACGCCCAGCACTAAAGGGAGGGAGGTACCTCGAGCCAGCAGGAGGTGGTGACTTTGTGGGAGGGGCCCTCAGATGAACTGTTCAGGCACTAGTCAGAGTCACTGGTGTTAACCCGGGTCGGGTCCATTGTGCACCTGGAGGGCAGGCCCTGCTGTGAACATCTCTCAGACCGGGGGCTGCAGGAAATGCTGGGGGTTAGAGAGACACAAGCTGCAGAGATTCCTGGGAAAGGAACGATGAGTTCCACCAGCCCGGGGTGGGTCAGTTCAGCATGGAGCAGGAAGGGAGCAGTGTCCAGTGAGAGATGTGAGTTCCAAAAACCATGTTCAGGAATCAGTCCTTTAATGTGAACCCAGACGATAGTGTTGGCTTTCCATGTTCAGAGAGTCTCGGAGCACCATCTGTCTGTTTTAGTGCTAATGTGGTTGATTTTCTGAGGGGCAGCTGCTCTGCTTCCGTTTCTTGGGATCCCTCACATCTTGGACCTGGGGACTGTTGAGGAAGTTAATCAAGGGAACTCTTCCCTAGCTCCATTAAAATTTTTCTTCCCCTTTGGCTTAATTATTTGTCAATATCATGGACAACTCTCATTCTCCTTCCTCTTCTCCTACTGACTATGTTCTTCACCAGGATGGCATCAATTCAATGCAGTCTCTTTAGAAAAATGCAAACTTTTCCTAAAGACAATTGGGAATTTCAATGGCCACTGTAGGCCACGTGGGAACTTCCAAGACCTCTCTCTTCCCCTGACCCCCTTATATGGAATGAATGTTTATGTCCCTCCAAAATTCAGATGTTGAAATACTAACCACCAATATGATGGTATTAGGAGGTGCGACTTTGGGAGGTGTAGGTCATAAGAGTGGACGCTTCATGAATGGTGTTAGTGCCCTTATAAAGAGACCCCAGACAGCTCCCTGACCCTTTCCTCCATGTGAGGACATGGCAAGAAGACGGCCATCTATAAAGGAGGAAGAGGGTCCTCACCAGACACCAAATCTACCAGTGCCTTGATCTTGGACTTCCCAGCCTCCAGGGCTGTGAGAAATAAACTTTGTTGTTTAAGCCACCCAGTCCATGGTATTCTGTTACGGCAGCCCCAATGGACTGACACACCCCCTCTTCCTCCTTCCTCCTTTTTCCCACCTTAGGCCTTCCCATCAGCTCCCTGGCATCCTCTGATCTGTCCCCCTTCAACACCTGTCCCTCCTCCACTCCTCTCTCCCTCTATACACCCCTCCAAACCTCTCTCTTCCTACTCCTGCCCCTCAATGTGCTATAGTCACTGGGACTTCAGACCTTATCCCCCAAAGCGGGCTCTCAAGGGGCTCAGGGACCCCAAGAGCTTCCCGTGACTGAAAGCTCACTGGAAACAGGCCAGATGTTTTATCCACTCGGATGTGCTTTGGAGACACCCAGATGGCTGCCTGGTCTCTCCTGGGCCCCCAGCCTGAGATGTCATTCACAACCTCCGTAGGATGACACATCCTGGGAAAGGACATCCTGAAAGGGCTTCCTCCTCAAATATTGGTGGGACACTTCAAGCCTCATACTGAGCAGGTGACCTCAACTTGCCACATCTGCCAGAAACACAGTCCTGGTAAGAACCCCAAGATACAGCAAGGAGAAGCACCCCTCTTTTCTACAAACCAGGGAGTTGAAACTTTAGAATTGAAGCGAGAAGCTCTCTCTTTGTGTCTGTCTGGATATTTATGCAGGTATCTATGTGCAATATTTTCCCACCTTCCAGTGGTGTTACTAAATTAGATTATAAAATCTCTTCAGGGAGGTCTAGTTGAGGGCTCTAGATAAAAATCATTGAATATTTCTAAAATGCCCATAAATTACAGAAAGTGAATTTATTCTTCTGATGCTTTATTTCAACAGTAATTACATCTTTGTGGTATGTCACCTTGAAGATAATTTTCATTGTCTTTTGGTAACTTCAAACCTGATCTCGTGTTAAATTAAGTTAATGATTGGCTATCCATAAATTACCTAGATTGCTTCTAAGTAAGTTAACACACTGAAATATTAATTACCAAGCATAATTTTCAAAGTATAAATATCTTTGTGTGTGGTAATGACTGTGTTCATTCTGTCACATTGAGAATGTTACTGGAAAGACTTCTATGGTTATAACCATATGTGGGATGTATATGCATATGCTCTGCTGCAAAATGCTAGGACAGGACAGACAGTTCACAATGATCCACCTCCTAGTTTTCTCTATGAAGTAGACATTTCTGTGGTTAAGATTATAACCCATCCATGTGAATGAGACTCTAGTAGGAGGAAATATGACAGAGAACAATAGTGAACAGAAGATATGCAGGATGAGATTTTGTTAAGGAAAAAAGAGAGTAGTTTTGTCCTAACATGAAATGATGGATTGTTCCAGAATCGGGAGGAGGAAAGTGTAGGACAAAACCTGAATGGATATAGACAGTGGCAAAAGAGTCACAGAGAGTGAATTTTGTTTGTCCTTGTCATAGCTGGCTCAGATTTGATGGCTTTATGTATGAGAATTTTTTAATTCTCATACATAAAGGGGGCTTTGGTGACCAATATTGTTCTGATATGAAACTGAATTTCGATTTCTCTCTGCTAAGAGGAAACAAATTCCCTGACTTACTACTTGGCTCTTCCTGAGAGGTTTTAAACATCTTTCTCTGCCTTTTTTTTCAATCTCCCTAGAAGGCAAGATTCTACGTCATCTCAGAATAGTTCTCTGTGCTGTATGTTGACTTTGTCACATCCTTGATTTTTAAGAAATCAATTCTTCTTACCCTTGAAAAGGTTAAGTTCTTACATCGTGTTCCTTCCAATGCTGAATCTGAAAATCTTTTACTGTTTTGTATGCCACTTAATCAACCACATTTCCCTGTCAATGGCATGATTTTGGTAATGAACTATCATCAGATTTTTCACTTTTGAAAATTTTAAATAAGTTAATCACAGCCATTCGAAGAGTCTTGATAGTTTTTATTTTTTTATTTTACTGTGTTTCTCTGAGAGCCAGAGCGCACCAGCTACCATCAAAGAAGACCATCTTAGAGACCAGTGGACGTCCTCATGGGCACAGGCTTCTGATGAAATCCCTTCCATGACTTTGAGATCCTTCCAGTGGACCAGGTCAGTTTTCAGATGTGGGCATGAGACTGCCCACCCAGGATGGAGCAGAACCAGAATGGATTCCATAGTGACGAATGGTCTGGTTAAGGATGACTATGGGCTGTTTGGAGTGTTGCTTATACTCGAATGTTCTATTTTCTGGAGAGGAGGAAGCCCATTCTCTTTCCTCTTAAGCTGTCTCTTACTCATTTAACATATAGAGCCTGATCTTGACACTTAAAATTTGTGAAGCCAATCATGCCAGATCAGAACATTTTCATTTATTTTTCAGCCAATGACTAGATTTGTATAATTATTGATAAATTTAAACAAACAGGGTGGATTTGTGCCCATTTCTCTTATTTTTAACCCACAAGGCCAAGTGGACACAGGTAAAAAAAATCTAAGACCACTAAAATCCAAGCATTCCTTATATCTGTAAAGTAACAGCACAGATTATCTGTTGTTTAATCGACAACCTTTTTAGATGTGGACAAGAAAACAAAGTGAAGATAAAACTGGACTCTACAGTGAAATGCCAAATAGTACATACAGAGGAAATGACATAATTAGAGAACCACCGCCTGATAAGAATCATGGTAGTAACTGGTTTAGGTGAGAACACCGATAGATGTTGCTTCAGTGGGTGCAAGTCTGAGAGCGAAGGACGTTCACACAGCACAGCCTCTAAATATCTCCCCCAAAATACATGTGAATGCTTTATGCTTAGTAAGTACTAAGTACGGAAGACTTATTAATTACATTCCTGGTGCAGAGACCTGGCAGATACCATCTCAACCAAAGGATAATGGGGTAAATAACTTTTATGCATCTCTTGATGTAATAGAGAACATACAGTATCACTTCTGTGGCATTTCTGCCAAAAATACATAAACTGATTCTGTCCATAAGGAAATAATTGACAAACCCAACTGAGGGGTGTTCAACAAAATCTTGTCTGGGAGCTCTTCAAAAATGTCAATGTCATGAAACAAAAACAGACGGAGATCCAGAGACCTGACACCTCAAGGCAGCATGCCAGCCTGGACCTGGTCCTGGAACAGTAAGGAAAGGGAAAAGGAGTTTGTTTTCTTTAGTTTTGTTTAATTTTTACTATAAAACTATTATTTGAAAAATTGTCAAAATTTGAAGGGAGTCTTTGGACTAGATTGTGATATCGCATCAGTGTTCATTTCCTGTTATTGTTGGATTTATTCGGGTTATGTCTGAGAATGTTCTGGTCATTAGAAAATGCACACTGAAGAATTTCAACCAAAAGGACAACATCAGTGCACACAAAACACTGTTTTAATCCAACTGACTACAATCAGGGTACTTATTCCCCTGAGATTTTAAAGCAACAGGCATGGACATCTTTCTTTTAAACCAAAAGCACTTGAGAAATACAATTTCTCCAAAAATCTTTATCCAGAAGGTGTTGATCAACACATTTTGTTTCAGGCCTCTCCTCTATTCTCAGTGCTCATGCACTTCATCGTAGAGACATAGATGTTCATGACGCTTGACTGAGGAATGAGGTTAAATTTGGGGGACGAGTGGCATTCAAGGATGTGGCCATGGATGTGGCTCCTGGATGCCTCTTAGAGAAACCTACATAGAGACATGATGCTGGAGAACCACAAGAACCTTCTCTCAGTAGCTCAGGGCAATGTTCCGAGTTCTCATGCAGCCCATTGTGGTGGGTCTTTATCTCCTCAGATGTCAGAGGCTGTGGGGTTCGGGAAGTGCCCATAAGCTCATAAGCACTCAAGCTCATAAAATTGGGTCTAAAATTCAGGGACAAGAAACCCTACCACATAGAGAAAGAGACATTCTTTTACACACTTGGGTAAAAGACTCTGATTTTTAAAGTTGTAAAGGGGTAGTTATACTGGGTTCCTTCTGAAGCCGTATCTTATCTGTCTTTGAGAGATTTCAAAGATCCTGTGTCGCTAATACTGAATTTGAGGGGTAATTGTGTCTCCTGCATGTTTTTCCAAGCCCTTATGGCTTTCCCCATTCTCTGGGATTAACCCTCTAAAGCAGATATTATATTCCAATTGGAGCTAGAACAGCTTTGCATGATGGAGAAAAAAATCCTTCCAAGATGCACATCCAGGCGAGAACCTGCAGCTGAGAGTTCTGGCAGGTGACCCTTCAGTTCATCACTGTCCAATGTGGGAGCCACTGCCCACATGTGGCTACTGAGCACTTGAAATGGGGCGAGTCCAAGTGGACATGTGCTGTAAGTGCCAAACACACACCAGATTTCAAAACTCAGTATGAAAAAATGAGTGTAAAATATCTCAATGATTTTATATTTATTACATGTTAAAATTATAATACTTTGGACTAAATAAAAATAATAAAATTAAATTCATCTATTTATTTTTACTCTTTAAGTGTAGTGTATTAGTTTCCTATGGCTGCCATAACCAAGTCCCACCAATTGGGCAGCTTAGAAGAAACTGAAAATTATTGTCTACAGTCCGGGAGGCTGGAAGCCTGAGATCAGGGTGTTAACAGGGTGGCTTCCATCTGAGGGTTGTGAGGACACATGTGTTACTCCTAAAAGACAAATCACTCAAACAACAAATACACAAACCCTTCAGTGACTTCCTGCCACACTTAGACTAAAGCACAGACTCTTCATGTGGCCCCCAAGGCCCTGCAAGATCTGCCCCCCAGGCTTCAGGCACACTGGCTGCTCCCAGTTTAGAGGGGAGGTGGTGTGGGTGTGAGTAGGGAGGGGGGGTCTCCAGGTCCTATCATTCCTTGGACTACATCCCTATTTCCATGAATTTTGTTGTAAGGTCACGAAGTCTAAGATCTCTTGAACATTTTCTCCAGTAAGACTCCTTTTGGTGTAGCTATTTACACACACCAGCCCTGCTAGGATCATTCGCAGGGCCCGTTCCAATAGCCTTAAGGACTGGTTCTTACCTTTAGTCCAAAACACAGGGGAGCTGTGATTCCTCTGCCTCAAACAGTGATGGATTCTGTGACACATGCTTCTCTGAAGTCTCCAGTGTGGGGGATGGAGAGGAGTAACCTATGATTTTTTTCTGCTATTTTTCAAAAGAGGTTCAGAACCACAGGTAATATTTTTATCTCCTAAGACTCCTGGTACTCCTATACATTTGATTACACAATTTCTTGAATATTTTGGTTTAATTTTATAGATTTGGTTAAGGAGACACCATTTGCAAATCTCTGTAACCTACAATATGGCAACAATCTGTCCTACTGGTGGAATCTCTCAAATTCTACTATTTAGGGAAATGTTTCTCATATTCCCAGCTTTCTTGAGAATTACCTGGGGGGCTTGTTGAGAATGGAGATCCCTGGATTCCATGTTCTTACAGCCGAGCCTGCCGGGGCTGAGGTGGAGATGTGCTCTCCTTCTAGTGGGAGGAGCTGCAAGGTGCAGGCGAAGGGCATGGATGTGCCATTCTAACATCAGAAAGACAGGAAGATTAAGAAGAGGGATCCAATCTGTGACATGAACCCTCATTTGTTAGCTGTAGAAGACCTAACCATGAATCTTTGCATTGAAACTAATATTTGTGAAATGACGATCAAATTCTCTCCCCTTGAGATTTCACAATTGTGTAGGGGCCTGTCAGATACACACACACACACACACACACACACACACACACACACACACACAGGAAAGCTACAGGACCCTGGACAGCACCAGGTAGGCATCAGGAGCAGAGCGTGGAGAACAAATGACCCAAAGGATGTCCCTTGGGCAGTCAGCACAGAGGCTGTCCCGAGGGTTGTATGGGACTAGGGGTGAAGGCAGGTGCCCCAGAAGGGTAGTGGGTCTGCTGGGTGGAGGGAGGGCATCAGGGAGCCTGGTACTGATGTCCAGGAGGAAGGCTCGCTATTCCTGACAGAGAACACATCTCTCTGCAGGAGCTGCGCATACAGAGGGTCCCCAGACCAGGCTGCCAGTGCTTCAGCCCCAACACCTCCCTGCTCCAGGGTGGGGTATTTGCAGTCTGTGTCCCAAATAGGTGTGATTGAGGTTGAGAGTGACATCAAAGGAAACCTATAAATCCAAACACAAAAGCCTGTCCTACAAAATAAGAAAATACACATGCATTCTCTATTAAGACCCCAGGGCACGCTCTGCCCACATCTAAATCAGCAGGAAGTTCAGTCATTTCCTGGGTTCCTCCCCCACATGTCCACTTGCAGACACACAGGGTGGCTCACAATTGTCCCTGCATCTCTACTTGTTCAACTGCTGCCACCTCCTGGCAGATGATGGATAATCAGGATAATCAGGATAATCAGGAGCCTGAGAGCCTGGACCTACAGCTGAGCAGAAAGGCAGGACTTGGCCTCCAGACTGGTGGGGATGGGGGGGCACAGGCCATTCTGAAGACACGGGGGTAGCAGGAAAGTGGGCAGCCAAACAGAGCTGCCCAAGTACGATGGGGACAAAGAGTTGATGTAGGACTGGGTTGGAGAACAGAACTGAGGGGCCTCAGTAAGAAGCACTGAATTGGAAAGTACTTGAAACCTGCAAGGAAAAGGCTGGATTCTCCAGAGGAAAAGACTCAGATGCAGCAGCTTAGTGGGCTCTGCTCTCCTCTCTGCCCAGCATCTACTGCTCCTCCCTCCAGGAGTAATGGCCTCTCCTCGCGTCCACTTGCCCAAACTCACTTGTGCCCCTTCACTGTCCAACTCAACATGAAGGGACTCTGCAGTCGCTTTCTTGCACTGCAGGGAGGGGCAGGGGAGGCTGAGTTCCCCACAGACAGCCCAGAATGGTGTCCTGAGAGGTGGGGTTGGGCAAGACCTCACACTCCCCACGTCCTGGGTCCTGATCTATAGTTGATGATGGTAAAGCCCAGACACCACCTTCTCCCCCAGGCCCTGAGGAATGCTGTGCCACAGCAAATGACACCTCTCTCTTGATTCATCTGAGTAGGAAGGATCTTCAAAAACCTGGGACGACCAGTCTTCTGCTGTGGAAGGCCCGGTCTGGATTACTCCACAGCAGCCCAGCCAAGACCCATGAGCACAAATCCTAATGACAGGGCCTTCAGGGCCACAGGCTCATGGCCATTTCCCCCAGTGCCCACCCCTGGGCATGGCATCTGGGCCCTGGGTGTCCAGCCTTCACCGCCCACTGTGCCTGGAACCATCCCTCTCTCCAGTGACATGGGCCCTGGGGTTGATTCCAGGTCACTGGTCCATGCTGCCACAGTCTCCAATGAGAAGTTCCTCTTTGGAGCCCCTGATATCTGTCCCAGGAGCTTCACCCAGAGTAAATCTAAGGAATATTTGAAGGCTGGGGGTTGTGGCAGCAGAAACGCTTGCTTTGGTCTCAGGTGATGGGAAAGGTCCCCAGGAGCTCAAGGAGGAATGTGAGCGCCCTCTAGTGGATGGTTCCTGCTGGCAGAAGAGCAACAAGGGCCAGGAGAGCTGAGAGATTAGGGCTGAACTTGGACTAAGGGAACCTTCAGGCTCAGAAGGAGGCATGTTTAGAGGTGATTAAGTTATGGCTGCCTATAGTTCACCAGCTGGAAGACTGTGGTTTTTCAAAGGGTTATAATGACACCATTGAGTTATGCTGCAGAGTCAGATGAAGGAAATACTATAGCCATTGGGCTTAAAAAATACATGGTAACAAATCTGTATGCTCCGTCGTTAGACAGTCTGCTCTGAAGTTCTTACCACCTTAAGAGGCGGCTTAGCAACGAATACAAAGTCATGTCTATCATTAGGAAAACATACCTTATTAAGAAGAAAATTATATCATAGGAGTTTCTCTTTTTTCAGAATCATACACCTTGGCATCATTCCTTAAGAATGATTCTACACCCAAGAAATGGACTTTGTCAGAGACTGGCCAGTGTCAGGGCCTCATCCCAGCCCCATGGGCTGACAGTACCCTGTCCCCCAACACCAGGACCCACTCAGAAGCACAGGAGCCCTTGATGCTCCCTCACTCGGAGAGTCTTTTTAGTGTCCTCACCATTCAGCCGGCCACTCTCACACTCCAGGCAAAATCTCTTGTCCACTCTTGGATTTGATACCGAAATTACCGACCTCTATTTCTGTCCTTCAAGCATCCCAACACTGTCACAGGTCCAAGAGGTAACTTCTAGTTTTCGCTTTGACAGAAGAGCTCTCAAAACAGTTGCCTTCACCCACCTTGAACAGACCTCCACTTGAGTGCCATCTCGTCACCCGGAAGGATTGGGACACTTGTTTTGGTATCAGATGCTTTCCACCTCTTGGAGGAAACTGTGACTCTCTCCACAGGGGTGACCAGTAAGAACGGACAAAGAGAAATCTCATTAGTGTTCACAGAAGATCTATAGGAATGCATGAAAGCTTAAAGTCATAGAAGAGTCCACGTAAAATCCACATTCTTGAGCTAAAACATGAAGCCAGGTCAGTCTTCACCATTTCCTTAAGAGGAAAATCTACAAAATGTGACATTAAAAATGAACTAGAGAATAAAACATGCATCACAGTTACTGATAAAACTAAAATGATTTGTTTTTTTCCTTAAAAGAGCATCCAGTGCATTCCGTTCATTTTCACAATGATGTAAGAGTGTCCTTCTGTCAACAGGCTGTCTACAATTTGGTGACCTGGTAAAAATGACTCCCCTTTTCCCTTTAAATCTCAAATACAAAAGTACAGGTGGCTCCTGGGCCCTCTCCCAGGTCCCACCACCTACAACCAGCAGCAGGAGGAGCTGGGCCGAGCTCCCCTGGTCCTCAAGACAGCAGGGGCACCCTGGGCAATGTGTTCTGATGTTCCTGTGTCCCAGGGTTGCTGACGGGCAGGTATGGGGCTGGCAGCCAGAGAGTCTCACACTCTCTGTGGCTCTAACACAACCAACATCAGAACCCTGAGCTCTTTGCCTCTGCAGCGTCCACAGACAGCCCCAAGTTCTGGAAGCTGAATACCTACTGGAAAGCACTGGCCCCACACTCAGCTCTCACGGGCAGCTCCTGGGCACGCCTGGACCCCACGACCACCTGCCATGATGCCCCTGGACTGACCTACCAGTCCTGGCAGGTGGTGGTCACTGAGGCTTGGAGGTGCTTTCCTGTAAGGCAGCCCAGATCCCATCACCTGGCCCTTCTCTCAGATTCCGGGAGCATCAGGTGAGCCGGACTGGTTGGTCAGCTCCTCAGTGAGAGCATCCAGACCCCGGTGACAAGGAGGTGGTGCTGAGGCCTCAGGCGGTGCCAGGATGGGAGAGGGAGGTTTGACGAGGAACTGGCAGTGACAACAGGAGGTAGAGCCAGGGTGTAGGCCACCAGGATTAATCTCTTATGACAGATGAGGACATCGGATCCCTTCCTTGTGCCCAGAGGGGTCTCTGTACAGTAGCCTCCACTCCAGCCACAATGTCTTCAAAGATGAGACCAAAGCCAGGCCAGATACCCAGCCATCCCTGTCTGCACCCAGTAACAGATGCGTAATAAACACTCGTTAAATGGATAAAGGAAACCACACAACAGAAGTCTGCCAACCTTGTGTGACACCTAGGGGTCAGAGCACGGTCCATGTAGAGAGAGGGGCACTGGCATCACCATGGGAGGCGGACAGCAAGTGCCCGTGGCTGTTCCAGGGATGGGCCTTTACCTCTCGTACAGTCAGGAGGGAGGACAGGGGCCTCCTAACTCTGAGGGGTCAGATCCCTATTCACCTAAGAAATTCACACCCCTCCCCGTCTCTACCTTGTGAGTGACTTCTCCTCTCCCCAGAGGGCCTGGGCTTGCAGCCTGTGTCCTTCCTCTTCTCACAGAGACCTGACCCGACACAAAATCTGGATTCTCCACCTTAGATGAAGCTACCACGGGGAAGTCAGAGACCTACCCTAATCACAAAGGAAGTCAGAGGGCGACCCCCCATCCCCAGGGTCCCTGGCCTGTGGGGACAGCTGACTGTGGACCCATGAAGATATCTCAGCAGGCAAGAGTGTTGGGGGAACAAGGGGAATTTCCCAAGCAAGATGGAACTGGACAACCAGGATGTGTTTGCTTCCATCTCAGAGGGGCTGAGGGTCCCACAGGGGCTCTCCCCTGAAGGAACGGAACCAACATGATCGTCTGTCTGAGTCTCCATATGGTGTTGCTCCAGGTCTGGGACCTGTGGAGAGATCTAGAGCAGATGACAGGCAGGGACACAGATGACTCGGATGCAATGACCCAGTGCAGTGATGGGGGAAACACAGGCCATTCTAGGTACCAGCCTCCCAGGCCTTGAGACTCTCCAGGGTGCCTTGAGACCTCAAGAGAGCACTCACTGGGCCCTTCCTTTGAAACCTCAGGGGCAGAGAACTCCTCCTGAGGCAGCGCCTCCACCAGGCAGCACAGGACACTGGATCAGGAGTCCACTGGACAACGCCTGTCCTCTCCCTGGGCTCTCCCTGCGCTGGGATGGAGTCGGGAAGCCTGGGACTCGCAGTGACCAAGGTCCAGGCTGACAGACCCCTCAGCCTGGAGGTCAGAGTCCCCCTCAGTATAGGGCTTAGGGTCAGTTCACACCCTCTGGAGCCTGGTCAGCATCCCTGGTGCAGCCTCTGACATTGGCTGCAGGTCTCCTCATGCCCTCCAGTGGGCGATATTGCGACTCACAGTCAACACACAGGAAATCAACTCAGGAATGTGGCTTTGGCTAAGTGGAGAAGGAACATGATTTCCATCCCTTGGTCCAACAGTTCCGTCTGAGTCCTTCCTATCTGCCTGGAATGTTCTTCAGGCTCCTCTAAGGGCCTCAGAGCACCCTGGTCTGTCAGGGGTCCCTTTGCAGCTCCCCGCTTCCTGCCAGGCACCACCCATGGGGAAGGCGGGGGGATCCCAGGAAAGTCAACCAGGCAGAGGACAGAGGCTCCAGGACAGTCAGGGAGCACATGGACAGGCTCAGAGCCACAGTTCAGCCAAAAGACATGGAGAGGGTGCGGTGGTCTCCCTGAAACCTTCCCCTGAGGACCAGGAAGCCCACAGCCAGCTGACCTGTAACCATCAATGTCCTCTCATCCAGGACACGCAGGAAACTGCCCCCCCTTCAACCCCGAGAACTGCAGCTCCTTCTGAGACAACAATATTTGGTTTCTGTCCCTGTAAGCAGAAGCCAGGCTGGTGACACCAGGAGATGGAGGGTGGGTCTCCTCGCCAGTCATCACTCAGCTTGCCCCTTTCTCTCCCCCAGAGTCATCTCTGTGGCCTTCCTGCTGGGAGTAAATCCAACCTTCCCAGAGCATTTGAGGACACTGGGAAGACCCTGGTGCCAAGCTGGGTTTCTGTGTCACAAACAGAAGTATTCCCCCAGGTTTGGGGACCCCTGTGTCTCTGTGTGGTGCTGAAAGGCCCCAAGGCCCAGTGCTGGGGTGGGTGGGTCATCTTCTCAGGGGACAGGGGTCTCCATCAGCCTTGCTATTGAAGGTGGGCTCCACAGGCCAGTGAGATCAGCATCACCTGAAAGCTCGTTAGATGCAGACTCTCAGGTCCACTCCACACATGCCGGGTCAGAATCTGCATCTTAACTGAATCTTCTGACTCTGAACTGGAGAAGGGGAGAGGCTGACCCACGCCCAAAGTGTGGGGTCTCAACCTGGCTGGGTATCCACAAACCTGGGCAGCTGCTAAGCGGCATTTCTAAGGTGTCACCTAGACATTTATAATGTCTACAAAGTTCCACAGTGATTCTGACACGGAACAGGGGTGACATCCCTGTGACAAGAGTTCCTAGTGGGGCCCCCAGGGCTCTTCCTCTGAAAGGAATAGTCAGAAGGAGATGAGAGATAGGGAGGGTGATGCTGCACCCTGACCCAGAGCTGTGGGGCCAACCCATGACATGGTGCCCCAGACTTGTGCTTGCCCCAACAAAGGCATGTGTGTGTGTGTGTTTCTCTGTGTGTGTGTGTGTGTGTAGTGGGGAATCACTGATGAATAAGGCAGAGGAGTCCGTAGATCCCAGGAACAGAAATATAGATAGAAGAGAGAAAGAAAGAAGGGACAAGGCAGGCAGGAATGAGGCGAAGGAGGAGGGTCCTGGGCAGAGACGCCACCCCTGGCCCATGTGACCAGGTAAAGTGCTCTTGCCCAGGGTGGTGGCCCAGGACAGAGGGAGGAAGGACAGCAGAGCCGAAGCATCTGGACAGCAGTGCTTGTGAGTGTTCCTGGAGCCCAAGCTCTTCTCATAGACAGAGGGACAGAGAACATAGCAGCCACCATGCAATCCCCCTCAGCCACTGCCCACAGAGGGCGTGTCCACTGGCAGGGGCTCCTGCTAGCAGGTGAGAGGGGACCATTCCCTGAGGGTGGGCGGGAGGATGGGAGAACAGAGACTGGGTGGGGTCTCCTGGGAGGATGGGGCTCTGAGAGACGAGAGAGGACTTCTCTTGGGACCTGAGGGGACAGAATATGGGAGCAGAGTAGGATGGGGGGAGGAGGGCTCAGCAAGTGGAAAATTTCACAATCTAGAAGTGGTGAGGGGTAGGAATATCTCAATTACTGTACCGTTCCAAGTTAGTTATCACTGAGGACTCATTTTTGAAAATTGATGATAATAATAATAATTTATTTGAGGATGACACTGGAAAAAAAATGAACTAGGGACACTAAACATTGTCTTTACTGACCACACTTTGGAAATTGACAAATAGACAGCAGGACATGGAGGGCCCTGGGAACACTCATTCACTCATCCACAGGTGTTTGCGGCCTGTTCCAGGTACTGCGGGTACAACTAGATCACACAAGTCCCTGCCCTCAGAAGCTCACATTCCATGGGGAGGAGGACAGACAAGCAAAGAGATCTAGAATGTGATGTCAGGGACTGACAAGTGCCACGAAGGGAACAGAGCAGGGAAAGGTCAGACAGTGAAGACAGAGGGTCTTTACAGCAGGTGGTCAGGGAAGACATCTCCCAAGGATGCCCCTGAGAGTGAGCAGGGCTCTGAGGGCAGTGAGGGATTGATCTGGGCAGACACCTGGGAAGAGTGTTGGGAACAGAGGAAATAACAAGTTCAGAGGGGCTGAGTAATGGTGGTCATGCTGCTGACCTTGACCAGTAGACATAACACACACACACACACACACACACACACACACACACACACACACTCCAAGTGTAAGAGACGAAGAGACCTGATCAGGACCCAGGGCCTCATCTTTCCATCCCAATACATAGCTTGTCAAAGTAAATAATCAATAACCAATCTATAGATTAGAGAAATATTTAAGGAGATAGTGTGAGGACCAACCCAAAGGTGTTCTCTTCCCCAGGGAAGAAAGCACTCCAGGGAAGTGTGGGGCAGAGCGTGGTTATAGACCACTTCAGAATAAAGAACATATATCAAGTATGACAGGAATACAATGACTTTAAAGTCACAAGGAGATGCTCAGCACGTACACAGCAGGTCAACTTGTCCTTGGTGCTCTTGGAAGAAAGCTTATGGTCCAGAAGTACTGAGGCTGGAGTCAGGAAAGGGGACACTCACCCTGTCTTTAAAGATACATTCTTTGCTTTGGGGAATGTTTGAAGCAGAGGTACAGTGCGCGGGCAGAGGGCCACAGTCAGGCTGCTCTGAGGAAAACAAGTTTTACTCTGAACCAGATTTAACCCAGAATGGCTTCCCCATACACCTCAATCAGTGAAAACTTCTCATTATTCTTATTATTTTCAACAAGGTCCAAACATTGATTGATCTCTTTCTCTTCCCTCCTAGTCTCGCTCTTAACCGTCTGGAACCCACCCACCACTGCCCAACTCACTGTCAGATCAGTGCCACCCAATGCTGTTGTGGGGCAGGATGTTCTACTCCTTGTCTCCGACCTGCCTCAGGATCTTTATGGCTATGTCTGGTACAAAGGGGACAAAGTAGACCACAAACTTATAATTCTATCATATGCAATAGATACATCAGAAAATACCCCAGGGCCTAGATACAATGGTCGAGAGAAACTATACTCCAATGGATCCCTGCTGCTCCAGAAGGTCACCCAGGAGGACACAGGATACTACACCATACAAGCCTTGCAGAGAAATATGAAAAGTGATGTAGGAACTAGACTGCTCTGCGTATACCGTGAGTGATTCCTCTCTGACCTCTGGGTGTTGGGTGGGGTGAATTCTCCTTCACACACACAGGACTGACAGGCCTGCACTGTGCCTGCATCCCCCTCTGCATTCTGCTCTTTGTTGGGATTTGAGCATTTGGTGCAGGACACACACAGTGGAGACAAACTTTAAAAGATTGGATTTCCTTTTCTGGAATCCAGACCCTGCAGACACTCTCTGCAGAGAGAAGGACCAGATGTTGGGAGTAACTCAGCAGAAGGAGATCAATCTCAGTCCAGGCCCTTGGGACAAGCCCCGGGAACATGGCCCTGAGAAAGACCCTGCAGGGCTTGGTCAGGGCCTGGCTGAGGAGCCCCTTGGGATCTTAACAGAGAACCTCAGCTCAGGAAGCACCTGCCCAGGGCTCCTGACTCCAGTGACCCTGGGGATCCCATGACAAGGTTGGGTTGTGGCCTTGTGGGCAGGGCTGAGTGGGAGCAAGGATTTCCTGGCTTCCTGAGTCCCCAGGCTCCTGAGCTGGTCACGAGGCAGGGCTCACCCCCAGGAGCTGCATCTGGGCAGGGGTGGAACCTGATCCTTCACCTGAGACTCAGCATGGAGAACACAGATGGACAAGTTCCCCAAGCCATTAACTGACTACCCTGGGAGACTTAGGAGACTCCACAGGAAGGTCAGTATCCCCAGGGGAGGAACAGAGGCGAGAAGATGCTGCTGGCAGCTCATCCACCAGGGATGAGTCCTGGGGGCATTCTCTCTTGAAATCAACAAGAACAGATGCCATTCATATGGGCAGCTCCTTTCTGGCAAGATTTAAGTCATGTACCATGAGTATTTAAAGATTATTCACTGACAATCCAGCAGCTGTATATTTATCCTACGTCATTGAGGAGAATTGAGGCAAAGGGAGATACAGTCACTGAACCAGGTTCCACAGACCATGAGCGGCAGACAGGAGGACTGTCTGTAGCCACAGCCCCATCCTCTCCTCCACCAGGGGCCTTATCAGGTGTCTGTGGACCCCAAGTCCAAATTGTCAGTCCAGATCCTTTCTTCTTACGTGTCTCCAGCTCAGAAAGAGACTTCCTGGCCTGGGGAGTGAGAGCAAATGGAGAATTCATCACCATTTACTCTAGAACTAAATTACCTGCATCAACAATCAGAGTCAGTGCAGGGAATGTCCAGGTCGCCCCCTCGGGTGGATGATCAACCTCCCTGCACTGGACTTGACATCATTTATTTGTTTGCTGGTGTGTTGGGGTCACTTCCACTGGAGTAGAAAGGGAAGACTTTGACATCTCATTCCCTACTCTACCCCTGAAACCAGCACAGGGCCCGTGGGTAACACACTCTCAATTGCTTTTGATGGAGGAAGGAATGAATGGTGAATGAATGAATGATCCAAAATCCCTTCAGAGACTGGATGCCGAGTCCTTGGACTTCTGGCCATATAGGACATGTCCTCTGACCCTCCAGGGGCTCAGGACCATGAGCAGGTATTTTAGTGCTCTCTAGAGAAACATTCCTTCCCACAATTCATCTGAGATCCTGGAGTATTAGTCATAATTCTCCCATATGGAAGAATTTTAACTTCTCATCAAATCTTGATCTCATAACCACCAAACACAGACCGTCCACTAGGGCCAGATTTGCAGCCAGTTCAGGCTTCCCCCTTTCCATCAGTCAGACCTTCTGCATTTGCTCACGTCCACACCTGCCCTCAGCAGAGACACAAGAGACGTTAAAGACCAAGGGAGAGATAAGATTCTGCTGCCAAAGCCAGGCAGCTCCTGCCTGTCCCCTCACTCTGTTCTGGATCATTCCTTGGACTCTCTCTATCATTTATTGGGTCACGCTCATGTCAGTCACAATCATGTGGGAGGATCTGATCCATATCTTTGCCCTGAGGCCTGAACACTCACCTGACTGCTCTGTTTGCTCCTGGTCCTCATGTCCCAGACTCACCATTACCCATCTCTAGGAGAACCTTGAACATGGTGCCTCAGAGAAAATATACCTCGCTGGGTCATGGAGGTGTGTGCAGCAGGAAGGAATCATCCCTGGTTGGCCAGGCAGTCAGCTGGACAGTGAAGAACCAGCAGAGGCATGGAGGGCAGTGTGGGAGAGTGATGGTAACACTGACCTCCATGCTATGTCTTTTCAAGACCAAACCCTGCTAACATATTGACACTTGAGAAAGTCTGTGCTTTCTCCCAGACACAGAGCAGGCGGCCTTATGTTCTCTGAGCACTCAGATCCTCATGAATTTGTCTTCAGATACACAAACCTGCCTTATTCTTTTAAGGACTCAGGTTGGCTGAGAGGTGAGAGATGCCAACTCTGATTGAAGATGCCTGGCAGGAACCAGGTACCACACAGGGCAATGTCCTCTCTGTTCCCTGCACAGTGGAGTTACCCACACCTGTCATCACAAGCAACAACTCCAGCCCCGTGGAGCACAAAGACTCTGTAGACTGAATGGGAACCTGAGACTCGGAATACCACCTTATGTGGTCCATCAACAGTCAGAGCCTGGAACTAATAGGTCATAAGTTATTCTGTGTACAATCTGTTGAATAATCGCCATATCATTTCACATGGTGGACTGCACCATTTTAACTCCCTGCCAACAAAACACAAGGGTTCCAATTTCTCCATATTTTCTCCAGCATTTGTTGTTTTCTGTTTTTCTGAAAGTAGCCATTCTAATAGATATGAGGGGGTATTTGATTATAGTTTTGATTTGCATTTCCCTAATGATTAGTGATGTTGAGCCTTTCTCAAATGTTGATTGGTCATTTGTAGATCTTCTTTGGAGAAATGTCCTTTCAAGTGCTTTGCCCATTTTCAATGATCTTATTTGTTTTTGCTCTTATTGAGTTTTGGTGTTCTATGTATATTCTGGATATTAACACCTTATTGACATATAATTTGCAAATTATTTTCTCCCATTCCATAGGTTACATTTCACTCCGTTGATTTTGTTCTTCAATGAACTGAAATTTTTTATTTTGTCAAAGACCAATTTAGCTATTTTGTCTTTTTTTTGCCTGTGTTCTTAGTGTCATATTAAAGAAATCACTGCCAAATCCAATGTCATGAAGTTTTCTTCCTATATTTTCTTCGAAGAGTTTTAGAGTGTTAGGTCTTACCTTAAGATTTGATCCATTTTGAGTTAATTTTTGTATATGGTGGAAGGCAATGGTCTAACTTCATTTTTCTGCATGTGGATATCCAATTTCCCAACACCATTTGTTGAAAAGACTGTTCTTTCTCTGTTGAATGGTCTTGGCTCCCTTCTCAAAATCATTTGATCATATAATCGAGGCTTTATTTCTGGATCTCTATTTTATTTCACGATCTAGATCTGTCTTTCAGTCAGTGCCACACGATTTTAATTCTTCAGCTCTGTTGTAAGTTTTGAAATCAGAAAGTGTGAATCCTCCAATGTTATACTCTTTTTTAAAGACTGTTTTAACTATCAGGGTTCCCTTGAATTTTAGTCTGGATTTTTCTATTTCTGCATCAATTTCTTTGAGATTTTTATAGGGATTACGTGAAATATGTAGATCATTTGTGGTATACTGGCATCTTAACAAAATTAATTCTTACAATCTATGAACATGGATGTCCTTCCATTATTTGTGACTTTTTTAATCTCTTTAAGAATGTTTGGTAGTTTTCAGTGTACACATCTTTCACCTCCTTGGTTAAGTTTATTCCTAAGTATTTTCAACTTCTGATGCTATTGTAAATGGAATTGTCTTCTTAATTTATTTGGATTGTTTATTTTTATTCTATAAAAATGTAAGTGATTTCGAGTGTTGATTTTGTCTTCTGAAACTTTGATGAATTTCTTTATTAGTTCTAACAGTTTTTTTTGTTTGTGGGTGGAATCATTAGGATTCTCTACATGTAAGATTATGTCTTCTACTAAAAGAGATACTTTTTCTTCTTTCTTTCCAATGTGGATATCTTTTATTTCTTCTTCTTGCCTCATTGTTCTGGCCAGGACCTGTCTACTATGTTGACTAGAAGTGGTGGAAGCAGCATCTTTGTCTTGTTCGTGATCACAGAGGCAAGTTTTTCAGTGTTTCACCATTGAGTATGATGTTAGCTGTGAGCTTTTCATTTATGACCTTTGTCATATTGAGTAGTTTCCTCCTATTCCTAACACTGCCTGTCTTTTGATAAAACTGTAACCACTTCTCTCTAGAGATTTCCTTCACTGTGATATTCAATCTACAGACCTGGAAATACAAGTCCAGTTCAGAGTGAAAAATTCTTTAGATGAGAAGCTCTTCAGGTCCTAAGGTGGTGAGGATTGGGCGGGGCCATCCCCAATACATAATCAATTATTTCACAAGAAGTCAATGCCCTCCCACTTTCTGTAGCATTCCCTTGGCCCCAGAGATGGACAGAGCTGGCAAGCCTGCCTTCCCCAACACACACGGAAGAGCATCTAGGGAATGTGGCCTGTTCTTTTCTGAAGTCAAAGAATGTTCTAGGAAAAAATCAATGAAAGTCCATGAGAGAGAAATTCCACTTGATCACGAGGTTGTAGGACATGTGGGGTGAGAAGAGGACTCTGATGCTAATAATACAGAGATGTCCAGGGGGACAGTTCAGGAGTCAACCGGGGGAGATCAAAATGAGTGGTGCAGCCCTCTCCTTACAGATGGTCACCTGAACAAAGATGCTCATCCTTCTGCAGGGTTCAGGGCCATCCTCTGGGTCACCTTTACAGAGTGGCTGAGATCTCTGAGGAAGGAGCATGGCCCCAGGCCCCAGGCTCACTCTCAGTCAATCACCTCCTCTGTTTCTCCACAGCACTGGTCTCAAAGCCCCCCATCAGAGTCCGCAGAGGACATAAGGACCCCAGTGACAGAACATAAGGACTCCATGGTCCTGACCTGCCTCACAAGTGACACCAGCATCTCCATCCAGTGATTCTTCAGTGACCAGAGTCTGAGGTTCACAGAGATGTTGAAGCTGTCCCTGGACAACAGCACCCTCGCCATACACCCAGTCAGGATGGAGGATGCCAGGAATTATCAATGTGAGGCCTCCAACTCGGTCAGTTCCAGCAAAAGTGACCTCCCCAGGCTCAATGTGAAAGATGAGTCTGGCCCTCTGGCTCTCTTACCCTCCTCTATGTTATTCAACTCTGAATAGATTTTTTTCCTTATCTGTAAAATAATGATCTGATGCACTTTTCAAGTAGAGTTGCTGTGATAGTCAATGCTGAAGGTGGAAATTCCTTAGAAGACTTGCATTGAGTCAATAAATGCTCAGCAATGTGAACTGACATTGTCATTATTGTTGGCGTAAGGTCACATTCCACTCCAGTCCTCAGCTCCTGTTGGTCTCAGTTGCACCATCTCCCCAGTGGAAGCGCGGGCAGTGGTTGTGCAATGTAGGGTGGGAGCAAACAATAAGCTCTTAGGAATCTCAGTTCTATCCCTCCTCTGGGGGAGGTGTGGATGGCGCCAGAACTGTGACACAAACAATGGGAATAGACAGAAGGACATCCATGCGGGTATCAACACTGATCCTTTTCTCCCTGTCTGATTCCTCTCAGGAATTCCTAAAGTCTTCTTGAGCATTCTTATTTCCATGGCAATAGAGTTATTTGTGTAGGTTCAGTAAGACTCTGTCCTCCTTGTTACTAGGATATCATTGGAAACATTGATGGTACAACCATGGCTTTGACTCGATTGTCCTAGTTGAGAATGACGCCCATGGGATCAGACATGACCCACACTTCAGGGAGCTAAGGTTGACTTGATGGGTATTTTGGGGATCCAGAGAGGAGAGAGCCTCACTCAAAGCTCTAGAGACTGCAGGTGAGTCTTGATGTTTGGGCTTCCTAATGTCAAGAGGCTGCTAAAAGTCCTGTCTGAGGATCCTTAGGAAAACCTGCATCAGAGGAGAAATTCTGTGGTGAGTGTGCAATCCCGCTGCACCTGTGTAAATAATCAGGCCAAATCAAGTGAGAGCAGCCTTGTTTTAGGATCAAGAACACTCTTCCATGGAGATGATCTTTGTTGAAACGGAAAGTGACTCTTGGAGAAATGTTGTGTTTCTATGGAAAAGTCCAGCAAGCGGAGCCTTCTGATGCTCAGATTCTGGCCGTGTTCACTGTCTCTCTGCTGTTTTGCACACGTTTATAAATTGCAGAGAACTGATGGAGATGCAGACTGAGTCTTGGCTGATAGAGATGGAGTTGAGTCTCCTTCCTGCTGTGCAGAAAACAGTTTTGTCATGACCTAGACCCTCACGTTCCCCAACACTCAACTAAACTTTAGACAGTTCTTCCTGACTGCAGGCCCCTGGCCTCCGTTTCCTTAGAGCATTTCTGATAGAAATGTAATTGAAATCTGTAATTGCAGATTCTTTCTCTGCCCTTTTGAAATGTATACAAGTTTTCTTAAAATTTTCTTGCCAGTTTTAGAATCCAGGGAATGTCTTTCCCAAGGGCCTGGGCCCATCCCTTTGAAAGGTAATCCTCTTGGAAGATCCTTCCCCCACGTCTCAGTCTCTGAGGGAGGGCAGGAGCCTAACTTGGTGAGTCCCTTTACAACCAAGTTGTAAAAGTACCTCCTGTCAGGATTTTATCAGAAGTTGTACTTCTCTTTTGAGTAAGGCTGATTAGGAAACACAAGTGCCTACAATGCCCTCTACCAGCTCTTAAAATGTCTGAGCCTTTTGTTTCTGGGGTTAAGTTCGTCCTCTCTCCTCTATTACAGTGTTCTTGAATCAAGTCACGTACAATTTTTACTTGGACATTACCGAATGCTCTTAGCTGATCCTGGCATCTTGCACGCAGTGTCAATCCTCACCATATTTTCAAATCCTCTAAGTTCTTTCCCTATCTGGGTACAATCCTCCAAATGAACATTTCCAATTTTTCTCCCTCCCTTCTGACTTTGCATCCACAGGAGGAGATGACCCGACTGCCCAGAACCTTCTCGGGTCCCAGGTTGCCTCCTACCTGGCCTTTGACCCCAGAATCTGAGAAGTTCTGCAAGCTGAAGTCCAACATCTTCACAGAGATGTGGAAGGTGCCCCCCACAGAGGCCCTGACCCCAACAGTGTTCTCATTCCACACACATTTTCACCTCACCTTCAGGGAACAAGATCACACAGATTTTTAAACTATTCTGTCGTAAAACCCAACCACTCCAGTGGACAATCACGTCCCTGCCACGTCAGCCACCCGTATACCCGCACAGAACCACCCTGTCCAGAGCCCTCTCCAGCCTCGGGCTGAGGCCAGACATCTGTGTCCTCATTTCTTGGCTTTCTTTGTTGTTTTCACAATCTCCATGTGCCTATTCTAAGGAGAGTCCACAAATGGAACCTGGGAAATGGTAAATAGGATCTGTCCTCTGGTTCACTGTCCTTTTGCTGCTTTTGGTCTCTGGGGTGTTTGGCTGAATCCTTGGAGACCCGGCAGTGAGGTGGAGTGTGGATAAGCAGAGGTGGGTGTTGAAGGGGGGCAGAGAGGGATGGGGACCACACGGAGTCTGGATGAGGAATAGTAAATCCTGGGTGGGGTTGCAGGGTGTCAGGCATGATTTGGGATCTAGTGGGGCCATGCAGGAGGGCTCTTTTTGGGGGGACCCCAGGATGGGGCTGAGAATTCTGAGTGAGCAGCTGACCCCCTGTTGAGGGAGGCGCAACTGGAGCTGGTGCAGTGAAGGTGGGGCGCCATCCTTCCAGACTTGGATGACGTGAGGGGTGAGACATATGACTGGGGAAAAGGAAAGATCTGGAAGACTCAGATTAGTGCCCTGACACTGGGGACTAAGGGGAGCACCAGATATATAGGCTGAAGGGGACATGGGACAGGTGACCACAGGGAGAGGGAAATGAGCATCTCTTGGGGGTTAAGAGTCTGGACAACGATGAAGGACTGGAGGATGGAGGACACCATGAACACAGAAGACCTGAGCTGAGGGCACATGGGGAATCAAGTCAAGAAGAGAATTTGAGCAGGAGATATTCAGACTAGAAAAAGGAACTGGGATGGAGCCTGGGAGAAGGTGGGGAATGCAGGGCAGGGGTGGCAGTGAGGACCGAATTTAGGGCCAGAGTTTTCCAGTCTCCAGTTCTGACCAGTTGAGACAAGTGCAGGTTGCTCTCAAAGCCTGGAGCACTGTAGAAAAGCCAGACCTCACCCCTGTACCCTGAGACCTACTTCAGCTGAGTCATCAAGTGAGCCACGTCCCCAAGGGATTTGTGTGTGGCTGAGTAAGTCTGAAGAGGAGCCTGGGGACAGGCAGGAGGGTGCTAATGTGGGGGTGAGGATTGGGGGCAGAATGAAGTTGGAGAGTGTGGAGCCTTTTCCTCCTTTGTTGACTAGTCAGAGGGAATTGCCCATGAGTGCACAGGCGAGAGCTGTGTGACAGGTGTCAGTGAGGAGTGGTAGGTGCCATGACAGTCTGGGCACCTGTCCTCCTCTAATCCAGGACGTACCACTTGCATTTGTGATGCTTCTGCTCTCCTCACCTGACCTTATGTTGGTGGGTGTGATAGAACTGACGTCATGATGAGGCATTCTGGCTCCTTGGTCACATTACATTCCATGTTCAGAAGCTCTGTCTCTCCCGAGGCCTAGAAACAGGTCAGGAGCTGTTTTTCTATTGCTGCAGAAGGCATGGCCTTGCTCTGAACCCTAGGAGTCTGCATGAATTCTCTCATTAGGTCCTGCCAGAGGCTCCACGAAGCACCTTTCATCCTTCTCACGTGGGTTGGATGGAGGTACAGGTGCAGGAACTTGTCCTTTCCTCTGGAGGGTGTGTCCAGCATGCCCCAGACTATTGGAGCCCTTCATAGACAGAGCAGATCCCTGAATGGTCCCGAATGTGGATGGCCCTACAGCCCATAGAACTCTCACACTTGGCCTACAGTGTTGATAACCAGAGCTGACCCTGTCACTGATGTCACTGTCAACACTGATGTCATTGTCTTCTATCTTCACTATCAGCAGGCATCCACTTCCACCCTTTGGAGAACATGTGTCTCACTAAGGCGTTCAGAATACTTGCCATTTCTTGTTCATCATTAGCAGGAAAGCTTCTAGTTGTCACCATTCAGTACAATAGGTGCTGTAGGTCTGTAGGTTTTTTATGACTTGATTTTGGTGTGGAATTGACTTGGAGGATGAACACATCCATTTGCTCTGCTGGGTAGGGACAGCTTCGTGGGCTCGCATTCTGTGAGCTCACTTAAGAAGGGCCTGTGGTAGGTTTAATGCTGTGCTTTCACTATCTTGACATTCTTCATGATTTTTGAACAAAGAGCCCTGATTTTTACTTTACACCTAGTCCTGCAATTGATGTTGCTGCTTCTGCAGCAGGGGTGACCATAGGTTGATGGGCTCCCTTTGGAAAGAAAGTTGGACCGCATTGGGAGGTGCACTTTGAAATTTGGCCACCAGAGGGCGCACCACCACAGGGGAACCTGGAGGGTTGTGAAGAGAGATGTGGAGGAGTCTGGTGGTTTCTGCTCTGCGTCATTATAGGTCTCTAACTGTGCGCCCCACCACCCCCCTTTTCTGTAGCTCACAGAGGGAAGGTTCTCCAGGCCTGATGAACTTCAGAGATTCAAATTTTGGACTCCACATCTAAGGTGGCAAAAATAAATCACTAGCTGATTGAGCTAGTTCGCTAAAAGGAGAAAACCATTAAATAGACATCATAAAGTCCACACGGAGTGTTGGTCTTAGGGAAACACTGGAGAGATGGGGATGGGAAGGGGGTGTATGATGGTGATGTGGAGGAAAGGAGCTGAGTCCTCATCTTCCAAGAGGGAAGACCTTAGATAATGCCCAAAAGTGAAAATCAGTAAGTAGCTTCAGAGCATGTTATTTGGAGATGACTCTGGTTCTGTCCAGAGGAGCTGCTGCTGTGTGGGGCAGATCTCCTCAGTGTGGCCCAGACAGGAGAAGTCAGGAGCTTCCTGTGATCACTCTGAACAGGACACAGAGACACAGGGCTCATCATGGCCAAGTCCAGTGTTGTCACAAATACAGGAAACAGAATACACAAGACGAGGGAGCCAGGACTGGTTTTACTCACAGTGTGCTTATCAGGAACAGAATAATAACTTCATTTTTCTGGATGCCGTGGGCTGGATGACAACAAGTTAACATCTTCTTGTGGTTGTAGTTCAGCTGCATCAATGAGATATGCACCCATCAGGCAAGCCTTACACACATGATTAAGATTCACCTGAGAAGCCCAAATGTCTTAGGTCTTTGTCCACATGACATATGATAGAGACTGACATGTTCTCTCAGTTGGTTTTTTTGACATCATGGGGATGTAATTAAAGTCATAATCCTCAATACATGACCTAGTATCATCACAAATCCATAAATGGCCTGCTCCTTTTTTAGACAACTATTACTTATTAACTTAATTTTAATTTTTATATTTAAAAATTTAAATTTTATATTAGGAAGAAGACTCAAGTTGCAGCTTCCAGAAAGATCTCCTAAGGCAGGACTAGAGATTCAGCTTGCTAAGGAAGCTCTCCCTACTTCCTGGATGAAAAACTGGGAAATCAAGACACTGCGCTGGTCTTGGGCCATAGCACCTCTGCAGTCTCTTTGTAGAGACGAGCTTGGGACCCACAAGTCCTTGACCTTTAGTGTCGGGAGAGGCGCCACCTGCAGCTCACAGGACCCATTTTCCTCTTCCACATTTCACTTGTGTGAATCTTTTATCAGAGATCTGGGAACTGCTGTCTTCAGCTTCCCAGGCTTTCACGTGTTTTTCAAGTGGGTTGGAAGAGGACGAGTTAAGTCATTCTGAGGTGTCTATCCTGGACTTCATGGGGCACCTCCAATGTTTCATGTCCACAACCAAAACACTTATTCATCTTACCTCCCAACTTGATCCTCCCAGAGTCTTCCTCTTCTCAGTCAAGGTCAACTCCATCCTTCCAGGGGCTCAAATCAGAAATGTTTGCATTATCCTTGATGCCTCTATGGCTCACCCACTAATCTCTAATCCACATGCAAACCCTGCAATCCATCTACAAAACATAAGTAGAATCCAAACACTCAAGTGCAAACCACCACCACTCCTACATGGGACTATTGTAATAGTCGCCTAACTGGTCTTCCTGCCACCTCCTTGTTCTCCCTTCCCTTATTCCTATCTCCTCACAGTAGATATCTCTGAATCCTCAGAATTAAATTATTTTCAAATCCAAGTCAGGTCATCCTTTTTGTGCTCAAAGCCCTCCTGTCACTCACATCTCAATCACACCAAAATCCATGTCTTCAACACAGCCCACAAGCCCAGGTGACACAGTGCTGGTCTGCAGCAAGATAGGGAGTTTCTACCAAAAGAGAAATTAACTCTGTGTTTTGGCGCAGAATGTCTTGCAATGAAGAAAATGTCAGCTGAAATATAAAGGGCACTTAGTGGTGTGGTTGGTCTACTTTCTGGCCGAAGCTCCTTGGCTCCTTGCAGATCACCCTCTGAGTAGCACTTTCCTGTACAACCTGGGCCCTGCGTACAATCTCATGTCATCCTCCTCATCCCATCTGTTGTGGTCAGAGTGGCTTCCTGACCCTCAATGGGGCCAAGCAAGCTCCTGCCCCAGGGCCTTTGCACTGGCTGTTCCCTCTCCCTGGAATAATTTTCCTCCAGAGACCTACTCAAAATGATGAGGGCTCTGAAAACTTGATGAAATCCAGTCATGATGACAGATGATAACTTTGTGCACAGGGGATGCAGTGTGACCAAAATCTTGGGTGAAGTTCTCTGCAGGAGCAACACTGGGGGTCCCTGTGGAGAGTCCACCCTCCTGGCTTTTCATGCCTTTCCTCACGTCATTTCTGTGACAACCCTTAGAGAGTCACACTGTTGTCATGCTGCTTTTACAGAGAGAAAATAGACACTCACACTGGTGTTGTCACTTACCCACGCCCATGTCAAACAGTAAGACTAGTCTCTCTCTTATCTACGCACACGCACACACACACACACACACACTTACACATACTACAGGTATTAGACCCATGGATTAGTGTCTGGCTTCTTTCTCCTGAATATTGTGTCTCTGAGATACACCCAGGTTGGCATGTGTGTGTGCCATTGTCATCACTACTAGATTTTTACACTTCCTCAGGAAATGACACATAACATTAAATTGCCTTTATTACAGGCAATTTATTGAATCATTGAATCAGGATCATTGAATGTCTACGAGACATGATCTGGATATTTTGAAAGGCAAAGGTCATATATTTTTAAAACCGTATTGTACTTTTCAAAGGGCAAGATCTTCACGGTTAATAAGAAAATATAGGGGCCGGCCCCATGGCTTAGCAGTTAGGTGCGCGCCCTCCGCTGCTGGCGGCCCGGGTTCGCGTCCCTGGCATGCACCTACGCACCGCTTCTCCGGCCATGCTGAGGCCGGGTCCCACATACAGCAACTAGAAGGATGTGCAACTATGACATACAACTATCTACTGGGGCTTTGGGGAAAAAGAAATAAATAAATAAAATTAAAAAGAAAATATAATCATTTTCTTTTCTTCGAGGAGAAGCTCATTACTCTTGAAAAAAACTGAGTATTGTATATTTAAAGAGATATGATTATTCTATCTTTTGAAAGGACTATATAGTCTTCTTTTAATAGATGACTTCATTAATTATAAAGGGCAAATAATACCATTTATCTAAAATGGGTCATTATACTTTTGTAAAAATATTATTCATATTAAAGATAAGACAGTTCTATGTTTAAACATAAGATGATTATGAAAGAAAACCATGAAAAATTCTTTATAAGCTATATAGGCATAAATTAACAAAACATAACAGCTGCCACCTGGGTAAGCACCCAAGTCAGGAACTGCTTCATCACCAGCTACAGAAGCGCCTCTAGGTCCAGTCCTGCCACAAGCTCCTCCCTTGAACATAGAAGTGACAGTTCCCTAAATTCATGGTCATACCCATTATTTCCCTCACAGTTTTCCCAACTACACCTGAATCTAGAGATTGGGGTTGGAGTTCGTCTTCTCAAACTTCCATTAACCCACGTCACACTCCAACTGAAAACTTCTCTTAAATCCTTTACTCTCTATTAGGTTATAAGTATCAAACCTATGGCAGTAAGGAGGGGTCGTTCTTTATTTTTTTCCTAACTTTATTTTTTATTGTGGTAAAATACACAAAAATAAAATTTGCCAATTTAACCATTTTTTGGCGTACAATTCTTTGGCATTAAGTACATTGACAATGTTGTGTAACCATAAACATTATCATTTCCAGCTGTGATTTTATCTTTTAGACATTTCAGGATGATCTGGTTGTGTAGATACTGTGCTCAATTTCTAAACAGTAATTAAACCACAATCATTGCTGTTGGTTTGCGAGACATCATTTTTGAAAAAAAATGATATCGTTTTTAAACATTTCGTGACCAACTGGTTATAGAACTGGAGCTATTTTGCCCACTACAAATATAGGCGGCCTCTTGATTAGAAATTAGACATCTGGTTTAGGAACAGCATCGACTCTTTCTTTGATCATATCATTAGTCTGTTAGAGATGTCCTTATCTCGTCTATGAGAAATGCAGCTGCGATATCCACTGGAACTGTCATGGCCTTGTACTTGCACATGTATTAATTGAATGCTTGGAAAACACAGTGAGTGTGTCTTTCTGCCTCAGTCCTGGTTATGACTTCATCCCTGGAGAGTCAGCCATGAAAGAAGTAAAGGATATGACCTCTGCTCATCCCACACAGCAGAGGCGCTCCTGGCCAATGAGCCTGTGCCCCGGTGCCCCGCACCATGATCCATCCACAGTCACCACCTCCAACCAGATTGGCAGGTGTGACACCAGCAGTGCAAATGTCCAGAGGGTAAGAGGCAGCAGGGACCCTCCAACAGCGAGTGCTGGGGCAGCATAAAGAGGTACAAATAAGGAGACAGCATTTTACCACGGTCAAGTAAAGAGGTTTTGAAAAGGATGGTTTTGCGAAAGCTTTTTTATATGAACTCTGAACACTGTGAAGTTATTTTGATGTTTGGTAGGCTGAATAATGGCCACCAAAGGTATCCAGAGTCTGATCCCTGGAATCTGTGCTTGTCCCTTTATATGGCACAAAGGACTTTGCAGATGTGATGAAGTTAAGGATCTGACATGGGGAGAATATTCTGGATCATCCTAAATGGAATACCAGGGTCCTTCTAAGAGATGGACAGAAGGCCAGAATGAGAGAAGGAGTCAGGAGGGAAGCAGGGAATGAAGAGCCTGTGATGCTGTCCTGACGCAAGGAATGAGGACAGTCTCTGGAGGCTGGAAGTCAGGGACAGGATTCTCCCCCAGAGCCTCCAAAGAGAGCAGCGACTGCAGACACCTTGATGTCGGCCCAGGAACCCAGTGCATGCATGGGAAACTAATACAAATGCCAATGACAAAATCAGAACATACACATTCCTACATGTTTCCACACAAAGACAGAAACTGCTGTTTCAAAGCTTCCTTCTACAGCAGGCACACAGCAGTATTTTCATTTTTAAGCAGTAGGGCCTGAGCAGTCACTTCAGATAAAATAAAAATAAAGACTCTGACGCACAGAGAGTGTCAGGGGTAGTTCAAGGACGCGGGGGCTCAGAACCAACCAGAGGAGGTGGGCCCTCTGATTACCGGTCAGGGCCACTCAGAGCAGGGCTCAAGGCCTGGGGCATCAGTGGATTCCTGAGAGTACCTGGGAGGGCTGCCCCTTGCAGGTGTGGATGGGTGAAGGCAGGGGGAGGTGGTAGGTAAGGGAAGCTTGTAGAGGTGGGGATCTGTGTCTCCAGGGGAGATAGACACAGAGAGTACAGACACCATGGGTGAGGAGGGGGCACCAGATGAGCAGACCCACACAGAACAAAGGACAAGGGACAGACCAGAGGGAGACAGAATCTAGTGGGGACTGGGAGTCCAGGGCAAAGAGGAGTTGGGGTGTTCAGATACCAAGGAGGAGGAAGCTGAGGCTGAGTCCTTGACTATGAACTCGGGGGCAGCAGCCAGGAGAAGGTTCTGGATGCCAGCCTCTGAGGGAGAAGGACGGTGGGCGCGGGGTGGGACCTGTGCAGAGGAACTAGGTTTGCAGAGTGAGGCCAGGATTTCCATCGTCCAGCTCTGACCTGGTAAGACGGGCAGAGCTGTCTCTCAAAGCGGGCTCTGGGCTCACCCCAAAAACCAAGGAAAGCAGGGAAAACCGAGGAGGATTAAGGATGAGCTTGGAGGGAGGGTAACTCTCCACTGTCAGCGATTTCCACAGTTTTCCTTCTTCATACATTAAACGGCTCTACAGTGTAACGTGCCCCTTCAAACACTAATCAACAGTTAACCATTTAGGACATATTTTTTCCACCAATGGTTGGTTTGATGATAAACCTACTAAGATTTAGAATCTTAATTGTGTATGAAGTCAACATGCCCAAATTAGTCCAGTTTTAGCATTGTCTCCCTCAGGAGCATGGAGGGCTCTCCTCTTACAGCACAAAACAAGGTGCTGAGGATATTTTCAGGGGACTGGGACAATCTGGCAGTGGATCCAGGAGAGCAAAAGGACCTTCAGGACCAGTTCCCTCTGTTTTTGTCTTAAGTAACAGGGCTTCCTGTTACTGCTGCAGAGGTTGGTGTTTCCATGCTCCGTTTTGAATGAGGAGGCTACAGAGCCAGAGCAGCACAGGCCACACGTTTCCAGGTCAGCTCAGGAGAGGTGTCCCCACTGGGCTGTGGTTCCTCTCACGCCCTTTCTCCCTCACAGCTCTCTTGATCCTTGCAGGGTCTCCTTCTTCTGTGACTTCAGATCCATCACCACCCTGCATCCCCACCCATGTTCCCCTGGAATGGCAGCCCCTTCAAGGCTAGTTGCTCAGACCACTGGCAGGCAGTGATGCTGGGCATTAGTGAGACACAATTTGCAATGACTCCCAGGGAGAGAGAAGGTCAGTACAACACGCCCAGGGCAGGTGAGTCGAGATGGGGACACAGCCCAGGGCTGTTGTGTGAGGTTCAGAAGCCGTGGTGAGAAATCATGTCTCTTAGGGAATGCAAGTCAAACCTATAGTGAGATACCACCTCACATGCATTAGGATGGACACTAACAAAAAACCAGAAAATAAGAAGTGTTGACAGGAATGTGGAGAAATTGGAACACTTGTGTCCTGTTGGTGGGAATGTAAAATGGTGCAGCTCCTGTGGAAAACAGTATAATAATTCCTCAAAAAATTAAACATAGAAATACAATATGATCCAGCAATTCCGCTTCTGGGTATATATACCAAAAAGAATTGAAAGCAGGAACTCAAAACCATGTTTGTAAACCCATGTTCATAGCAGCATTATTCACAACAGCTAAAATGTAAAAGCAACCCAAATATCCATCGATGGATGAATGGATAAGCGAAAGGTGATAGATCCATACAATGGAATATTATTCAGCCTTAAAAAGGAAAGAAATTCTGCCATATGCTACAATGTGGATTAACCTTGAGGACATTAGGCTAAGTGAAATAATCCAATCACAAAAAGACAAATGGTATATGATTCCACTTGTATGAGGTACTTAGTCAAAATCATAGAGACAGAAAGTGTAATGGTGGTTGCCAGGGGCTGGGGGAGGGGAGGATGGGGAATTAGGGTTTAATAGTTTTATTTCAGTTTTACAAGGTAATCTGAGTTATGGAGATGGATGGTGGTAATGATTGCAAAACAATGTAAATATATTTAATATCACAGAACTGCACACTTAAAAATGGTTACGATGGTCAATTTTGTTACATGTACTTTACCACAATACTAAAAAGAAAAAAAAAAAAAGAAATCGTGTCTCTTAATGTGAATCCTGGTGGTACTCTTGAATACAGAACGAAGACAGTCTCAAGTGCACCATCTGGCTCTCTTGGGGCTAAAAATGGTTGCTTGCTGAGAAGCAGTTGCTCTGGTCCCCTCTCTGCAATTCTGCAGCTCTCAGACGTCCTGAGTGGGTTCCTTTGCTGCCCTAACTGGGGCTTGTTCTTGGGAAGAAGTTAATCAGGTGACACATATTTTGTGCCCTTTGAAAAATGTTCTCTTTTTCTTAACCATCTGTTAATGTCCTGGATAACCCTCCTCCTCCTTCCTCTTCTGCCACTGACTGCATGTGTCACCATTAAGGCACTGACTCAGTTTAATGTCTTCAGAAAAGGCAAATGTTTCTTAAACACAAAGGGAAATTCAATGGCCACACTGGGGGACAGGCATGGGAACTCCCCAACCCGGCTCATCTCAGATGTCTCCCTCCTCCTCATCCCCTGTCCTCATTTGCCCTTTGTTTACACCTTAGACTCTTCAGCTCTCTTGAATCCTTTGATCTGTACCCTCCACACTCCTACCTCCTCCACCCCTCTCTCCACTCCGGCCAGACCTCCCCCACACAACTTGGCCCCTCAACTCCCACAGTCATTGCAGCTTGGGGCCTCCTCCCCCATCGTGGGCTCTTGAGAGTCTCAGAGACCCCAAGAGCACTGGCAGAGGCTGAAATAGGCTGATTGGACAGGAAATGAACCCACAAACCACCCACATGTTGTACTTATCACACCCGGAGCATCACCTGTTGAAGCAGGAGGTTCTCAAAGGCCCCCTCAAAGGTTAAGAACCCCAAATTTCTTCCTTAAAAAATCTTTATTTAATTAGAGTAAAAGTCATACAATTAAATTTACCATCATTAACCAGTGTACAGTTCAGCAGTGTACATATATTCTTCTTGTTGTGCAACAGATCTGTAGCACTTTTTCATCTTGCAAAACTGAAAATCTATACTCATTGAACAACTCACCATTTCCTCCTCCCCCCCCAACCTCTGACAACCACCATTCTTCTTTATGTTTCTATAAATGTGACTGTTACAGATACCCTATGTAAGCGGAAGCATACACTATTTGTCTTTTTGTGACTCGCTTATTTCATTCAGCATAAAGTCCAGGATGTCCTTCTTGTTAAGGCTGAATAATACTCCATGGTGTGGGTAGACCGCATTTCCTTTTTTCATTCCTCTGTCTATGGACATTTGGGTTGCTTCCACTTCTTGGCTGTTGTGGAAAATGCTGCAATGAAAATGGATGTGCAAGCATCTCTTCAAAATCCTGCTTTCAATTCTTTTGGATATAAAACTAGAAATGAGTTTGCTGGATCATATGGTAAGTCCATTTCAGTACCGTTTTACATTTCCACCAACAGTGCTCAAAGTTTCCAATTTCTCCACATCCTCACCAACACAAGTTGTTTTCTGTGTTTTTTTCTTTTTTGATAGTGGCCATCCTAACGGATATGAGGTGACATCCATTGTTGTTTTGATATGCATTTATCTAATGATTAATGATGTTGAGCATCTTTTCATAAGCTTGTTGGCCATCCATATAGCTTCTTTGCAGAAATGTCTATTCATGTGTCTTGACCATTTTATAATTGGGTAGTTTTGGTTTTTGGGGGTTGTTGAATTTTAGGGTTTCTTTATATATTCTAGATATTAATCCCTCAACAGATATATGATTTGCAAATACTTTTTCTCATTCTGTAGGTTCCCTTCACTCAGTTGATTGCTTCCTTTGATGGACAATGGTTTTTAAGCTTGATGTAGTCTCGTTTGTGTATTTTGCTTTTGTTCCCTGAGATTTTGGCATCTGACCTAAGACATCATTGCCAAATACCATGTCATGAGCTTTTTCCCTGTGTTTTCTTCTGTGAATGTTATAGTTTAGATCTTATTCCATTTTGAGTTAATTCTTGTATATGGTATAAGATAAGGATCCACCTTTGTTCTTTTGGATGTAGATATCCATTATTCCCAACATCTTTTGTTGAAGAGACTGTCCTTTCCCCATTGATTGGTCTCGGCAGTCCACTCACAGGCCATTTGACCATATACAGGAGGGTTTATTTCTGGACTCTATTCCATTCCATTGGTCTATATGTCTGTCTTTATGCCAGTACCACACTATTTTTACTGTAGCTTTGTAATGTGTTTTGAAATCAGGAAGTGCAAGCATCCAACTTTGCTCTTTTTCAATATTTTTTGGCTCCTCAGGGTCCCTTGAGACACCAAATGAATTCAAGGATGATTGTTTTCTATTTCTGCAAAATATTCCACTGGGTTTTAATATGGCTTGCTTTGAATCTATAGATCACTTTGAGTAGTATGGACATTTTAACAATCTTAAGTCTTCCAATCCATGGTTCTGTTGCTAATGAGGATAGATTTTCAAAGAAGTAGTTGCTCTGGTTCCCTTTTCTGCAATCTCCTTGAACTGAACCCTCCAAGGGAGGTCACTCACCCTCCCACCCCACTCTGGGATGACCTGAGGTGAGGACAGGACAGGGGTTCCAAGCCTTTAGATCCAGGGATTGTGTGAGGAGATTAAGCAGCTGGACCCTTTCCCTGGTCTTTTCATTTTTTTCACTCTGGTTTAACTATCTGTCAATCCCAGGAGTAATGCTCATTCTGTAGTTTGTCCTCTCTTTTCTTCTGTCAACTCAAGCTCAGCTGAAGCAATATTGCCCAGTAGAAATAAGAACCACCTTCAATAGAAGAGTAGACGTCTGTTTTAAGAATGTTGGTGACTGGTTCATTGGAAGCATCACTAATTTGTGTGTCACAAATATTCATAATTCTTCCATGAGAGATGTAGCCAAATTTTCCATTAGATATTCTAAAGCTTTGTCTTTCAGTTATTTCAGTTATGAATCCATAGGAAGACATAATGGGTGTGTCTGTTAGCTTGTCCCAGTAATAACTTCAGAACTGACAAGTCTGCCACTTCTAGAATCATAGAGCTGCCTTGAGCTTGCCCCACACCCAAAGAAAGTGCTCCTGGCCAAGGAGCCAGTGCACAGGTGCCAGCCCTATTTTCATTCCAATGTCACCACCCCCCAATCAGATTTAAGGAAGGATTCCTGACAATGCAAATGGCCAAGAGGGTGCCAAGCAAAGGGACCTTCCTACAGGGCTGGGGGCATGAGGAGGTACAACTGTAAGGACAACACTTTACCAAGATCAAGTACCCAGGATTAGAACAGGATAGCCTTTAAAGCTTTTTAAAATACGAAGATAAGACATTTTACAGTTCTTTTAAGACTGTGGTAGGGCTAATAACTGTCCCCAAATACATCCTGAGTTTTATCGCTGGAACCAGTGAATGTTACATTTCCTGACAAAAGACCCTTTGCTCATGTGGTGAAGTTACAGATGATGAGATGGAAAGATTACTCTGGATTATCTGGATGGTCCCTCTATGTAATCTCTAGTGTTCTCTTGAGAGAGAGAGAGGCAGAGGGAGCCTGGACTACAGAAGGAAAAGAGTAGGTGTGACCATGGGAACAGGGGGAAGGAAGGCATATGTGATGGGGGACCATGAGCTAAGAGTGATGACAGCCACCAGAAGCTGGAAAAGGCAAGAAGACAGATTCTCCCAGAGTCCGAGGAGGGAGCAGGGTCCTACAGACAGACACCTTGCTTCCAGCACAGTGAAATCCACTTTGGGATTCTGGCCTCCAGGACTGTTAGAGAATTCGGAAACACGGTGGCTGTTTTGTCAACGCAGATGTGCTCTGGAGGCATCCAGATGATGCCCTGCTCACTCCTTAGTCCCTTGTCTGAAATTTCCTCCATGGCCCCCATAGGACAGCACATCAGGCAGAGGACATCTTTAAAGGTCTCCCCACTGACACTGGGGGGACACCGAGCAAATGATTTTGCGACAAATAACCAACGACTTGATAGAGACCTGGAAGGGCCCCTGACCACCAAAATTGTTCCAATTCCACAGACACTTTCACTTCACATGTGATGGAACAGATCACACAGATTTTTCTTCTTTTTTTTTTTTTGTGAGGAAGATCAGCTCTGAGCTAACATCTGATGCCAATCCTCCTCTTTTTGCTGAGGAAGACTGGCCCTGAGCTAACATCCATGCCCATCTTCCTCTACTTTATATGGGACGCTGCCACAGCATGGCTTGCCAAGTGGTGCGTCAGTGCGCGCCCGGGATCCGAAGCGGCGAACCCTGGGCCGCTGCAGCGAAGCGTGAGCACTTAACCACTTGCGCCACCAGACCGGCCCCTACACCGATTTTTCAAAGATATTCTGTCACACAACCATGGTGAGGTGTGGGATATGAGGACGCCTTAAAAAGGCAGCAAGTGGGAGGGCAGGGCTCTTGCAGACAAACAGTTGCCACCCTGGTCAGGGGCCCCCAAGGACGTCACTGCCTTCTGATTGCCAGTGCCCTCCAGGGGGCATCCGCCTCAGGGCAGACATTCATGTCCTCATCTCCTTGCTTTCTTTGTTGTTTTCACAAACTCTGTGTGCCTGTCCAAAAGAGAATCCACAGCCCGGATACTGGGAAATGGGAAATAGTCTACCCTCTGGGCTCTGTTGGGTTTTGTCTGCTCAGGTTGGCCTCTGAGCATTGGGCTGAATCCTAGAGAGAACTATGGGCCAAGCCGAATGTGGAAACCAGAGGGCAGTGTAAGGTGGCATGGAGGGATGGGGTCCTGGCAGAGTGGGGATGGGAAATTGTAAGGACTTGGCGGGGAAGATGAGAAGAAGAATATGGAGCGTAGTCTTGGTTTAGGGTAAAGAGAATGTAGGAGGACTAGGGAGAGGGAGTCGGTCTTCAGGGTGAGGCTGAGGACTCTGAACTGGGGGGAGATTCACTGGAGCTGGGGGGAGTGAAGATGAGGGAGCCGCTCTTCCAGACTTGGGTGTGGTCTTGAGAGGACGGATGGGGTTTGGAGGAAAGAATAAGATACTTGAAGGGTCAGATGAGCGCCCTTGACACTAGAACCAAACACTTCATTTGGGGACTCCCAGGGTGAGCAGTCATTAGGATGAAAAAAAAAAGCAAGACGTCAAGATACCAGAGGGAGGAGAGTGTGTCCCTCAAGCGAGGTAGAGGGAGAGACAGGCAGACACATATCTCCAGGGCGAAGAAGCAGTGCAGTTTAGGTCTGGGTGGTGCCAGGGGTAGGCGCCTAAGGGGACCCAGGGAGAGGGGCCCTCGGCAAAGAGGGTGACCTGAGTCTAGGGAGCAAGGAGGGATGGGAGGGCATGGGGACTGCATGGGGGCAGAAGGCTGGAGCAGAGGCCAGGAGGCAATTCTAGCAAGAGAAGGAGTCCCAGTGCACGGTGTCAGAATCAGAAGAGAGTTGGAACTCCCACCTGGAGGAAGGGTGGGAATGAAGGCTGGGCTGAGGGTGGGCAGAGCTGGAGTCAGGGATCGCAGTTTCCGAAGCAAGGGCCAGTGTTTTCCAGTGTCAGCTCCGACCAGGGTGAAATAGTGCAGCTTGTTGCCCAAGCGGGGTCTGGGTCTGGCTGTTTTAGCATTGACAGGGAGCACCTTAAAAAAGCAAAATGTTGCCTTCCTAGTCCCCCAAGACCTCTTCTCATGAGTCTGAAAGATAGGAAGCTCCCCAGGGAATTGGGTGCAAGTGCACAAGAAGGAGGCACTGAGCAGGGGCTGAGGAGCAGCCTGGCAGGAGGGAAGGAAGAGCGGTGGGGTGTTGGGGTGCCAGGTGGAAGCAGGTAGAGGGCAGGATGTCCTTGGAGCTTGCTGAGCCCAAGGGAATGAGGAAAGGGGTGAGGGTGAGGACAAAGGACCTACATGATTGGGGTAGATGTGGAGGGAGGGGAAACTCTCCAGGGGTCAGAGCTATTTCCAGTTTTATTTCTTCATACACCAAAGGAACTCTACAGCACAATGAGCTCTTTAAATTGTCCAATAAACACGCCTGTTTATTACAGTATTTTCCCAAAAGGCTTGGTTTGATGTTAAACCAACCGGGATTCAAAAATTGTGCATTCAAAGGAACATGCACAGATCAGTCCAGTTTTCAGGACTTTTAACCAGCACGGGCTTGTAGGGCAGGGCTATTCCAGCCACCTGCGAAGGTGCAGACAATATTTTAAGAAGGGGCAGATCTGGGCCCCCAGAGTCCCAGTGACCAAAAAGATGACCTCAGGAAGCCTCTGGAAGGTTTCCCTGTGTGCTTTCATTCCAGCACTTTATCCTCCAGGCTGCCATTTCTACCGTGGTCCAGGTTCCTACACCTCCCCTCAGGTCAGCACTTGCCCCTCAGACCACCCACAGTGTGGACTCAGCCTCCCTGGAGAGTCTCCTACTGAGGCAGGAGGTTCTCAAAACCACTGAGAACTCTTAACTCCACAGTTTTAGCCTTTGGGCCTCCCCTCCCAGATTCTCTAAACCAGATCCAGGGTCAAGCTACTGGACAGGCTGCCCCAGTCCCCAGAGAGACCTCCTCCCCATCCCCATCCAGGGCTCTGTCCCATTGACCTGCCTCCCTTGAGGGTCAAGGTCAGAGACCCTGGGCTGGACTCCAGACAGACCTCCCCACAGAAACAGGCCATAGACTGCATTCCATTTAATAAGACTTTATTTTACTCAGTGTCTAATCTGTCTTCTTAGTCAGACAAGTGGATTTGATAAAATGATGAAAGAATCTATTAAGATGATCGTGTGATTTTTATTTTGTTAATGTCAAAATATAATGATCACACTTGAAATTTATATAACCTTATAAACCAATGTTATGCCAATAAAAAAATGATGAAAGCAGATCAATGATTTAAAAAAAAGAACCAACTCGATTAAAAAAGTGCTTTGTTGCAGAAATATTTCCAATTACAGATGGCTTCCATGGGTGATGATAATTCAATTGATAATTTCCATTATGATTGTCAAGGAGGGGAAACATGGTACATTCACCAGTTATATTCAATTTCCATGTCTTTATAATTTTTTTATTAAACCATCTTCGCACATATTGGTTCATGAAGCTGCTTCTTCATAAAGAAATAGTGATATTTTTTACAGAGTTAACCACAAACAGATTTTCAACAGCAGCCACAATATGTCTCATTCCAAACATAAGAATATTCTCAGTTGTAGACAGGCACATCGATTTTATGAACATTGGTAACTCCTTTAAATATGCTACGAATTCCACTGGTAAAAATAGCATTGTCTTATCCATGAGAAATGTCGCCATAACATGCACTAGAAATTCCATGGGTATGCCTTTTTTTAGGGGGCTGGGGGGATGATTGGCCTTGAGCTAACATCTGTTGTCAATCTTCCTCATTTTGCTTGAGGGTGTTAGACACAACTTGGGATCTAGTGGGGCCACGCAGGAGGGCTCTTTTTTGGGGGGTCCTATGGTAGGGTGAGGATTCTAAATGAGAGGCTCACCTACCTGTTGAGGGGGGGGCACTCGGAACTGGTACATTGAAGCTGGGGGTGCCATCTTTCCAGACTTGGATGGGCATGAGAGGTGAGACATAGGGCTGGGGGAAGAATAAGATTCTTGAAGACTCAGATTGGTGCCCTGAAATTGGGGACAAGAAGAAGCGCCAGATGTACAAGCTGAAGGAGACATGGGGCAGGGGCCAAGGAGGAGACGGAGGTGAGCATCCACTGGGGGCTAGGAATATGGAGAGTGATGAATGACTAGACAGCAGAGAACACAATGAACACAGAAGACTTGAGCTGAGGGCATGTGGGGAATAAATTCAGGAAGGGATTGGAGGGCTGGGTAGTTAGACTAGAAAAGGGATCTGGGATGGATCCTGGGGGATGGTGGGGAATGTAGGGCAGGGGTGGCAGTAAGGACCGAATTGAGGGCCAGAGTTTTCCAGTCTCCAGTTCTGACAAGTTGAGACATGTGCAGGTTGCTCTCAAAGCCTGGAGCACTGTAGAAAAGCCAGATCTCACCCTTGTACCCTGAGACCTACTTCAGCTGAGGCAGCAAGTGAGCCATGTCCCCAGGGGATTTGTGTGTGAGTGAGGAAGCCTGAATAGGAGCCTGCGGACACGCAGGAGGGTGCTAATGTGGGGTGGGGATTGGGAGCAGAATGAAGTTGGAGGGTGTGGAAACTTTTCCTTCTTTGTTGACTAGTCAGAGTGAACTGCCCATGAGTCTACAGGTGAGAGCTGTGTGACAGGTGTCAGTGAGGAGTGGTAGGTGCCACGACAGTCTGGGCACCTGTCCTCCTCTAATCCAGGATGTATTACTTCCATTTGTGATGCATCTGCTCTACCCACCTGACCTTATATTGGTGGGTGTGATAGAACTGAGGTCAAGATGAAGAGTTCTGGCTCCCTGGTCACATTGTGCCCCATATTCAGACGTTCCTTCTCTCCCAAGGCCTACGAGGAGGTAAGAAGCTGTTTTTCAATTGTAGAAGGCACAGCCTTGCTTAGAACCCTAGGAGTCTGCATGGAATTCTCTTTAGGTCCTGCCAAAGGCTCCACGAAGCACCTTTCATCCTTCTCACGTGGGTTGGGTGGAGGTACATGTGCAGCAACCTGTCCTTTACTCTAGAGGGTGTGTTCACCATGTCCCAGCCTATTGGAGCCCTAAAACCTCCATAGATAGAGCAGATTCCTGAATGGTCACAGATGTGGATGGCCCTACAGCCCATAGAACTCTCACGTTTGGCTTCAAGTGTTGATTACTAGAGCTGATCCTGTCACTGATGTCATTGTCATCACTTATGTCATTGTCTTCTATCATCAATATTAGCAGGCATGCACTTCCACTCCTTGGAGCACTGGTGTATTACCAAGACACTCAGAATACTTGCTATTTTTTGTTCGTCATTAGTGGGAAAGCTTCTGGTTCTCACCATTAAGTATGATACTAGCTGTAGTTTGTAGGTTTTTTATGATTTGAGTTGATGTGGAATTGACTTGGAGTTAACAGTTGACTTGGAATTAACATTTGCTCTGTTAAGCAGGGCTGGCTTCATGTGCTTGCAATCTGTGCAGTCACTTAGAAGGGCCTAAAGTAGGTTTAATGCTGTGCTTTCACCATCCTGAAATTTGTAATGATTTTTGAACAAGGAGTCCTGATTTTCACTTTACACTGAGTCCTGCAATTTACTATGTAGCTGGAAGTGACCATGGGCTGAAGAGCTCCCTTTAGGAAAAAAAAATTGACCCTATTGGAGGGGGCACTTTGACATTTGGCCACCAGAGGGCGGCACCACCACAGGATAACCTGGAGGGTTGCGAAGAGAGATGTGGAGGAATTTGGCTTTTTCTTCTACTCCGTTTGTGTCACTAAGAGTCTCTAACTGCCCCCCACCCCCACTCCCCCATCCACATATGTAGCTCAAAGAGGGAATGTTCTCCAGTCCTGATGTACTTCAAAGATTCTAATTTTGGACTCCACATCCAAGGGGAAGAAAATGAAATCACAGCTAGTTGACTCAAATGTGACAGCATTAAATAGACTTAGTAAAGTCTACACCGAATTTTGGTCTTAAGAGAACACCAGAGAGATGGGGATGGGAAGGGGGTGTGTGTTATGGTGATGAAGAAGAAAGGAGTTGAGTCCTCATCTTCCAAGATGAAGACCTTAGATAATGTCTGAAAGTGAAAATCAGTAGGTAGCCTCAAAGCATGTCATTCAGAGATGACTCTGGTTCCGTGCAGAGGAGCTGCTGCTGTGTGGGGCAGATCTCCTCTGTGTGGCCCAGACAGGAGAAGCTAGGACCTTCCTGTGAGCACTCTGAACAGGACACAGAGAGCCAGGGCTCAGCATGGCCAAGTCCAGTATCGTCACAAACATGAGAAAGAGAACACCCAACAGCAGGGAGCCAGGACTGGTTTTGCTCACAGTGTGAATATCAGGAACAGAATAATAATTTCACTGTTCCAGCTGCAGTGGGCTGCATGACAACAAGTTAAAACCTCCTTGGGGCTATAGGGCATTCGCATCAAAACAATGTGCCCCTCTGGGCAAGCCTTACACACGTGATTAAAATTCTTCCAAGAAGCCCAAACATCTTAGGTCTTTGTCCGTATGACATATGATCAGGACTAACGCTTCTCCCTGTTTGTTTTTTTGATATCAGGAGCATAAAATTGAAAAATTGTAATCCTTGGTTCATGACCCAGTATCATCATCAGTCCATAAATGGCTTACCTTCCTTTTTCAGAGAGGTATTACTGATTTATCTTAATTTTTATTTTTTAATTATATATTTTGAAGCAGACTTTAATTACACCTTCTAGAAGATCTCCAAGGGCAAGACTGGAGATTTGGCTCACTAAAGAAGCTATCCCTGCTTCCTGGATGAAAAAACTGGGAAGTCATGATGCTCTGCTGGTCTTGGGCCACAGCACCTCTGCAGCCTCTCAGCAGAGACAAGCTTGGGACCCACCGGCTCCATGGTCCTGAGCCGGGATAGGCTCCACCTGCATTTCACAAGAGGCACTTCCCTCTTCCAAACATGAATCTGCTGTCAGAGATTCTGAGAACTGCTGTCGTCAGCTTCTCAGTGTTTTGTGTGAATTTCAAAGGAGTTGGGAAAAAATGAGTTAGGTCAATCTGGGGTGTCTATCCTGGAGGTTGTGGGGCACCTCTCAATGTAATATGTCCACAACCAAGAGCTTTATTTCCCCACCTCCCAACCTGACCCTCCCAGAGTCTTCCTCTTCTCAGTCAAGGTCAACTCCATCCTTCCAGGGGCTCAGGTCAGAAATCTTGGTGTTATCCTTGATGCCTCTGTTGCTCTCACACTAATCTCTAATCCACATGCAAACCCTGCAACCCAGCTACAGAATATAAATAGAATCAAAACACTCAGGTCCAAGCCACCACCACTCTTACATGGGGTTAGTGTAACAGCTTCCTAACTGGTCTTCTTGCCACCTCCTTCTCCCTCCTTCCCTTATATCTTTCTCCTCACAGTAGGATCTCTAAATCCTCAGAGGTGAATTCTTTTAAAACTTAAGTCAGGTCATATTTTTTCTGCTCAAATCTCTCCTGTCACTCACATCTCAATCACACCAAAATCCAGTGTCCTCAACACAGCCCACAAGCCCAGGTTACACAAGTGCTGGTCTGCAGCAAGACAGGGAGTTTTCACCAGAAGGTCAATCAACTCAGTGCTTCGGTGGAGAAAGTCTTGCAACAAAGGAAATGTCAGCTGAAATAAACAGGGCACTTAGTGATGTGATTGGTCTACTTTCTGGCCCAAGCTCCTTGGCTCCTTGCAGATCACCCTGTGAGTGGCACTGTCCTATACAACCTGGTCACTCCCTACCCTCTCAAATCATCCTCATCCCATCTGCTGTGGTCACAGTGGCTTCCTGACCCTCAAACATGTCAAGCAAGCTCCTGTCCCAGGGCCTTTATACTGGCTGTTTCCTCTCCCCTGAAATAATCTTCCTCCAGTAACACGCATGACCCTTCCCTCCTTTCCTTCAGGTGCCACTCAAATGTCACCTTGTCATGGAGGATTTCCTGACCATCTTATATAAAACAGAAAGAATCCCCAACCCAACCACTCCCAATCTCCTTCACCCACTTTACTTTCCTTTACAGGACTTACCCCCATCTGAACTATTACTGATTTATCTTGATTGCCCCTCCCTCTTCACTGGAACATGAGCTCCCCGAGGCCAGTGACCATCTGTTAGATTCACTTTTGTGTCCCCTACAACCACATGTGTGTGCTCAGTGTTCACTGGATTAACCTATTAAACGGATTAACTCACCTGTGAATAATCGCACACTGGGAATTGAGTGCAGTCACTTCAATTTCACTGTCTGTAAAATGTGGATGATTCCAGCCCTGTCAACAACCAACCATGACATAAAGGAAAAGACAAAGATGGGATCTGTGAGCAGAAAGTGGTGTTGGGATGTGTACACATGTGTTCAGGGCTGAATGGGCGCCAGGCTCTGTTCTAACGACATTACTTATAGGAACTAATCCAGTCTCCAGACAGCTCTATGAGGATGTGTATGTTTACATTTCTCAGTTTTTTAGGCGAATCAAAGGATTTCTTTTCATGAATTAGGGTTACATTTGATCAAATAATTCTACTAAATCTATTGAGATACTGAGTATTTTTCTCCTTTAGTCTGTTGACCTAGATAAATAAAATTCTGATATTAAAGCAAACTTGCATTCCTGATATAAACCCTACTTGGTCATGATAACTTTTTTGTTTAATTTCTTGTTATTATTAATTCTGGATTTGGTTCACTAATATTTAATTTGATTTTGCACATATATTTGTAAGTGAAATTGGTCCATAATTTTCTTGCCTGGTTTTAGTATCAAGCTATACTAGCCTCATAAAAGGAGTTAGGAAGTGTTCTCTTTTCAAATTTTTTTAATTCTCTGAGTTTGTTGAGGATGATCTTTAACCTGAAGATTTGTTAAAACTCACTCATAAAGATATCAGGGCCTGGTGTTGTTTTCTTGGCAAAGGGAATGAGTGGCTCTCACTTTCATTTCTTTAATGGTTATTTCTCTATTAATATAATTCATTTTTCTTGAGTCACTTTTGATGACTTACATTTATCTAGATAATTGTCCATTTAATTTCTATTTTAAAGTAGATTGGCACAGCTTTCAAGGTGTCTCTGATGAATTGTAACATCCACTTGTATCTCCCCATATGTCCTCTTTACACTTTTTTTTTTTTTTTTTTTTTTTTGTGAGGAGATCAGCCCTGAGCTAACATCCGCCAATCCTCCTCTTTTTTTGCTGAGGAAGACGGCCCTGGGCTAACATCTGTGCCCATCTTCCTCCACTTCACATGGGACGCCGCCACAGCATGGCTTACCAAGCAGTGCGTCGGTGCGCGCCCGGGATCCGAACCAGCGAACCCCGGGCCGCCGCAGCGGAGCGCGCGCACTTAACCGCTTGCGCCACCGGGCCGGCCCCGTCCTCTTTACACTTTTATCAACATATCATGGATTCCTTTCTCTCTCTCTCAACACACTGGTTTAGAGGTGAAGGGTACAGGGTGGAGGGAAACTCCTAACAAAGATTCTCTCCTTGACCAGACTTTAGTCAGGCTCCTTTGAGCCCTCAGCTCCACCAGTCCTGACCTTGGGATTCTGTCTCTGTCCTTGTAGAGTTCAGTTGTAGCAAGAATCTTGCTAAGTCAGTGTAGGCAGGATCCCCCACACTCCATATCTGATCACCCTCCATTTCTGACCAAATTCCTCATCCTTCCCCATCCCCCAGGTGATATCTGAGTACCCTGGCCTGCCTTCAGTAAGAACGCTGTTGGGTCAGTTTACCAAGAATTACTCTACCCTCTTGGCAATTTCCCATCCACTGACCGCCCCACCCTGTTCCTTGGCTATATATCCCCACTTGTCTTTGTTGATTTGGAATTGAGCCCAATCTCTCTCCCCTACTGCAAATCCTCATGGTAATAGATCCATTGAATAAAGTGTGCCTTACCATCTTTAATAGGTGTTGGAAAAAAAAATTTTAATACCTGCAAGCAAATAATTACAATATGGTTGATGAACACTATATGAAAGTACATAAAATGGGCTACAGGATTACAAAGGAATCAACGAATTGCATATTAGGGCTTTATAAAAGTCCAAGAATTTGGAAAATATTAAGAAAAGTAATAGTATCCAAGCTTGATGTAGGGAACAGGCACTGTTAAGACCAAATTGATTGAGGACATTTGGGGCAGTTCAATGGCAGTCAATTATAACACGTGCATGTCTTGGGATTGGGCAAATGCACTTCCAGACAACACCTTACGGAAATGCAAAGGTGCACCGAAGTAAATATCCATGGGGGTTCAGCGCAGCCCCATTTGAGTGATCACAGAAAATCATTGGCATATGAGTCGCAAGATACAGCAAACAACAACTTAGCAATTTTGCTGCTGTATGACAAGGGTCTCCCATTCTCCAGCCTGTGATGGAGGTGTTGCTGCTAACCTCTAACTCAAGCCTCTACACATTTTAGGGTTTTGTCCTAATGACTAATTTCTGGGTCAGTAAACACCTATATTTGGTTGCAAATAACAAAACCCAGCACAAGCTGAATTTAGATGAAAAGGGGACTGTGTTAGCTCATGAAACTGGAAGTCCAATTACAAACTGGGCTTGGCCATGACTTGGTCCATGGCTCCAACAACCTCACTGGATCTCCCGAGAGTAGGGGAGGTGGTGGTTCCTAGATGAAAAAAAACAATTCTGGGAATTGGCAGTGTGGAGGGACAGGAGGACGATATAGTAAATTTTGACTTTGGACTCCACAAACCCAGCCTCATTTTGTTTCAGGCCCCTCTTCTGTTCTCAGGGTTCATGCACTTCATCCTAGAGATGTAGGTGTTGATGATGGGTGACTGGGGAATGTGCTTACAATTTTAGGGACCAGTGGCCTTCAAGGATGTGGCCATGGATGTGGCTCCTGGACCCCTCTCAGAGAAACCTATATAGAGACATGATGCTAGAGAACCACAAGAACCTTCTCTTAGTAGCTCAGGGCAATATCCCAAATTCTTATGCAGCCTATTGTGGTGGGTCTTTATCTCCTCAGGTGTCAGAGGTTATGGGGTTCTGGAAGTGCCCATAAAGTTCACAAAGACAGAAGCCCATAAAATTTGGGTCTAAAATTCAGGGACCAGAGTGTCTGAAACCCTACCACATAGAGAAAAAGACATTCTGTTTCAACTTGGGTAAAAGACTTTGATTTTTAAAGTTGTAAAGGAGTAGTTTCACTGGGTTCCTTCTGAAGCATTATCTTATCTATCTTTAAGAGATTTCAAAGATCAAGTGTGGCTAATGCTGACTTGAGGGGGATCGTGACTCCTGCGTGTTTTCCAAGCCGTTGTGGCTTTCCCCATTCTCAGGGATTAACTCTTTAAATAGATATTATATTCCAATTGGAGCCAAAACAGCTTTGCATGATGGAGAGAGAATCCTCCCAAGATGCATGTCCAGGTGAGAACCTGCAGCTGAGAGTTCTGGCAGGTGACCCTTCAGTTCATCACTGTCCAAGGTGGGAGCCACTGCCCACATGTGGCTACTGATCACTTGGAATGGGGCGAGTCCAAGCGGACATGTGCTATAAGTGCAAAACACACACCGGATTTCAAAGCCTTAGAATGAAAAAAAGACTGTAAAATATCTCATTAATAATTTTATTTTGATTACATGCTGAAATTATAATATTTTGGATAAAATTAAATTCATTTGTTTATTTTTACATTTGAAGTGTAGTATTAGTTTGCTATGGCTGCCAGAACAAAGGTCCACAAACTGGAAGGCTTAAATCAAAAAGAAATTTATTGTCTTACAGTCCAGGAGGCTAGAAGTCTGAGATCAGGATTTTGACAGGGTGGCTTCCATCTGAGGGCTGTGAGGACATGTGTGTTACTCCTAGAAGACAAATCAATCAAACAACAAATACACAAACCCTTCAGTGACTTCCTACCACACTTAGATTAAAGCACAGACTCCATCACGTGGCCCCCAAGGCCCCACACGATCTGCTCTCCAGGCTTCAGGCACACTGGCTGCTCCCAATTTTGAGGGGAGGTGGGTGTGGGTGTGAGTAGGGAGGGTGGGTCTTGAGGTCCTTTCGTTCCTTGGACTACATCCTCATTTCCATTAATTTTGTTGTAAGTTCATGAAGTATAAGATCTCCTGAGCATTTTCTCCAGGAAGACTCCCTTTGGTATATCTATTTATACATGTCAGCCCTGCCAGGATCATTTGCAGGGCTCGTTCCAACAGCTTGAAGGACTGGGTCCTAACTTTAGTACAAAACACATGTGAGCTGTCAATCCACATGCCCCAGACAGTGACAGAGTCGGTGATACGTGCTTGTCTGAAGTCTCCAGTGTGGGAGTATGGGGAATAGTAGCTATGATCCTTTTTTGCTATTTTTTGAGGGGGGTCAGAGGCACATGTAATATTTTTATGTCCTAAGCTTCCAGATACTTCTACATAATTGATCATGTAATTGCTTGAGTATTTTGGTTTAGTTTTACAGATTAGCATAAGGAAACCCATTTTGCAAATCTCCTGTAACCTACAATATTGCAATCACCTGTCTTACTGGTGGAATCTCTCAAATTATACTATTTAGATAAATGTTTCTCATATTCTCAGTGTTCTTGAGAATTACCTGGGTGGCTTTTTGAGAATGGAGATCCCTGGACTCCATGTTTTTATGTCCAAGCCTGAGATAAATGGGCCTGGGGTGTGGATATGCTCTCCCTCTAGTGGCAGGAGCTGCAAGGCGCTGGCAAAGGGTATGGATGTGTCATTCTAACATGCAGAAGACAAGAAGATTAAGAGTGATCCAGCCTGTAACATGATCTCTTGTTTACTAGATGTAGAAGTCCTAACCATGAATGCTTTCATTTAAAATAAATATTTATTAAATGACAATCAAATTCCCTTACCTTGAGATTTCACGTGCAGGGACCAGTCTCACACACACACACACACACACCTCAGAGAACCTATAGGATCCTAGATCACACCAGGCAGGCAGCAGCAGGAGCAGAGCAAAAAGACAAAAGACCCACAGGATGTCCCTGGGGCAGCCAGCTCAGAGACTGCCCTTAGGGCTGAGATGGGACTGGGAGTGAGGGCCGGTGCCTCAGAGGTATGAGGGGTCTTCTACGAGGATTGAGGGCACCAGGGAGCTGGGAGGGCACCGGGAGGAAGGCTCACTATTTCCAACAGAGAACACAACTTTCTGTAGCAGTTGCGCATACAGAGGATCCCAGGGCCAGGCTGCCAGTGTCTTGGCCCCAACACCAACCCTGAACCAGGGTGCAGAATTTGCAGCCTGTGCCACAAAGGGTGGGATTGAGGTTGACAGTGACATCAAGGGAACCCTATAATTCCAAACTCAAAAGTCTGTCCTACAAAATAAGAAAATACCCATGCATTCTCTATTAAGATCCCAGGGCACACACGACCCACATCTAAATTAGCAGGAAGTTCACTCATTTCCTGGGTTCCTGCTCCACAGGTCCACTTGCAGACACACAGGGTGGCTCACAAGTGTCCCTGCATCTCTCCTTTGTTCAGCTGCTGCCACCTCATGGCAGATGACTGATAATCAGGACAATCAAGCCTGAGACCCTGGTCCCTCAGCTGACCAGGAAGGCAGGACTTGGCTTCCAGACTGGTGGGGATGGGGGGCACTGACCATTCTGAAGACCTGAGGGTACTGGGAAAGTTGGGCAGTCCAAGAGAGCTGCCCAAGTGTGATGGGAACAGAGAGTTGATGTAGGACAGGGTCACGAAACAGAACTGAGGGGCCTCAGTCAGAAGCTTTGAACTAGGAAGATCTTGAATGTTTACAGGGAAAAGGCAGGATTCTCCAGAGGAAATGACTCAGCTGCAGCAGCTCAGTGGGCTGTGCGCTCCTGTCTGCACACCATCTACTGCTCCTCCCTCCAGGAGTAATGACCTCTCCTCACACCCACCTGCCCAAACTCATCTGTGCCCCTTCACTGTCCAACTCTCCGTGAAGGGACCTGGGGTCCCTTTCCTGCACTACAGGGAAGGGGAGAGGAGGCTGAGTTCCCCACAGACAGCCCAGCAATGGTGTCCTAAGAGGTGGGGTCAGCAGGACCTCACACTCCCCAAGTCCTGGGTCCTGATCTGTAATTGATGGTGAAGCCTGGACACCACCTGCTACCTCAGGCCCTGAGAGAAGCTGTACCACAGTGAATGACACATCTTTCCTGATTCTTCCCAGTAGGAAGGTTCTTGAAATACCTGGGAGGACCCATCTCCTGCTATGGAAGGCCCAGTCTGGAATGTTCCACAGCAGCCCAGGCAAGGCCCTTGTGCACAGATCCTAAGCAACAGGGCCCTCAGGGTCACAGGCTCACAGTCATTTCCCTCAGTGCCCATACCTGGGTAGGGACATCTGGACCCTGAGTGTCTACCCTTCACTGCCCACCATGCCTGGAACCATCCCTCTTCCCAATGACTTGGGCCCCAGGCTTGGTTCCAGGTCACCAGTCCACGCTGCCACATCCTCCAATGGGAGTTCCCTCCCTGTCTGTCCCAGGAGCTTCACCCGGATCAAATCTAAAGAGTATGTGAGGGCTGGGAGTTGTGGCAGTAAAAACATTTGCATTGGTCTCAGGTTCTAGAAAAGGTCCACAGGAGCTCAAGGAGGTGCGTTGAGTGCCCTCTAGTGGGTTGTTCCTGCTAGGTACATGATATCGAAAATAAAGAGAAATTCCTATGGTATAATTTTCCTCTAAGACATTTCTTCCTAATGACAGAAATGAGTTTCCATTCATATCTAAGATGTCTTTTAAGTCAGTAAGAACATCTAAGTGGATTGTCTAGAAGAGCAAAAAGGGGCCAGGAGAGCTGACCTTGGACCTTGGTCAAAAGGCCTCAAGGATGGAACTGAAGATGCAAGATGAGGGGGACTGGGTGTGGGAGGAGGGTCAGGGGAGATGGGAAAGAGCAAGGTGGGGTGATGCCTCCTGGGAAAGATGGGAGAAGGACAAACAGCAGGGCTTTCAATCTCACCATTGAAATTTGGGGCTGGTAATTCTTGTTGGGGGCTGTCTGGGCATTGAAGGATGTTTAGCACCATCTAGGGGATCTACTTACTAGATGATAGCTGGACTCCCTCCCCCTAGTTGTGACAACCAAGAATGACTCCAGATATAGCCAAATGCCCCCTGGAAGATAAAATTACCCCTGACTGATTTGTGAAGAGAAGTAGAAACTGACATCATCAATATCTTTGTAATGGCTTTAAATTAATCAATAATTTTATTTCCCAGGAGAAGGCATGCTTAGAGGTGAAGACCTATGGCTGCCTCAGAGCAGGAAGGGTGTGGGTTCTCCAAGGGTCTGTAATGACAAACCAGAATGACACCTGCTAGCTTATACTCCAAGTGGGAGGTGTGAAATTCTATAGACATTGGGAAGATAAATGAATGAGATGTCTCCATACCCCATGGCATCAGACAATCCACTGAGATGATCTTACCAACTTAAAAGGCATCTTAGCTATGAATGGAAACTCATGTCTATCATTAGGAAGAAATGTCTTAATTAGAAGAAAATTATACCATAGGAATTTCTCTTTATTTTCAATATCATGTACATTGAGATCATTCATTAAATAAGAATCTACCCCAAAAATGGACTTTTTCAGAGACTGGCTAGTGTTGAGGTCTCATTCCTAGCACCTGTGGGCCAACAGTGCCCTGCCCCCAACCCTGGGCCCCTCTCTGAAGCACGGGAGCCTTTGATGCTCCCTCATTAGTGGGAAGAGAGGGGTCTTTTTAGTGTCCTCACCATTCAGTCGGCTCCCTCTCAGACTCTAGGCAGAATCTCTTGTTCACTCTTGGATTTGATATTTAAATTAGCGACCTCTATTTCTGTCCTTCATCCATCCCAACATCGTGACAAGGCCAAGAGGTGCCTTCTGCTCGTGATTTTGAGGGGAAAGTTCTCAAGAACAGTTTGCCTTCACCCACTTTGAACAGATCTCCACCTTGAGTGCCATCACCATTACCCAAAGGATTTGTACACTTTTTTTTTGTAGTCAGATGCTTTCCAACTCTTAGGAGGAAATGTGACTCTATACTCTGTGTACAGCGATGACCAGTAGAAATGGATAAAGAGACATTGCACTCATGTTCACTGAGATGATCTCTATGAATGCATAAAAGCTTAAAGTATGGGAGAGTCAACACAAAATCCACATTGCTGGTGCTGAAACATAAATTGTGGACAGTTTTCACCATTTTCTTAAGAACTAATTTCAAAAAAATGACATTAACAATCATTCTACAAAGAAGAAATCATGCATAACAGTTACTGATAAAATTAAGTTATTTTTCCTTAAACAAGTGCTCAAGTTCATTATGTTCCTTTTACAACAATGAAAGGGAGACCCCTCCGGTCAGTATGACACCCACAATATTCATGACCTGGTAGAAATTATTATCCTTTCTCCCTTTAAATCTCAAATACAAGACTAGAGGCAGCTCCTCAGTACCTTTCCCCAGATCCAACCAGCTTCCCTGGTTCTCAAGACAGCAGAGGTTGCTCTCCTGGCTGCTAGCTCAAGATTCCACTTTGTCACGTGTCTTCAGGGCGCCGGCCTGGAGGGTCCTGAGTACCATCCTACGGTCACTATGCCAAATCACCAGAACTCTGCCCGCCTCACTCGGGCCACATCTGAGAACTTGGGAGCTTCTGGAAGTCAAATCCCAGCTCGAAGTCACCCACCTCGCCCCCAGGGCCACTGCCTGTGCACGCCCGAGCCCACACCATGCCCAGTGCACCAACACGAGCACAAGTCCAGCACGGAGCCTGCGATGATGCAGCCAGACTGGGACCTGCCAGTCCCCACATATGGTACTCATCTAGGATTAGGGGCGCTTTTCCACAAGGGAGCCCCGATTCCAATACTCAGCATTTCTCTCTGACACCTGGAGAGTTACCAGAGGTGCAGCGTTTTGTCGGCTAGGCATTGGAGAGCAGTGTGGAGCCTGGGGGACCTCAAGATCACTCTTCAGAGCACAGAGGGGCCCCTTTGTATTCCCAGACAGGTACCCAATTCTGCAAGGCCTCCACCGTCGGAGGTGGAGTACCTGGGAGACCATGCTGAGGCCTCAGGCAATGAGAAAGGGAGGACAAGGTTTGATGAGAAACTGCTCTTCTTTGAAAGCCTGGCAGTGAGATCAGGAGGTGGAGCCAGGGTAAGATTAAGCCCCAGATGAGAAATAGGATGGTCCCTTCCTTGTGCCCAGGCAGGAACTCTGAAAAAAGCCTCCACTTCTGTCTGGGAGGATGAGACAGAGCCTGATATTCAGCTGTCCCTGTCTGCTGACCCCCTGCTTAAAGGATAGCAGCAGCCCAGGCCCCAAATCCTCAGCCGGGTGAGGACTCCAACTGCAGGGTCTCTGGCTTTACTCTAGTCTAAGCAAAAGCCACCAGTGGATCCCATTTTCCACCAAGGACACCCACCTGCTGAGTTCCTCCATTAAAAGTCCAGGCCCTCCAGGAACCTCTGGAGACTCAAGTCCCAACTGCTTTCACCCCGCTGGGCCCTGCATCTCACCAACATGGGTCACTGACCACTGCAGGCCACCTCCACTAAGTCCCCACTGACAGGGCTGCCAAGCTCCCAGACCCCCTTGTCCTTCTCCTGTAGAGTCCACCAAGCAAAGGATTTTGTTTGGAATGCTGAGATGACAACTGGGCACCATCCTGCTCTGTACCTCCTGTGGACACTGCTCCTCTCATATTGAATCAACTTTGGGGCCCTGCCAACAGAATATTGGGGGCTCCTTGTAGTCCCATTCCAGTCACAGTTTCAGCACCTCCCAGCCCCACCCTCCCCATCCTTCTCAATACCTCAGCCCCCACCTTTTCCAACGCCAAAGGCATCATAACCACAAGAAGTGGCCTGTGTCCCACCTCAATTCAGACCTCAGCTGCCTTAGTCTCTTCTACTTCTGTGAATCGAGCACCTCCAGATTTCTGGCTCAGCCATCAAGGAGGTAGTGGTCACCATGCGGGCTCCTGGCCCCTCTCTTCCATGAAGCTGGAGGCCCAAAGCCTCTGTGGGGACTCAGGAGGAGGCCAGGCAGGATCCCTTTGGACATGAACTATTCTGCTCTCCACACTGGAGAGACATTGCTCCTATCAAATCCCTTGTCTCCCACCTGCACACCCACTCCTTCCTACCTTCTCTCTGGGGAGCAGACTTGCCAGGAAGGGAAGCTTCCTCCCCTGCCTCCCCCATTTTCCCAGTTTGTAGATATGGATTTGTTCTCCCATAAAGTATTAAGAGGCTGCTTTATTACCATGGAGATTGCCATATTCTTTCTTGTTAAAACTCATACAGGAAGATGTTTGTCTGCAGAAGGATTTCCAACTTTGGAACTACTCACATTTTGGACTAGATCATTCTTGGTTGTAGGGGATTGTCCTGTGCACTGCAGGATTTTTAGCAACATCCCTGGCCTGTATCCAGTAGGTACCATTAGTTCACCCACGGTTCTGGCAACCAAAAACTACCTCCAGACATTGCCAAATGTCTCTAGGAGGAAACCTCAATACACTTGAGAAACACTGAACTAGACTTAAACATACTTTAAAGGGTAAATCTAAAAGAAGATAATGATGAATGGAAAAAAATGAGAGAGAGACCTTATATGTGGCATAACGTCATTTAAATAAATACAAAATTATATTTGAAGCATAACAAAGAAGATCAGAAACTAGGTAAGAGGTCCTTTGGACACTTTGCATGTTCTATTCTTTGTATCCAAAGCATCTTTAAATACTGTTCAATCATAAATCTCATGGGGTTTTTTTGTTGTTTTTTTTTCCCCCTCATTATAGAGTGAGAAAATACAGCTGTAAACAAAGCTAGGTCACTTCTCTCATGGAGCCCACTTTCTAAAAGTGTGGAGACAGAAGATAAACAAGTAAATAAATATATACTATGTCTGTTGAGGATATAGGCTATAAAGAAAAATAAAGTCAATTGATTCATTTCTTCTGAGTAGCTGACATTGGCATTTGGGTGAGAAATTCCTTGTTATGTGAGACAGTCCTGAGCCTCTTAACCACATTTATTATCTCTCATCCTCACACCTTTAGTTATGGAAGGCCTATCAAGTCACTGATATAGCCAAAATACTCCCCCCACACACATACAGACACACACGTTTCCAAATGCTGTCTGAGTGGGGGGCAGTGCCATCCCCAGCTGAGAAAAACTTCTAAATCTTTAACATTTATTTCCAGGCTTTTTTTCCTCCTCTGTAGGGAATAGGGGGGTGAGTAGGGGGCTTCCAGGGAAAGTGAACAGGTCTGTGACCCATCAGGGATCATCTGGAAAGGATCTAAATAAAGAGGGCCCTTCTCTTCATTTGCTCTTTTTCTGCTCATGGAAATTTTCTCTTAGCAGAAATTCACTTGAAACTCTGGGTGCATTCTTTCCTGGGGCACACAGGGAAAATATTATATCTAAATTATCTCAACTCCCATCCCTATATCCTGGGAAAGAGGAGTTGAGGTGGCAGAATGTGGTGGGGACAATATTCACAGGAAACAATGAGATTCACAAGAGCCCCTGTTCAGCCGGGAGAGCACTGGGCTGCGCTCACACCATGGACAGCTCCCAGCCTCTCTCCCTTTGCAAATGCAGATAGGGACAGGAAAAGAGAAAATGGGGCCACCTGACATCCACACAAATATGAGCAAGAAAGGAGCAACCATAGGCACATCATGAGTGTAACTTCCTCTGGGCTCCCTCCTGCAGTGTCCTGAGCTCTCCTGCCCTCTTCAGCCCAGTAGCCAGGAGGAAAGGCACCTATAAAACCCATCAACTCTTCCAAACAGCCCCCAACTGTTTAAGCTCATCTTTCCCCAGGAGCTTCCTCTCACCTGCTCCTTGTCATCCCATTTCCACATACAGTGTCCCTCATAACTTTTGGTCCATCAAGAGTTGCTCCTGCCTCCCTGCATCCTGCATGGTCCCTGCCTGGGATGCCCTCTCCCCTTTCTCGATGAACCTGCTCCTTCCCCTTCTTTACAGCCAACCTCATTGGCCATCCCACCACGAGGTCACACCAACCTCCACCAGTGGACACAATGGACCCCCTCTAAACTCCTACCTCTAACTCTTCTCCTTTGTGCTGTGACAACATGTTCAGGAGCAGTTACCTATGCTCATGTCATGCGCCCTATGGATCCTTGAGTTCCTGGGAGACAGACAGGACAAGCAAAGTTGCAGTTCTCAATGGCCCATCACTCCTATACAAGGGCATGAAACAGGAAAATGGCTATAGGTGTTCAGAGAATGAATAAAGGAAAGCAAGAAGGATAAGTGGGTGACACCTTCTTCTGCTCCCACATCGTTACTACAGGAGTGCTGCAGACGTGAAGAAATGGACATTCACACACACTCCAAGTGGTGCAGTGGGGCCAGTTTTAGACAGGGTAATATGTAGGATCCTCTCCTAAATTTTTTGTTTTGAAATAAAATTCACACAACCTAAAATTCACCATTTTAACCATTTTGAAGTGTGGGGCCAGGGGAATGTGACCCACCCGGCCCTACCAGAGTTCTACTGCACTGCAGGATAGACCCAGGACAGCAAGAGTCCTGCAGTGACTGTTCCTGTGGGTGAGAGATCAGAGCCCATCTCTTCTCAGGCATCAGTGTCCAGAGCACTAATCTGAACCCTGGTCAGATGCCTCATCCCAAGCCTGACAGAGGATACAGCTCCCCTTGTGTCCACCAGAGGACAATATCAGGACACACAAAGGTGTCTTACACACAGCCACATACACCACACACTCACAGCAACTGCTAGACTCATTTGACCCACAAATGTCCTCGAGTACCTTAAGCATAGAGCCAAGGAAGAGAGTGACCACCATCCTTAGGCAAAAAGATAGACGTGCCTTTGCTAGAAAAATGATCCTGTCCCCAGGAGAAGTGACATCGTGTCCCAGGGTGCACCACCCAGGGATAGCTGTGCTGAGGGGACAAGGGTGCCATCTGATGGGGTAGGGGTGAGTCTCCTGTAAGTGTAAACACTGCAGAGTTCCTTCTCCCTGCTCTTTCCCCACACATGGACCTGCCCAAGGAGCCTCACACCTTTCTCCCTGCTGGGGCCATCATGACTGGAGTCCAGGCTGGGCTGACTCTCACATGGAACCCTTCGTTGTCTTCTGTTCCCAGAAACCTGTGGTGTAATGGGGCCCTTCTTCAGACCAGGCTCCCCTCTGTCTCCCTCCTCCTCTGCTTGGGGGGAGACAGAGCACCTCTCTTCATCAGCAAATGAGTCTCCCTTCTCATCCTCATCCCTCATTTCCCTTCTATGATATTTTCCTGCACTCATCTAAGAGGATGACTTTTCCATAGGCCTTTGACCAAGGCAACCCCAGACACCCAGCACTTCCCCCAACTCTGTCGTGTGAGCCCAGGGAGCAGCTGGGAGTAAAGAATCCAAGGACACCCACATCCTCCATTACCTACATCCTTGCACTGGGATCTCTGCCACCTAGGCCCAAGTTCCCTTCAAGTCCAAAGGCTCAGCACAAAGGACTTCACACTCTCCCCAAGGCATAGAACATTCCCAAGGAAACAGAGAGGACACTCTCAGAGAGAGGACTTTTCAGACTGGCCAGAAGGCCATGTCCATGGCCAATTCCTCACCTGGCTCACTCCCCTCAGCCACTCCAGGGACACCTGGGACTCTGTGGGGTATTCTCTCTCTCCTCTGGGATAACATGGGCTGGGAAACCTCAAGTCCTTCTCATAGAAAAATGCCTCCAAGTCCTCCCCACTCAACTCACCAGGTCATTGCTAGGTTTTCCATCTATATCTGTCTATCCTGACAGACCTGTGAGATCTCTGCATCAGAGAATAGACCATTTACTCAGAGACAGAGGAAAAGATACAAAGCTAAGAGAGATTGGAATGTTGGTGTGGATTTATCATTTAAGACTTGCTCGCCCACTCTGGGAGAGTCCAGAGGACACAGCTTTCACCATGACTGTGAGATATGAGTTTGTAAGGGAGTCCCAGCATCCTTGAAGAGGATTTCTTCTCTGTAGGACAGAAATTACAGTGGGAACTGCTGCCACTAAGTTGGGAAACATAAATGCAATGGGGGTAACTGGGTCCCAAGGTAGCAGGGCCAAGAGGCAGCACTTAATCACCAAAGGCAAGGTGGGCCATGGTCACCATAATCCACAGCAGAGTCAAAGCAGCAATCAGAATAGCCTGACTCGCAGAGACCAATGGCATTGGCTAGCTGATCATGGTGTTCCTAGAAATAAAGTGGATGGGAAATCTACTAAATTCCTATGAATTAATTGATCTGTACCAATTAGAAGAGTTCTAGGTAAAGTGAACAAAAGTCTAACTTGAGTTATAGAAACAGAGTGTTACGGCCCTCAATCAATTCCCAGAGTTGAGCCAGTTTAAGGACTCAGAACTCCTTGCATAAAGCGGAGGCTGGGTCCCCTTGAGGAAAGACCCCACTATACTGCCACAAATGTATACTGTTAATCTTCCCCAGAGAGACCTATGGCCTTTTACTAGGGTGATTGTGCATTGGGGAAAAGGAAATAATCAGACTTTGGGGGATTGATGGACATGGACTCTGAGCTGACACTGATTGCAGGAGGACCAAAACATCACAGTGGCCCACCAATCAGAGTAGGGGCTTATTGAATGTCAGGTGGTCAATAGAGTTTTAGCTCAGGTTTATCTCACTGTGGGCCCATTGGGTCCACAAACCCGGCCTGTGGTTATTTCCCCAGTTCTAGAATGCATAATTGGAATAGATATACGCAACAGCTGGCAGAATCCCCACATTGGTTCCATGATCTGTGGAGTGAGGGCTATTGTGGTGGGAAACATCAAGTGGAAGCCACTAGAACTCCCTCTATCTAGGAAAATAGTAAACCAAAAGCAATACCACATTCCTGGAGGGACTGCAGAGATTAGTGCCTCCTCCAGGACCTGAAGGATGTAGTCTTGATGATTCCCATTTGACTTGCCTATTCGGCCCGAGCAGAAGACGGATGGATCTTGGAGAACGACAGCAGATTATCATGACCTTAATTAGGTGGTGACTCCAATTGCAGCTGCTGTGCCAGATGTGGTTTCATAGCTTGAGCAAATCAACCCATCCCCTGGTGCTCGGTATGCAGCTATTGATCTACAAATGCCTTTTTCCCCATCATAAGACCCACCAGAGCAGTTTGCTTTTGGCTGTTAAGGCCACCAATACACCTTCACTGTCCTATCTCAGGGGTCTATCAGCTCTCTAGCCTGTGTCATAATTTAGTTCAGAGGGATCTTGAGAGCCTTTCCCTTCACAATACATCACACTGGTCCATTACATTGATGGCATTATGCTGATTGGACCTAGTGAGCAGACGGTAGCAACTACTCTAGACTTATTGGTAAGACATTTGCATGTTGGAACATGGGAAATAAATTTAACATAAATTCAGAGGCCTTCTACCTCAGTTAAATTTTGATGATTCCACAAGTGAGAGTCATATTAAGATATCTCTTCTAAGGTGAAGAATAAGTTGTTGCATCTGGTCTCTCCTATGACCTAAAAGAGGTACAACGCCTAGTGGGCCTCTTTGGGTTTTGAGGCAACATATTTCTTATTTGGGTGTACTACTCTGGCCCATTTACCAAGTGACCCCAAAAGCTTCTAGTTTTGAGTGGTACCCAGGACAAGAGAAGACACTGCAACAGATCCACACTCTGCAAACAGCCCTGCCATTTGGGCCATATAATCCAGCAGATCCAATGGCGCTTAAGGTGTCAGTGGCAGATAGGTCTGGTGTTTGGAGACTTTGACAGCCCTACATAAGTGAATCACAGTGCAGGCCCTCAGGATTTAGGAGCAAAGCCTTGCTATCCTCTGAGGATACCCACTGTCCTTTTTCGAAACAGCCTTTGGATTACTATTGGGCCTTAGTAGAGACTGAACACTTGACCGTGGGCCACCCAATTATCATGCAACCTGAGCTGCATGTGCTTTGGGGAAAAGCAAATAATCAGACCTTTGGGGGTTACTGGACACAGCCTCTGAACTGACACTAGTTCTGTCTTGAACTGGGTGTTGTCTGAACATCAAGCCATAAAGCTGGGCGTGCACGGCGGCAGTGCATCATCAAATGGAAGTGGTATATACATGATCCGGCCTGAGCAGGCCCTGAGGGCACAAGTAAGTTACATGAAGAAGTGGGTCAAATGTCCACCGCCCCAATTCTGCTACACTGTCTTCTCTCTCCCAGCCATACCTACGGGGAGTTCCCTATGATCAGTTGATGAAGGAAGAAAAGACTCAGGCCTGGTTTACAATGGTTCTGTGGGATGTGCAGGCACCATGTGAAAGTGGACAGCTGCAGCCCTACAGCCCCTCTCTGGGACTTCCCTGAAGGACAGGGGTGAAGGGAAATCCTCTCAGTGGGCAGAACTTCGGGCAGTGCAGCTGGTTGTTCATTTTGCTTGGAAGGAGAAATGGCCAGATGTGCGATTATATGCCGATGCATGAGCTGTGGCCAGTGATTTCGCTGGATGGTCAGGGACTTGGAAAGAACATGATTGGAAAACTGGGGACAAGGAGGTCTGGGGAAGACGCATGTGGATAAACCTCTCTGAATGCTCGCCATTCACCTCAGCAGGGGAAGATTTTAATAATCAAGTGGATAGGATGACCCGTTCTGTGGACACCAGTCAGCCTCTTTCCCCACTCATTCTTGTCATCGCCTGGTGGGCTCATGAACCAAGCAGCCATGGTGGCGGGGATGGAGGTTATGCATGGGCTCAGCAACATGGACTTCCACTCACCAAGGCTGACCTAGCTATGGCCACCGCTGAGCGCCCTGTCTGCCAGCTCAGAGACCAACACTGGGCCCCCGATATGGCACCATTCCCCAGGGTGATCAGCCAGCTACCTAGTGCAGGCTGATTACATTCGATCACTTCTGTTATGGAAGAGGCAGCATTTTGCTCTTATTGGAATAGGCACTTACTCTGGATACAGATTTGCCTTCCCTGAGCACCATGCTTCACATTCATGAACTGACAGAATGCCTTATCCTTCACTATCAAGGGACTCACTTCAAAGCAAATGAAATGCAACAATGGGCCCATACTCATGGAATCCACCAGTCCTACCATCCTGAAGCAGCTGGCTTGATAGAAAAGTAGAATGGCCTTTCAGAAACTCAGTTACAGCATCTGATAGGTAGCAACACCTTGCAGGGCTGGGGGAAGGTACGCCAGGAGGCAGCATATGTTCTGAATCAGTGCCCAATATGTGGTGGTGTTTCTCCCATACCCATGGTTCTCAGGTCCAGGAATCAAGGGGTGAAAATGGGAGTGACACCACTCACTATCCCTCGAGTGATCCACTAGCAAGATCTCTGCTCCCTGTCCCCATGACATTATGGTCTGCTGGCCTAGAGGTCTTAGCTCCAAAGAGAGGAATGCTTCCACCAGGAGACACAATAATGATTCCATTGACACATCGGGATTCCTCACTCTCAAGCTACTCAGAAAGTGCAGAACCTTGGAAAGCGCCAATCTCAGCTTCCTCCTTCTTCCCCCACAGGGGTCAGGGGTCAGAATAAACGAGAGGCTAGTGAGGCCCAGAGATTGTGAGGGGGCAGCAAGCATAGAAGCAGCTGCCTGGAATGGGAGCAGGTGGGGGCACTGGCTCAGGCTGTGACAGAGGTGCAGGGAGGTGGTACAAGAAAGAAACCCCATGAATGGGGAGGACAGAAGAGAAAATAAACAGCCTGCGAGGGCCCAGCCTGGGCGCTGTGTGGGACTGTGTGTGTGAAGCCATCTCAGGACCAGGGCTTCTCCATTCACAGCTGATATGCACAGAGAGTGCCTACAACAACCCTGGATCAATGTGGACTTAACACTTGAGAGTTAAGCCATGGGCACAGGGACACGTGAGACCCAGGTCCTGATGAACAGGAGAGGAAGCAGCTCCCATCTCATCTGACCCAGGGACACAGAGAGGTGTTTGGTGCTGTGTGTCCCCAGAATCAGGGTTCCTGTTCTGAGTACTAGGCCTTAGGAGTGAGAAGGAAAGTTGACCTGTTCATTCTTCCCCCTCTGCTCCCCTCACAAAGACCTTCCCCTCCTGACACACCTGGTTCCCTGCTCCTCCTTCTCCCCAAAGAACCACCAGCCAGTGCTCCAGCCACACACACCACTCTACTCAGGGGCACGCATAGTGTAACTTACTGGAGACAAACAAACTGATACATATTCCTGGGAACCTGAGTTTGCTAACGTCACTGAGGGAAGAGGTAGGGCCAATGTACTTACAGCAACAGAGACTGGTACTCACAGAGCGGGAATATTATGAAGCATTAACACTATACGTGACCCATGTAAAATGTCTACGGATAGATGTTGAATAAACATGCAGAGCTGCATGGCATGGTGACTCTGCCTTCTACACTTTCCTTCTTGTCCAGAAGAGGGCAGCAGAGCTACTCGGCAGCCTGGAGTCTCCCCAGGGGGCTGCTGATCTCCCTCAGCATCGCCCACAGCCCAGCAGGGTCTGTCCCTCACCAGCCTCACTCAGTCCACCATCCTCCCCGCTCTCCAAGTTCCCCACACTGGACTCTCTCAGCCCCTCCACCCAGCCAGGTGTCTGCCCCGCTAAGGGCTGGTCCCTCTGCAGACAGCTCCTCCCTCCACACCCTTCGTCCTTCATGGGGTGAACATCCACTCACGCTTCAGGTCTTAGCAAAGGTCACTTTCTCAGGGGTGCTCTCGGTGATACCCAGACCAGCTGAGACTCCATTACATGCTCCAGATGCACTAGACACTTCCCTTCTCAGCCCTTCTCTCAATTACAATTAAACCCTTAGTTCCATGATTTTCTCTGAGTGCCTGACTCCTTGTCACAAGGTAAACTCCATGACCCCAGGGTCCACATGTGTCCTGTTCTCTGGAGTTCCCAGGGCCCAGACCAAGGTCTGACACATCACAGATGCTCCGTAAATACTCATTAAATGGATGGAGGAAACCACACAATGGAAGCCTGTCACCCCCATGTGACACTTGGTGTCAGATCATGTTCCATGTAGACACAAGGGCACTGGCATCAGCATGGGAGGAGGCCAGCAAGTTCCCGTGGCTGTCCCAGGGTTGGGGTTGTATCCCTCATGAGCCAGGAGTGAGGACAGGGGCCTCCTAACAGTGAGGGGTTGGATCCTCATTCATCCCAGAAATTCATGCTCCCTCCCCATCTCTACCTTGTGAGTGACTTCTCTCCCCAGAGGGCCTGGGCCAGCAGCCTATGTCCTTCGTCTTCTCACAGAGACCTCACCTGGTACAAACTCTGGATTCTCCACCCCAGGTAAAGTTACCACCGGGGAGAAGGGAGCCCCACCTTGACCTCAAAGGAATCAGGGGGTGACTCCCAATCTCCAGAGTTCCTGGTCTCTGGGGACACCTGGCTGTCGTTCCTTGAAGACACCTAACCACCTCAAGGTGTCTTGGGGATCGATAGGAACTTTCCATCCAGGATGGGACAGGAGAAGCCAGGCTATGCATTTTCTTCCATCTCAGAAGGGCTGAGGGTCCCATAGGGGCCTCCCCTCTGCTAACAGAGGAACCCACGGGATCCCCTGTCCGAGTCTCCACATGTAGCTGCTCCAGTTCCTGGGCCCTGTGGGGGCCTAGAGACAGAGGGGGACACAGATGACTTGATGCAAAACCCCAATGCTGTGATGGAGGAAACACGCCATTCTGGGGTCCAGCCCCTAGGCAAGTGCCCTCTGCTAAAAGCTTCAAGAGACACCCCACCAAGCCCCCCTGCTTTAAATCTCAGTGAGAGAAAGCTCATCCTGAGATAGCACATCCCCCAGAAGACAGTTCTTCTGACACTAGATCAGGAATCCTTTGAAACTGTCCTCTCCCTGGACTCACCCTGCACTGAGAGGGAGTCTGACAGCCTGGGATCCCCAAAGTACAGGACCCAAACTACCAGTCTCTTAGCCTGGAGGTCAGAACTCACCTCTGTCCAGAGCTGAGGGCCAGCTCACACACTTCAGAGCCTGGTCATCACACATGGTTCAGCCCCTGATATCAGCCACAGGTCTCTTCATGCCCTCCAGGGGGTGACATTGGGACATAAGACAACACATAGAAAATTAACATATGAACCTGGTTTTGGCTGAGGAGGTGGAGAAGGAGCCTGATTTCCATCCCTTCCTCTAACAGACCCTTCCGGGCCCCTCCCATGTGCCTGCTGTGTCCTGCCCTCTTCCTTCTAGGGGCCTCAGAGCAGCTTGCTCTTCCAGGGGTCCCTGTGTGGCTTCCTACAACCTGCCTGGCACCACGCATGGGGAAGGTGGGGTAACCACAGGAAAGCCAGTGAGGCAGAAGTCAGAGGACCTCAGGATGGTCAGGGAGCACAGGGACAGGCTCTGAGCCACAGCTCAGCCAACACACATGGAGAGGGAGGGTCTCCCTGAAACCTTCCCCTGAGGACCAGGGAGCCCACAGCCACCTGACCTCCCACCACCACCATCCTCTCACCCAGGATATACAGAAAACCTCCCCTTTCACACCCCGGAACTAAAATTCCTGAGATACCCTTACCGAGTGTTTGTCCCTGGAAGTGGAGGCCAGGTTGATGACACTAGAGATGGAGGGCGGTCCCCTCACCAGTCATCACTCAGCTTGCCCCTTCCTCATCCCCAGAGTCATCTCTGTGACCTTCTTGCTGGAAGTAAATCCAACCTTCCCAGAGCATTTGAGGACACGGGGAAGACCCTGGTGCCCAGCTGAGTTTCTGTGTCACAAACAGAAATAATCCCCTGGGTTTGGGGACCCCTGGGTCTCTGTGTGGTGCCGACAGACCCCAAGGCCAGGACACAGCAGAGACCAATGCTGGGGTGTGTGGGTCATCTTCTCAGGGGACAGCGGTCTCCACCAGCCTTGTTATTGAAAGTGTGCCCCACAGGCCAGTGTGATCAGCATCACCTGAGAGCTCGTTAGATACAGACTCCCAGGTCCACCCCACACCTGCCGGGTCAGAATCTGCATCTTAACAGAATCTTCTGACTCTGAACAGGAGAAGGAGAGAGGCTGCCCCACGCCCACAAAATGGGGTCTCAGCCTTTCTGGGTATCCACAAAGCTGGACCGCTGCTAAAGTAGCATTTCTAAGGTGTCACCTGGACATTGACAAGATTTATGAAGTTCCACAGGTGATTCTGACACACAGCAGGGGTGACATCCCTGTGATAAAAGTTCCTGATGTAGCCCCAGAACACCTGCTCTGAAAAGAAAAATCAAAAGTGAAAGAGAAAGGGCTGTGGGGAAGACCATTCACCCTGACCCAGAGTTGTGGGGACTTCCCAGGACACCAGTGCCCCAGGCTTGTGTTTGTCCAAACAAGGGTGTGTGTGTGTGTGTGTGTGTGTGTGTATGGGGGGAATCACAGCTAAAGAAGGAGACATCTCAGCAGTTTCCAGGGAACCAAAATGTAGAAAGAAAGGAAAGGGGAAGGCACGGAGAAGGGAGGCAGGAATGAGTGGAGGGCAAGGGAGAGTGCTGGGCAGAGACCCCGCCCCCACCCATGTGACCAAGTTAGGCACTCCTGCCAGGGAAGGAGGCTCAATACAGAAAGAGGAAGGACAACAGAGCTGACTCATCCAGAGCAGCTGCACTTATGAACATTTCTGGAGCCCAAGCTCTTCTCACAGAGGGAGAGACAGAGCAGGCCGCAGACACCATGGTGCCCCTCTCAGTCCCTGCCCTCAGAGGGCACGTCCCCTGGCAAGGACTCCTGATGGCAGGTGAGAGAAGATGATCCCCTGAGGGTGGGTGGGAGATAGGACAACAGAGACTGGCTGGGGTCTCCTGGGGAGGGAAGACAGGGCTCTGAGAGGGAACAGAAGACGTCTGTTTGGACCTGAGGGGAGATGACACAGGGGAGCAGAGTAGGATGGGGGGAGGGGACTCAGAGACAGGAAAATTTTAGTGAACTGGAATTGGTGAGGAGCAGGAAACTCTCAATAGCTGTATTTTTCCAAGTTACATTTTGAAAATAAGATAACTATATCAGAATGACACTTCAGAAAAAAACACAACCAGCGGCACTAAACATTGTCCTTACTAAACCTCCGAAATAATAAATAAACCTCCGAAACTGACAAATAAACACCAGGACGTGTTTGGGGAACACTCATTCATTAATTCATCCACAAGTATTTGTAGCCTGTTCCAGGCACTGGGTCACAATAAGATCAGACCAGTCCCTGCCTTGATGGAGCTCATATTCTAGGGAAAGGAAAGACAGAATGTGATGTCAGGGACTTACAAGTGTCATGAAGGGAACAGAGCAGGGAAAGGTCAGAAACTGAAGACAGGGGTATGTAGAGCAGGCCATCAGGGAAGACATCTCCCAAGGACGCCCCCGAGAGTGAGCAGGGCACTGAGGGCAGTGAGGGAGTGAGCCGGGATGACACCTGGGAAGAGTATTGGGAACACAGGAAATAACAAGTTCAGAGGGGCTGAAGTAATGGTGGTCATGCTGCTGACCTTGACCAGTAGACACACCACACAAACACACACACACACACACACACACACACACACACACACACACTCCAAGTCTAAGAGATGAAGAAACTTGCTCAGGACCCAGGGCCCCATCTTTCCATCCCAATACATAGGTCCAAATATTGATTGATCTCTCTCTCGTCCCTCCTAGTCTTACTCTTAATCTTCTGGAACCAGTCCACCAGTGCTCTAACCATTGAATCAGTGCCATCCAATGCTGCTGAAGGAAAAGATGTTATTCTACTTGTCCACAATCTGCCTGGGAGTCTTGTCGGCTATGGCTGGTACAAAGGGGACAGAATAAATTCCAGTCAACAAATTGCATCATATACGATAGGCACACAAAATACTATCCAAGGGCCTGCATACAGTGGTCGGGAGATAATATACCCCAATGGATCCCTGCTGTTCCAGAACACCACCCAGGAGGACACAGGATACTATACCCTTCAAGTCATACAGACAACTTTGCTAACTGAAGTGGGAATTGGACAGCTCCGTGTATACCGTGAGTCATTCTTCTCTGACCTCTGGGTGTTGGGTGGAGTGGATTGTACTTCACACACACAGAATTGACTGGACTGTGTCTATATCCCCCTCTGCATTATGTCTCATGCTGGGGTTTGAGCATTTAGTGTAGGACACAGACACAGTGCAGACAAACTTCAAAAGATCATGCAAAGTGAAATAAGTCAGAGGGAGAAGGTCAAATACCATATGATTTCCTTCATTAAGTAGTAGATAATAACAACAATAAACAAACACATAGGGACAGAGATTGGATTGGCGGTTACCAGAGGGGAAGGGGGGAGGGAGGAGGGTGAAAGGGATAATTCGGTACATGTGTGTGGTGATGGGTTGTAATTAGTATTTTGGTGGTGAACATGATGTAATCTATGCAGAAATAGAAGTACAATGATGTACACCTGAAACTGTTACAATGTTATAAACCAATGTTACTGCAATAAACAAAAAATTAAAAAAAAGAAAAAAAGATCAGAATACCCTACCCTAATTCCAGCCCCTACAGAGAGATGGAGCAGTCTAATGGGAGTAACTCAACAGAATGAGATCAGTCTCAGTCCAGCGCCTGGCCCCCTCTGCATGAACAGCACCCTGTGGAAGACCCTGTAGAGCTTGGTCAGGGCCTGGTCTGTTGAGCCACCTGGGAACCTCATAGAGAAGCTCAGCCCTGGGAAGCCCCTGTCCAGGTGCCTATCCCAAGGTTTCTGACTTGTGACCCTGGAAAGCCTGTGCCAGGGTTAGATTTTGGTATCCTGGGCAGGACTGACTGGGAGCAACAATGTCCTGGCTGCCTGAGTCCTGAGGCTCCTGAGCTGGTCACCAGTCAGGGCTCAGCCCCAAGAGCCACATCTGGGCAGGGGCAGAGTCTGCTCCTTCACCTGACACTTGGCATGGAGAGCACAGATGAACAAGGTTCTCAGGCCATTAGCCAACTGCTCTGGGGGCACAGAGGACTCCAGAGGATGGTCACCATCCCCAGGGAGGAAGAGAGGACAGAAGATGCTCCTGGGATCTCCTCATCCACCAGGGATCAATCCCAGGGACATCTCTCTCTTGAACACCATTTATTTGGGCAGCTCCTCCACACTAAGCTTTAGGTCAGGTATTTGGGGGTATTTTATGGTTACTTCACAAGCAACATGGTAATCCAGAGACTATTTACCATATACCTGATTTTATTCAGTGGAAACTGAGGCATAGGGAGAAACAGTCATTGAATCAGGGTCACAGAGACCATGAACAGCAGATCAGAGTCACAACAAGATCTTAGTGCAGCCACAGCCCTGACCTTTGCTCTCCAACACCCCGGGGGCCTTATTAGGCAACTATGGACCCAAGACTAGCCATTGGATTAGATCTTTTCCTCTTAGGGAGCCACAGTTCAAGGTAGAATTTCTAGTCTGAGGATTGAGAGCAAATGAAGAATTATTTTGTTTTTATTCAAGCACTAAATTACCTTCATCAACAATCAGAGTCACTGCAGGGAATGTCCAGGCCACCCCCGCAGGTGGCTGATCCACATCTCCCTGCACTGGACTTGAAATCACGTATTTGTTTACTGATGTGTTGGTGTCACTCCCCCCGGAGTATAAAGGAAAGGACTTTGCTGTCTCACACCCCACTCTACACCTGCAACCAGCATAGGTCCTAACAACTCCATTGCTCCTTCATGAAGGAAGGAAGGCTTGAATGGTGAATGAATGACCCATAATCTCTTCACAGACGGCAACCTGGGTGCAAAGTCCTAGGAGGTTATGGCCACACCTGTTCCTGGTCTCTCCACTGGCTAAGACTCATGTTCCATCCTTCTGACCACCAGCCCCTGAGTCCACTCTGAGAGAAGAGTCTCATGATGACTCTGGGGCTGCTCAGCCATAGGAGGGTTTTCAGGGCTGTTCTGGCCCTGACCCTGGGGCAGCCATGGGTTCTTGGTGCCTGGGGTCTTTGAAGTCACTTCTAATCCCTGTGCTTTAACATTTCTGGCTCTCTCTGCTCCATCCATGTCCCTCATCTTCTGCCTCCTTCATTCCAGCTGGGACTGCCACTCTTCTGCAGTTTACTCCACCCTTAAGCCTTTACCGGATTCTCTCATTAACACCTGTGGCCAGGTGCACCCTCCCGGGCAATAGTAAAGGACACAGAAATCAGTGGGAGCATCAGCCCCTTGAGGCTCCATCACGAGCTAGTTTCCCCAGGTCACCAGGAGAACAAGCCTCCACCGTGCCCCATCCAAGGCTCTTTCCCTCCATGATGCCAGTAAGTAGAACAAGCTGCATGACAGGGCCATGTGACCCCTTGATCTGCTCTCTACATGACTCAACCAGGGAGTCAAAGGCAGAAGGACAGGTCTACAGGCCCCAAAAGCTCACAGGCTCATTTCACCCCCTTGACTCCTGACTCACATTCTGATCCTGGTGAGGCTCCCATTAATCTAGCAGTTTCTGAGAGCTTCCCAAGGTGGGGCTGGCCAGACCTTGCAGCATCTGACTGGATTATTGCCTATTTCACACATGTGGCTCCTCATGATGACACCTTTACCACAGGATGCTCTCAGATGGTGACATCCACCAGCCACTGTCCTTTCACTTAAACACTTCCCAATTTGGATGAATTTCACCAAATTTGTGTTTCCTGAGGTCAAAAGAAAGCCACATGCAAGTCTTAGACCTTCTTCCAATTCTGCCTAACTGTCCATAGAAGTTGGTGATGGGGACCTCTTTCCTAAATGTAACAGATAACATCTTGACTAATTTGGGAGCATTCCTCCCTTTATATAACAGACACCTCAGACATGCCCCCTGATCAATTCTGTCCTCTTAACAGGACTCACATGTCTCTCTCTACCCAGGGAGCCACTGATTTCAAACCCACTTTAGCATCTTCCTTTGATCATAATGTGATCCTGGTTGGACTGCAGAACTTGGTCTACAACCTTTAGTGCTCTCTAGAGAGATATTCTTCCAGAAACTGGTCTTAGATATTTGGGGCATTAATATTAATTTTCAATATGGAAACAATTTAACTTCTCCTCAGATTTCTGTCTCATAATTGTGTTTACAAATGGTCCGTGCAAGCCAGATTTCCTCCCGACTTTCCACCGGTCACCCCTTCTGCAATTGAAAACATCCACTTGTATTTCAGGAGAGATCAACATGGTCATCACTATCCTCTGCAGTGGGAGAAGAGACTATAAAGTCCAAGGGCAGAGCACATGGTTCTGCTGCCAAAGCCAGCCAGCTCCCGCCTGTCCCTCTCACTCTTTTTTGGAGCATTTCTAATCTTAATTCTGCTCTACCATTTATGGAGTCACTGTCTCATGCCAGTCACCATGAAACACCTGGGCAGACCTGCCCCACTTCATGGCCCTGCAGCCTGAGTACTGAAGTGACCTCCAGGCTTGCTTCTGATCTCCCTATATGGTATTTTTACCCATATACCTAGTTCCAAGCTAAGCTACTCAGTCCTCTCTGGGTTTAAGAACTATAGGAAGGCCCATCATTACCCATCTCTAGGATAACTATGGAAAGCAAGTCCTCACAGGAAACACATCTGGCTAGGTGCAGTAGATGTGTGAGTGAACAGACTAGAAAGGGCCTCAGCACCCATACATTTCAGATGAGGACCCCAAGGTTGGTCAGACAGTTAGCTTGTCAGTGAAGAACCAGGAGAAGCTCTGGTTGGTTTCTGACTCCCAGTCCTGTATCTTTCCATAACCAACCCTGATGCTTATTTGATTTGGGAAAGTCTGTGCATTCTCCCGGACATAAAGCAGGTGCCTTTACATTCTCTGAGTGCTCAGATCCTCATGCATTTATCTTGAGATACACAGACCTGCCTTATTGTTTTAAGGACTCAGGTTGGCTGAGAGGTAAGAGATGTCAACCCTGACTGAAGACGCCTTTGGAGGAATCAAAGGTACCAACAAGGCAGTGTTCTCTCTGTTATCTGTGCAGCGGAGTTAACCAAACCCAACATCACAAGCAACAACTCCAACCCCGTGGAGGACGAGGACACTGTAGTGTTAACATGTGAACCTGACACTCAGGACACCACCTACCTGTGGTTGATCAACAATCAGAGCCTCCCGGACAGCGCCAGGCTGGAGTTGTCCCTGGACAACAGGACTCTCACTTTACTCCATGTCACAAGGAATGACACAGGACCCTATGAGTGTGAAACCCAGAACCCAGTGAGTGCCCGTCGCAGTGACCCATTCACCTTGAATGTTCTCTGTGAGTAACTTCTGTCCCTACCTAGCCCAGGCTACCTACCCAAATCCACACTACCAGAGGCCAGGCCACATCTGTCCCTCTCAGCTCCAAGTACATGGACCTTCACCCCTGGACACCCAGGCTGGCCATGACTTCTTATCCCAGGCAAATTTTGGCAGGCCCCGTCTTGAGCAGACTAGGAGGGGATGGCTGCTCCTGTCTTGAGACATTTGGGGTCAACAACCTCTGATGGGAGAAACAGGTTAATGTCTCAGACTCAGGATGAGTGAACACAGAGAGGTCATGATTGGGACTTTTTAAAACAAGGTTGTGATCTGGCTCAGAGGGACACTGTGGCCCTTGTACAGACCAGGAACATCCCCTTCATCTGATTACATCATGTGTGGCTTTATTCTGTTTGTTCCAGATGGCCCGGACACCCCCATCATTTCCCCCTCAGACTCCTATTACCGTCCAGGGGCAAATCTCAGCCTCTCCTGCCACGCAGCCTCTAACCCACCTGCACAGTATTCCTGGCTTATCAATGGGAGGCCCCAGCAATCCACACTGGAGCTCTTTATCCCCAACATCACTGTGAATGATAGTGGATCCTATACCTGCCTCGCCCATAACTCTGTCACTGGACTCAATAGGACCACAGTCAAGACTATCACTGTCTCAGGTAAGTGGGTCCCCTGGACCATCGGCACCAGGCTCTGGGGTGGAGGTCCGTCTGGTTTTCAGAAAAGAGCATGGAAGAAGTTATTTCCATCCTGTGTGCATGGACACAAGCAAATCCTAAATCTGCCCCTGAATCCTCCCACAATACCTCTGCATACTCTTCCTTTCCTTGCTCTCTGCTTTCCCAGGGCAAATGTGGATCCCGCCTGGAATGTGGGGAGGGCGTTCTTTCAGCCCCAGAAAGCCCCATACAGTGGACGGGGCTTCACAGAGGGAGAAGGAAGAAGGTCCTTCTGCTCCCATCTCGCCTTTTGACTGACTCTGCTCTGATGCCATCTGTGGTGGGACAGGGGCATGTGGAGAAGGTACATGGGCAGCCTGTCCTCAATCTGGCCAAATTGTGCCACCCATTGACACCAGAGCCTTTCTCAGGCCAGGCTGCAGGAAAATGGGAAAAGAGCAAGCCTCAGTGCAGACTCCTCTGAATTATGTCCTGGCTCTGAAGTCACCAGCTATATGACACCTTGTGGCACCAGCACATACATATACCAAAGAAGAGCAATGAATGATTGCGCACACTTGGAAAAATAGGTAGATTCATCCATGGGATGGAAGGAGCAGTGCCAAAAAGTTTAGAGTTTACAGAGAAGGCTAAGAGTCCCAGCCTTTTATTAAAACTGTGACCACTTCTCTGTAGAGATTTCCTTCCCTGTGATATTCAGTCCATAGGCCAGCAAGTAAAAGTCCTATTCAGATTGAGAAATCCTTTAGATTGTAACTTCTCCAGGTGCTAAGGTCATGATGACTGGCTGAGCCATGCTCATTCTCTAACAAATTATTTAACAAAAAGGAAACACCTTCCTGGTGACTGACAAACAATAATGTACAATAAGAATTTCAAAATAAATTAAAAAAAGGAAACACCTTCCCTTCTCTATGTAAAGCTACCATACTAGAGAGGGGACCTGATCATTCATAAAGTCACAGAAAGCTCTCGCAAAGGGCCACACAAACGCCAATGAGAGAAAAATTCCACCTGGTGATGAGGATGCTGGATACGTGGCCTGAGAAGATGTCCCTGGTGCTGATACTATGGAGATGTCCAAGGGAACTAGTCTTGGGTTATCCTGAGGGGATCTGGGGATCAAAGGAGAAGATACAGCCCCCTCCTTACTTATTGTCACCTGAACAAGACACTTGTCCTTCTGCAGGGGTCAGGGTCATCTTCTGGGTCACCTTTACAGATCTTACTGTGGTATCTGAGAGCTGGATGAGATCTCTGAGGAAAGAGTGAGGCCCCAGGCCCCAGGCCCACTCTCAGTCAGTCACCTCCTCTATTTCTCCACAGAACCAGTGGCAAAGCCCTCCATCCAAGCCAGCAACACCACAGTCACAGAACATGAGGACGCTGTGGTCCTGACCTGCCTCACACATGACACTGGGATCTCCATCCAGTGGTACTTCAATAACCAGAGCCTACAGCTCACAGAGGAGATGAAGCTGTCCCGGGACAACAGCACACTCACCATAGACCCTGTCAGGAGAAAGGATGCCGGGGACTATCAGTGTGAGGTCTCCAACCCGGTCAGTTCCAGCAAAAGTGACCTCCTCAGGCTGGATGTGAAATGTAAGTGACCACTTGCTCCATCCTATATCTTCCTGAGAGGATTACTCTACCAATGGTGTGCAAAATGGATAGAAGTCACAGAGGGCAGAATATCAATCAAGAGACCATTACAGCAAACAGAACTGTAAAGTGGTAAGAGCTCAGTCTCCGAATCAAATATACTTAGTTTCTTATCCTGGGTCTGGCACTTACTATGTGACCTAGCACAAGTTTTTTTTGTCTGTTACCATTTTTTTAATGTGGTAAAATATACTTGAGATTTACCCTTTTAACCATTTTTAGGTGTACACGTCAGTGGCATTAGTATATTCATATTGATATGCAACCATCACCACTATCCATTTCCAAAACTTTTTGATCTTACCATACTAAAACTCTGTACACAATAAACAATAATTCCCCACTCCCTACTTCAACTCCTGTCTCTAGAATTTGAGTATTGTAGGTACTTCATTTAAGTGGAATCAGATGATATTTGTCCTTTTTGTGTCTGGTTTATTTCACTTAGGATAAATGTCTTCAAGCTTCCATCCATGTTGTGTCATATATCAGAACTTCATTCCTTTTTAAGGTTGGATAATGTTCTCTTACATATATATGTCACTTTCTGTTTATCATTCATCCATCTACGAACTTTTGGGTTGTTTCCACCTTTTGGCTGTTGTGAATAATGCTGCTATGAACATGGGTGTACACATATCTGTTCAAATCCCTGCTTTCAGTTCTTTGGGTATACACCCAGAAGTGGAATTGCTGGATCAAAGGGTATTTCTTTGTTCAATTTTTGTGATGAACTGCCATATCATTTTCCACAGTGGCTGCACCATTTTACTTTCCCATCAGCAATGCACAGAAATTCCAATTTCTCCACATCCTTGCCAACTCTTGTTGTCTTCTTTTTCTTTTTAACGTATATAATTACATCATAATGTGTGTGAGGTGGTATCTCATTGCAGTTTCGATTTGCATTTCCATAATGATTAGTGAGGCTGAGCATCTTCTCATGTGCCTATTGGCCATTTGTATATCTTCTTTCGAGAAATGTCTGTTCAAGTCCTTTGCCCATTTTCTGATAGGATTTTTTGTTATTGTTGAGTTGTAGCTCCCTATATATTCTGGATGTTAATCTCTTAGATATATGATTTGAAAATATTTTCTCCCACTCTGTGGGTTGTTTTTTCACTTCATTGAATGTGTTCTTTGATGCACAAAAGTTTTTAATTTTGGTGAAATCCAATTTATCTATTTTTTCTTTTGTTACCTGTGGCTTTTATCCAAGAAATTATTGCCAATTGCAAAGTCAGGAAGCTTTCACCCTATGTTTTCTTCTAAGAGTTTCTGCAGTTTTAGCTTTCACATTTAGGTCTTCGATCTATTTTGAATTAATTTTTTGTATATGGTGTTAAGAAGGGTTCAACTTTGCTCTTTTGCACGGATATCTAGTTTCCTCAACACCATCTGTTGAAAACACTGTCTTTTCCCCATTGAATGGTCTTGGCACTCCTGTAAAAAATCATTTGATGATATATGCGAGGGTTTATTTCTGGGATCTCTATTCTATTCCATTGGTCTATACGTCTGTCTTTATGCTAGTACCACACTGTTTTGGCATCTGTAGCTTTGTAGTAAATTTTGAAATCAGAAAGTGTGAGTCCCCCAACTTTGCTCTTTCTCAAGATTGTTTTGGATATTTTGGGTCCGTTGAAATTCCATATGAATTTTAAGATGGATTTTTCTATTTCTGTAAAAAAAAGTCATTGGGACTTTGATACGCATTGCATTGAATGTGTAGATATCTTTGGGTAGTATTGTCATCTTAACAATATTGTCTTCTAATTCATGAACACGGAATGTTTTTCCATTTATTTATGTCTTTTTTTCTTTCAGCAATGTTTTATAGTTTTTCAGTGTACAAGTCTTTCAACTCCTTATTTAATTCCTATTTTATTTTTTTTGATGCTGTTGTAAGTGGAATTGTTTTCTTAATTTCCTTTTCAGATCATTTATTGTTAGTGTTTAGAAATACAAATGGTTTTTGCATGTTGATTTAGTATCCTGCAACTTTGCTGAATTTGTTTATTAGTTCTAACAGTTTTTTTGTGGGATCTTCAGTGTTTTACATGTAAGTTGATGTCATCTGTGAACAAAGATCATTTTACTTTTTCTTTCAAATTTGGACGCATGTTATATTATTTCTTACCTAGTTGCTCTGGCTAGGACTTCCAGTACTATTTTGAATGGAAGTGTCAAAAGCAGGCATCCTTGTCTTGTTCCCTATCTTAGGGCAAAAACTTTCAGTCTTTTATCATTGAGTATGATGTTAGTTAGCTGTGGGTTTTTCATATATGGCCTGTATTATATTGAGGTAGTTTCCTTCTATTCCTAGTTTGAGCATTTTCATAATGAAAGGATGGTGAATTTTATTTACTGATTTTACTAATTCAATCTCGCTACTAGTTATAGGTCTATTCATATTTTCTATTTCTTCATGATTCCATCTTTGTACGTTTTGTGTTTCTTCTAGGAATTTGTCCATTTCATCTAGGTTATTCAATTTGTTGGCATATAATTATTCATAGTACTCTTAAAATTCTTATTATTTCTGTAGAATTGATACTAATTCCCCACTTTAATTTATTTTAGTAATTTGAATTTGATTTTAGTAATTTGAATCTTCTCTCTTTTTTTTTAGTCAATCTACTTAAAGGTTTGTCAATTTTGTTAATCATTTTTGAAGAAGCAACTTGCAGTTTTATTGATTTTATTGTTTTTTCATTCTCTATTTATCTCCACTCTAATCTTTATTTCCTTCTTTTTGCTAGTTCTAGGTTTAGTTTGTTCTTCTTTTTCTAGTTCCTTACATTGTAAAGTTAGGGTGTTGATTTGTGATCTTTCTTCTTTTTTAATGTAGGGGTTTAGAATTACAAATTTCTCGCACAAGACTACTAATTTCTCTGAGCTTCATATTCCTCAACTGAAAATTGCAATAAGAGTACTTGCACTTCATGGTATTGTTTTAAAGATTTAACGTAATAATCAATTAAACCCTTAGCAAAATGTCACACAAAGTGGAAATGTTCCATAAGTGTTAGCTGCTATTATTACTACTGTTATCATTAGCCTCTATGAAGTCAGGAAGTCCTAGAGTCAAATTCCAGATCGACATATTACTAGCCATATGACCCTGGGTAAACTTTTCACCGCTGTAAGCCTCAGGTTTTTTTTGTCTGTAAAACGGAAACAATGTCTATCTGACAGGGTTATTATATGAATCAAATGAGATATATGTAAAGTATACAGCACAGATCTTGGCAAGTAGTTAACATTAGTATTAATCATTATCATTGAGTTGCCTGATAAAGGCAACAGAAATAAAAAAGAAGAAACAGATGCAAAAGGTATTATATATGGGGGGGGGGCACTAGAGAAAAAAACGTTGGGGCATAGTTTCTGACTCAATATGGGAAAGGAACAAAAGGAGTTGAGTGCAAAATTTCAGCCTAGGATGTCAGTTTTTATCCCCTGAGATGAAGCCAAGATGAAATTAGACACACAAGATATTTATTGGGAAAAATGCCTGTGAGAGAATGTAGGACAGGAGTGGGAAGAGCATCGGAAGTTCCTCAGACCACAGATCTGATGCAGATCTGATCCCTGTAAAGGAGAAAGAGAAGGAAGAAAGCTTTAGTTGCAGTGCAGTTTTAAGAGAGTGTCTACAAGGCTGACAGGGAGTCCTTGAGCTAAAGTCACCCATCAGAGGAAAATCGTTTCTTGCGGAATTGGGATTGCTTTCATATCCCCGCTGGGAGCCTTTGGGAAGCGTGGTCTCTGTGCAGTGAGCAGTGATGGTGAATGGAGATGGTGCCTTCAGAGTGCACTAGCGCAGGCCTCTCGTCAATTAACTTCCCACCACAAGAGACCTGAGAGGCACATCTTCATGGCTGCCACATCTGGCGCACAGAAAAAGATGCAACCATGAAAAGGTGGGACGTTATAACATACAAAAAGAGCCATCAGCCTTTCTCACATTTCCAGAGCCTTCATAAACATCTGAGTGCAGAAAGGCCAGGATGCAATCGAGGCAAGTCTGACCACCAACTTAGAAAGAAATACAGTGAGAGGAAAAAATTTACAAGGACATAGTCAGCTAATCACCCCACAGCAATCTTCCCACAGAAAATTTATTCCTTGAAGGAACAAGCAGAGACTATTCCATGTTGAGAGTTGTTTCCCAGGGCACCCCCACTGTAAAATAATGTCACCTTCACTCATTCTCTTTTCTTTCCATGACAGATGTTCCAACACAAGGAAGTTCTGGCCTCTCAGCAGGGGCTATTGCAGGCATCGTGATTGGAGTGCTGGCCGGTATAGCCCTGATAGCAGCCCTGGTGTACTTTCTGTATATCAGAAAGACTGGAGGGTATGATGGCCTTTCCTCATTTTCCGCTTTCTCCAAGGCTAACCACCATGCTTGGGAGAGGGAAGGAGCCTTCAACTCTGTCTCTGGGCCTGGATCTGCTCCTCCTCCTTCCTAAACTTCTGCTTCTCAGCACTAATTCTTGCAGGTCTCTTCTTCCCTGGTCTTCATGCCTCCTGTACCCTGCTATCTCTTGGACATGGTTATTCCCATCCCCGTCTGGTTTAGAGGAGGCAGATCCAAGTATGTTTCTCGGTCCTCGAGTCAGGGAAGCCAAGGGCCAAGAAAGAAAATGAATGAGGAAATGGAACGAGAGGCAGAAGAAAGTGAGCCCTGTGCTCTGTTGGCTATAGGAGCAGAGGGAGGGCTAAGACATGAAGAGAACCTAAGAAAAAGCAGAAACAAACAAAAGTCTCTTGGGCAATAAATAACGTGAGAAAAAAAACAGCATCTACCTATGAAAGGGGAAAGGTGTCAGAGTAGAAGTAGGCTCAGAAGCAGTTCATAAAGAATGGACCTAAACGTGCCTATCCAGCAAACAGGACAGAGTAAACATTAGAAGGAATCATGGGTAGACTGAGGAAGGAGGCCCTCAGAGGAAAGGCAGTACCCACCACGGTATAAATGAACATTGAGGAGCCCCGAGGAATTATCTGCTGACAGTGTCCTTCTCATTCAAGGAGCAAAGATCCTATGCTCGGGAATAGCAGTCACAGTGTCTGATATTTATTTAGGGCAAGTGACCAGCGCGATCTCACAGAGCACAAACCCTCAGCCTCCAACAACAGTAAGTAAAGTCACTCACGTAGTGAGAGCTGGTGTGTTCCACCACATGCCCTGCCCTAGCAGGGAATCCTGGATTCCCAACCACTCCCTACCTTCTGAATCTTTAGAGGGGATCTCCACTTCCCAACCTTAAGTTGGCATAGGTCCTCACACCCTTCCTAACCACAAAAGATTACCCTGGGACACAGCCCTGGGAGAGATGCTCACTCTGCCTGGGCCAGACAGGCCAGACTAAGATAGACATGTTTCCAGTACCCATTTCCTCATCCTCCTCCTTCCCCCTTGTGCCTCTTTACGGATGTGGGCATTCTCCCTTGGTGAGACTTTCCCTGTCTTGTGGTGCTCTGGGTGCTGTGGGCCTTAATGCCCCTCCTTGCCACGGAAGCCTGTTGCTGAGAAACACATCAGTGAAAAACAAATCAAGGCCTTGTGACCAGGAAAGTCTTCAGAAGTGGACTGAGGCCTCCTGTGGCTCTACTCCTGCCCCTCTTCTGGTGCTAATGTCCTGGGTCTGGACCACACACTCTGGATAGCCAATTCCTTAAGTGATCATGGACCATCTCCCCACTCCACCCTCCCACCACCTGCCACCTCCTTCAGCTAGAAATCACAACAGCTTAATAGAACCATCATTCTAAGGCCATAAGTCAGCTTTTGCATATTCATGGGTTGGTAACTCTTCTTTTGCTTCCCCAGGTCAGGGCCACTCTGACAACTCCCCTAACAAGGTAAGCACAGCCAGTGTCACTGGTTCACTTTCTCATGGAAATATCTCTGTGTAGCATGGGTTATTCTTAAAGACAGCAAGGTGAGACCAAGTTTGGGTCAAAGATCCTCAGTGCAGCAGCAAAGAAGTGTCGGTAAATGACCCCCATGAGTCTACCTCATTGCAAGCTTGTGGACTTTGGAATTATCCCCATCCTGTGTTTGAATCCTGGCTGAGACTCTTAGTACCTCTGTGACCTTGGACAAGTAGCTTAACCTTTCTGATCCCCAGTTTTGTCATCTGTAAATGGGCATGATGCCTACTTCAAAGAGAAGCTGAAGAATTCAATGAGATACAAATATAAGGCACTCTGCACGGTGTGTAACACAAGGAAGGACTAGATCATTCTCCCTCCTCAACCTTCAGTCTGACTCTGCTCTTACTGTCAAAGGATAATTTCCATTCTAACGAGTCTGAGGTCTTAGTTCCTTTACTTTATAATAATTTTACCAAATTTTTCCCATCTTAACCTTTCAATAGCATACACACGTATACTGAAAAATGTTTAAATAATAAGTATATTTTAACAATGTATGAATTTTCCCAAGTTAAACATACCCATGTGAGTAGCAACAAAATCAAGAAACAACACGTCATCCTCCCTGCAAAAAACCCTCCAGTTACTTCCCTCCAAAGAGTACCCACTATCCTGACTTCAAGTGCCCTAGATTAGTTTTGTCTGTTTATGCTCCTACATAAATGAAAGACTCAGTATATCCTTATGTGTCTGGCTTCTTTCATTCAAACTTATTTTGTGAGATTCATCCACATTGTTGTATGCATTCGTAGTGTGTTCATTCCTGTTGCTGTATCATCTCTCGTATTCCATTCTACGAATACCATAATGTCTCTTTTCCAATGATCACTCACAGGATGTTAGTAAGCAAAGAAATGGGTTATAAAAGCCCTTCTCCAAAGCTAAAAGTTTCAAAGTGGTGATAGCACGTGGTACTAAATCACACTAGACCAGGTAAGGGCCTGACCTATGACACTGATTTAACTGACCACTGCTCACGCCTTTCAGGTCGATGAAGTTACATATTCTTCCCTGAACTTCAGTGCCCAGGAATCAAAGAAACCAACTTCAGCCTCCCCATTCCCATCAGCCACAGAAACAGTTTATTCAGAAGTAAAAAAGAAATAATGCAACCTGTCCTGCTCGCTGCACTGCGGACTTATTCCAAGCTTCTCATCCCCATCACTAGAAGGATCCCTTCACCCTCAGGGAACAGAGGAAGAAGCCTCTTTCCTCCCCTTAATTGCCAAATGAGGCATCGTAAGGCTGCCTGGTCACAGCCCCTCCCTTCAGTGTCAATACATGGAAAAGTACATCTGGGAATCTGTAGGAAACCCAACCTGCCTAGTCTTTGAAATTTGGCAAAGCAGACCTTGGGAGAGAGTTGCCAGAACCTCCCGCCCCTCCCCATCTCCTGACCTAGACTTGTTTTAAACTTACCTATTCAGAGCACACTCACTTTCCCACCCCAGTCCTGTCCTATCAGAGGCTAACTTGAATTTGCCATGAGCTTGGGGTTTACGTCCTTATCCACTGAAATGCACGTGCCAGAAAAGAACAGAGAAAAAGTAGAAGTAAAAAGCTTTTCCTGTCTCTCCAAAGCCCAGAGTGAACCCACCAGACACAGGAAAACAAATATAGAACCAATTCTGAACTGGGAACCTTTCTCCACTGTCAGGGTTGCCTGTCTATAGGACCAGGGCCTAAGAACCATCCTGCTTAGCTGGAATACCACCTAAGCCCTTTGTCAACCCTGTCTTCAGAGAACCCACTATAAGCAACTAGGAAAACTATCTGCCAAGGTCCATAGGTGAGTCATAATGGAAAATGCAAAAAATATGCATGCGCATTTTAATCACTTTATGGGCTTTATTTAAGTAACGCCCACAGAAGGAGGGGTTACAGCTTTAGGGAGCAGTCAGCTGTTAATAGAGACAGTCTGCTGGCAACTGGGGAAATGAATCAGAGAGCTACCCTTCAGAGATCAATTGTTAAAGAATGCACAATTTGGGGTATTGGGTTTTTTCCCTTTTCTCTGAGACATTCTGCCATTTTAACTTTTGTAACTGCTTATTTATGTGAAAGGGGTTATTTTACTCAGTTTAGCTGTGTAAGCCAATCTGTCTGCCTTAGGTGAAAGAAGCCACCAAAATCCCTCAAGTCCCGTTGGCCAGGAGCTCCTCAAGGCTTCTATGTCAGGGGCTCCAAATAGAAAACAAGAAGCAGCTGTTTTCCTCCTTCATGGCTAGAAACGGATCTCACTCAGTTTCTAGGTGTCTCAGACCAATCACCAGCCACCGTTCTATCCCATGTGTCTGCCTGTGCATGTTCTGTCTGTCTGCCTGCTCACTCTCTCAGGAAACCCTGGCCCTACTAAGGTGCATTTGGTCCTTGAGAAGTGGGAGCACCCTGAAGGGAACACTATCACTCATGCCATTGGCGCTGTTTACAACCGAGAAAGCTGCACTGGTGCCGATGCTCATTAGGACACAAGGGGAGTATTATAACCGGGCCCTAGGATTCTTGAACAGCCTCTGAAATTTGTTTTCTCCCAGGGGGTCTATGAGTCGCAATGTGTGTTAGGATAAAAGGAAGGGCAGGAGAAGGAGAGGCAAATGTACTTCCCACCCAGCTTTCCACTGTACAGATGGAATCACTTTGGGGCTGTTGAGAGAAAGGTTTTATTAAATATTGATTACTTGGTCTCATGCCGTGTCTAAGAGGGCCCCTCAAAGAGGGTTAGTCAAGAGTTCTCTGTACTCAGGTACCTCTTTCAGGGTTTTCTAACCCTGACACAGACCGTATACACTTCCCCTCATCCATGCTATTCTGTGTTATTTAATTTTGCCTGGCTAAGGCCACTTCTGAATTATTTGTAAAATGTGCTGTATATTTATAATAAAAATTATATATCAGATATCAACATGCTGCCTCACAGTTGAAACTACTTTACACAATGTCTTCTTTACAGGCAGAAGAAAGAGAAATTGCTTGACTGGGCATCAGAGTAAGCCTATTTCTAAGTCCACAGACATTTGATCTAGTGACAGAGAATTAGTTAAATTCATTTGCACACCTGCTAACAAAGTGGGTCTATCTAGAACCAACAGGCAACAGCTCCAACCTGCTTGAAAGAAAATGCCTGTCTTCCTCCCAGAAAGAAGATGATTTCATGAGGAAAAGATCTCCCAGCCTCTTTCTTAGGGACAAGTAACCCTTCCTGCACAGGTGGCTCCTGTGAATCAGATGCAGCAATACAGCTTTCACTCACAAGGGTCTCCACCAGTTCAATCACATAGAAATCTCTCTAGCACCTTCTCTCTTCCTTGTCCCCAGTTCCTTCAGAGGGTCAGATCTCGTCTGGCCTGAATAATGATCATTTATTAATTCCACTAAGTATTAACCTATTATCTCATTTCCTTCACTTCCAAGCAATTGAAACATGTGTGCTGTCTTTCCCCTTCCTCATCACCTCATTTCTCCAAGGCCTCTGCCGTTGTGCTTCCAGACACAAGACTGCTGGAAGCAGCATAAAATCAGTATCCATCTCTTGGCCAGATTCAAAGGTATTTTCACCGTCCTAACATTGTTCACTTTTACAATATCTAAGACCACAGACAACTTTTTCCTTCTTGGACGCTCTCCTCCTTCCATCCCCACCAATGCACTGCACCCCCACACCAGATTTAGTACTCAGACCCTGCTTGTCTCCCTCCACCACCCTCTTTCCACAGCTCAATGACATCTCTGCAGATGCCTCCTACATCTCTATCTCTAGCCCCTGCTACTTCCTAGAACTCATGACACTCACACTCAAATACCTTCAGCCCTCGCCCTTTTGTTTCCCAGGTTCAATACATGCTCAAAACCTATTGATTCTTTTTTAAATATCTCTCAGTTGTATTGTTCTCTCCATTCCCATAAACCCTAATTTGTTGAGAAACAACTCTGCTGCTGGAAGTACAGCTTGACTTCTTGTCTCTGGTCTCTTCACTGAAATCTTCCTTGCATACTACTGCCTCATTACCTTCCTAAAAACTGGTTCACTCTCCTACTCAAGAATCTACAGTGGCCTGCCCTGGCCTACCAGACAACTTCACATTTCTTCCTCTATACTAACATTTCTTACTTTCTTTACCGGTACTCTCTAGTATAATTCCTCCATTCTGATTAGATTTGTCGGCTTACCCATCCCTGCCCCTCCACCTCATATACTCATATAATTCTTAGTCCCAATGATATGCCTGCAAAAACAAACACCAAACAGGGCAATGTTCTCCCTGTTCTCTCACAGAGGAGTTACCTACACCAGTCATCACAAGCACAACTCTGACCCTGGGGAGGACGAGAACCTTGTTCCATTAACATGTGAACTTTAGACAGAGGACACAATCTACCTGTGACTGGGAATCTTTTCCTGAGGACCAGTTCCTGTCTTCATGAAATCTGACTGAGCACCTACTGTGCTACAAGTCTCAGTGTTAGACTCCATGAAAGATACAGAAATGAGAAAGGCAAGGTCCCTATCCCAGGGAACATAGAGCCTAAGACAGGAGATGAGACAGGTAAACTATCATAATACAAAGATATAAATGGGAAAATGCCACAAGAGAAGACAGAGATATTCAATGAGAAATACGGTTACAAATTAGAATGACTGGGAAAATTTTAAAAACAACTGATACTTAGACCCTACCCATAGATCCTGATTTAATTGGTGTGGGGTGGAACCCAGGAATTGGTAATTTTTTAAAGCTTCCCAGATACTTTTAACATGTAGTCAGGATGGAGAACCTCTGCTGTAATAGGTAGGACTTGAGCCTAAAGGCAGTTGTTTTTAGCTAAGAGTATGAATCAGAATTACCTGGAGAACTTTTTCAATGTACATAATAAGCCTATAAAACATCCCTGAAGAAGCTGATACAGTATGTCTGGAATGAGACTGGGCTTGTGTATTTTGAAAAACTCCAGGGTAATTCTCATATGTATATTGTATTAGGAAACACTGACCTAAAACAGGGAGGATCGAAAAACTGGGGCGTTGGGAGGACATTCCATGAGATGGGCATGAGATGAATAATCTATTCTGCAAGTCACAGAGAAGTATTCAAAGAGAAATTATTGGCAAACAGCTAAACTGTAAAATACCAAGTCTTGTGAGGATGGGAAACAACTGGTATTCTTACATATTGGTGGTGGAAATATAAAATGGCACAACCACTCTAGAAAAGAGTTTTACATTTTCATATAAAGTTACATATACTCATACCGTGCAGCAATCCCACTCCTAGGTATTTACTCAAGAGAAATGAAAATAGATATCCACACAAAGAGTTATACATGAATGCTCATAGCAGCATTATTCACAGTACCCAAAAAGGGGAAACAATGCAAATATCCCTCAACATGGGAATGGATAAACAGAATGTGGTATATCCATACAGTGGAATACTAATTAGCAATAAAAAGTGCACAAAGTACTGCTAGAATAAGATAGATTAATCTCCCAAACACTATGCTGTGCAAAAGAAGCCAGATACAGAGGAGCACATATGATATGATGCCATTTAAATGAAGTTCAAGAATAGGCAATGGTAATTAGTGGTGTTAGAACTCACCATAGTGGGTGGAATTAACTACAAAGTTGCACAAGGGAGCGTTCTGGGCTGATGGAAATGTGCTACATCTTAATACACATGGTGATTACATGGGTATATACTTTTACCAAAAACCAAATTATACACTTAAGATGTTTACGAATTTCAATGTATTTAAATTCTCTCTCATATTTTTAAAAATAAAATAAGCAAAGGAGCCGCTTATGCAATCTATCAAGTAAAAAGCATCTATATTTTCTCTTTTTACAAAACAAATTAGCACAAATTTAGTAGCTTAAAACCACACCCACTTATTAGCTCAGAGAATGCAGTTTCTTCAAGTTATAAGGCTGAGGTCCCCATTTTCCTGCTAGAGACTGATCTCAGCTACTAGAAGAGGACATTCTCAGATCCCATCCACAAGGCCCCCTCCATCTCAGCAATGGAGAAATCTCTTAAATGGAATCCCTCTCACATTTCTAATCTCTCTGATTTCCTCTCTGACACCAGCTGGAAAAAACTGTCTGCTTTTAAAAGGCTTGTGTGATTAGATTAACACAACTCAGATAATCTCTCTTTTTGTTAAACTCAAAGTTAACTGCTCAGTAACCTTAGTTACATCTGCAAAATCCCTTTGCCGCATAAGGTAACACAATCACAGGCATGCAATTTCATCATACTCACAGTCCGGGATTAGGGGTAAATCTTGGCACAGCATCTTAGAATTCTGCCTACCACAGCACCATATGAAAGCTGTTCATACTCTCAGGGAGCTCCTTCAGGGTCCTTGTTCTGAAGAAATAGCAAAGAAGCCAAACATGGTCAGTCTAAACTCAAAGTGAGACAATAAGAGACTAAGGACAAAAAACAGAGACAAGAAAGCAATGGCCCATGTCCTTCTTGCCTGTGAGTGTCTCAGTCACAGACACACTCATTTCCTCTAACCTTTAGTAACATTCACAGGCACTGACGGTAGCTAGCATCTCAGTTAATCCCTAACTAAAGTTGTAGGAAAACCAAAGCCATCGCAAGAAACCAACCATAAATGACAGGCTACACAATCCAACCAGGACATTTTATGGATTTCCAATGATTCATTCATTCAACAAACATTTATTGAGAATTTACTATGTCAAGCACAAAGCCAGGTGCTGAGGAGAACATGCTGATTAAAAAATAAAGCCCTGGGCCGGCCCCGTGGCTTAGCGGTTAAGTGCGCACGCTCTGCTGCTGGCGGCCCGGGTTCGGATCCCGGGCGCACACCAACGCACCCCTTCTCCGGCCATGCTGAGGCCGAGTCCCACATACAGCCACTAGAAGGATGTGCAACTATGACATACAACTATCTACTGGGGCTTTGGGGGAAAAAAATAAATAAATAAAATTATTAAAAAAATAAAAATAAAGCCCTTATTTGGATCTTCATCCAAACAACTCTACTGCCAAAAAAAAAAAGGAAAGGTAGGGGAGACATAGGAAGAAATAAAGGAATAAAAAAAAACAGAAAGGGAAGGGGAAAAATAATGAGATAATTGCAGAAATTTGAACATCGAATATTTTATGATATTGAGGAAGTATTAATTTTTAGCGTGACAATGGTATTGTGGTTATGTTTTTTAAAGATCCTAGATATTTTAGTAATATAACTGAAATATTTACAGATGAAATGACTTGATATCTGAGATTTGCTTCAAAATATTAAAGGTTTGGAGAGGGGACTATAGATGAAACAAGATTGGTCATGAAATTATTACTGGAGTTGCAGGATGAGTCCATGTAGATTCATTATATCATTAGCTTAACTTTTGCACGTATTTGAAATTTTCCAGAAAAGAAAAAAGTCCTTGCTCTACAGAAGCTTCTAACACAAGGAGTCAAGTATTCCAATAAATAGAATACTCCGTAGTTAAACAAAATAAACACAAAGCACTGCTTAAGCTCCTAGGACAGTGACTGCCCCGGGGTAGGCAGAAGGAGTCAGAGAAGATGTCACAGGAGCCGCCCCCTTGACCAGCGTCTTTAAGGAAGAGTGCCCCAGGCACAAGGGCAGCCCAGAAGTACAAAGGCACACAGATGGGCAGTGGCAGAGCTTCCGCACACTCTCTGGATGACTTGAGAGAGGCCGTGTTAGCTAAGAGCACCTGTTCCAGAGCCAGACAACCTGCGCTGGAGTTCCTGCTCCTGAATCCCCACTGTGAGACTTCTGGTGAGCTATTTGTATTGTCTCTGGGCCTCAGATTCTTTACCTACAAAATGAGGATTATACTGGGGCCGGCCTGGCGGCATAGTGGTTAAGTTCACACACTCCGCTTGGGCGGCCCAGGGTTCGCCGGTTTGCATCCTGGGCATAGACCTATGTGCTGTTCATCAAGCCATGCTGAGGCGGTGTCCCACATAGAGCAACTAGAAGGATGTACAAGTGTGATGTACGACTATCTACTGGGGCTTTGGGGGAAAAAAAGGGAAAAAAGGAGGAAGATTGGCAACAGATGTTAGCTCAGGGCTGTTACTCAAAAAAAAAAAATGAGGATTATAACAATACATACTTCAGGGGCTGTTGTCAGGAGTCAATGATTTAATCTGGGTGTAAAACATCTAGAAGACAGTGGGTGAGCAATAAATGTTAGCTGTTAGTAGTGGCAGCCGTATCCCAGCCCACAGTGCCACACATTTTGAAAATCTCATCTAATTCCTATTTGTCGCTTATCTTCTCTTTGTTAGACTATACACCTGTAAAGTAGCGACTGTGTCTTACTTATCTCTATATCCCCAGAACCCAGCCTAAGGCCACGCCCACAATAGGCACTGATCAGGCAGCTCTTCTTTCAGGCAGCAGAGGGGGGACCACCAGAAGTCTCTGTCCAGCCCCCTCACGATTTCCCTATGGATTATACCTTCAATTCCTATAATTCTTTGGCTTCCTTTAGCTTCATCCTTGTTCCTACCTCCTCTCTTACTCTGCTCCAGAGATGTGCATTCACCAATGGTGCTCTCTGGCCCCGTCCCTGGCAGGTGTTCCAATGCCTCCTTTCTCTCTCTCCCCACAGCTATATTATCTAAACAGGCTCTGCATCACTTATTCTGAGATTAACAAAGTGTGAAAGGAGGCTGAATTTCTAGACCATTGGCCTCATACCTATTTGTGAGATGTAGAATCCTCTGGAAAAGAGAAAAGCAGATAAGATGGTAGCCAGAACACAAAGCCTTCAAATACAGCCTCATCTTTGAGCAAATCCTGTAGACATATTTGTACAGTCAGCTAACATCTCACTGGGGTTTTGGGGGGTTCAGAAACTGCTGGAGAGGAGAGAGAGGCATGATGGGCAGGGAGCCCCGCTTCATGTTAATTTTTGCTTTGCGAACTTCAGGGTTTCTTTTTACCCCCACTAGTAGACTTCCTCATTCTCCCCCCAGAGAAGAGACTCAGAGAGGAAGAGAATAAGAAGATCCAGAGCCTGAGAACTGAGAAGATACAAGACCACAGATGGCTAGACTCTAAAGATGAAGTAGGAAGGTCAGATGCAGGTCTCTCTCGAATCACAACTCTCTGTACAAAGTGCCCTCTGCCCTGAGCAGTGATGTGGGGCTGGAACATGATCCTGCTCTCCCCAAGAGTGGAAACTGCTGGTAGAACATTAACTAACCACCCAGGAGCAGAAGGACATGGAGCCCTCTGAAGTACCTCTCCTTACCTATTCTCTCCAAGTAACCTCTGAGTGGAAGACAATTCAAGGCTATGTCCCCAGCCCTAGAATTTGATGGTTCTTTCCGGAAAAAAAGGTAGGACAGGAGATCACAAAGCGGAAATGGGACACTGGAGAGAACACACTAAAAACAATAGCTTAAGCATGCTTTGTTTAAAGTCAAAGTCCTGTGAGCATGCTGATCTCCCTTCACTGCTGGGCTCTCTATGACAACCAGCCTTGCCCCACACTGGAGCCTCATCTGAACCCAGAAGTCCTCTTGCTTGGGGACTATGGCAAGAAAGGAAAAGGGGAACTGGGAACAGGATGACAAATAAATACAAGCAGAGTGGTAGGGTCTCTGAGATACTAACTGTGATTATAAGGAAGTGAAACTGGTCTTCTTGTAGAGCTCAGACTGGTTTTGAGAACAACTTGACATGATAAGTGACCAAAATATTTTGAGTAATGACAGAACTTTTGGAATAAATGTAGAGCCACCCAGGACAACTACTTTTTAGGTGCCCATATTTACCTGATATGATATACTTGTAGGAGGAATCCTATAACTCATGTGAGTCTCATAACTTTATTATCTTCACTTACATAGGCCTGAGGAACAGTTTGATATGACCAGGAGTTAGATCAGAATGGGAGGAGCAGGAAAAAACAGGAGTTTATATGACGGCAGAGATGTGTAGAGAAAAGAAAAAAAGAGTCAAAGAGAAGAGTAATACAGAAGGAACAATAAACCCGTACCATAAACATAGAGATGGAAGCAGAGAGTTAATTGTGGCTCAAATCAGCTAATATGCCCAATCCCACAACTGAAGCTTTCCTGGGCACCTCATTCAGCCAGCCCTGTGTCATCCAGAGGTGGGATGGAGAAGGAGTAGAAATGAGCAGAAATACACACTAAATTCTCCCACTTTCCTTTAAACTCAAGGGTTTTATTACCTTACACAGGAGAATTAGACTTTGCACATTAATTGGCTACTTTACATTAGACAGAGAAATTTGATTAATGTCAATTCTTCAAAGAACCAACTGTACAACTTGCCTATCACTAAATTAACTAATTAAAGAGCAAGAGCTATTAGTGCTGCATGTGTCTGTGAATTTATTCTCTAAAGCAACCTCTGTTCTTAAGAATCCTAAGGCCTTCATATGACCCAACAATTTCACTCCCAGGTATATACCCAAGAGAAAAGAAAACAAATGTCCACACAAAAGCTTGCATACAAACGTTCATAAGCAGCATTATTTGTAATAGCCAAAATGGGGAAACAACCCAAATGTCCATCAACTGATGAATGGATAAACAAAATGGAGTCTACAATGGAATATGATTTGGCAATAAAAAGAAATAAAGTATTGATACATCACAAAACATGTATTAATACTGGATGAATGTATCAATACTGGATGAATCTTAAAAACATTATGCTAAGTGAAAGAAGCCAGTCACAAAGACCACATATTCCATGATTCTATTTACATGAAACATTCAGAATAGGCAAAGTCATAGAGACAAAAAGTAGATTAGTGGTTTCCCAGAGATGGACGGAGGAGACAGCAGCAGGGGGGATGGGAATGAAGAGTGATTGCTAATGGCCGTGGGGTTTGTTGTTGTGGTGATGAAAATGTTCTAAAATTGATTGTGGTTGCACAATTCTGTGAATATACTAAAAACCACTGAATTATACACTTTAAATGTATGGTATATGAATTATAGCTCAACCAAGCTGTTATTAAAAAAAAAGAATCACAAGGCCTGGATAAAGGGTTATTTCAGCTGGCTGGAGTTCAGATTTAGCTATACTATCCCATAAGCCCATTAAGACCCATGGCCAGCTTGAAAACTGCAAAAATCTGAACTTTTGCTTGATTTTTTTAAAAAAAAACTGACCTCAAGGCCTTGACCTCATTTCTGCTCTCTCTCTACCAGCTCTGCACCACTTGTTCAATTGGCTTAATGAGAAATGTGTCCAAAGTAACTATGAAAAATCATTCACTGATATCACAAATATTTTCTGAGTATCCATTATGTGACAGGTACTTTCCTAAGCCCCAGGAATTCAACAATGAGACACGGACACCCTGCCTGCAAGATGCTTACAGTACATTCACCAGGTGGTCTCAGGAGAGCATGGTAAGTGCTACAAAAGGGATGAGCATTGGGAACTGCAGGATCATAACCTGGGGCTGGTATGTTAGCGTAGGATTATAGAAGTAGTAATGTTTGAACCAAGAACTGAAGGATAACTAAAACTGATAGGAAAATGAAGAGGCATGACAGGAGTGTTCTAGGCAAACAGAGGAAGTACAAAGTCCCCGACGCTATAGAGAGCAGGGACATTCACGGAATTAAAGTAGTTTGGTGACTGTAGCATAAAATGCAAGAGCTGGGGTGGGATGAGGGGCAGGACTAGCACAGATGAAGCTGCAGAAGACTGAGGTCTTTTAAATTTGTAACACGACAAAAATCTTGGGAACCATGCTGAAGAGACCAAAGTGCCTCCTGGGGGCAACAGAGAATGACGAAAGGATTTTAATAATGGAAAAAGATATGATCAGAGTTTTGTTCTCTAAGACCACTCTAGCTGCACTGTGGACCGTGAATTAGAGGGGGCATAGAACTACACTGGAGGCCAGGAGGGGAATCAGAGAGGAGACCATTGCAGTGATCTAGAGAAGGAAATGATGGTGGCCTGAATCAGTAGTGTGAGTAAGGTTGGAAATAGGAGTGGACAGGTTAGAGAGATATTTAGGAGGCAGCATTGTCAAGACTCAGTGACTGACTAGATGAGGGAGAGACAAAGGGAGGACTCAAGGACGCAGCCAGGTTTCTAACACGGATCACTGTGGGTACTGGCCACTAAAAATTTTGTTTTAAAGAATCAGGTTTGGAAGTAAGATAAGTTGAGTTTTTTTCCATGTTGCATATTCAAAAGCAGATATCCAGTAGACAGTTAATATACACAACTCAAGAGAAAGTGATTATAACTGAAGCCACAGCGGGCCCGGTGAGTAAATATAGAAAGGGAAGAGGGCATAGGACAGAACTCTAAAGACCACTGACATTTATGGGATGTGCAGATCAGAGGAGGCGGCCAAACTGAAAAGGAATGGCCAGACTGGTGGGAAGACACAGAGTGAGGGCCATAGCAGCAGCTCCAGAGTGAACAGTGGTCAACGGTGGCAAGTGCCTGTGACATCAGGTGAAACAAGGGTGAGAAGGGATTATTGTATTTGGGGACGACTTCACCCATGGAGACCTTAGTTAGAGCAGTTTCAAGTGCACGACGGGAGGAAAAAATCAACGCTGCGATGCTGAGAAGCAGATGGGAGATAAAAAAGGAGACAGTGACTAAAAACAACTCTTTTAAGAAGTTTGTCTATTAAAAAGGAAGAGAATGATTCAGTGGAAGTCAGCAAGAGAAATAGGGTTCAAAATGGGATTTTTTTAAATATGAGAAAGATCTAAATATATTTAAATATTAATATAGATGCAGGGAGTTTGTAGTTTCACATTACAATCACGCTCTTTCCCCTAAATTTCTCCCTCCTTTGGGGTAGGGGAATCCTGGAAAGAAGAGCTATCTTATAATATACTAGGTGCTAAGTATTTTATGCCAGAGCACCTTCACTGCAGACTTGACTTACCAACATCTTCTCAAAAAAGTGTTTCTAAAACTTCATTAAAATCTGCTCTCCTACCAGGTCTTTTCTCTATTTATGGCCACACATGATATAAAACTACTGATTTTCTCATCATCTTTTAAAAAAGTCTATATTCTTCTAAAATAGGCCTTTTGAAAACATAAGTATTTGCTAACTTGTAAAGATGCAATGGAGACGTGCAAACGTGCCTCTTTCTCTCTTCTTGTATCAGCAAGAGAATCTCCATTAATACCTCTGAGGGAGTGCTTATTTGGTATTGTTTTTAGAGGAGCTGTGGTTTCAGAGATGGAAAAGGGAAGAATGTGTCAAAGCAGCAAGTGCATAGGAGATGCTGACCCTAAGACTGACTGCCAGGAAGGCTATCCTCCCTGCCCATTGGGCAATTACTCAAAGATAGCACCCCGACTCTGCCTAAAATTTTCACCCCACTTTATTAAACTACTTGATATTTCATCCAACTCACTTAGCAAATGATTCCGAGAAGGTTAGAGAACTTTCAACTGTATATGAATACTTGTACAGTCAGACTGCTTTTCCCCCACCACCGACCTCCAATCTACCACACTGAGTTGGGAGCTTTGATGGGGTGGGGTTGGGAAGAGGACTCAAAAGCAAGGAAAATTTGGGCCTTAAGTGAGGAACAGGGTAGGCCTAGGTGAGGTATTACAGCGGAGGGCTAATGGAAGCATCAAAGTCCTATGTGCCTGAAATCTTGGAAAAGGGAGAAGAGTTCGCATGAAAAGGGTTCAGGAGATGAAAAGCTACCAAAGGGAAGCATCATTTTGAAAGTGTGTCTCATGTTAATCCAGTTCCAGGAAAGGTAGATAAAACTCTTTTCCTTCCTCTAGAATATTTCTAAAATCCAGACCCTAAGTGTATTAGTCAGGGTTCTCCAAGGAAACAGAACCAATAGGATGGATATATTCCTAGATAGATAGATAGATAGATAGATAGATAGATATAAAGAAAGAGATTTATAAGGAATTGGCTCATGTGATTATAGAAGCTAAGTTCCAATCTGCAGGGTGAGTCAGAAAGCTAGAGACCCAGGAGAGCCAATGGTGTGGTTCCAGTCAAAAGCCCAGCAGGCTCAAGACCCTAGAGAGCCAACATTTCAGTCCAAGTCTGAAGGCAGAAAAAGCAGATGTCCCAGCTGGAAGGCAGGCAGGCAGGAGGAATCCTCTCTTACTCAGAAGAAGGCCAACCTTTTTGTTCTAGTCAAGCCTTCAACTGATTGGATGAGGTCCACCCATATTAGGAAGGGCAATCTGCTTTACTCAGTCTACCGATTTAAATGTTAATCTCATCCAAAAACACCCAGAATAACGTTTGACCAAATATCTGGGAACCCGATGCCCTAGTCAAGTTGACATATAAAATTAACCATCACACTAAGTTAGTAATACAGTTCAGCCAGACCATTCAGTCAACATTTTCAAGGCCTTGTGCTATGGAATATGCATAGCTAAGTTAACTATATGTGATAACCCACATATAATTCCAGTAGATAGCATTAAGTACCATGAGGTGGTCTAAAAGTTGAGATGTTTGGGCTAGGGAGAGACTATTTCTTCCACAGGGTCCCATGGAAAGATCGTAGCATTTCAGCAGGGAACTGAAGGATGATGATAATCGCATAAAGGAGGAGGACATTCCTAATTAAGAAAAGAAACAAAAAGACAAAGAATTAGGAAAACGTGGTGAGTCATCTTGTTCAACTGCAGTTTAAAGCACAAGAAGAGAAAGGAAAGCCATTTGTATAATAGTAGGTGGTAAAGAGAACCCACAGCTTCCCAATCTCTCAAATAGGACGTTCTAAGAACATACAACCTTTGGTGCAGAAACTCTGAAACTGTGTCAGTTCAACCGCTAAATATTTCTGAGAAGTAACTTACTTCCCATTCTGCTAACTTCTCCCAACTCCTAGATTTCCTCTCCATCTCAGGCCTTAGACATGCCCAGTTACCCCTGCTGGGCTATAGATTTAAAAGGTTTCTGAGAGGAAATCAGTACCTAATCAACCTTCACAACATATTTCATGAAACATATTTGAGTTCCAAAACAATGAATTTCAAATTCATGAAACAAATATCTAGCACCAGCTACTATGTATCATGCACTGTGAAAAGTCCTGGGAATACAAAAATGAATAAAAATACATTTCCTGCCCTAAAGGAACCTACCACTGCAGAACATAGACTCATCACAAGATGGGGAATGTCTTCGAAGACATCTTGAGAAGGGCCATGCAAAATATATCTTCATGGTCAGTTCTAACCTGAGAAGCAATTTTGCCTGGTTTGTGACCACAGGAAAAAGTGTACCGACCTTACTTTCAAATCAGTGCTCAGTAGATGCTAGCACAAGCCACAGCAGTGGAGCTAACCAACAGGTACCAGGCACCTCCAAATCGCAGGCATTGTGTTAGGCTTGGGAGATACAAAGAACAATGAGATATCTAAGAAGCATTTCTTAAATGCCTCCTGTTCCAGGCGCTATGGCAGGTGCTAGAGACATGGTCCCTAAACATGGAAAAGAGTATCCTAGAGAAGAAGGAAGCAGCAAACACAGCTGACTCAACCTATCCTGTTTCCCTCATTCAATTACCCCAGTTTTTGCTCATCTTCCCCCAACTTATCAATTCAATTTGTTCTCCACTTTGACAGCCAGAGTGATCTCCCTAAAACACAAATATGATCATGTCAATGCCCTGCCTAAAATCTAGATGCTGCTCTCCATCACCTTGAGGATAAAATCCAAACTTCTTCACCCAGCATGCCAGGCTCTTCACAATCTGTTCCCTGCTTATTTCTAACCACCATCCCTCTGTACTCTCTGTCACAACATACTCAGCTCCTTACATGTCCCTGAATATATGTAATCCCTCACATCACTGACTTTGCACATGTTGTTCCCTCTGCCTAGAAGGCCCTTCCCTCAATTTTTACTCCTGCTTTAGAATTTAGCTCTTGAAAAAAAAAAAAGAAAAGAAAAGAAAGGGAAAAAATGCCTTCTCTGACTGGTCTCAACACTTCTGCCCTCATCCCAGGATGAGCTAGGAGACTCTCCTCTGTGCTCCTGTAACACTCACCTGCCCCTCAATCACAACACTTGTCTTTCTGGTCTATAATTCTTTATTTGACTGTTTCTCTCACAAGACTGTGAGCTCCGTAAGGACCACACAAAGGGGTTCCTTGACCCAATTCCAAGTTTGTGTGGAGGCTTTGCCACACCAACAAGCAGTTCTCTGATGCCAGCAGAGTGTTCAAGAATTCAATTCAATTCTGACACTATCTACTCAGAGATAGCGTCAGATTCCACAAGTTGAGGGCTCAGTCCTACAGGACTCCCCTCTTCCACTTCAGATGCCAGCCACAAGTCCCAGGTTATTACCTGTGCTTCTGACCAACCAGCTACAAACTGGAGGTTCCAAAGACCCCCTCCAATGCGGGATGCCAATTGCAAGTCCAGGTTGTTACCTGTTCTTTTGACTGACTGGCTATAAATCAGAGGAATCAGAGGTTTCCACGACTGCCTCCTCGGGTTCAATTAATTTGCTAGAACAGCTGACAGAACTCAGGGAAATACTTACATTTACCAGTTTATTAAAGGATATGATACAGGACACAGATGAACATCCAGATGGAAGAGATGAGTAGGGCAAGGTATGAGGGAAGGGGCACAGAGCTTCCATGCCCTATCCAGGAGCGCCACTCCCCCAGAACCTCGATGTGTTCACCAACGTGGAAGCTCTCCAAAAAAAAATCAACAAGCTGTCCTCCTGAGTTTTTATGGAGGCTTTATTACACAGGCATGATTGACTAAGTCATTGGCCACTGGCTCTTGATTCAATCTCAAGCCCCCGTCCCCTCCCTGAAAATCAGGGTGTGGGACCAAAAGTTCCAATACTCTAATCACGTGGCTGGTTCTCCTGGCAACTAGCCCCCACCTTGGGTGGGATCCAAAAGTCACCTTCATTAACATAAACAAGAAATGCCAAGGGTTTTGGAAGCTGTGAGCCAGGAACTGTGGACAAAGACCACATATATATGAGAAATGTATTTTGGTCATCTGAATGACCAAAAATATATTTCTTATAAATCACAACATCACAACCACTATAACCTTTAGCTTTTACGCCCACTAATATACCCAATGCCTAATATAATGCTTAGTATCTAGTAAGCATTCAGGAAACTAAATACTTATTAAGACATTGAATGAATGAATGAAAAGTTACCAGAATCCATGTGTGAGACACATGGAAAAGTCTTCAATTTACTAAATATTTATTGGGCACCTAAAATGTAAATAGTATCTTGAGAGATACTTTAAAAATCAGAAACATGGGGCTGGCCTGGTGGCGTATGGTTAAGCTCACGCGCTCTGCTTCGGTGGCCTGGGGTTCGTGTGTTCGGATCTGGGCACAGACCTACGCACTGCTTATCAAGCCATGCTGTGGCAGGCGTTCCACAAGTAAAGTACGGGAAGATGGGCACAGATGTTAGCCAAGGGCCAATCTTCCTCAGCAAAAAGAGGAGGATTGGGCAACACATGTTAGCTCAGGGCAAATCTTCCTCACCAAAAAAGAAAAAATCAGAAACAAAGATTCAGTAGAAATTTAAGTTGCTTATACTTAAGTTGTTATACTTAAGTTGCTTTCAGATGAGCATGAGAAATTAAATATGTCCTCAGATGAAAAACAAGGCATAATGACAATGCAATAGGCGCTATTAGAGTTATAGAAAGGGCTATGGGACGGCCATGGCCACCACCACCTGCTTCTTAGAGTTGCTCTTCCAACCACCCTAGTTATGCTGGCTAGGTTGGAATGAACCTTTCCTACTTAGTTCAGCCAAGACTGATTAATTTTCTAGTAGCAACTAACAACAAGAACAAGAAAAGAAAAACACAAAAGAATTTTTTAAGACAGAAATTTTCAGCCAAGGATAACTGAAGCCTAACCAGAGAAATCTCACTGGATACCACATGCCTAGGTCTGAACTTCCTTGGACAACAGATCCAACTCCTCAGGCCCCTAACCAGCTCCCCAAGGGTCTAGCCTCACTTACTTCGCACTCCCTTTCACTAAACCCTGGGCAACGCTGGATGGAAGCAGGTCCTGACCACTGGGAGAGAAGAGCCTTTCTCTTTCCGCCCTCTCGGCTCCTCTCCTGACCTTTAGCCTGACCTGAGCACACCAGGCAGTAGCCTCCTTTGTTCTACATGGAGAGCACTCCAATTTTGAGACCCTGGAATTTCTTCTGCTGCCTGAAACTCACCTTTTTTCTGTCTTTTTTTTTTTAAACCTCTCTGGAATATATGCCTTAGCCTGATCCTTGTCAAGGATGGTTTTATCCTTTAGGATATCTTAATATTTTTCACCAAGGGCAACATCTGGGCCAGGCTCCAGTAACAAGTTTCTGCTTCCTGAGGTCCTCCTCATGTCCACCTTTGCCAAAACAATAGAAAACAGGCTCTATTCCCATTTCATACCCCTTACTCCAACTCATATAATGCCAACGGAAGTACAGGTAATTCTGACAACTTTTGGGAAAACAATTTGGCAATATTTATCAAGAGCCCAAGTAACTCTTTTAACCAAAGTATCTATTCACCTTCAGAAATATAGCCCAGGAAATAACCAGAAATGCAAAATGAACTTAATGCAAAAAGATGTTTATTGCAGCAATATATAAAAGAGGAAAAAATTGGAAATAACCCAGACGTCCCATAATAGGGAAATTATTAAGTAAGTTAAGAATTATCCATTAATATAACATTACACAGTCATTTTGTAAGTGCTTGGTAAAAAGTTTAATAATATGAAAAAATTCATAACAAGTGAAAAAAATCAGTATACAAAGTTTTATATACATAGTATGATCTCATTAATCAGAAAAATGGGCCAAAAAAAAGTCTAAACATACCTATGTCTCCAGGTGGTGTGATTAGGGGAATCTTTTCCTCTACTTTACAAAATTTCTATAATAAGCACGTATTGCTTTTACAATAAGCAAAAATGTTTTTTCTTAAATATATGGCCTCCTGTGGACCTCAAATTGGAGGAGTAACTGAGGCATACTGGGCATTTAATAAATATGAGTAGAATTAATTAATTAGTAGAAGAAGTGGGCTCCTACTTGCTGTCTAAGGAAAGTGGAACAGAGAAAGTTAACTGCACTTAGAATGAGGAGGCCTAGATTTGAGAGACTTGAGAAATTACAGCCTCTCCTCAACCACAAAATGGAGGCAGCACCTGCCTGACCTCCCTCAGGAGACTCTGGTGAGAAGCAATTGAGATGATGCCCATGAAACTATTTTGTAAACTGGAAAACTGTACACAACATCTAAAGATGAACAATAAGGACCTCCTGTTGTTTTGCTCTTCTCGGTTTATTGCAGAACAAGAATGATATAAACCTGAAGCCCACAGAATAATCACTCCTTTCCCAGAACAGTTTACAATTTCCCCACTTCTCCAGGTGCCCCAAGAGCGGGTGTCTCCTGGGGAGGCATCTTGCAGAACTCAAAGTGTTATAGAGTTATAATGTCACAGTCCCTAAAACATACAGTAAAGACCTTCCCCACCTACACCTGGAGTCTCTTACAAGAGGCAGAAAGAAGCTTCAGGCCTGATATTGCACTGGCTTCCTAAAAAATACCTCTATCTCAAGTTTCTCCCTTCCAACCAATTCTGCACTTTATTGTCAAAACAATCTTCCTGTATCATAGAATCACAGACCTCTTAGCTAGAGAAACTCCTTTATGATCACATTGTCCAAACTCCTTACTTTAAACACGAGAGATCTAAGGCCCAGAGAGGTTAAAAGAATAAGTGACTGAGGGCCGGCCCCGTGGCTTAGCAGTTAAGTGCGCGCGCTCTGCTACTGGCGGCCCAGGTTTGCATCCCGGGCGCGCACCAACGCACCGGTTCTCCGGCCATGCTGAGGCCGTGTCCCACATACAGCAACTGGAAGGATGTGCAACTATGACATACAACTATCTGCTGGGGCTTTGGGGAAAAAAAAAAAGAGAGGAGGATTGGCAATAGATGTTAGCTCAGAGCTGGTCTTCCTCAGCAAAAAGAGGAGGATTAGCACGGATGTTAGCTCAGGGCTGATCTTCCTCACAAAAAAAAAAAAAAAAGAAGAAGTGACTGAAAAAAGATCATAATATTACTGTCATTTCCCTCCTCAAAACTCTTCAGATAAATTCCAAACTCCTTAGTGTGGCATTCAAAGCCCTTCACAATAGCCCCAACCTATCGATTGAACCTCATCTCCCTCTAGTCTCTCCCACAAACCTTGGTTCCAATCCAACTGGTTTCTTCTCCATCCCCCGAACTTACGCTGCTTGGCCTCATCTCAGATGTTTTCCTGGAATGTCCCTCCACCTTCCTCTCCAACCTCTGCACATTCACAAGGTGCACTTGTTCAGGAAGCCTTCTCTGACCCGCTTAGCCCATCGGCAGCTCTCCTACCCCTGAACTCCCAAAACTCACTGTCCATTACACCTGTTGACCTGTGTTATAGAACATGCAGTCCTGACATTGTGATCTATATGGTTACCTGTCTTACTGCCTCTTCGCCCGCCCAGACAATAACCTCCTTAAAGGTGAGGGATTGTATATTTCTTCACATCCTCCACTGCACCCAGCTGTGATAGACAACATTTACTGAGCACCTGTGGCATGTAAGCGGCTGCTCTAGGTGCTTTGTGCATGTTATTTCACTTGATCCTCACAGTTTTCTCACAGATGAGAAAACTGAGGCTCAGAGAAGATGAAAAAATGATGGAGGTCACACACCTAAAAAGTGGCAGAGCCATGATGGGAATCCAGGCCCCTCAGCCTCCAAAGCCTTTAGCCATAAGCCACGCTGCCTCTAGCCCAGCCAGCACCTGGCATGGGGCAGGTGTGCCGGAACTGCTCACTGCTGACCGAGCCATTCCCAGGGCCAGGCGGAGAGCCAAGGTACACATGACAAGGAAACAGAGCCAGCTTGATACTCCCTCCTCTGAAGCCCACTTCTGGGTTTCCCTGGGTCCCTGCAGGGTCTCCTTGGCTTCCTGGCATTAACCCCTCACCCTGTGCCAATCTAGGCAGCAGCCCCACTCTGTTCCGCATGTAGCTTCTCTGGGAGCCCTGACCAAAAGGGTAAGACATCAGGAAATGAAAAGCCGGATTCCTCTGATGCAGAGGCAGAAAAGAGGTTCTTGAGCAACTGGCTCAGTGGGAGGCAGCCCCTCCCTATGGCCACCCAGTTTGAGCTCCTGTGTTTTTCTTTTGGGGCCTGTCAGGCAACTTTGTGATGGCAGGGACAAGACTTTTGTCAATAAGCCCTGTCCTACAGAGCTAGGTTGGAAGAAGCCCTGACACTGTGCAAACCTCCAGGTCAGCAGGGGGACCCATGTCTCATGCCTCACCCTGACCCAGGGCCACATCTTCCACACGCCCACGTGGAAGCAGGCTTCTCAGCACTGGTGGTAACAGCTACCATTTATTCAGTGCCTACTGTGTGCCAAGCACTATGCACAGTGCTTCAAATGCTTATCTCAATTAATTCTTGTTAACATTCTGTGAACAACACAGTCTAGTGTAGTAGGTTAAGGACATAGGCTCTGGGGTCAGACTGTCCAAGTTCAGAATTCAAGCTCTACCTCTTACGAGTTACATTAACTTGGGCCTGCTAAATAACTTCTCTGTGCCTCAATCCCTCATCTGAAAAATGACAACTACACTAGTACTTAATTCCTAGAAATGTATGAGGATTAACTGAATTAATAAGTGTAAATTGCTCAATACATGATGTTGTCATTGTAACTATTATGTGGGCATCACCTCCATTTTCAGATGCCGCAACTGAGTCTTAGAGAGCTTAAGTCACTTGCCAAGGTCACCCAGTAAATAAAGGACAAAGTGAGGATTTAAATCAAGGTCTGGTCTACCTGACTCCAAAGGCACACGGACACCCGACACATCCTAGTGCTTGAGGCCTCTCTCTGTCTCTCCTCTCTCTGTCTCTGTCTCTGTCTAGCTCTGTTTTTCTCTCTCACTAAACTGTACTTAGGGAGCAGCTGGGCTGGTGAAGAGCTACAATAGGACCCAGGTTAGAATTAAATTCCCAGGGTCATCCTGGAAAAGTAGAGCTGTGCAGGGCCCAGAGCCAACCCTAAGAACATAGGGAACATAGGGTCTGGGAAAATTTTACTGGCCCCACCCCTAGTTTATTACACAAGTGACATCAGGCTAAAATGAATATCAAAGTCAGTACTGAAGAGGAAAAGAAGTCACAAAAGGGCATCACAAAGCCTTAGCAGAATGGGTTTTCAACAGTGAGGGGGAGTCTCACCCCAGCTGACTTAGTGCCTCAGTATGGTAGAGGGGATACGCTATGACAGAGGGGACACGACCTTAGTATGGGAGCCTTAGAAAAAAATTTGGCACCAGTTGGTCTGAGCATTTTTACGCATCTTTCCCTCAGCACTTCCCTTAGCTACTGCCCAGCTTCCTGGTCTGAACAAAGAGGGAAGTAACCGCAGTTACCTAGAGACAATTCCACAGGCCTCAAATTGCCCTGCCTTCTCATTGCTAATGTTCTTAAGAGTAGCTAACAAGTCCTCTTTCCAGTCCCTCAAGGAAACTCATTCTCCATCTCTGGAAATGCTGAAGGGCATGCTCTCATAGCTTGAGGATCCAAGAGATGAGAGACGGCTGAGGGATGATCTGAGTTGCAATCTCCACCACATCACCTACCACAGCATTCCCTAATGAGCCCAGTTTCCTACTTCCCATGGTCCTTGTGCTCCTGAAAAGGAGAGTCAGAAACTCCAGCATCTCACCTCACCTGTCTGGTTCTGAGAGTCCCAAAGCTATGAGTGAGATGGAGTTGAGTGCTGAGAGAATTAGGCCCAGAAAGCCTTGCTCAAGAAAAGACCAACTATTAGCTCCTGAGGATAGGGACTGAATTTCAGTTATCTTTGAAAATTCAGCACCTGGCCCTTGGTAGGTGGGTAAAAGAATCAGTGAAATTAAACTTGTTTTGGAAAATCAGAATGCCTAAATATTGGACAGAAACAAGCCACATATTTTACCTGTTTCCTGCTTGTCAACGTGCCTCTAGTCTTCCCAGAACAGGACGATACCTCTGCCACAGAAGCTCTCAAACCCTCTGGGTCCTACTCACAAATCCAAGGGTGGTGATGGCTAAACAATCAGCATCTAGTTTCTGAGAACTGACCTCAGACTGTTCAGGAAGGTCTGGTGTTTCATCCTCCACCTCCCCACACCCTCACACTTTACACACCCAAGAATAAAACAAGGTGAATTTCAGACCAGATTAAGGAAATTTCTAACATATTTTCCATCAGCTCTGTGACAACACAAGTTACCAGTAGATTGCTCAAAAGCAGAAACATAAAGGGAGCAAATTACTGAATTACTTCCTCTTAGCATCAACTGCCACTGACCGCACACCCTGACCCACATGCACATGCCCAGGCACAGGTAATACCATCGTGCACATTCATAGCACCCACTCTAAACTCTTAAGTGGCAGCAACATACAAGACATTAGGACACCATATGGGTTCACATATGTGTTATGTGGCCCCCATACAATATTAAGGATATAACCCCACCCCAGCCCTCACCATCTATGAATGCTGGGAGCTAGAGCGTGCACATGTGTCTCCCTGTGCCCTGTGTGTTCTATCAGGCTCTGTGGGAAAAGAAGAAAACAGGAAGCAGAGATCCTGATGGCTATGAGAATTTCCTGTTATTTGTTTCAGGGACCCACAGGCAGTAGTCAAGAAAGTTACCAAAACAATCACAGCCCACTCCAGAAACTGAATGTGATGGTCCGGGGTAGGTTGTGGAGGAGGTGGGAGAACAGGAAGGGAAGTCCTATCATACCAAAACATGAGAAGTCGGTGCAATGGCAGGGAACCTACCAAGTAGGCCCTCCTTCCCCAGGCCAAGGGGGCTCCAGGCTCCAGACTCTCCTCACCACACCCACAGTGGGCATCTTTAGGCCACAGAAACACAGAGCCATACAGGAGGAGGCACAAACAGAACTCACAACTGGCTCATTTGGGGGAAGGCAGGCGTGAGACAAAAAAAAAAAAAAAAGAGAAGCAGTCAGGGCTCTGTCACACCTGCTACTAATCACAGAATCAGAACTTGAGAGCAAGAAGGACCACGAAAGATTATCTCACCCAAATCCGACAATTTTCAGATAAGAAAATTCAAGTCCACAGTGCATGAGTGACTCTCCCATGGTAACAAGGGAAACTGGTAGCTTAGCTCACACAGAACAAGCTCTCCTCACTTCCAGCTCCACCCCCCCCCACCTCTGGATCTCCCCAAGGCCACAGAGTGTGAACAGCCCAAAAAGTGAACTGTATAAAACTCTCCATTGGGCCGGCCCCGTGGCTTGGCGGTTAAGCGTGCGCGCTCAGCTGCTGGCGGCCGGGATTCGGATCCCGGGAGTGCACCGACGCACCGCTTATCTGGCCATGCTGAGGCCGCGTCCCACATACAGCGACTAGAAGGATGTGCAACTGTGACATACAACTGTCTACTATGGCTTTGGGGGAAAATAAATAAATAAATAAAATCATACACAGCTGGTGGGAATGCAAATTGGTGCAGCCTCTATGGAAAACAGTATGGAGATTCCTCAAAGAATTAAAAATAGAGATGCCCTATGATCCAGCCATCCCACTACTGGGAATCTATCCAATGCACCTGAAATCAACAATCCAAAGAGGCTTATGCACCCCTATGTTCATTGCAGCATTATTCACCATAGCCAAGAAGTGGAAGCAACCTAAGTGTCCCTCGACTGACAATTGGATTAAGAAAATGTGGTATATATACACAATGGAATACTACTCAGCCATAAAAAAGACAAAATCGTCCCATTTGCAACAACATGGATGGGCCTGGAGCGTATTATGTTAAGTGAAATAAGCCAGAAAGAGAAAGACAAACACTGTATGATCTCACTCATATGTGGAATATAAACCAACACATGGACAGAGAAAACTGGACTGTGGTTACCAGGGGCCGTGGGGGTGGGGGGTGGGCACAAGGGGTGAAGGGAGTCATATATATGGTGATGGACAACCAAAAATGTACAACCCAAAATTTCACAATGTTAGAAACCATTAAAACATCAATAAAAAAAAAAAAAAGGATTGTAGTTTAAAAAAAAAACAAAAAAAACTCTCCATTGTCCCCACTCAAGGTAGAGGGTATAAGTGGATCATCCCTAAAAACTTGCTAGTGGATGAGAGAAAGACTCATATTTCCTCCTGTTTATCTGTATTACCTGGCTCCGAGCCCTTAGGGAGGTTAACCCTCCATCTCAGAAAGGATGCGGATGTGTGCAGACCACTGCTGTGGGCAATGAGAGTTCCACTTCACATCCCAGGCTGCAACTCCACTCTCCCCATCCCTGCTCTCAGAATGAAGCAGCTAAATGTCATGGAAAGATCTCCCTCCATGTGAGAGTCTGGCTGGGCCTGAGAGCAACTGCTCCTCTCCCAGGGCGTGTCTCCGACTGAGCACCAAACCACACCATGTTCCCCTGCCCTCCCCCATCTCTGTAAGCCACCCAGGGGACAGGCAGAGAAGTGAAACCCACGCTTGAGGCAGAATGAGCAGCGAGAGAGTATAGGGGGGAGAGAAGCAAATGAAGAGTGAAAGGAAAATGTGAATAAGAGACGGCCTCAAAATACCCCCTCCAGCATTAACGTCAGCATGATTTCACCCATTCTCAGAATGGAATACACCCCTCCAATAGCCCAGAGAAAGAAAGCAAGCATAGACTACATTGTCAACTTCATAGAGGGACAAGACCCAAACTGTGGGTGACTAGAGGAGCCAAGGTTCCATTCTTTTCCAGAACCCAGATACCCAGCCCCAACTCATTAAGTTTCAACTATCAGTGTTTGAGAAATTCTGCTTTTGGTTGGTCCAAGGTGAGACCTATAGATCTCAATTTTTAACAAACATCCCAGATTATTCTGATACTGATGGTCTGAGGACCACTCTACAAGAAGTCCTACTGTATCACTTCCCCACTGCACTGCTGAGAGCTTAAGAGCAGCTGCTATGGAGTCCCCCAGGTGGCCTGGCTTCAAATTCGGGCTCTAACACATGTGCTACAGGGCCCTGGGCAAATGACTACACCTCAGTCTCCTCATCTGTAACATGGGGCTAATAAAAGTACCCACCACAAGTGCTATTGTAAGGATCAAATGAAATAATCCAGTTATTTAAAGTGTTTAGCACACTGCCTGGCACACAGCACACAGTATTTGTTGACTATTACTTGTTATATTAGTACACAATTAGTTACACAAGATGTCAGTTGTATGATAATTATTAACTACACCATGTATTTTGGCTATTACTAATTTATGTTGCATTGTGTATATATTAAACTCATTACTCCCAAGAAATTGACAGGTCAAGTAATTTTTAAGTTATAGGGAGCCTTCCCAGGAGATTTCTAGACCTAGTAAGCCTAGCTATTAGCTTAATCCTTCTAAGTTACTTCTTCCCCTTTGCCCTCCTACTCTCACCCTTTCCCTTTCTGCCCCACGAACTCCATGTTCTCAACAAAACTTTAAATTTACATTGTGCTTTTATGTTTTATAATGAGTGTTAAAGTGTTTTATAGTATGTGTTTTGATTGCCTGCTTTTCTCTATTACTTTCTCCAAACATCCTTCCTTTCCTTTAGGCAATTAATATGTGACCCCCAGGCTAAGAATATCCATCTGGATCAAAGCCCTGAAAAGTCACTCTGATTAACAGACAAAAGTTTGATGAAGACTAGAACTCAGCCCTGTGGCTTGTGACTAAGACACCAGGCCAAGCAGGCATAGACTCTGGGCTCGCTCCCTCTTCTCCATTTCAGCTTCCACTACTCACTCGCACCAGCCCGAGCATCCTTCTAGAGCTTCTCCCAAATGCCCATACAGTATTTCCACATGGAGAGTCCACAGGCATTGTATCTAAACATCTAAAGTTGAGTTTAGCATCTCAGTCCCTAAGCAACCAATCCCTCATCCTTATCTCAGGGCTAATGACAACTGATCCACACAAAAGTCCAAACTAAACACAGCTCGAAATCATCTTCAGGCCTCCTCCTCACTACTCCCTCCTCTCTGGTCACTCACCAAGGCCTGCCAGTTCTTAAAACGGCTCTCCTGTACCCTGCTTTCCATGCCCTCTGATCTCCCAGTTCAGATCTCAGACTCTCATGTGGACCCTCCACAGCCTCAATTCTCCCAACAAACCAGCTGCCAGAGTGCGTGTCCCAAAACACAGGTCTGACCAGGTCACTTCCCACTTAAAGCCTCTGGTGGATTCCCACTCACAGGAGTCCAGACTCCTCAGGCTGGTAGTCAAGACTTTCACAATTTGGCAGAACCCCACCCCTCCTGCTACCAAAGAGAGCCCCAAAATAAGACCAGGCCACAAAGATCCACCCACTCCACTCTAGGTTAAAGGCCAGCCAACCGGGTACATGATACCTGGCAGTTGGTCCCCCCTGATACAGACATTAGGCAAATTTATTGTATCTGATGATGGATCCTTGGGCCCTGAAGGGATGATACAGATTTCAATGAAGAAGAGGAAAGACAATCCAGGGCCAGGGCATTCGAGCTGTAGGACTTGAGTTCATCGAGTCAACTCTCCCCATTGTGCAGCAGGCAAAGCTAAGGCCTAGAGAAACAAATCTACTCATTCACAATTCTGCTTCTTCTGCCATCAGGCCTAGAAGATTCTCCCAAGCACAGCTATCTGAGATTCCCACAACCTTCCCCTTTCCCTGGTCACAACTCAGGACCCCCTACCCCACCCACAAGCGTGCAGGTTCCTAGATGACCTGGAAGGAACAGAACCGGAAGGCTTGAGCTTTGGTACAAGTTCAGGGTGAAACTCCTGGGGCCAAACACAAGGGCCTTTGACCATAGAAAATAATAGGCCCATTGTCTGGTGGGTGGAACCAAACCACAGCAGGAGCAAGGAACCCAGCTTTGTGCCAGAGATCAGAACTTGGCCCTACAATATCAGGGGGAGAGGAGGAAGGGAGAAAGGAATACACACTTTAAGAAAATAGAGGCAATTACAATAGACCTTACCCTTGGTTTTTGGGTTTTTTGTTGCTGTTTTTCCCTCACCCGTTGCTCTGCATGGCCTCTGATTCCTCCAGGATCTAGGCGGGCCAGAAAAAGGCCTGGCTGCCTAGAGGGTGGAGGAATCAAGATAAGATTTAGATGGTTCCTTTATGAGATGATTAGTAGAGAAAGGAGCCACTCTATCCTTTCTCTAATTGTTGGGGAAAGAAAAAACAGAAAACAACAAAAAAGCCTAAGAGCTACACATCCACCCCTCAACAAAGGAAACAACGCTCCTGCAAAATACAGGGGCCTAGTGGGGGACCAGGGCCCTGCCCATCTCAGTACTGCAAGAAATGAAAGGAGGGAAAAAACAGAAAAGCCTGAGCCTTTACTTTTTTTATTTTTTATTTTTATTTATTTATTCATTTATTTATTCATTTATTTATTCATTTATTTTGTGAGGAAAATCAGCCCTGAGCTAACATCCATCCTAATCCTCTTCTTTTCCTCTTTTTGCTGAGGAAGACCGGCTCTGAGCTAACATCTATTGCCAATCCTCCTCCATTTTTTTCCCCAAAGCCCCAGTAGATAGTTGTATGTCATAGTTGCACATCCTTCTAGTTGCTGTATGTGGGACGCGGCCTCAGCATGGCCGGAGAAGCGGCGCGTCACTGTGCGCCCGGGATCCGAACCCGGGCCGCCAGTATCGGAGCTCACACTTAACCACTAAGCCACGGGGCGGGCCCAAGCCTGAGCCTTAAACAACAAATATTTCACGACAAGAACATTCTCCTCAGCCACCAAGTCCAAAGCTACTTGATATGTTTCTGAGTTGCCAAAAGGTCTTGGTTCACCCCATAAAAAGTCTCTGACCATATTCCTTGATGCCTAGAGATTCATTCCTTTGGGTTTGATGCACTGAAGTGATGGATCATTTAGATTTAAGGACAAAGTCTCATGCTTACCCTCAGGACAAAGTCTATTGTTTCTCCCTTCCTGACCTTGCACAAGCTGTTCCTCCAGCTGCAACATCCTTCCTTCTCCTGTCCTTCTCCTTAGCAAACTCAAATGGCATGCTCTCCAAGAGATCTCAAAGGGGCTCCCACAGGCAAATGAATGGTTCCCTCTCTGTGTTCCAACAGTAAACTGAACATACCCCTATTTATAACATCATGAAATAAGTATATTTAATTTTTTTATTTTGAAAATTAGGATAAAATATGAAAAAGAAAAATACCACCCATGTTCTATTTTCTACCTATAATCTAAACTTAATCATTGTTTAACATTTTGGCATATTTCTTCCAGTCTCTTTCTGGGTGGCACAGTAACCTTGCAGAATGCAAAGATTATATACTTTTTTTTTCCAGTTTTTACAGTTCTGGAGGTTAGAAGTCCAAAATGGGGGTCACTGGGCTAAAATCAAGGTGTTGGCAGGATTGTATTCCTTCTGCAGGTTCAAGACGCAAATCACTTCCTTACCTGATCCAGTTTCTAGAGGCCACCCACGCTCCTTGGAACACAGCCCCCTTCCATCTTCAAAGCCAGAAAGGGCCAGTGGAGTCTTTCTCAAGCAGCATCAATCTGACCCTGACTCTCCTGCTCCCCTCTTTTACTTATAAGGACCCTTTTGATTACATTGGTTCCACCTGGATCATCCAGGACACCCTTACCATCTCAAGATCCTTAACATCATCACGTCTGCCAAGTTCCTTTTGCCATATAAAGTAACATTCACAGGTTCTGGGGATTAGGATGTAGGCATTTTGGGGAGGCCATTACTCTACCTAACACAGGTACCCTTTCTAAATTTTACCCACAACAAAAACTTGGTTTGCCTTCTTTCTCTTTCATTTCTCTTCTGATACAGAGGCAAGAGCACAAGCTTTGAGGTGAAACACACTAGATCTGTCATTAACTGGCTGGATGACCCTGAACCAATCATTTCACCTCCCTTAGCCTCTTTTTTCTCATCTGTAACACAGGTTAACTCTTACTGCATTAGGAAATGACAGTAAAAGAGTAAGTCAAGATACAAAAGGCAGTAAACACAGTGCCTGGTATGTGATGAGTCCTCAGTAAACATTCTTTCTATCCTTTCCTTTTGCCATCCCATTTTCTCTCACTCTTGCCCATTTTCTCCTTCGTCTTCTTTCTCTTCAGTGACTTATTTTAACCTCAGTCTAACCATTTAGCAAAGAAGGCCATACTACCATCTCTTGTGATTCTGCTTCAATACTTCTTCGGATGGAGCCTGATATCTACTCAGGGCAGCCCACTATATTTATTTGGAGACCTCTGTTCTTTAAAAAGGTCCTTTTATGATCACTTACAACTTATATACACTTCCTCATAACTTAGATATGCCAGTCCCAATTCTGCACTGTTAATTTATACATTCATTTCCTTATTTCATCCTTCTTCAGTCTTTCTCTTTACATCTTATAAATAAGGATAATACAGAGACAAAAGTAAGGCCCAGGCCACAATAGGGAATTCCTTTGGCAAGATGAATGCTATTTGCAAGACATCCCTTGAAGCCTGTTTCTAGGTTTGGCTTTCAGCAAAACCATTTAACTCTAGAACACATTCCCAGACCCCAAGAGACAACTGTGACACAAGCCACGCATCCTCTTAGTCTTTCTGCCTTGGATTAAGACATTTTCCAGAATGTTGTTCATAAATTACTGCTACCCAACCCTTCCACTTCTGGAAGTTAAGCCTCCCCTATCATTTTCATCTTCAGCTGGCCTGCCAGGACACTGCCTAGAAAATGCCTTCCCACCATAGATGACCAGGGTGCCACCTTTGCCTAGTCCCAGGATTATAATAGCTCACACTTAGCACTCACTACATGCCAGGCAGTATCCTAGGGGCTTTATATGTAGCTACAGCCAAAAAAATCTCATGAGTGATATCATCCCCATTTTTACAGATAAAAAAAACTGAAACAGAGAAGTTAAGTAATTTACCCAACATCTCACAATTCCATAATTTAACCTCATCTCCCACACAAGTACATTTAATAATTTAATCTGGGCAGAGGGCACCCTAAGATTTCTAAGTTCTTCTGAATAAAATCCACCTTCCAGAATGCCGTTTGCCTCCTCCATTTTCAGGACTTGACAAACAGTCAGCATTTTCTTTTCTGTCTAGCACCTCTTCCCTAACACCACACTCACAATTACACATCCCTTCCTAAAAGTTTGCTTTTATGAACCTCGAACTCTTTGGGGAAGAAACAGGGTCAGGTACCTGGTCCCCAAGAATAGTTGTTTTTACTGAATTGTCAACTATTTGCACAGCTATTCTCTGGCCATAAAAGGGGTGCACTAGGGAAAGAAAGTGTAATGAGAAGGAAGCAGGAGGACGGAGAGTCCCTGCACTGGTCATAAAGGGGAGGAGATTCCAAAGGCAGAAACAGTCATAAGACACACCCAGACTTTGTGGCCTTTGCACAATGGCAGCCCCACCTGTCCCTTTCCATGGCTGTTGGCATCTGACTTCCTTCTCAGCCTGGCCCTCCTGGCCTTGCCTTCTTAGACAAACTAGAGGCCTGGGCCTGGGGCCAAACCACAGCACCTAGCAATGAACTGTGTGGGTGGAGGGAGCAGAGAATGGAGTAAAACGTTCAACTCTTAGGGGACCTGACTCACCTATGTACATATCCGTTGGCCAGGAAATGGATTAGTGAAGGGCTGCTCTGCAGGACTCATGGTTTAAGGAGTTTTACTGGGGAGTTACACTTTCTCAATGCTGTCTGACTGAGAGCAAAGGGCTGGGTGTGGGAGGCATCACAGCTTTCTCCCATTTGGATACCCATTGTCCCTCCGTCTCCCTCTGCTGGGTTACATTCCTTTATCCATAGAATACTTATTTACTAAGTTGGGTCCCAGGAAAAACATCTCAGTTGAATTCCTTAAAGCCCCAAGCACTCAATTCAGTTCAACAGTGTCTCTCATCTGAGTGAGGACCAGACACAAACATCTTTTAAAGGCTCTGCAGGAAATTTTGACAAGAGCCTTTGCACCACCCAAAATCCCTCTGGGGACCACTGAGCTACACACAAGAAGAGGACAGAACTTACTGTGTGCTGGGGACCTTTATGTTTGCACCTCACCTAATGCTCACAGTGACCCTTTGACACCAGGACTATTATCCCTATTTTGCAAAAGAAACCAAAACTCTAAGAAGTCAATTAACTTGTCTGGACCGAACCAGGATTCAGACTGACATATTTCTGAATCTAAAGCTCATGTTGTCACTCCACACCATCCTACCTACTAGAATTCAAAGAACAGAAAGATAACCGCTTCTAACAGAAATACTCATAAAAGGCTTCAATGAAGAGACAGGATCTGAATGGGCCTTAGGATGAAGAATAATTCAGGAGACTGAGCAAGAAGGCAAGGGTATTATAAAAAGAAGGAAAAGAATTGGAATCAATTCAGACATGAGAAAGTAAAATGTGGGTTCAGGTCTTACTATGTAAATCAAGGGAACAGACTGAGACCATGCTACAGGGTCTTTCAATGGCAGCCTAAGGAATTTGAACTTCATCCTGCAGATAGGAGTCACTAGAACACTTTGAGAAGGTCAGGAACAGGACAAAACAGCATTTTCAGGAAGATTAATCTGAAAGTATTAGGCAAGATGACTTAGGGAAGTGGTTCTCAACTCCGGCAATTCATTAATTACCTCAAGCTTCTTGCTTTTCTTGTTTTTTAACTTTTCATTTTAACATAATTTCAGACATTCAAAAATGTTCCAAAAAATAGTCAAAGTTCCCATATACCCTTCACTCAAGATCTCCAAATATTAGTGCTATAGATAACCTCAGTACAATTATCAAAATCAATAAATTATCATTGATAAAATAAAATGAATTAATCTACAGATCTCATTCAAATTCAATTGACCTTCCCACTAACGTCCTTTGTCTAAAGTAGGATCCAATCTAGGATCACACTTTGCATTTAGTTTTGTCTCTTCAGTCTCTGTAATATCGGCCAGTTCCTCAGAATTTCTTTTACCTTCATAATCTTAATATTTTTGAAGAGTATTGGCCATTTTGTATAATAACCCTCAGTTAGGACTTCTTGAATATTTCCTCTTGATTAAACTTAGGTTACGCACTTTTGGCAAGATACCACAGAAGTGATGCTGTGCATTCTCAGTCCATCATATCAGGCCCATGATATCGATATCTCTCCTTACTGGTGATGTTAACTTTGAACACTTGGTCAAGGTTTCTCCACTATAAAATGACTATTTTATGTGGAAGCTTTTTTAAACTGCCAATGCCTGGGCCACACCATAGACCAAAGAAATCAGACTCTCTGGGGATAAGGCACAGGCATTGGTAGATTCGAATGTGCTGCAGGTGATTTTAACCAGCATCTATGGTTGGAAACCACCAGCTTAGACAACGAAGATTAGAATCCTGGAAATCAGTAAGAAGCCATTTCTTGGGCCTCTCTTTTTCAAAGAACAGCCAGTTCCAGGCACAGATAAATATATCTGGACTTTGGCATGGACCCATGGCAGAGGAAAGGAAAGGCCAAAAATCCCCTGATTGAGAAAGTGAAGGGTGAGTAGACTGCTGTCCAATGAGAAGAGAAGGCAGGACACTCAGTGAAATGTCCAGCCCTCCTGGTCTATTTTCTCTTCAGACCTCAGAGAAACCTTTGCTGCAGTAAAAGCACACACCATATAATTTTACTGACATAAGCCTGACATGAGCTCCTAATTGCCACTGAGGGAGGGAATTATGGATCATGTGATATAAATATAGCACCACACATGCAAACATGAACACTTCCGGGTACCGTTGAATGAATAATTCACAGAATCTAGGTCAGAGTACAAGGCCTGCCTTTATCAACCTTGCCCTCCCAACTTGGTCTTTTGCCCCTAATCTCTTCTGAAGTAACAGAGTAACGACCCTGTTGTAAATTTCAAGAACTAGCAAAGTGTACACATCTCCTGTCACCTGGCTGTTCAAGCAATGATACTGTGCTCAACCTCATTAGTGTTATTATCTTGGGGTTTCCACAAAGAGATTTCAACAACTCCTCTCTTGGATGGGCCATCTGATAAAATGCAAAGGGAAACACAAATTTAACAAAAATCCAGAAGCAGGAAGGACGCTGATGAGAGCTAGCCCTAGAGTGTTCACAAAATACCAGGATCTAGTGCTGCTGGTGCAGAGGAACTACTGCTAGTCCCTAAGTGACAAAACAGAAGGCAGCTCAAACATCCATGGAGTACTAACAAAGAATTAACTCAATTATCCCTCAATGATTACGCAGCCAATCAGCCCTCAAGCCTCTCTATGGGGTGTCACTGAGAAGGCTGGCACATAATTAAATGCTAACACATAGGTGAAATAATTTCTAGAAGGGTGGGATCAACTAGGTCAGGAATGGTTGGGAAAGGTTTCAGAAAGAGGCAGGATTCAGACCCTTGAATAGTTAATTCTTAGGCAAACAGGGACAAGGAGAAACACAAGCACAGGGAACCAGGTGTCAGGCACCACTGTAGATGCTAGTTTTGAAGGAGATTTCAGGAATGTGAGTGGGTTTGCATATGCTATTTTATTTATTCCTCTCAACTACCATACGGGGTTATTTCAGATGAGGATGCTGAGCCTCAGAAAGGTGAATTAACTTGCCAAGGGTGATGGTGGATCTGGGATTAGAAAGTAGCTATGTCTAACTTCAAAGCCCACGCCAATACCATTACTGCTGAGAGAGGACTGAACACAGTATGTTTAGGGAAAAGGCAGAGGCAGGGAGGGCTGCAGCAGAAAGATAAGGTTAAGACACAGGAAAGTTAAGTAAGCTGGCTAACGTGGGAGCATGTGTTGTACAGCCATGAACACTAGACCAGAGACAACTGAACTTGGTCTTGTGGTTACAAAAGAGCCACTGAAAGTTTTGACTAAGGGAGTAACCAAAGTGACACCTTTGGGCAAAGACCAAATGGGATGGTGGTGAAAATGGGAGTTCTGGGTTCCTAAGCTAAAGAGATCGACAACAGTAAAGGAGGGCCACACAATATAGTGGAGTGAGAACTGGACTAAGAGTCAGACGCTTGGGTTTAAAAACCTAAATGAAAAGTTAGATGATAAAGTTATGGCTACATCAGGCAAGTCACATTCTCTCTCTGGACTTCTATTTCTCTTCATCCACAAATCGGTTGAAGTGAAAATTAATCTCTAAATGACCTCTAAAGCTTTGCTACTCAAAGTGTGGTCCACCAACCAGCAGCAAGGCATTGTCCAAAACCTTATGAGAAATGCAGAATCTCAGGCCCCATCAGAAGAATTAGATCTGTATTTAAACAAGATCCTCAGGTGATCTGTAAGCACAATAAAGTTTGAGACACTTCTCTAAAATTTTCAGACTCACCTCAACTCTGTCACTTCACAGGAAAAAACAAAAACAAAACACAAAACGTTCCCCTTTTCATTACATCTGTGCCCTTCTCCCACCTAACCTCCCCTCAGATTTGCCCACATCCAGGTCAAGGTCTTGGGAACACCAGCGGGATAGCGCCGCCCCCTTGTGGCCAAGATCAGCAAATGTACTTAATCTTACCACTCTCACCAGTAAAGGAGGGGGAGGGTTGGCGGAGGGGGTGAAGTCCAAGTCAGATTAGATAAGAGAATCACAACCACCCACAATGACCAGAAGCAACTGTCAGACAGAGCTCAGCCTGCATCATACCGTCACATTTCAAAGACCAGTTTTTATAAGCCCTAATAAAATGTGGTCTTAGTGGGAAACCTGGGCTCCATGCCAAGCTCTGCCCTTGTAACCTTCAAAAGAACTCACTCTGGCAGTTATTTTCAGACATTCAGCCCTTGCCTGAACTCTGCCAGCAAATTTGCAGTTTTCTAAGGAAACATTTTACTGTGTCAGTTCTTTCTCCTCCTGAGCCAAAATGTGTCTGATGCATACTCACCAATCCTCAACCTACTCTGTAGGCACTGAAATAAGATTAATACCTTTTCACACAACAGACCTTCAAACACTTGTGAACAACCACCATGCACCCCTGCCATCTTCCCTCAGCCATTTCCCAAATGACATATTCTGAAGTCCCTGCACCTCCTGTCACTTTCCGGTGGGCAAGTGAAGTGTGTCAACCACAGCAGAAACTCCAAATTCTAGGAGTGTTCTAACCAGAGCAGCAGAGCCACAGGACCACCCACCTCCCCATTCTGGGCCCTACACCTATATGCAGAAAGCCAAAGACCACCTCAGCTGATGTGAGGATACTGCTTTTCCTACTTATGTTGCTGCTCAGGCATCCCATACCTGTGTAGGCATATACTTCTTATTCAGTTTTATTTTTTAAGAAATATTTATTAGAGCCTGCTATGTCCTATGCACTGGAGAGCCAAAGATGAACCTGACCTGGTCCTGCCCTCACTGAGCTCTGGGTTATGGAGGGAACCCAATTCAAAGCCACCCATTACAGTCACTGAGAAACACCTTGATAGAGGTAAACAAAGACTTTTTTGGCCCATCTCATCAACCCCATGAAAATCTTCAACTCTCGGTTTTCTGGGCTCAGTTTTCCTCATTTCAAGCTCCAAGTGAAAAAACAAAAAAAGGAAAATATCTAAATGGTCCTTTTTGCAGTCCCAGTTGGATTGGACATTTCCTTCTGGCAAACCCAAGGTGCTGGAGGCTCCCACTTCATTCTGAATGTCCTCTCTCTCCAATTAGTGCTCACCACATGTGCACATGCAGCAGCCAAGCAGCTGCACACTAACAGAAATTCTAGCAAGTCAGGAAACTTGAGTTTTAGTCCTGTGGCTCTGAGGCTAACTGACTGTGTGATGTTGAACAAATCATATAATTTCCCTGAGCTGTAATTTCCACACGCATAAAATGGAGCAGTTGGATTAGATCTCCATGGGTCTATGTGTACAGCGAGAGCTCCTCAGAGACAGCATCACCCCTTACTCCTCTCGGGAGCCACCACCTGGCAAATACCAGGCACACACTAGGTGCTCAAATGTTCACTGAATGCGTGTATGAATAAATGATGATTATTAGAGCAACATGAATCATGGAATCGATCGACAAATATTTCTGAATGTCTGCTAAGTACACTGTAGAGTGGGGAGGCCAAATAACTGTGGCAGAATGGTATTTTCTCCCAACTTTCCCCTTACCTCGTTCCTGGAGGGGGTGGTCTTGGTAAATCAGATGGACTGTGCTGGCACAAAAAATGTTCTGGACATGAGCTCTAGTAGTTGTCCATATTAAGAGGAAAGTCTGCTTGTCTTGGGGTTGTTTTATATCAACGGACCTGAGGGACCAAAAGCCCCCTCCCATGGTACAGAGGACCCGACACCCCACCCCAAGTCCATGGAGGGGAAAACCAGACAGAGTGAATGGATAGGGAGCTGGGACTTGGAGAGAGCAGAGAAGTAAACAGACTGGGAGACCTGGAGGAAGGTCTGAGGAGTTCCCTGATCCTGAGCAGCCTCAGAGTGGACTAATGGCAATTCAATGGAAAAAGTAAAGCACCCCCATCAGGTTCCATGTGTACGTGTGATCATTTATAAGTAAAATCTTCTTTCTGGTAATGGACTGCATTTTCACAGGCTTTCTAACACATTAGGCCTAGTTAAAGCATTACAAAAATGTCATTCCATTCAACAAACATTTATAAAGTACTCCCAAGTACCAGGCCCTACGTAAGTTCAGGAACACAAAAAAGAACAAAAACCAGCCCATGCCCTCAATGATACCCCACAATTAGCTCCATGCTCCTTCTCTGCACTGCCCTCTTCTCTGCCTTCCACCAACCCAAACCTACCCCACCCTCGAGTCCCAGCCCAAGTTCCACTGACCCAGAGTCCCTTGAGTTACTCTGAGTCCACAGTGAACTCCTGTCACTTCTGAAATTTAGTTCCACTTACATTTCAAGATTTTATGAGGGATATGTCATCTTCCAAGTTACTCTTGAGCCTCCTGAGGACAGAGACCATTGCTAGAATTTTCCAGAGAGATGTCACACCAGTGGTTTGTATCAGACCAAGCTCACAACAAACTCAAGTCTCCAACTCCAGGACAATCTCGACTGCTGAGCACAGTGCCTGGCCCCCTGCAGTGCTTTATAAACCTTGTGTAACAAAGTCTACAATCACCTCTCTAATGTGTCAACAGGCAGGGATAATCCGAACATTGAGAGTTTAAGAAGGACCTAATAAAAATCAAAAAGGGTGTGATCATGCCTTGCCTCTTCCCCCCTCTTAGGTGAAACAAAGTCACACCACCTCTTCTCACTGCCTGCAGGCTGCTGGGGAGGACTTCCTTGTTAACTGTCCCCTCCGTCCCAACAAATATCACCCAGCACTCAAATGCAGCTCTTGTATTTCCTTAAGCATGTTTCCTAAAGTCTCTGGAATATAAGTAGAATTGAGTAAGTGCTGATGTTCTGTAATCTTAATGTCCACTCTAAGTCGTATTACCTCCTTCTTTTGCCCTGGGCTATTTCCAAACAAGGTCTGGAGCTAGGAGCCCCAGCAGCCTGGGCAAACGCTCTGAAAGGGCACCTTCCCTCCTGTGGTTCCTGTTTCTCAAACCCTGTCTCTTAGACCTGATGCTCTGGAGATCTTCCACCAACTCAGTTCCCTGTCCTTTAGGCTGGAGCAGCTAAGCCACAGGCCCCTCCTGACGAACAACAAGGAGGCCTGATGTGACCCACTGCTCCAGGGGCAGTGTTTTGGGCAAGAGAGAATAGCCTCTCCTCCTTTATCCTCTCTGCTTCCCACCTCATGTGGCCAGAGAATTGGATAATATTGTCAACAGAGTGAGGATAGGGCCACTTCCCAAACAACACTACTATTGCCGATATTGTGCCAAGGATGGGAGTGGGGAGGACAAAGAGGAAACAGATCATGTCGTCCTCTCTTTTGCCAACACTTATACTCACTTTCCTGCCAGACATTAAGCTAGAAAGTGTCACTACAAGGTATAAGGAAATCCAAGCACGCAAAAAGACTTGGGGAAGAAATCATAACACAATATGGGGTAGGGAGGCGGGAAGCAGGAGGGGAGGGAACAAGTGTCGCTGCCAGGTTATCAGTCACCTTCTTATGTTCTTAAGAATGCTTCATTTCTGTTGTTTGGCCAGTTGCACCTCCCAGATTCCTGTAAAGCACATGGTCCAACGTATTACTTAACAAGGCTATAGTCACTTCAGTATTCTCCCCTCTAATGGGAATACCGGCCTGGGATTAAAGCACAGACCACCAATCCAAGTACGGAGGCCTGAGCCATCCCAAGAAGTGGGCAGCCTCAAACTGGGAAGCTTCCACACACTCTTCAAGCAACTTAGAGCAGCACCAACAGTCACCATGAAAGTTCTAATCTCTTCCCTCCTTCTGTTGCTGCCACTAATGCTGACATAGGTGCTCTCTAGCAGCCAAGTCTAGGTAAATAAGGTTAATTTTCTATAAACGGGAAGAAGGAGGGAGAAAAGATGGCAAAAAACATGCATTGAAATGTAGCCTCTTTTAGCTACAGGGATTTGGGGCACACTAGCCTATCTCAGTACTCATTTCCTCATTTACTAAAAGGAGAAAACTGTACTTACATCAAAGAGTGTTGTGAGAGTTAAATGAGATAGTGTATATGAAAATGTCTGAAACTGTAGCTGGCAAAAATAAAATACTGGCTTAACAAAGATTTACTCCCTTACCCTATCCCCAATCCCTTTTCCGGAAGAGTAATGAATTTCCCCAAGACCCACCTTGGTGGTGGTGGTGTAAAGCTGTTGAAAGCAATCATACCTTCCTAGAAGATAAGGAAGTCCTTGCTTTTATTCCTTATAGGTCACCAGCATGCCACCCACAATTTTTAATGCTATTTAATGATTAAGTAAGAACTAGAAAAATGCTAGTTTTCCATATTTGAAGCTTTAGCCATACTAAGCTCAGTTGTAACAGCTCACCTTTTGGGAAGTTGACCTTTGGTTAGGGGTTCCCAATGGGCTCCAGTTTCAGTACAGCTCAAGTGGCCCAGCCCTTAGCAGAACAACCAAGCAGAAGAGACCTCATCCCCATGTACGTATGGTACTTGACAGAACCATCTCCTCAAGGGCTACTTTGAGGTGAAATAGCTTTATTACATCCTCAGCATTAATTCAGTGCTTAAAATCAGAGGTTCACCATACTCCAACTCAATATCAAACCTCCTCTCCCTTGTAGAGAAGAGCTCTCTGGAAGCTGCTGGGCCCCAGAGCCCTAGGGTCTAGACCACTTTTCCAGAAAGGAAAGCTTTTCCATCACCATGACAGACACCAAGGCTAGAGTCCTCAGCCTGGATTCAAAGCTCTAACCATACTCTGCCTTTCCAGTCCACCTCCTCCACTCACTAACCAATGCTCTATGCTTCACCTAAACCAGACTGTTGGCTCTTCCCTGAACAGGTCTTGTGTTTTCCCACCAGCTCTACTTTGTTCACACACCCAGCTCAAAGCCACCTCCTCTCCACAGCCTCCCTTGATTCCTCCCACAACCAAATGTGAGCTCTCCCTCGTGTAGAAGTGCTTAGCCCTAACTTGACTCTCTCTCTGCACTTACCATAATCTGAGGTACTTACATACCTTATACTGAAGGCTTTGCTGTGCCCCTCCTACCTCCACCCCCTGCCCTTCTACACTGTAATCTCCTTGGTGGCACAATCTGGTGTATGGTTTCCATATCCCTCACATTATCCAGCACAGCACACAGTAAAATTTGCTAAGTGAAAGAATATATCCTCAGGTTTCTAAGTTCAAAATGTTGCCCTTGGAAAACTCTATACCCAGGATTGATAGCAGCTCTATTGACATTTCGGGCTGGATAACTCTTTGCTGTTGAGTGCTGTTCTGTGCATTGCAAGACGTTTAGCAGCATCTGCATGGTCTTTACTCACGGGATGCCAATAGCAGCCTCTCCGTGCCCCACCCTCCACCCGTTAGGAGAGCCAAAAATACCTCCAGACATCGCCAAATGTCCCCTGGAGGGGGAAACCGCTCCGCTGTTGACAACCACTGCCTTATATCAATAGTTCTCAAACTTGGCTACACGTTCAGATTTATCTAAACTGTTAGACTCAGCCTTGAAATCAGGGGAACTGAGATCCAAATCTGGCCTCTACCTCTTACTCTGCAGCCCTGGAGAAGCTGCTTAACATTTGGAGCCTCAGTTTTATCATCTTAAGATGAATAAAATACCACTTAGCACACAGAATTGTTGTAAAGATTAAATGGTCTATCATGTGCACCTAGTAGGGCTTAAATAAACAGACTGAGTAGCATTTCTCAGCAGATCCTAGAGCACAAGGACAATAGACTGGGGAAAGCTCGCCGTGCTGCCAGGTGGCGCGATTGCAAACCACATGGGATCCCAGGTGCCTGTTCAATTCTTGCAACATCCACTAAGTCTGGCTAGAGGAAATGACACCCCCATCTACTCCCAAAAACTAAAATTTGATCTACTTCATCTCTTAAAATAAATATATATTGCTCAATATGCTGTTCCCAGGAGAGAGGGGAAAAAATAGATGACAATACATGAGAATGTTAGGAAATAAATCACTTATAATAAGAGATTACTCCTTACTTATAATATTACTTATTAATTATACAATATCTTATAATAAAAGATGACATGTGTTACGCTATCCTATGTGGCAGGCACTGTTCTAAGCACTTCACACGTATTACCTCATTCTGTCCTCACAGAAATCTAATGTATTTTTCAATTTTTAAGTTTTCATTTTACAGACTTAAAAAATGTTGTAATATAATCAGAGTTCCAACATATACTTCATTTAGTTTTTTTCAAATAACATCTTACACGACCATAATACGATTATCAAAACCAGGAAATTAGTACTGATATGATACTATTAACTAATGTAGAAGTATTCAAATTTTGCTAATCATCCCATTAATGTCCTTTTTCTGGTCCAGAATTCAATCCAGGATCCTACACTGAATAAAGTTATGTCTCCTTGGTCTCCTCCAATCTAGGGTAGTTTCTCAGCCTTCCTTGTCTTTCATTACATTGACACTTTTGAAAAGAACTGGTCAGTTATTTTGTAGAATGTCCCTCAGTTTGGGTTTGTCTGATGTTTCCTCATGATTAAGTTCAGATTATGAATTTTTGGCAAAAATAGCACAGAAGTGATGTGTGCCTTCTTGGTGCCTTATCAAAAGGCTCATGAGATCAATAACTCTCATTACCAGTGATGTTAACTTTGAACGCTTGGTTAAGGTGCTGTCTGCCAGGTTTCTCTACTGCAAAGTTACTATTTTTCCCATGGTAACTAACAAGTATCTCGTGGAGAGATATTCTGAGACTATGCAAATAGCCTGTTTCTTCTCATCGTATTTTTGCCCATTGATTTTTAAAGTCCATTGATGGGGGCCAACCCGGTGGCACAGCAGTTAAGTGCACACATTCCGCTTCGGTGGCCTGGGGTTTGCCAGCTCAGATCCTGGGCGCAGACCTACTCACCACTCATCAAGCCATGCTGAGGTGGCATCCCACATAGAGGAACTAGAAGAACCAACAACTAGGATATGTAACTATGTACTGGGGCTTTGGGGAGAAAAAAGAAAATGAGGAATATTGGCAACAGATGTTAGCTCAAGGCCAATCTTCCTCAAAAAAAATAAAACAAAAAAAATGAAGTCCGTTGATGATTCTTGCCTACAACAAGTATTACTATGGTATTAGCCAAATGGTGATTTTCTATTTCCATTATTCCTTCTATATTTATCAATTGGGATTCTAATATAAGAAAAAGTTCTTCCTTCTCTCCCATTTATTTATTCAATTATTTATTTATAGAAGTAAAGGTTCATAAATATTTGTGGATGATTATCCATTACTATCATTATTTATTATGCTGCCCATATTGTCTCAAAATTGGCCAGTGAGAGCTCCTCCAAGTTGGCTTCTGTGTCACTTTGACATATCACTTGCATAGCAGTTCCTGACTTTCTGACACCACAAGAAGTTCCAGGCTCATCTTGTACAAAATTTACTGCCCCAGCCCTGGAATCAGACATTTCTCCAAGCAACTCTGGTTCCTTTCATGGGACAATGGTATTCACAAACCATAACACTAGGTATTGCCCATTGCTACTAGGTGCTATTGCGTCTAGGCCTTCTAGTGGACAGAGCTAGGAAACAGATGTATGCGTACACACACTAACGCGCTACATTAGCCCTGTTTTACAAATCAGGTAAATGAGGCATAGAAAGGTTAAGCAACTTGTCCAAAATCACAAAGCTAATATGTAGAGGAACTGGGAAGTCAAAACAATGATAGATCTACCACAAGTCCTAATAAGTGGATCGAACTTCTTTACACATACAAGTCAGCAGAAAGCAAGAAGCCTAACATTCCAGCATAGACCCTTTCTTTGGGAAAAAACTAGAAGTCTGCAAAATAACCACAAAAACCATCATGTACTGAATACTTACTTGGGCACTGAGCACCAGGGCACTCACAGTAGCTCATTTACTCCTAACTCTGCAAAGTGGATACTATTACCCTCATTTTATAAATCAGAGAACCAAAGACCAAAGAAGCTAAGTGACTTGTCCAAGACTACAGAGTTAAGCGACAGAAAAAGTAGTTGAGCCCAAGTCTGTCTGGATATAAAGTCCATGCTTATTCCACTGTATCAGTATTTTCCAAATTTGATTTTAGGTAGAACACAAATTAGCTTTTACTTTAATAGTTATATGTTTATTTGAAGGCATGTTAAAAAAAAATCTAACCATATATCAAACCCCTAATCTCACAGATAATATTGCATAAGATAGGCTGTTTAGTAAATTAAATTTAAAGAAAAAGTATTAAGTAAATAATAGTAGAAGTGGTACAAGCTATCGTAAAAATCATAAAGGTGGTCCTTAATGCCCGAGGGTTGGGAGACATTAGACTGTAGTAACGTGCAGCTTCATTGTCAGTTACACCATGAAACTAGGGTTATCAGAGCTGCAGAAAGAAAAACAGACTAAGAATCTTGGACCTGGGTTTTAGCTCCAGATGTGTCACCATTACCTTTGTGAACTTGGGCATTTCATTTACTCTGTCTGGGCCTCAGTTTCCTCATCTGAAAAAAAAAAAGAGATTGTGAATTAGTTAATTGGCACAACCCTTTTAAAAGCAATTTTGTAACGATATCAAGAAACATAAAGCTGTTCTTAACTCTTGACCCATTAATTTCACTTTGGGAATCTTGCCCAAGACAATTAATCCAACATTTGGAAAACAGTTCTAAGCACAAAGAAATTTATCAATATCCAAAAATAAAACAATCTAAATATTCGGCAATGGGAGAATAGTTAAATAATGTGGAGCACATATACTTGTTGGGAGTGTTATGCAGTCATGAAAAATGTTATGAAGGTCACATAGTAATATGCTTATAAAGTGAACAAAAAGAAATTTGTTCACGTGCCATGATTATCACCATATACAGAAAATCATATGCAGGAAATAGGCCAAAATACCAACAGTTGGTAAGAGTAAAGATTTCTTTATTTGTATTTTCCAAATTTTCCCTAAAATCATTAGATTACATTTAGAACGAAAAAAAACTTCTCAGTGAAGGAATTCAACTAAATAATCTCCAAGATTCCTTCTGGCCCTAATATTCTACAGCTTTCCTCTGGAACTAGAAGAGGTCAGGTGAGAGTAAACTATTAGAACAGTTGGGATGGCAGAGGCTATGTATGCCTGTTTAAACTACATTAACAGCACTCAAAACGGCACATGAGAACATTTGGAAACTAGCACTCAGGGAAATGATGCAACGCCCTCCATCTGTGCAGAAAGAGCACGAGTCTGGGAAATAGGAGACTGGGATTGGACCAGACAAACTATGAGGGCCCTCTCTAGACAACTTGTCCGTCCGCTTACTGAACAAACATTTACCAAGTACCTACCATGGGTCAGGAACCACGTAGCTGAATGACTACTGAGCCACTGGTTCAGTGTCTAATGAGGCAGAAAGATTTTTAGCTTGCCAGCGCTGCTATAACAGAATACCACAGACTGGGTGGCTTAAAGAACAGAAATTTATTTTCTCACAGTTCTGGAGGCCAAAAGTCCAAGATCAAGGTGTTGGCCATTTGGTTTCTTCTGAGGCCTCTCTCCTTGGCTTGCAGATGGCCACCTTCTTGCTATAGTCTCACAAAGGATTTTTCGTGTGTGCACATACATCCCTGGCGTCCCTGGCGTCTCTTTGTGTGTCCAAATCTCTTCTTCTTATAAGGACTCCAGTCAGATAAGGTCAGGGCCCACCATAACAGCCTCATTTTTGTGTGTGTGTGTGAGGAAGATCAGCCCTGAGATAACATCTGTTGCCAATCCTCCTCTTTTTCGCCAAGGAAGATTGGCCCTGGGCTAACATCCATGCCCATCTTCCTCTATTTTACATGGGATGCCACCACAACACGGCTTGACAAGTGGTATACTGGTGCGCACCCGGGATCCGAACCCGTGAACCCCAGGCCGCCGAAGCAGAGTGCACGAACTTAACCACTACACCACTGAGCCAGCCCGCTAACAGCCTCATTTTAACTCAATCACCTCTTTAAAGGCTCTCTCACCAAATACAGTGATTCTGAAGTACTGAGTGTTAGGGCATCAACATAATTTTGTAGGGACATAATTCAGTCCACAACAGATTTCAAACAACAAACCATAACTGTGCAATAACACAGCTGCATTCAAATACAATGAGGAACCATGTGAAGGCTGACAGGAAATATCAGAAACTACTCTACAGAGGAAGCATCATCTGGGCCTAGATCTAGCTCCAGACTCTCAAGTCTATAAACCATCATCCTTGATTGTCATAAAATATTTTAGGTACAACAAAATGGGAATAAGACAGCATCAGGTGATAAGACAGACCTGAATAGAAGCCAGAAGAGAAATGGATTTGTTCCAGAGGAACAAAGGTAAATACCATCCTCTTATACTTGAACTGGGATTATCAATTCAAATACAGCAAACTTGGAGGTCAGGTGAAGACTCTGACTAGTTTATGGGATAATCTGCTCCTTGCTCTCATTCCTTAAGTGATGAAGATTTTAATGTGTGTGTTGGGGGGTGGTGGTGGTGAGGTCTTGATTGACCCACACCTTTTGCCCTCTCTTCCATCCAGAAGCCATTGTCTCCACCTACCTCCAGCTAAGTTTTTCTTTAGGCCAGATTTAAACCTCAATTCCTTATCCATTTAAAATACTCCTCTCTTGAAATACCCTAAATCTCAAAACAAAAACAGAAGAGAAATGGAACTGCAGTGACCTAGGTAGCACAACGCTAGGGGACCATTTCTGTTGGTCCCTAACTTTCCCAGTGTCTAGAAGTGACCTGTTTCCTTCCAACAGGGGTCGCCAGAGACAACAGGGGCCCAGACCAGGCTTCTGGGAGGTGGCTCCAGGCAGGTGGCCAAGAATGTGAGTGCAAAGGCCACTAACTCAGCATCAACAACAGCAATGCACCATCATGATCCCAACACTCTCCCTTGAGTCCCTCTGAGACCAGTGCAGATGTCATCTGAGCTGACCTCACCCCTGCCCCTCTCCACCAGCCCACCACATGCAGCACCAATGCTTGTTTTCTTCCTGAGTCTCAGGCAAGCGCTGGACTCCTCCAAGGTCCAGGGGAGAGCTGGCTGAATCTCCGGCCGCCCCCTCCCCCGGATCTTTTTCCCCAAGAACTCAGAGCTGCCTTCCAAAAGCTTCCTGGATCTTATTCTCAATCTTATTTTACTCACACCTGAGACTGAAATCAGAGAGGAAAAATGGCTTACCAGAGGTAAAGCAGGCACTAAAAGGCAGACACCTAGGTCTTATTTCTCATTTTCTGGTCCCCCTAATGATATCTGATGCCCCCTCCAAATCTGCCCCCAAATTCTTACCAATACAGGTCAGGCAAAACAACTCAGAACTCCTGGGGCTCATATAACTGGGTATCTCCACTGCTCTGTGTTGCCCCTTTTCCCCACCCCACAGCAATAGGAAACAACAAAGGAAGGCAAGGAAGATGGCAAGTAAAGCTCTGCCCTACTCCCTACTCCCAAACATATTAACCCTCCGGTCTAACCAATAACCCCATTATTTCAGATTGGTTCCTGAGAGCCCCTAAAAGAAAACTCATGACAGTGCCTGGGCTGCCACAGAAGCAGTGTCCCTGTGATCATTTCAAGGGCAATGTGAAGAAAACCAGTAAGTTTCAAAAGAATGGCCTTCCCTAAACCAGAGTCCCTCTGTGGAATCAACCAGAGATGAAGCAGGGGTTGAGAACAGACAAGAGAAGTGAAATGAAGACCAGGAGAAGCACACATCTCAGCCTTTTCTACTCAATGTCCACTCCTGGGGAAACAGGAAGAGGAAGAAAAGCAGGACACGATTCTCCTAACATAAGAAAGGGTTAACCAAGTTCTTAGATTTTAGAGCACCATTGTTTATCAAAGTGCAGGGAGATGGGGCTGTGGGGGACCTGGTCATTGATCTCTGAAGATGACACCAGTGTCAGTGTCAAACAGAATTTGATTCTTCCCTAGACTACCAGTTTTTAAATGTCATATAAAAAGTAAATTGGCAAATGTTAAACTGATTCATATTATGATATTATCAAGAATGGGATAAATCAGGATCCCTATCACTGTTGATGGAAGTAAAATACAATTTGGTAGTACCTATCAAAAATTTAAATGCGTGTACCCTTTAACCCAGTAATCTCACTTCAAGAAATTTTTAGTATAGAATACTTGCATGGATACTCAAAGATATATCTACAAGAATATTAACTATAGCAGTATTTGTATTGACAAACAAATGGAAATAAACAATGTTCATCAAAAGCAAATTGGGCAATTGTACAGTTGTCAAAAATAATGAGGTATATCACTATGTGTTGATCAGAAAGATAGTCACAACATATTCAGTGAAAAAAAGATACAGACCCCTTCTTCACACGCTTCACTAAAATAAATTTCAAGTGGGTTAAAGATCTAAATTTGAAAGATAAATTTATAAGGGAATATAGGAGAATATATTCAAGACCTTGGGGTATGAAAGGATTTCCTAAATAAGATACAAAAAGTAAAAGCCATAAAAGAAAAGATTAACAAATCTGACTTCACTGAAATTACGAATTTTTGTCATCAAAAGAATAAAATGACAATCTAAAAGTAGGAGAGGATATCTGAAACTTATATAATTGAAAAAGGATTAATATTCAGAATATAGAAAGAATTCCTACAGATCAATGAAAGGAAGGCAGACAACACAACAGACAAATAGTCAAAAGACTTGAATAGGCACTTCAGAGACAAGGAAATCCAAACAGCTAACCAACATATGCAATGGCACTCAACCTTACCAGTAAGTGGGAAAATGTGATTTAAAACCAAACAGATATCACTATACATCATCATATTGGCAAAAATTTTAAAGTCTGACAGTACCAAATATTGGCAAAGAGTAGAACAGAGAAACTCTCGTATCCTGCTAATGGGAGTGTAAATTGGTAAATCACTTTGAAAAAATGCTGGCAGTTATCTATTCAAGTTTAAGCTTTGTGACCAAGAAATTCCACTCATATATTTTGAGGTATATACTCAAAAGCAATGCAGGCTGATGTATGCCAGGAGACATGTACAAAAATTTCATAGCAGCATTGCCCATAACTACCCCAAACTGAAAACTGAGCAATGAATGAATAAATGGTGGTGCATTTGAATATTATATCTCAAGGAGAATGAACAAACACTTAACATTGTAAATGAATTTTACAAACATAATGTTGAGTAAAAAAAAACCAAGACATGAGAGAATAGCTAGAGTATGATTTCGTATACGTCAAGTTCAAAAACAGGCTAAATTTAACTAAATTATTTAGGAATACATAAGTAGGTGGTAAAAAAATCAAGAAAAAAATTAAATGCTTACTATAAGAGTCAGGATTACCTGTGTGAGGGGGAGAGGGAGGATAGTGATCAGAAAAGGAGGGGGGTGGCTGGCAACATTCCATTTCTAGGTCTGAGTAGTCACTTCTTGAATATCTGCTTTATAACTATTTATTGAACTTCACATATGAGTTTTTATGGACTGCTGTAGATGTATAATATTTTGCAATAATGAAAGATTTGTTAAAGGTGCAGAGCACAGCAATATATATAGTATAATCTCATTTTTGTTTTTTAAAGTAAACAATTATGTTTACATACAAAAATATATGGAAGACTATGCAGCAAACTATTAACAGTAGTTAGCTCTGGGGAATGGGGAGTGGAATGGGGAATGGGGTGGGAGAACGTCCTGTTCCTTTTTCCTGGATGTATTTTTTTATTTTAATTTTTTTCCACTGAATGAGTCTTACTTTCATATTTTAAAAGCTCTCATAAAAATTAAATTTCTAAAATGTTTTTAACACTAATCTCTCCCCTTTATTTTCACCCTAGGGCACCAAAGGCACCACAGGAAGTCAAACAAGCACTCCAGAGGCTGCCAGAAATTTCTCAAACAATGTCAGCTAGCAAGCTTTGCTCTGTCTTTATAGGAGCTCTGAGAGCCCACTCTCCCAATGAAACATTCTCAGTCAAGAAGGCAGTGAGCACACCTAGAGGACGCTCTTCTCCCACCTCTAGGTCCCCTTCCCTGTCTCCACTCCAGTGGCCTCAAAAAGCATTTTCCCCAAGATTATTGCTCCCTCTAGTGACTTCTCTCCTCAGTCTTTTCCTGTGCCCTCCCCTTACCCAGGCTCAAGCTTAATTACCTGAAAGAAACCGGGAAACTACAGTTTCCTAGTTGGTCCCAACTGACCTAAAATACAAACAGGCAAGCATCAAACAGAAGTCAACATATATTTTTAAATGTAAATAGTCCAAATCATTTCTTTCCAATGGAGTCTGGCAACTCACACTCAATCCAGATGATCCACTTTACCCTCTTCACTCTAAACCCTACCCAGATTCTACACACAATTCTCCCCACACCACCCTCACTCTCTCTCCCTCCACTGCCCAACTATTTATTCTTTCACTCATTCAACAAACCTTTCTGGGGTAAGATCTAGGTGGGCAAAGAAAGCAGGTATAGCAATGAATCAGACACGGTCTTATAAAAGATAATATAGGTTAAAAAACAAACAAACAAACAATGACAACAACAACATGGCACAGTTTCCTGGCACATAGAATGCCTTTAGTATTTATGATTATCACCATCATCATCATTAATGGTCATTGTACTCTGTGAGTTTCCAATGTAGTAGAGAGGACATATATGCAGAACCATAGGTCAAGGCTAGAGAGATGGTGTGGAAGATCTCAAATGCCACTGAAAAGGGCTTCAAGCTGTAAAAATGGGAGGACTTCATGTTTTTTTTAACATGAGAGTGAAATGATCAAAGCAATAATATAAGGAAACTAAACTGGCCACCATTTGAAAGAATGAATAAAGAAGAAAAGATTATTACAACAGTTTAGAGACTGCCTCCCCCTTGGACCCTGTCATCAAACATCAGAAGGGGAGAAAACAAAAGGAACACTCATCCAGAATCTGGCTTCTGTCATCCCAAATGAAACAGAGGACTAAGTTGGGATGTTTGCCTTAGGAGACAAAACATTTTAACTGAGTGATGAGTGGGGCAGGCCCCTATTTATGACACAAGAGGACAAGCCCCTACCCTCTGGTAGGAGAGTGCTGGGCACACAGCCTGCCCCTAATGCAAGCCCTTTTATCAGTTCCCCTACATTTAAACCCAGCATATATGGGGTTAAAACCAAAAGCACTCATGCCCTTTCCCTGCTTCTTTAAGTTACATTCATATGTAAATATCAGTTTTTTAAATCTTTGTATGGTGAACTTCACAAGGCAGATAGAAGTTAAAAATTGTTAAAAACCCAGGTGGCCTCATGCTGGACTCATACTGAAGTTTTAGCTAACTATCAGTTCTTGAAGATTGTTATAGGGAAACTGATATCCAGAGACTATCAGGAAGCTGAAGCTTCTCAGACTCCAACTCCTTAGCTTCCTGGCACCAGAATCCACCCTCCACCACAGAGACAGACAACCAAGGACACCCACCTGCGGATTCCTTTATCTTGCCATCCTGCTCCCTGCAAACAGCCTCACAAGGCCAAATGCAGGCTGGTGTGAAAGCGCCAACCTGCAAAGCCACAGGCTCCCCCTCCCTACAAGCAGCTGCACTCCTCACAACCTTTAAAACTCCTTGCCTCCCAACTTTTGGGGAGACTGGACGAATTTGAGGGCTCATTCTCTTCTCCCGGCTGACATCACCTGAAATAAAAACCCTTTCCTTGCCATAAGCTTGGCGTTCCAGTTTTATATGGCCCCTCTTGTGTGGTGGGTAAAGAACCTTTGTTTGTGTCTGGTAACACTCCTATTCCTAATCCCTCCTCCCACAGCAGGAGGCACAGAGTGCATCACTTGGCACAGGAGTGGGGGCCAGCAGTGGTTGGCCCACTTGCCAACTGCCTTAAAAAGGAAGACCAGGGACCTCCAAACGGAGGTGCCATCATGAGAAATCAATGAAGGATCTGTGACAAAAGGGGCGAGGGGGAGGAGAGTCAAAAGGATGAAGCCCAGGAGGTCAACATCTCCCTTAAGGGAAATAACAACAGTGGAGCCAGGTGCTGAGTCAGTATCTAGCCCTGACTGGGAACCTGAGCCACACCAGACACCAATCACCCAGCCAGAGCCTGGGCCAGAAAAGGCCCCCACAGCCCAGCCAGCATCTAAGACTCAATACTCAACAGCAGCCTGCACCACAGCAATCAGCTCCCACCCAAAGGGGGCCCTTCACTCAACAGAAAGCTGCCTCACAGCAGAGACCTGGGCCAGGAATAGAATCTAGAAGTCAACAGGAACCAGATTTGAGAGAGGGACCTGTAGCCCAGCCAGGACCTGGCCCAGGGGAGCCATCTCTAGCTCAACAAGAGGGCGGATCAACACCTCCACCCCAGCCTAGACTTGGGCCCCAAAAAGGACCACCTGCCCAGATAGAATCTATGTCCCAAGAGAGACCAGGACAGTCAGACTCTACTGCCCAGCAAACAGCTCCAGCCCAGGGAGCCAAATCCCAGCACGGATCTTTGACCGAGTGCAGATTTCTATCAGAACTGCAGCAGCGGTCCTCATAGCGACCGGCCTCAGAGTGGAAGACATGTTTTGAGTGGATCACAGATCTGGACTCAGAATCAGATGGAGGTCTCCACTAAGGACCGATCACCAGCCATGACGGGTGGGACAGTGGCCAAGGGAATGAAGCTGGCCTTCAAGGGCAAGCCTGGTTATGGAGTGACGTCAGGACATGGTGGGACATAGCACACGGGAAGAACAGCCAGCCAGAATCACAGACACTACCAGGACACAGGTGAGTCTGAGCCTGGGGGACCAGGAGCCTCCCAGGGACGGTCATTCATTCAGTCAGGGGTACTAAGGACCTCCAGTATGTCAGTTAGCTCGGGTGAGCTTAGCCCTGCCAGACAAAGATCCCCAGCCCCATTTGATGGATGAGGAAGCTGAGGCCTAGAGAAGAAGAGGCTGTGCCCGAGGCCAGGAAGTTAAGGAGCAGCGAGCCAGGATCCCAGCCAGGGTCGGACATCTTCCCCTGCACCAGGCTGCCCTCCATGGAGGATCGGGGGGAAATCACAGAGAAGTGGGAAAGGGCTCTGGGCTAGGGGCCAGGAAACCGGGGAAGCTGCCCTCCTGCCAGTATTCATCCACCCGTCCCCAAACCACCCAGCACAGCCCTGTGGCAGACAGTGCCACAGGCACCAGCAACACCAGGCTGACGTGGACCTTTACCATCGGGGGTTCCATCCGGACTGTGCAATCCTGAGCTCCCAGGAAAGACACTTGCTCCCCGCCAGGCTGCCCCCTCAGGGGAGTCCCAGGCCAGCCAGGCCTCATGGCTTTGGGGGTGTTCTCAAGAAGGGGAGCCTGGGAGAGGGGCTGTGGGGTCCGCCAAAGTCCCGGGCAAGGTGGGGGCTGGATGGAGAGTTGGGGGAGCGGAAGGGGAGGGTGACGGGCCCAAGACTCCGCGGGCCGCCAGCACTCCCCCCCCCTCCTCCGCAGCAGGCCGTGGGCCCCGGGGTGCAGCTCCAGCTCCGCTCAGGCCCCGACCCTCCTTCTCTAGACTCACAAGCCCCGCCATGCAGAGGGCAGGCGCCCGAGTTTCATCCGCGGAATGAGGGGTCCCTGTTGAAGGGGCCTGAGGGAAAACAGTGCAGCCCAATCCAGAAGCTGCGGGCGCTGTAGGGCCGCTCATCCGCAGGCCGGCAACGCTGGTCTCGGCCGAGGCCTGTGCCTCCCGGAAGGGCTGGGCGTCTCTCTCGGGGCTGAGGAGAAGACGGGAGCGGGTGTCTCTCTGGGCTGGTCGCCCGCTTTGGGAGGGCAGGGAGGAGCGTCGGGATGGAAAGAGAGGGTCCCAGGTCTGCTTTTTCCGGCGCTGAGGATGAAGAGCTGTTTCTCTAGGTTTCCAGAACCCAGTCTCAGGGGACACCCTCACCACAGCGCCGCGGCACCTGAGGCCGCCTCTCCTCAGGAGCCTGAGGCAGTTGACTGTGTGCGCATGCGCGAGCCTCCAGCCTCTTCTGTTTCCCGCCTTTTTCCAGGCACGCGCCCTCCCTCTACCTCAGTTCCTCCCTGCGTCCGGCCCAGGGCTTGGGGCTAGTGCGCTGGCGCCGACCATTCTCCCTCCCCTCCCTTCCATTCTCGAGGGAGGGAGAGGGCAGAGAAAAGAACTCTGAGAAAAAGCAATAGAACTAGGAGACCAGGGGCAGGGAGAAGGCGGGGCTTCCTCCTCCAATGGCTTGCAGGCAGAGCCGCGCCTCCAGTGCTGGCGCCCCGCTCTGGCTTTGAATCGCCCCAGGACTTGGCCTCCCTCTCCCCCACCCCTTGCCCCCAAGCAGAGGCTCAGCGGCGCCCTCCACGCCCCCTCCAGAGGGCGGGCGCAGTCGCGTTCTAGGGAATCCCTTCCTGGGAAGGTGAGTGGGAAGGCGAGGCTGAGAGCCAACACGTGAGAACATCTAGGCTTCCCGGCTGGGGTGACACAGCGAGACTCCCTACTAATCCTGCCAGAAGGACGCTTTTCGCTGTTTCCAGGGCTGCATTTTCGTTGGTCGCGGGCCCTTTAATGCCTTGAGTGGGCGGGGCCAGGCCGTAGGCCCTAGCGGTTGAGGGTGGGGCCCGGAGGTGGAGTGAGGCCCGGATTGCTCAGGGGGCGGGACCCAGAGAGGAGCGAGCCCAGGATTGGGTGGTGTGGTGACCCGGCGGTGGTGTGTAGCAAGGACTGGCCCTCGGGGCGGGGCCTGGCGGCTGGAATTGGCCCCCGCGCGGACACCGCGGAGAGTTGATGGAGTCCCACCGGGAAACGGGGCCCCACCTTCTGTTTCTCCAAGCACATCCACAGTGTGGAGTGAGGTCCAGTCATGCTGGCCGAGCCTCACCCGCCTCCTTCTCCCTCACCCCCCAGAACAGTGAGATGCTCAGCGGCCTGGCGAAGTCCGAGGGTCCGCGGAGCCTGGAGCTGAGCCACGCCTCCAGCAGGCACCCCACTCCCGGTCCCTGGTGGTGCATATCCACGGCGGCGGCTTCGTGGCCAGACCTCCAAATCCCGCGAGACCTACCTCAAGAGCTGGGCCCAGGAGCTGGGCGGCCCCATCCTCTCCATCGACTGCTCTCAGGCCGCCGCGGGCCCCTTACCCTGCGGGCTGCAGGTGTGCTTCTACCCCTAATGCTGGGCCATCAAGCACTACCCTCTCCGTGGAGAGCCCCACCCAGCCTCTTATTGCCACCCACTCCCGGTTCCTGCCCCAGCCTGTTTCAGCCCTCACCCCGTACTGCAGGGGGAGTGAGCCATCCAGTGGCTCAAGCCTCAGTGTCGCACACCAGCCTCCCCTTCCATCTCCTACCACCCAGCTCTCTGCCACCTTTTCGCCTCCCACCACCCATCCCACTCCTCCATCTCTGCCTCAGCGCTTTCCCCCACTGCCCCACTGCTCACTCCACCTTCTCTCTCAACCACTTCCTCCTTCTGCCTCCTGCTCCCCTACTTTAGCCCTGATGCTCCATCCCCTCCACCTCTCCCTCTCCTCTGACCTTTTCTTTCCTCCTCCTCTTTCTCCACCCCCTGCTGTCCTGCTCTGGCCCAGCTCCAGCCCATTCTTCCAGCTCCTCTGACCTCCCATTTCCACATCTTGGGAGTCACAGAGCACAATGGGGCCACACCTCAGGGCACAGGGCCTGTGGCCCTTCTGTGCTGTCAGCCTGATCCCTGGCCTTCCATCTCAAGGCCTCAGATGCCCCTCCCTCCTGAAATGGGCCCTTGGTCTCTCCTTTCCCATGCCTGTCCTCCTTGCTTCTAAGTTCCACCCTCCCAAGCTTCCGCAGAGCTTCCTGATCTCCAGGCCTCTCCATGTCCTAAGTCAGCCTGATCCTCTGACCACTGTCCTTCAAATGGGTCCAAATCCTTGCCTCAGTTTAGCAGTCTGTAAAATCAGTTGGCTAGACCTTGGGTTTGGGGCACCCATGCCCCACGTCTGAGAGCCCAGGGCTCCTGGCCCAGAGCTCAAGATCCTCCCTGCAAGGTGTGACCAAGCCCCCCTCCAAACCAGGCTCAACAGGTAAGGGGATATGCCTCTCAGGGGACAGTGTAGGCAGGAACCTCTGCTTCACTGTGTCCCTTTGGGCTGCAGCCTATGGGGTGCGGGTGCCAGATGGCATCATGGCAACCTACCCAGCCACAATGCTGCTGTATACTGCCTCTCCCTCACGCCTTCTGAGCCTCATGGACCCCCTGTTGCCCCTCAGCATGCTCTCCAAGTGTGTCAGCGCCTATGCTGGTAAGGCCTACACCCACAGAGCTGGGTCCTGGGGGTGCTTGGATGCCTGGGTCCTGCAGGGACAGGGGCTACAGCCCTGGCTTCTGGGTCTGAGGGAGGAGAGGCTGAGGAGAGGAATCTGAGACTCCTGCTGAAGCCATCAGATATTCTTGGGTCCCTAGGGACACAGATGCCTAAAGTTCTGGGTGTTGAGAAGGGGCCCAAAAAGAGAAGAGACCAACTCAAAGCCCCACATACACTCCACAGGTGGGGAGACAGAGGACCACTCTGACTCAGACAAGAGGGTGATGGGGCATGACGGGGCTGATGCAGTGGGACACAGCCCTGCTCTTCTAAGACCTCCGCCTGGGTGCCTTCTCTTGGCTCATCTCTTCCTGGAGCTGCACAGGCACAAGACCCACACCAGCTCGGTGCCCATGGCAGGTGAGTGAAGCCCTCCCCTCACGCACCCATCCAGAGTGGCCAGGAGGGACAGCCTGACACACCAGAAGTCCTGGGGGAAGAAAGGGTCTGTGCCCTGGGCACCCAAGGAAGCAGAGATCACCTTCCAGGTTCTGCCCCGTATCTATCCCTGGTCCCTACCACAAAGCCTTGATTTGCCACCACAGTCCACATCTGGAAACTCCAGGACTTCTGGCCCCCCAGGTCATCTCAGACTCCCAGGAACTATATGATTTAGCTTTCCAAACAGCCTCTCCCAGAAAAGCACCCTGGGAAATACTCAGATGGCCTGCCACATGTCCTAATTCTCAGTCCTCAGAATCCGGGCCAAATCCCTTGGACCCTCAGGTGGGAGTCCAGCCCTCCTAGATTCTCTCCAGACTTTTAACTGAGACCCATGAGGGTAATACTCCCCTCCATGGGTGGCCTAGGAGCTTGGGGTGGGAAGCTCAGTAGACTGGACAGACCTCGGGACATAGAGGAGGTTCCCAGCCTTGGGTGGGTAGCAGGACTCTCAGACAGATGAAAATCACACCCATCCAGGGATCCATTTTTTTCCCACCTTTTTCTAACATTTTAAGAACTTTAAAGCACAATGAACTCAACTTATTTTCTATCTGTAGCAAATCAACACTATTTTCTGTTAATAGGATTGTATGTTCAGAAGTAGATGCAGTTCCTATTCTTCAGAAAATTATTCCAATTGGATATGTTTTATTTAATTCAAGTTTTTAATTTTAGGATATTTAAATGGATGCAAATAAATAAACACAAAAACAAGTAAAAGGAAATTGAATTTTAGGCATGTGGACCATTGAGCACTGGGGATTTCCTTGTAGGATAAGGTGACAAGTGCAGCCTCTAGAGGCACACACGTCAGTCTAGCTCCTTACAGCACCAGGTACTCACTAGTTGCTGGGTGATGTGGGCAAATATCGGTATCTGTGAGCCTTGCTTTGCTCCTCTGTGAAATGGGTACAATAAGAGTACCTGCCTCATAAGGATGTTGTAAGGACTGTGTATACCTCTTTGTGTCAAGCACCCGGCACAATATCTAGTACACAGTAGGTGCTCTTAGAGCCCTGTGACTCTTGTCAACAGTTCTGTCCCAGTGACCCTCTGGGTCATGGTGCACTTATGTAGTTCTTCTCATATCATCTTGCATTTTACCTCCATGGATTTATGAAGACAAGTGAAAAAACTGAAAATGTAGGGTCCTGGCTCTAGTGGTAAGCAGCGTGGGTCTGATAAAATTAGTTTGTATCCCAACTGGAGCAAGAAGAACAGCTGTGCAATATGCAAAGAGAATCCTCCCAAGATGCACGTCCAGGTGAGAATCTGCAGCTGAGAGTTCTGGCAGGTGACCCTTTAGTTCATCACTCTCCAAGGTGGGAGCCACTGCCTACATGTGGCTACTGAGCACTTGAAATGGGACAAGTCCAAGTTGACATGGGCTGAAGTGTAAAACACACACTGGATTTCAAAGACTTAGAATGAAAAAAAGAGTGTAAAATATCTAATTAATAGTTTTGTGTTGGTTACATGTTGAAATTATAATATTTTGGATCAAATTAAATTAAATTCATCTGTTTATTTTTACTTTTTAAGTGTAGGGTATTAGTTTGCTACGGCCGCCATAACAAAGTCTCACTAACTGGGTGTCTTAGAACAAACAGTAATTTATTGTCTTACAGTCCTGGAGGCTGGACATCTGAGATCAGGGTGTCTACAGGGTCGGTTCCTTCTGAGGGCTGTGAGGAAACATCTTTCACCTCTAGAAAACAAATCAAACAACAAATACACAAACTCTTCAGTGACCTCCTACCACGCTCAGTCTAAAGCACAGACTCTTCATGTGGCCCCCAAGGCCCTACAGGATCTGGCCCCCAGGCTTCAGGCACACTGGCTGCTCCCAGTTTAGAGGGGAGGTGGTGTGGGTGTGAGTAGGGAGGGTGGGTCTCCAGGTCCTTTCAGTCCTTGGACTACATCCCCATTTCCATTAATTTTGTTGTAAGGTCATGAAGACTAAAATCTCCTGAGCATTTTCTCCAGTAAGACTCCTTTTGGTGTAACTATTTACACACACCAGCCCTGCCCAGGATCATTAGCAGGGACTGTTCCAACAGCTTGAAGAACTGGTTCCTAACTTTAGTCCAAAACAGAGCTGTCGATCTGGCTGCCCCAAAGAGTGTCAGAGTCTGTGATACATGCTTGTCTGAAATCCCCAGTGTGGGAGAATGGGGAATAGTAACTTAACTATGATCTTTTTCTGCTATTTTTTGAGGGAGTTCAGAGCTTCAGGTGATATTTTTACCTCCTAAGATTCCAGGAATTTCTACATAATTGATTACATAATACTTGAGTATTTTGGTTTAGTTTTATAGATTAGGATAAGGAGACCCGAACTGCAAATTGCCTGTAACCTACAATATGACCTATCCTAGTGGTAGAATCTCTCAACTTACTCTGTTTAGGAGGGCCGGCAGGTGCGTCAGAGGGGTGGGGGGCCAGCTGGGAGGAGGGAGGGCACCAGGGAGCTGGGTGCTGATGTCGAGGAAGGCAGTCTATACCCAACAGAGAACACATCTCTCTGCAGCAGCTGCACATACAGAGGGTTCTCTGGCCAGGCTGCCAGTGCCTTGGCCCTAATACCAACCTGTTCCGGCGTGTGTAATTTGCAGTCTGTGCCCCAAATGGGTGGCATTGAGGTTGATGGTGACATGAAGGGAAACCTATAATTCCAAACTCAAAGCCTGTCCTACAAAATAAGAAAATACCCACGCATTCTCTATTAAGACCCCAGAGCACACACTGCCCACATCTAAATTACCAGGAAGTTCTCTTATTTCCTGGGTTCCTCCCCCACAGGTCCACTTGCAGACACAAAGGGTGGCTCACAATTGTCCCTGCATCTCTCCTTTGTTCAGCTACTGCCACCTCCTGGCAGATGATTGATAATTAGGATGATGGAACTTGAGAGCCTTGTCCCTCAGCTGACCAGGAAGGCAGGACTCGGCCTCCAGACTGGTGGGGACTCGGGGGGGGGGGGCGGGCACTGACCATTCTGAAGACAGGGTATCGGGAAAGTTGGGCAGTCAAACAGAGCTGCCTAAGTGTGATGGGGACAGAGAGTTGATGTAGGACAGGGTCAGGGAAAAGAACTGAGGGGCCTCAGCCAGAAGATCTGAACTGGGAAGTACTTGAAACTTTGCAGGGAAAAGTCTGGATTCTCCAGAGGAAATGACTTAACTGCAGCAGCTAGAGGGCTGTACACTCCTGTCTGCCCACCATCTACTGCTCCTCTGTCCAGGAGTAATGACCTCTCCTCAAGTCCACTTGCCCAAACTCACCTGTGCCCCTTCACTGTCCAACTCTACATGAAGGGAGTCTGGGGTCCCTTTCCTGCGCTGCAGGGGTGGGGAAGGGAGGCCCAGTTCCCCACAGACAGCCTAGCAATGGTGTCCTGAGAGGTGGGGTCGGGCTGGACCTCACACTCCCCACTTCCTGGGTCCTGATCTGGAGTTGATGGTGAAGCCCAGACACCACCGGCTCCCTCAGGCCCTGAGAGAGGCTGTGCCACAGTGAATGATGCATCTTTCCTAATTCTTCTGGGGAAGAATCAGGCTCTTGAAATACCTGGGAGGATCCATCTCCTGCTGCAGCAGGCCCTGTCTGTAATATTCCATAGCAGCCCACCAAGGCCCACATGCACAAATCCTAAGAGACATGGCATTTGGAGCCGCAGGCTCATGGCCATTTCCCCCAGTGCCACACCAGGACAGGATCATCTGGGACCTGAGTGTCCAGCCTACACTACCCACTATGCCGGGAACCATCTCCCATACCAAAGACTTGGGCCCTGAGGTTGGTTCCAGGTCACCAGCCTATGCTGCCACATCCTCCAGTGGGAGGTTCTGCCCTGGGGACAATGATGTCTGTCCCAGGAGCTTCACTCAAAGCAAATCTAAAGAGTATTTGAGGGCCGGGGGTTGTGGCAGTAGAAACAACTGCACTTGTCTCAGGTGATGGAAAAGGTCCCCAGGAGCTCAAGGAGGAGCGTGAGTGCCCTCTAGTGGATGGTTCCTGCTGGAAGAAGAGCAAAAAGGGGCAGAGAGCAGACCTTGGACCTTGGGCTAAGGGCAGGTTCAGGTTCAGAAAGAGGCATATTTCGGGGTGATTATCTTATGGTTGCTTGTAGTTCACCATCTGGAAGACTGTGGTTTTTCAAAGGGTGTAACCACAAGTCAGAATGACACCACTGGGTCATACTGCAAAGTCAGATGATGAAAATTCTGTAGACATTGAAAAGGAAAAATACGTGATAACAAATCTATGTACAATGTCATTAGACAGTCTACTCTGATGTGCTTCCCATCTTAAGGAGCATCTTAGCAATAAATGCAAAGTCATTTTATCATTAGGAAAAAACATTAAGAAGACAATTATATCATAGGAGTTTATTTTCGGATTCGTACCTTGGCATCATTCCTTAAGTATGAATCTACACCCAAAGAATGGACTTCATCAGAGACTGTCCAGTGTCGAGGTCTCATTCCCAGCACCTGTGGGCTGAGAGTGCCCTGCCCCCAACCCGGGGACCCTCTCTGAAGCACAGGAGCCGTTGATGCTCCCTTGTTGGGGTGGGTGAGGGAGTCTCTTTAGTTCTTCACCATTCATCCACCCACTCACACACTCTGGGCAGAGTCCCTTTTCTATCTTTGATTTGATATTTTAATTACCAACCTCTATTTCTGTCTGTCATCCATCCAAACGTTGTGACAGGCCAAGAGGTGCCTTCTGCTGATGATTGTGAGGAAAAAGTTCTCAAAAACAGTTTCCTTCACCTACCTTAAACAACCTCCACTTCAGTGCCAAAATCGTTACCTAGAAGGATTTGGGCACTTTTTTTTGGTTTCAGATGCTTTCCAGCTCTTAGGGGAAAATGTGACTCTGTCCACAGGATGACCAGTAGAAATGGACAAAGACAAATCACATTAGTGTTCACAGAAGATCTATAGGAACTCATGAGAGCTTAAAATCCTACGAAAGCCAGAAAGAGAAAGACAAACAGTGCATGATTTCATTCATATGTGGAAGATAAACCAACGCACGGACAGATAGAACTGTTTGATGGTTACCAGGGGCTAGGGGGCTGGGGGGTGGGCACAAGGGGTAGAGGGATGCACTTATATGGTGACTAATAAACAATAATGTACAACAAAAATTTCACAATAAAAAAAAATTCCTATGAGAGTTCACACAAAATCGACAGTCCTGTGCTGAAACGTGGATCCTGGTCAGCTTTCACCATTTCCCTAAGTGATAAACTACAAAAGTGTTATTAACAATGAACTAGAAGAATAAAGCATCACAGTTATCGATAAAACTAAAATAGTTATTTGTTTTTCCTTAAAAGAGCATTCCAGTACATTATGTTCCTTTTCACAATGATGTAAGTTCCCTTCTGTCAACAGGCTACCTACAATTTTGTGACCTGGTAGAAATGACTACCCTTTTCCCTTTAAATCGCAAATACAGAACTAGAGGTGGCTCCTGGGCCCTCTCACAGATCCCACCATCTGTGACCAGCAGCAGGACAAACTGGGCTCGGCTTCCCTGGTCCTCAAGACAGTGGGGGTGCCCTGGGCTGTCCCTGCGCCCTGATGTCACCATATCCCCAGACACTGATGGTCGGTGCGGGGCCCACGGCCAGAGAGTCCAGTGCTCTCTTTGTGGCTCCATGCCAACCATCTCTAGAACCCTGCGCTCTTCACCACCAGCTGTGTCCACAGACATCAGGAAGTTCTGGAAGCGCATTACCTACTGGAAAGCACCAACCTCATGCGCAGCTCTCACAGGCAGCTCTTGGGCATGCCGAGACCCTGCAACCACTTGCCAAGATGCCACCAGACAGACCTGCCAGTGCCCACAGCTGGTGGTCCCTGAGGCTTGGAGGCACTTTCTCTGGAGCCAACGCAATCCTATCACCTGATGCTTCTCTCCGATGCCGGGAGCATCATGTGAGGTGAAGGGTTTGGTCGGCTGAACACCCGAGAGAGTCCAGACACCAGGGAGAGGGTGCTAGGATGGGAGGAGGACGTTGGACAAGAAACCAGAAGCGTGAGCAGGAGGCAGAGTCAGGACACAAGCCGCCATGAATAATCCCTGATAAGTGATGTGGACATCGAGTCCCTTCCTTGTGCTCAGGGGGGACTGAACAGAAGCCTCCACTCTGGCGACCATGTATGTGAGGATAAGATGGAAGCCAAGCCAAATATCCAGCCATCCCTGTCTGCACCCAGTAACAGAAGCTTAAGAAATACTCATTAAATGGATGAGGGAAACCACACAATGGAAGATTGTCACTCCTGAGTGACATTTGGGGATCAGAGCATGTTCCGTGTAGACACAGGGACACTGACGTCAGCATGGGAGGAGGCCAGCAAGTGCTCACGGTTGTCCTGGAGAGGCGTCTTTACTCCTTGTAGTGTCAGGAGGGAGGACAGGGCCTCCTAACACTGAGGGGTCAGATCCCCAGCCATCCCAGGAAATCACACTCCCTCCCCATCTCTACCTTGTGAGTGACTTCTCTCCCCAGACTCCCTGGGCCAGCTGCCTGTGGCCTTCTTCTTCTCACAGAGACCTGTCCTGGCACAAACTCTGGATCCTCCACCCCAAGTAAAGTTACCACCAGGGGAAAAGGGAGCCTAGCCATGACCTCAAAAGAATCATGGGGCAATTCCTCACCCCGAGGTTCGCCAGTCTGTGGAGACATCTGGCTCTGGTCCCCTGAAGACATCTCAGCAGCCCAAGGCATCTCAGTGAATGAGGGAAACTTCCCATGCAGGATGGGACAGGAGAACCAGGATTTGCATTAGCTTCCTTCTCAGAGGGACTGAGGGTCCCATGGGTGCCTCCTCTTTCCTAATAGAGGAAGCCACAGGATCCCCTGTTTGAGTCTCCACTGGAGCTGCTCTAGCTCCTGGGCCCTGTGGGGAGGCCTAGAGCAGAAGACAGACAGGAACACAGATGACTCAGATGCAATGCCCCAGTGCTGTGATGGGAGAAACCCAGACCATTCTGGGGACCAGCCCCCCAGGCCAGTTCCCTCTCCCAAAAGCAACAAGAGACCCCTCACTAGGTCCTTCCTTTGCAACCTCAGGGACAGAAAGCTCCTCTGAGGCAGCACATCCACCAGGCAGCACAGGACACTGGATCAGGATTCCTCTGGACATCGCCTGTCCTCTCCCTGGGCTCACCCAGCACTGGGTTGGAGTCAGGCAGCCTGGGGACCTGCAGTGACCAGGATCCAGTCTGACTGGCTCCTGCAACCCAGAGGTCAGAGCAAACCTCTGTCCAGGGCTCAGGACCAGCTCACACCTTTTGGAGCCTGGTCAACATCCCTGGTGCCTCCCCTGACATTGGCCGCAGGTCTCTTCATGCCCTCCAGGGGGCGATATCAAGACACACAGACAACACATGAAATTAACACATGAAAGTGGCTTTGGCTAAGGATGTGGAGAAGGAGCCTGCCTTTCATCCCTTGCTCAAACAGACCCTTCTGGTTCCTTCCTATCTTCCTGGAATGCCCCACCCATTCCTTCTAGGGGCATCAGAGCACCCTACTCTGTCAGGAGTCCCTTTGCAGCTCCCCACTCCCTGCCTGGCACCACCCATGGGGAAGGCAGAGTGACCACAGGAAAGGCAACCATGCAGAGCACGGAGGCCCCAGGATGGTCAAGGAGCACATGGACAGGCTCTGAGCCACAACTCAGCCAACAGACATGCAGAGGGGAGTGGTGTCCCTGAAAGCTTCCCCTGAGGACCAGGGAGCCCACAGCCACCTGACCTCCCACCACCCCGGTCCTCTCACCCAGGACACACAGGAAACCGCCCACTTCACACCTGGGAACTGCAGCTCCTTCTGACACACCCATACTGGCTGTCTGTCCCTGGAAGCAGAGGTCAGGTTGATGACACTGGAGATGGACGGCGGGTCCCCTCACCAGCGATCACTCAGCTTGCTCCTTTCTCACCCAAGAGTCGTCTCTGTGACCTTCCCGTTAAGAGTAAATCCAACCTTTCCAGAGCATTTGAAGACACTGGGAAGACCCTGGTGCCCAGATGGGTTTCTGTGTCACAAGCGGAAATAATCCCCCCAGGTTTGAGGATTCCTGGGTCTCTGTGTGGTGCTGACACACCCCCAGGCCAGGACACAGCAGAGGCCAATGCTGGGGTGAGTGGATCATCCTCTCAGGGAACAGGGTTCCCCATCAGCCTTGCTATTGAAAGTGTGCTCTGCAGGTCAGTGTGTTCAACATCACCTGAGAACTTGTTAGAGGCAGACTATTGGGTCCACCCTACATTTCTTGGGTCAGAATTCGCATTTTAACAGCATCTACAGACCGTTCCTGTGCACAGGAGATGAGGAGAGGCTGCCCCATCCCTCCCATCATGGGGTCTCAGCCTGGTAAGGCATTCATGTTACCAGGGCAGCTGCTAAAGTAGCATTTCTAAGGTGTCACCTGGGCATTCACAATCTTTATAAAGTTCCCCAGGTGATTCCGATGCACAGCAGGGGTGACATCCCTGTGATAAGAGTTCCTGATGTGGCCCCTGGCTCCTCCTCTGAATGGAAAAGCCAGAAGTGGATGAGAGAGGGGGAGTCCGACTGTGCACACCAATCAAGAATATGGGGATTGCCCAGGACAAGACACCCCAGGCTTGTGCTAGTCCAAACAAAGGGGTGTGTGTGTGTGTGTATGTGTGTGTGTGTTGACAGAGACCTCAGCAGTTCCCAGGAAACAGAAATACATGTAGAAGGGAAAGAGGAAGAAGAGGATAAGATGGCAGGAATGAGGGGAGGGAGAGGGAGGTCCTGGGCAGAGAACCTGCCCCCAGCCCCTGTGACTTGGAGAGGCACCCCTCCCCCTGGAAGGGGATCAGGAAGAGGGAGGAAGGACAGCAGAGCTGAAGCATCTGGGCAGCAGTGCCTGTGAGCATTTCTGGAATAGAAGCTCTTCTCACAGAGGGACACACAGAGCAGGCAGCAGACACCATGGAGCCCTCCTCAGTCCCTCCCACAGAGGGTACATCCCTTGGCAGGGGTTCCTGCTGGCAGGTGAGAGGGGGATATCCTATGAGGGCAGGCAGGAGATGGGAGAACAGAGACTGGCTGAGGTTCCTGGGGAGGACATGGTTCTGAGAGGAGACAGAGGACTTCTGTTTGGCCTTGAGGGGAGCAGACACAGGAGAAGGGTAAGATGGGGGAAGGGGACTCAGCCACAGGAACTTCTCATGATCTGGAAGTGGGGAGGGGCAGGAATATCTCAGTTGCTGTACCTTTCCAAGTTAGTCATCACACAATGATTTTTGAAAATTGATGATAATAATAATTTATTTGAGGATGACACTTGAGCCGGGCAGATGCTTGGGGAAGAGTATCGGGAACAGAGGAAATAATAAGTTCAGAGGGGCTGAAGTAATGGTGGTCATGCTGCTGACCTTGGCCAGTAGGACACACACACACACACACACACACACACACACACACACACACACAGACTCAGACTCCAAGTCTAAGAGATGAAGAGACCTGCTCAGAACCCAGGGCCTTATCTTTCCATCCCAATACATAGGTACAAATATTGATCTCTCTCTCTTCCCTCTTAGTCTCACTCTTAACCTTCTGGAACCTGCCCACCACTGCGCAACTCACTATTGAGTCGGTGTCGTCCAATACTGCTGCAGGGAAAGATATTCTTCTACTTCTCCACAATCTGCCTGGGAATCTCGCAGGCTATGTCTGGTACAACGGGACTACAGTCAAAACATCACATTTGCATTATATGTAATAGACATACAAGAAATAACCCCCGGGCCTGTATACAGTGGTTGAGAGATAATGTACCCCAACGGATCCCTGCTGTTCCAGAAGGTCACCCAGAAGGATACAGATTACTACACCCTACAGGTTATAAAGAAAAGTTTTCAAAATGTAGTACGAATTGTACAGCTCCACGTATATAGTGAGGGATTCCTCTCTGACCTCTGGGTGTTGGGTGGAGTGAATTCTACTTCACATACACAGGATTGAACAGGCCTGCACTGTGCTTACATCCCTGTCTGCACTATGTCTCATGTTGGGGTTTGAGCATTTAGGGCAGGACACAGACAGTGGAGACTTCATTTGTTTCCTGATGTGCTGGGGTCACTCCCACTGGAGTGTAAAGGAAGGACTTTGCCTTCTCACCCCCCACTCTACACGTGCAGCCAGCACATACTGACACTTGAGAAAGTCTGTGCTTTTTCCAGACATAGAGCAGGCAGCCTTAAGTTATCTGAGTGCTCTGATCCTCGTGTATTTCTCTTGAGATACACAAAGCTGCCTTATTCTTTTAAGGACTTGGGTTGGTTGAGAAGTGAGAGATGCCAACTCTGATTCAAGATTCGTGGGAGGAATCAAGGTACCACACAGGGCAATGTTCTCTGCTACCTGCACAGAGGAGTTACCCACAGCCGTCATCACAACTAGCAGCTCCAATGTCGTGGAGCACAAGGATCATATAGTGTTAATGTGAACCTGAGACTCAGAACACCACCTACATGTGGTCAATCAACAGTGAGAGCCTGGAAGTAATAGGTCATATGGTATTTCTGTGTTAAATGTTCTTAATAATCACCATACCATTTTCCACAGTAGCTGCACCATTTTACCTTCTTGTCAACAATGCACAAGGATTCCAGTTACTCCATATCCTCTCCAGCACCTGTTTTCTGTTTTTTGACAGTAGCCATTCTAATAGATATGAGTGGGTATGTCATTGTAGTGTTGATTTGAATGTCTATTCAAGGGCTTTGCCCACTTTTCAATCAAGTTATTTGGTTTTGTTGTTGTTGTTGAGTTTAGGAGTTCTTTGTGTATTCTGCATATTAACCCCTTATTGATATATAACTTGCAAATTATTTTCTCCCATTCCATAGGTCAACTTTCACTCTGTTGATTGTATCCTTTGATGAACAGAAGTTTTTTATTTTGACAAAGTCCAATTTATCTATTTTTTCTTTTTTTGCCTGTGTTCTTAGTCTCATATTCAAGAAATCGTTGCCAAATCCAATGTCATGAAGTGTTCCTCCTATATTTTCTTCTAAGAATTTTATAGTTTTATGTCTTACTTTCGGCTTTGATCCGTTTTCAGTTAATTTTTGTATATTGTGTAAGGTAATGGTCCAGCTTCATTCTTCTGCATATGGATATCCAGCTTTTCAACACTATTTGTCAAAAAGACTATCCTTTCTCCATTGAATGGTCTTGGCTCCCTTGTTGAAATCATCTGATCATATAATCGAAGCTTTATTTCTGGATTTCTCTTGTATTCCATGATGTATAAGTCTGTCATTATACCAGTGCCACACTATTTTGATTCTTTAGCTTTGTGGTAAGTTTTAAAATCAGGAAGTGTGAGTCCTCCAATTTTGTTCTCCTTTTTTAAGATTGTTTTAATTATTCAGTGTCCCTTGAGATTCCATATGAATTTGAGGTTGGAGTTTTGTATTTCTGCAAAAAAGTCACTGAGAGTTTGATAGGGATTTTATCCAATATGTCGAGAGTTTGGGGTATATAGGCATCTTAGCAATATTAATTCTTCTACTCTATGATCATGGATGTCTTTCCATTTATTTGTGTCTTCTTTAATTTCTTTCAAAATGTTTGGTAGTTTTCAGTGTATACATCTTTTACCTCCTTGGTTAAGTTTATTTCTAAGGATTTTCAACTTCTGATGCTATTGTAAATGGAATTGTTTTCTTAAAATATATTTGGGATTGTTCATTGTTATTGTATATAAATGTAACTGATTTTGAGTGTTGATTTTGTTTCTTACAACTTTGCTGAATTTATTAGTTCTAACAGTATTTTTGTCTGTGGGTGGACCTTTAGGGTTTTCTACATATAAAATTATGTCTTCTGCTAAAAGAGCTAATTTTTCCTCTTCCTTTCCAATTTGGATACATTTTATTTCTTCTTCTTGCCTCATTGTTCTGGCTAGGACTCCTGCATTATGTTGAATAGAAGTGGTGACAGCAGCATCCTTGTCTTCTCCGTGACTTAGAGGAAAATTTTCCGTGTTTCACCATTGCGTACTATGTTAGCTGTGGGCTTTTCATTTATCTTTGTCGTATTGAGTGGTTTCCTTCTATTCCTAACAGTGCCTGTCTTTTGTTAAAACTGTAACCACTTCTCTAGAGATTTCCTTCACTATGATATTCAATCCACAGCTCAGGAAATAAAAGTCCTGTTCAGAGTGAAGAAATCTTTAGCTAGAAGCTCTCCAGGACCTATGGCTGTGAAGACTGGGCAGGGCCATCCTCATTCCCTAATAAGTAATATTTAACAAGAAGTAAATGCTTTCCCAGTTTATGTAACATACCCTTGGCCCCAGACATGGATGGGGCTGGCAAGCCTGCCTTCCACAACACACACAGAAGTGTATTATAAGGAATGTGGCCTGATCTTTTTTGAAGTCAAAGAAAGTTCTAGGAAAAAATCAATCAAGTGCATGAGAGAAAAATTTCAGCTGATGATGAAGTTGTAGGGCATGTGAGAGGAGAAGAGTTTCCTGGTGCTGATACTACAGAGATGTGCAGGGGGACTGATCAAGGCTCAACCTGGGGTGATATGGGTGTCAAAGGGGGAGGTGCAGCCCTCACCTTACAGATCATCACCTGAACAAACACATTTGACCTTCTGCTGACGGTCAGGACCATCTTCTGGGTCACCTTTACAGGATTCACTGTGGCCCTGTGAGTGGCTGAGATCTCTGAGGAAGGAGCAGGGCCTACTCTCGGTCAGTCACCTGCTCTGTTTCTCCAGAGAACTAGTGGCACAGCCCTCCATCCAAGCCAGCAAGACCACAGTCAAAGAACATAAAGAAGCCATGGTCCTGACCTGCCTCACAAATGACTCTGGGATATCCATCCAGTGGTTCTTCAATGACCAGAGTCTCCAGCCCACAGAGAGGAGGAAGCTGTCAGACAACCGACCCTTACCAAAGACCCCATCAGAATGGAGGATGCCAGGGATTATCAGTGTGAGGTCTCCAACCCAGTCAGTGCCAGTAAAAGTGACCTCCTCAGGTTAGATGTGAAATATGAGTGATCCTCTTCCCCTCCTATACGTTGTTAAACTCTAAATAGAATCTTTTTCTTATCTGTAAAATGATGGTCATGATGTACTTTATTTATAGAGTTTTTGTGAATAGGCAATTGAAAAAGGTGGAATAATTGAGTCAATAAATGTTCAAATATGTGAACTGACATTGGCATTATTGTTGGCTTAAGGTCACATTCCACTCCAGATCCCAGCTCTTGTTGCTCTCCACTGTACCATCTCCTCAGTGGAAGGACGGGTAGCGGTCGTGGGATGAGGGGTGGGAGCCCATGATAAACTCTCAGGAATCACAGCTCTATCCCTCCTCCAGGGGGAGGTGTTGATGGTGCCTGGACTCTGATGTGGACAGTGAGAATAGGCACGGGAGGACACCCACGTGGATGGGAACACAGAGACGAAATGCACTTCACGCAATGCCATCTGCCTGCATCGTCCTGGTCAGAGGTGGGAGAAAAGGGTTTGGAGATCCCAGGCTTTAAGCAGAGACCCTGGGACATGGCACACCACTGAGTTAAGAGATAGTCTCGAGGGGGCTTCCACCTACATCTACAGACCCCAGCCCACCTCAGTGCACCCATGTGGCATCTCCCTGAAGGCAGTGTGTGAATCAGGGTCAAGAGTCTTCTTTAGGGAGAGGGAACTCCTGGGCTCAGACTCAGCAATAGAGGGGCACATGCAGGACAAGATCTCTCTCCACATGAGGTTCCACCGTCACCCCAGAAAGATGCACTCAGGCACATCTGCTCGTGAGGGACAGAAGCCCAGGCTGACTCATGCTAGAGGTGAGCTTCAAAGCCCTGAGACCTCCCCAACTCTCCGTGCCTACACCAGCCCCTATAGGCCTTGCCCTCTTCGGCCAGCAATCCCCTAGTCTCCAGGCTCCAGGGAATGGCCTTCACCCCTATCTCCAGGGATGTCCCTGTGTCCTGGAATCCTTGTGCTTCCACATGGCCCATCTCAGTATGCCAGGCCCTCAGTGCAGAGTGGGTCCTATACCACAGACCGGCTGAGGGGCCTCATTCAGAGAAGAAACAGCACTGAGGACCCCCAGGACAGGAGTACCTAATTTTGCCATCCAGGCAGGTGACTGAGTGAACACACAGGGTCACTCCTGTGGCTGAGCTCTCACTCTGTCCCTCAGGCCTCCCTGGAGAGGACCCAGGAATCTGACCGCATCTCTGAGGAGGGCTCTCGGGGAGGCAGTGTGAGGTCAGGAGGCTGTGATGCCGAGAGGTGGCCATGGAATTTGCTTGGTGGGATGGAGGGGTCGGGAGAGAGAAGCTCTCTCCCGACAACAGGGCAAGACCTGGGTTTAAGGATGCACAGGAGCAAAGAGGGGAGAGGTAGGTCTGAGGAAAGCAGCCCCCTCATCATCGAGGGTGATGGAGACGATAAGCTCTGAGGGAAGTGGCTACACTAGGTCCATCCGGGGCCCCGCTGGCTCTCCCTCCCAAGGGCATGTCCTAGGGACACTGTCCAAATAGAGGTGCCTTTGCTTCAGCCTGGCCCTGCAGGCACTGACTGACCCCTGCCTTCCCAGCTCAGGCCACTTTCTATGTCTTTCTCTGGCCCTGGCATGGCCAGGCCCCTCATTGACATAAGTTTAGGGAGGAGCTGAGGCCCTGGGACACATAACTGAGAGACACATCAGAAAATATCCCTCATCCACAAGACTGCGAAAGGGGGGATGTCTCCCCCCCGTGTTTTACAGGAGGTGCCTACCCCAGGTTGCCATGACTACTGCCCCCAGGCTATCTACAGAGAGTCCATCCTAGTCACCCTGGAGCCACAGTGAGACCCTGGGGTCCAGGCCCTGCTGGGGCAGCACAACCTGGGCAGAGGCTATGCCCAGGAGAGCTGATTCTCTGTGCATGGGAGACCGGGCCCCGTGGCTCTGCCTCAGTATGTTAAATACTTGGTACTGGATTAAAAATGTATTTTTACCAAAAGTTATGGGATGCAGCTAAAGTGCTGTTCCCAGGGAATTCATTACCTTAAATGCTCATACTAGAAGGGGTTGATTAAAAAGCAGTTATTCATCCAACTTAAGAAAGTGGAGAAAAACAAAGGGGAGAAGAAAAGAGATAATAGATTTACAAGTAGAATATAATAAAATAGAAGATAAATACAGAATCAAGAAGATCCACACACTCAAAATTACTTTTTTGAAAAGGTTTATAAATTTTTAATCCCTATGGAAAAATTCATCAACAAAATAATGCAGGAAGCACAAATAAGCCCTGTTCACAGTGGGACAGAGTGGACATAACTATAGCTGCATCAGGCTTGAAAAGCCCTTGAAAATCTTCATGGCAATAACGTTGATAATTTAGACAAAATTGACACCGTTCTTGGAAAATTAGAAATAGCAAAAACTAACTCTAGAAGAAATAGGAAACCTGACTTGTACCATAATCACCAAAGGAAATTTAAACAAGAGCTAAAATATTTTCATACAAACTGATACACACACACACACTCGTGCACACACACACATATCTGCACACATTTGTGCACATTCACAAAGAACACAGATGGCTTTAAAATGAATATGAATATCACTATAGAGGAAAAAATATGAATTTAGACCCTAACTCACACCATACAATAATCTTCTAAAAATTGATACAATTTGTTAAAATTAGAATTTCTGTTCTTCACAAGACACCAATTTTCTCTCTCTCATACATATACAAATTCTATATATGAGTGTTTTCGTATCATCTGACAAAGAGGCCACATCCAAAGTGCATAACAAAATCCTACAACAGCAATAAGGAAAAGACTGACGACCCAATTTTTTTAAATGGCTAAAAACTTTAAGACACTAAGCAATAGAACAGGGGGAAATGGCCAATAAGCATAAGTAAAGCTGAATTGGCTTTACTGTTTATTGGGGAAATCCAAATAAAAGCCATTATGAAATGTCATTTTAACCACAAAAGAAAGCCTAAAATTAAAAGGACTGACAATACCAGGAGTTGGAACATCTGACCATGTAAACATTGCTAGTGGGAGTATAACTTTGTTCAACTATCTGGAAGGAGAATCCAAAATTTATATATATTTTAGAAGATGTTACAGCAAATGCAATGATATCTACCCCAAGGAAATGAGTTAGATACATGAAAATACATGTATAAGAATATTCATATCAGTGTTATTGAGAAGAGCCAAAATGGACAATCCAAATGTCCAACAGCACAATGGATAAATATTCTGGAGTATTCAAACAAAGGAATATTATACAACACAGAAAAAGGAATGGATTACTGCTGCACACAACAACATGGATAAATCCACATGCACAGACTTGAATGAAAGTAGTCAAATGCAGAAGAGAAAATAAAGAATGATTCTACTCACATAAAGCTCCCAAACAGGCAAAACAATTCCCTGGTGCTAGAGGTCAGAAAGGAAGTGACATCGGGGGTCTTATCGGAAGGGAGGCGCATGAGAGCATTTCCTGGTGCGGGCAGTGTTCTGGACACTGGTTTCGTGGGCACACACATAAGCAGAAATTTGTTGCACTGTTCACGTTACTTTACAAACAAAGGAGTGTAAAATGCCTTGAGGCTAAACAAACAAGAAATAGCCACAAAACAATCAAAGACCAGTTCATTCCAACCTTACACAACTCTTCCAGAGAATAGGAAAAGTAAAGAACACTCATTAGCTCATTTTATGTGGCAGTATAACCCTCTTATCAGAACCAGACCGAGAAAGAATGAGGAAGTAAAAGTGCAGGCCCTTCTCATGAACAGAGATGAAAAATCACTAAACAAAATGCTAACAAAATGAATCAGGATTACCAAGTTGAGTTAGTTCCCCAGGAATGCAAGGTGGGTTTAACAGTCAAATATCAACCATTGCCTTTTGCCACATTAACAGAATAACTTGAAAATAATTTATAATGATGAGAAGAGAAGCAAAATGGCCTTTGATGAAATTCTCCATCTGCTCAGATTGACAATCCGGAAACCAACGGCAAACTCTGAGCGGAGGGAAGGTCCTCAGCCTGATGACGGTATCTACGAACCTGCAGCAAGCACCATGCTTACTGGAAAATCACTGAGAGCATCACTCACGTCAGGAGTGAGGCAAGGCTGTCTGTGTTCACCACCTGGACTCCGGGCCCTGGGCATTAGCCCTCCTACAGAGGCTCTCCGTTGGCCACACACATGGGGACAGCTCAAGGACAAGGACAGAGCCACAGTTGGGGCTGGTGAGCAGAAGCCCTCTTGGGGTCAGAGCATCCTGAATAGACCTGGGCCTGAGGGAGGGCAGCTCCCCTGAATGGGAGAACCAAGCTCATGGCTACAACCTCAGACCTCAGCGGGAGAAGCTGGTGTCCTGGGCCTTCCCTAGGGGCGACTCTGAGGGACCTCCGGCCTGTGACACATAGAGGTTTCCTGATAAAGGGGACACCCGTAGATACTCTTCTTGTGGCAGATAGGGAGAAAACAAGGAAAACATGCCAAGCCTCCTATTGTGTGGCCCGGAACTGACCCAGATCTCCCCCTGCAGTCCATCAGCCTGAGTGAGTCATACAGCTAATCTGGAGATAATGGGGGAGTGGGGGTGCACATGCTCCTCTTGTAGTGGGAGCAAATGCAAGGTCACACACAAAGGGTGTGGATGTTTCAGTCTACTATGGGGAGGGCAGGGACAGTTAAGAGGAGTGATCCAACCCTTAAATGACTCACAGTCATTTCCCCCAGTGCCCACACATGGTGAGGCAGGGGCACATTTGGGCCCTGAGTGTCCAGTCTTCATTGCCCACTGTGCCTGGAACCATCTCCCTCCCCAATGACTTGGGCCCTGGGGTTGGTTCCAGGTCACCAGTCCATGCTGCCACATCTTCCAATGGGTGGTACCTCCCTGTCTGTCCTAGGAGTTTCACCCAGAGAAAATTTAGAGTATTTGAAGGTTGAAAGTTGTGGCAGTAAAAACATTTGCATTTGTCTCAGGTGATGGAAAAGGTCCCCAGGAGCTCCAGGAGGAGTGTGCGTGCCCTCTAGTGGATGGTTCCTGCTGGAAGAAGAGAAAAAAGAGCCAAGAGAGCTGAGGGATTAGGGCTGACCTTGGACAAAGGGCACGTTCAGGTTCACAAAAACTAGAACCAAAAATGCAAGATGAGGGGGGACTGCAGGTGGGGGGTATGTTGGGAGAGATGGGAAAGAGCAGGGTGAGGGGTTGCCTTCTGGGAGAGCTGGGGGAAGGGCGCACAGCAGGGCTGTCACTCTCACCACTGACACTGGGGCTGATAATTCTTGCTGGGAGCTGTCTTCTGGACTGTAGGACGATTAGCAGCAGCCCAGGCCTCTACCCACTAGATGCCAGTAGAACTCTCTACCCCCTAGTGTAAGAACATTTTCTCCTGACATTGCTATATGTTCTTGGGAAAGGGGAGAGGAGGGGCTACAACTGCCCCATGTTTAGAACCACTCATCTATACTAATCTCTAATATCAACTAACCAAATGAAACCCCATACCTCTTGCTGTGTGAATAAGAGAAGAAACAGACATTTCTGATATCTATCAAAAATTACTTTTAAGGAATCATAAGTTGATTTATCAGTGGAAGGCATATGTAGAGGTGATTAACTTATGGCTGCCACTATCTCACCAGCTGGAAGACTGGTTTTCATAGGGTGTAGCCACAAGTCAGAATGACACCACTGGGTTATACTGCAGTCAGGTGATGAAAGTTCTGTTGACACTGGGATGAAAAAAATACATAACAAATCTACATGCAATGTCATTAGACAGTCTCCTCTGATGTTCTTACCACCTTATGAGGCAATGAATGAAAACTCATTTCTATCATTAGGAAAAATTATCTTATTGAGAAGAAAATTATATCATAGGGGTTTCTCTTTATTTTCAGAATCATATACCTTAGCATCATTCTTTAAGTATGAATCTACACTCCGAAATTGGACTTTGTCAGAGACTGGCCTGTGTCAGGGTCTCATTCCCAGCACCTGTGGGCTGACAGCACACCGCTCCCCAATCTGGGACCCCTCTCTGAAGCATGAGAGTCTTTGATGGGGGGAGGGAGTTCCTTGTAGTGTCCTCACCATTCATCCATCAACTCTCACACTCTCAGCAGAATCTCTTGTCCACTCTTGGATTTGATACCTAAATCACCAACCTCTATTTCTCTCCTTCATCCATACAACATTGTGACAGGCCAAGGAGGTGCCTTCTGCTCATGATTGTGAGGAAAAAGTTCTCAAAAACAGTTGCCTTCACCTACATTGAACAGACCTCCACTTGAGTGCCATCATCATTATCAAGAAGGATTTGGACATATATTTTTTTTCAAGTAGTCAGATGCTTTCCAACTCTTAGTGAAAATTGTGACTCTCTCCACGGGCATGACCAGCAGAAATGGACAAAGAGAAATCACATTCGTGTTCACAGAGAAGGTGATCTGTATGAACGCATGAAAGCTTAATATCACAGCAGAGTCCACATAAAATTGCCAGTGTGTGGTGGTTAAATTCACATGCTCTGCTTTGGTGGCCTGGAGTTTAGATCCTGGGCACAGATCTACGCACCACTCGTCAACCATGCTGTGGCAGCATCCCATATACAAAATAGAGGAGGATTGGCACAGATGTTAGCTCACGGACAATCTTCCTCAAGCAAAAAGAGGAAGACTGGCAACAGATTTTAGCTCAGGACCCATCTTCCTCACACGCACACACACACAAAATATCATAGGAGAGTCCACATAAAATCCACATTCCTGTGCTGAAACACAGACACGGTCAGCTTTCACCATTTCCTTAAGAGGTAGACTATAAAAAGTGACATCAATAATGAACTAGAAGAATAAAACATGCATCACGGTTACTGATAAAACTAAGTTCTTTGTCCTTGAAAGAGCATTCCAGCACATTATCCTCATTCTTACCACGCAGAAAGGGAATGCCTTTTCATCAGTATGTGTTCCCCACCATCGTAAAGTCGCTGGCTATCTATAATTTCATAACATGGTAGAAAGTATTATCCTTTCTTCCTTTAAATCTCAAATACAAGACTAGAGGCAGCTCCTGGGCCTTTTTTCCAAGATCCAACCACCTGCAACCAGCTGCAGATGAGCAGAGGCCTGAGTTTCCCTGGTTCTCAGCAGAGGTTTGTCTCTATGATGCCTCTGTGCTCAAGATGTCCACTGTGTCACGTGTCGGTGGGGCACCAGCCTGGAGGATCCGTAGCACCATCATACAGCCACAATGCCAGCTATCACCAGAACCCTGCGTGCCTCACTTGAGCTGCCTCCAAGAACTTAGGGAGCTTCTGGAAGCTGAATCCCTGCTCACAGGCACCCAACTCGCCGCCTGCTTCTCTAGGGCAGCTGCCTGTGTGCACCCAAACCAGCACCACACCCAGCATACGCACCGTTGTTACTGGACACAAACACATGTTTGTTTGTTCGTCACAAAGTAGGGCCAATAACTGAAACATCAGGCTTGTAGCAAGGAAAGAGGTTTACTATCAAAAGGCAGCTGTGCAAGGAGATGGGAGTTAAAAGTCAGATTCACCTCCTTGAAGGGCAAAAGGTAAGGGTTTTTATCTGGGGTTTTAGGTAGGGGAGGAGGAGCATGTGGCCTTGCTGATTGGCACCTTCCCACCAGCCTGCATTTGGCCTTGAAGACTGAATCTTGACATCTTGACGTCTGGACCTTGAATTTCTGGGAAAGACAGCTCACTCACATACTAAGGAGGGACAGAAAAACATGGTTAGTTTTGAACAACAGTTGATTAACAACTGCAGTTAGCAAAGTTTATCTTAAAGTTTTTACTTAAGGGAAGATTTTTTAACCATTAGTTCTTGGTTTCATTCCCCCACTGTCAGTTGTTCATTCCAAAATCTTGTGGGATTAAGGGCGTCATCTCAAATCTGGCTACTGCCGGCTGAATGGAGGCATCCTAAGGGGATCACGGAACGGAACAACTAGACCTGTCTGGTAAAATGACTTTTAGTGGGTTTTTTTGGTAGGGTCTTTACAAGGCATTGTAGTAACATATGTTGTAACTTTACGTATAAGTTGTACCAACAATAGACATCACAACAGAGACAAATACCAACAAAGATTACAGTAATCAGAATTATCAGTAACTTTTTCCCCACCAGGTCATCCCTGAACCCCCAAACCAGGAAGCACTGATGATGTCATCACAGGTTCGGGTATCTTTTGAGTGGTTTACATAGAAATAGGCATGTTATCATGGTGATCTCTCTTAAGTTTATATCAAGCTTTTGTTTGCAGGGCTTCAGGAACAAGGGTGTTTTCAGTTTTCACTGATTGGAAATGAAAAGGACAAGAAAAAATTGACAACCTTACTTTGGAGATTTGTAGCCAGATATTTCAGGAGACTAGAAGAATTTAGGACCTAGTCCAGTTTACAGGTAGAAAACAAAACCTTAAAGACAGTTAACAGAACCAAAATCCAATATCCACAAATGTGTATTATAATTTTTATTGAAACATAACTTTTCTCTCTAAAATCACCCTCATTTTTACAAAAGACAGCCAAATTAAGACTCATTGGTTAGTAAAGTAAGTCTAGTTTTAATAAACTTGGCCCAATTATTTACATAAGTACAGCAATAATAACAATCGATCAAATAGGCTCTTTTAAATCTGCTTTGCTGGAACTTTTTATAAGAAATCTCATATTGAACTTTAAGGGCCTCTCAAGGCCAGGAAAATCAGGCCAAGGACATGGCATCAGACTCTGCCTGCAATACCTAGGGATTTGGGTGAATTCCTCTTTTCTCAAGGTCCCCAAAATGTCCTGAGATTCTCTGCACCTGCCAGAGAAGTGACATTATTTACTCACCTGGTAAGGTTTCTGGGAATCCTGTAAGCAAGGTACCAGGCTAATATTTCCAAGCGGCTTTATTCCATAAGTCAACATTTGTCCCTTAGCTTTCTTGTCATATCTGAGTTGGCATGTTTTTCTCAAGTATGAGATTCCAGTCAAAACCTTTGTAATGTAACCAATGTTTCCAATTGTGTCCTGCTATAAGGAGAATAGATTCTTATTGAACTTATGTAAATAACTATATTGCCATGAAAATAAGAATACTTATTCAAGAGTTTTTAAATTCTAGAGGGATCATATAGGGAGAAAAAGATAAATGTTTCATTTAATTCCGTTTACAAATTGCTATAAGTCATTGTTCCTTAAGAGAAAAAGATTTCCTTAAATCTAGAAAAACAAAACATTTAAAAGATCACCAATATTTTAAACAAAAAGTCATAAAATTATAATTATCCTCTTCAATTTATTTAGTCCTATGTAATTAATTTTTAATCTTGATCTTCTATTAGCAGTTTTAAGAGGCCATCAGTTTCTCCATTACAGTTCTGTGATTTTTATTCACCCAGCTGAGTTTCATTATCTGAAAGTTTATCAGAGACCTTCATTCTAGAGCAAGTGTCAGAGATCTTTCCATGAACCTCTCTGAAGATGAAACATATTTGCAAAAACATCAGAGTAAAACAACAACTGCCTGCAAATGACAAAATACTCAAAGTGGCAATTGACAAAGAAACTTGGCTATTTCTGTGACATACAACACTTTGAGATAATAACTAGAATTATGACTGACAACCAGGACAGATCAGAATTTTAGGAGTGTTATATAATTTTAAGTACTTACATTAATAACACTTACCTATATAATCTAAGAAGGTTTATTGTCACTTATTTGACAATGCTTTTTACGTAATTTAACATACCAAATAACTTTAATCTCTTTCTCTTTGTAGAAAGAGAGAACAAATTTTTTGAGAAGTCTCAGGGCTTATTGGAAATGCTCAAAGTTTCCTTTTTAAGTTAAAAGAAAGACTTTAATTTGGGGGGAAGTTCATCAAAAATATCAAAAGGTTTTAAAACACTTGGTCAAATAGGAAACAATGCTTAGTTATCCATTCAATCACGGTGACAACAGAAGATGCAAAGGCAAACAGAGAGTTAAAACAGTCAAAAAAACCTTAAGGGAGAGAATTTGGTCCTTTTGAACAGAGGAAATTATTTTAACAAAACATAGATTTTCTATCTGTTAGGTAAACTTACTCAAAGGTAAAGAAAAACATTTTATAACCCCTTTATCAAGAACAGACCAAAGTTCAAGAAAATTATCTTTTTAAGAGAGAAAGCCAAATTCAAATTTTGTACCTGCTTACTTTTGATATTGAAACATTTATTTAATTAAATTTATTTCAATCTTAGCCAACTTGACCATACACAAAACTCCTCAGGGTTTTACTTCCACAAACCTTCTGTCACTTATTTTTTACATTCAGAATTTGTCTCATGATTTCTTTCCTATTTTCTTTCCTAGTACTTTAGGACAAATTTATCTTTTTAAATAAAACAAACAAAAATATCTCTATTATTTATACCTTCTTTACTGAAAACATGCATTTTACTTTCCTTGTATGCAGACTTTCTAGAAATACGTTTTCTCATAGAAAATTTCTCAGCATGAACAAAACAGTTTTATCAATAAACTCAAGCATCTTTCAGTTTCTATGAGTTAAAAAACCAAAGGCAGACAAATCTATGCTTAGTCATCAATTTATAATATTTTCTTTTATGGGGGAAATGACCTACATACCAAACAAATTTTTATCATTTAACTTAACTTAGTAAAACTCTAAAGTTTTAAATTACCGAAAAAGATTTGGAAGGTATTTTTCAAGCATATATATTATAAAACATAATTATTGTTTGGAAAGTATTTTTCAAGCATACATATTATAACACAGAACAAAAACTCTTACCTATTTTCATCTTCCTAAATCATTCATTTTCAACAATTATGTTTAGATTACTCATAAAAACTTCATGTGACATTAAAGCATTTAGCCATCATCTTGAGTTGTTTTAAGTACATACATCATAGCACACAATTATTGTTAAAAAGTTCCCCCAAACCTTTATCCTTATTACATCCCTTTAGTTTACCTGTTCCCAATGATTATATTTAGATTGCCTACAAAACCCTCATGAGACATCAGAAAAAATCAGCTATTGTTCTAGGTTATTATTTTTTGCTGACAAATTTTGTAACAGAGATAACATGTTTGTACCATATCCAATGCTGATAACTCTGAAAACGTATTTATTTTAACCAACCAACAAATTTAAACAAGCTTTTATTTACCAAAGATAATTTTATATCATGTTAAATAACTGTCTTTTGGAAGCTTTTGTATATTAATCAAAGACTGCAGTGCATTGTGAGAGGGTTCGTTTCGAGAGCAGGGCTGCTGACATCCCCCACTCTGGCATGTTTAATTATTTAATTGTTTTCTTTTAAAGAGGCAGTAAAGCATTCCTGGTTTCATTGACACACCTCAAAAGAGTAAAACAGGCTTCCTACTGGTTGTTTAAATTTATAGCCAGCTTTTTCCAATTTTATTTGCAAATACTCCAGTTTGGGTAAACTGAAATTGCCCATTTTGGCCGTTTTCTATCTGGAGTCTAAGAAATATTGTGGCCATATGTTGTTACAAAAGAAAACTATCTTCTTCTTGGGCATGAGCTCATAGGTGAAGTCAGCCTACTTAGCCAAAAGGTGGCCCAGATGGCTTTTCTTAGGGACAAATGGAGTTCCCCCCATTTCAGAATTACAACCATACAGACACTCAGACACAGATAGGATCCAAAACAGAACAGACAGTCAGACGGGGATCCCAAACACAACAGACATTCAGGCGGGATCCCAAACAGAACACACAGTCAGATGGGATCCCAAACAAAACAGACAGGCGCACCCAACAGATTCTGGGTAGTCCTATACTATGTTTCTTGTTAGTCAGCACCCAGACTGAGATGGGGATACTCCACCAGGATGTCCCCTGCAAGAGACAGGGAGTTCATGCGAGGCCGGGCCAAAGCAACTTACCCTACTCCAGACTGAGCCCGTCAACTCACCAGAAGCAAAAACAAACAAATCTAGAGCCTGTTTCCTTACCACAAGAAATGTGTCTAGGGCCAGCAGTGCCAGGTCAGACAGAAAGTACTGGGGACAGTCCCTAGGACAAATCACCTAGGGCGCTGCTGGACTGCTTCCCAGGAAATCCCGGTCATGCTCAGGGCAGTGGAGCCATGGGCAAGGAGCCTCCTGGCTGGCTCACCAAATCGTTATGGAACACAAACACAGGTTTGTTTACCAGTCTCGCAGTATGGCCAATAACTGAAATGTCAGGCTTGTGGCAAGGAAAGCGGTTTACTATCAAATGGCAGCCAGACGAGGAGATGGGAGTTAGAACTCAGATCCACCTACTCGAAGGGAAAAAGGTAGAGATTTTCACATGCGAGGGTTTTAGGTAGGAGAGGAGGAGCACGTGGCCTTGCTGGTTGGCACCTTCCCACCAGCCTTCGTTTGGCCTTGAAGACTGAATCTTGATGTCTGGACCCTGAATTTCTGGGAAAGACAGCTCACTCATATACTAAGGAGCGACAGAAAGACCTGGTTAGTTTTGAACAACAGTTGATTACATTGAATATGCACAGCTGCAGTTAGCAAAGTTTATCTCAAAGTTTTTGCTCTAGGGAAGATTTTTTAACCCCTTAGTTCTCAGTTTCACCATGAGCACTGTTCCCACCTGGACCCCACAACCACCAGCCAAGATGCGGTGGGCCTGGGAAGTGCCAATCCCTACGTGTGGTGCTCATCTAGGCTTAGAGGCACTTTCCCATAAGGAAGCCCTGTTTCCAATACCTGGCCCTTCTCTCCGATGTCCAGAGAATTACCTGAGGCATAGGGTTTGGTCTGCTTGGCAATGGAGAGTGGTATGGAGCCTGGGTACTTCACGATCACTCTTCTGAGTGCAGAGAGGCCCCTCCATATCCCCACATAGGCACCCAGCTCTTCAAGGCGTCCACCATCGGAGGAGAGCCCAGACCCAAGTACCTGGGAGACTGTCTGAGGCCTCAGGCAATGAGAAAGGGAGACCAACCGAGGTTTGCAAAGAACTGCTCTTCTTTAAGAGCTGGGTAGTGAGAGTAGGAGACAGAACTAGGGAGAGACTAAGCCCCAGATGGGAAATAGGACAGTCTCTTCCTTGTGCCCAGGCGAGAACTCTACACAAAAGCTTCTGCTTCCATCTGAGAGAATGAGACAGGGCTTGATATTCAGCTGTCCCTGTCTGCTGACCCTCTGCTTTGAGGACAGCACCAGACTGGGACCCATATCCTCAGCTAGTTGAGGAATCCAAATCCAGGGCCCTGGGCCTTACCTCTGTCCATAGCAGAGGCCACCTGTGGGGCCATTTTCCACTGAGGACACCTACCTGCTGGGTCCCCCTGTTAAGAGTTGAGGTCTTCCAGGCCCCTTTGGAGATTCAAGTCCTAACTTCTTTCACCCTGCTGGTCCTTGCATCTCACTGCCATGGGTCATTGACCACCTCAGGCCACCACAAACGGGTCCCGCTGACAGGGCTCTCAAGCTCCCAGACTCCGTGGCCTTCTCCTGTGGAGTCCAACAAGCAAAGACTTTTGTTTGGAATGCTGAGATCCCAACTCCCCACAATCCTGCTCCCCACCTCCTGCACACACCCTGGTCCCCCCATATTGAATCCACTCTGGGCCCCACCAACAGAAGATTGGGGCCCCCTTGTAGTCCCAGACCAGTCACAGCTATAGCACAGCCCAGACCCCCCCATCCCTCTCAATACCTCAGCCCCAATTTTTGCTAACCACAAGGGCATCACACCCACAAGAAGCAGCATGTGTTCCTGTCATCCCCACTCCAATTCAAACCTGAGCTACATCACCTTCTTCCACTATTGTGATTCAAGCACTCCCAGATTTCTGGCTCAGCCATCAAGGAGCTAGTGGTCACCATGGGAGATTCTGGAGCCTCTCTTCCAAGGAGATGGAGGCCCAAGACCACAGAGGACCCAGGAGGAGGCCAGGCAGGTTCCCTTTGGACATGAACTACCCTGCTCTCCACACTGGAGAGACAGTGCTCCTATCAAATCCTTTGTCTCCTGCCTGAACACCCACTCTTTCCTGCCTTTGCCCCGAGTAGCATAATTGCCAGGAAGTCATGCTTCCTTCCCCACCTCCCCCATTTGTCCAGTGTGTAGATATGGATTTGTTCTCACATAAAATATTAAGAGGTTGCTTTATTATCATGGATATTGCCATATTCTTTCTTGTTAAAACTCATATAGGAAGATGTTTGTCTGCAGAAGGATTTCCAACTTTGGAACTACTCACATTTTGGACCAGATCATTCTTGGTTATAGGCCATTGTCCTGTGCACTATAGGCTTATTGGTATCCAGTAGATACCATTAGTTCACCCAGAGGTCTGACAACAAAAAATACCTCCAGACATTGCCAAATATCTCTGGGAGGAAAACTCAATATAGTTGAGAACCACCGAACTAGACTAAATATTTTTTTAAAGGCTAAAACTAAAAGAAGATAATGATTAATGAAAAAAACAAGATAGACGTTAGGTGTGTCACAATGCCATTTGAATAAATACTAAATTATATTTGGAGCACAATAGGGAAGATCAGAAACCAGGTAGGAGGTCCTTTGGACACTTTGCATGTTCTGTTCTTTGCATCCAAAGCATTTTTAAATACTGTTCAAACATGAATCTCATGGATTTCCCTCATTATAGAGTCAGAAAATACTGCCATAAACTAAACTAGGTCACTTCTCCAATGGAGCTCACTTTCTAAAAGGTGTAAAGACAAAAGATAACCACGTAAATAATTATATACTATGTCAGTTGAGGATATGGGCTATACAGAAAAATAATATCAATTGATTCATTTCTTCTGAGGAGCTGACACTGGCAATTGGGTGGGAAATTCCTTGTTATGTGGGACATCCTGAGCCTCTTACGACATTTATTTTCTCTCACCCCACATTCCTAGTTCTGGAAGACCTAGAAAGTCCCTGACAGAGCCAAAATACACCCCCCAAACACACACACACATACACACACATTTCCAAATGCTCTCTGAGTGGGGGGCAGTGCCATCCCCAGCTGAGAACAGCTTTTAAATATTTAATGTTTATTTCCAGGCTTTTTGACCTTCTCTAAGGGAGTAGGGAGCTGAATAGGGAGTTTCCAGGGAAAGTGAACAGGTCTGTGACCCACTGGGGATCACCTGGAAAGGATCTGAATAAAGAGGATCTTTCCCATCATTTGCACTTTTTCTGCTCATGGAAATTTTCTCTTAGCAGAAATTCACCTCAAACTCCAGGTACATTCTTTCCTAGGGCACACAGGGAAAATATTATGTCTAAATTATCCCAAAACCATCACTATTTCCTGGAAAACAAGAATTATGGTGGCGGAATGCGGTGGGGACAATATTAACAGGAAATGGTGAGATTCACAAGAGCCTCTGCCCAGCCAGGAGAGCACTGGGCTATTCTCAAACCATGGACAGCTCCCAGCCTCTTTCCATTTGCACAGGCAGGTAGAGACAGGAAAAAAGAAAATGGGGCCAGCTGATGTCCACACAAATATGAGCAAGGAAAGAGCAACCATAGGTGATGGACTCCTCATGGATGTAATTTCTACTTGCCCCCTTCCCCTGGTGTCCTGAGCACTCCTGCCCTCTTCACCCCAAGAGCTGGGGAAAAGGCACACATAAAAACCATCAACTCTTCCAAAATGCCACCATCTGTTTCATCTCATCTTCCCCCATGTGCTCCCTGTCACCTGCTCCTTGTCATCCCATTTCCACATACACAGCCCCTCATAACTCTTGGTCCACCTAGACTTGCTCCTGCTTCCCTGCATCCCACACAGTCACCGTGTGGAATGCCCTCGCCCCTTTCTCCATGACCCTGTTCCTTCCCCTTCTTTACAGTCAACCTCATTGGTCATCTTGCCACCAGTTTATCTCAACGTCCACTGGTGGACCCAATGAGCCTCCTCTGACTCTTCTCCTTTGTTGTGACAACATGCTCAGGAGCAGTTACCTATGCTCATCTCATGTGTCCTATAGATCCCTAAGTTCCCAAGAGACCGGCAGGATGAGCCTAGTCCTGGTTCTCAACAGACCCTTCACTCCCACACAAGGGCCTGAAAGGAAAATGGTTATAGGTGTTCAGAGAATGAATAAAGGAAAGAAAGATGGATAACTGGGTGACACCTGCATCTGCTCCCATGTAGTCACTACAAGAGTGCTGCGGAGGTGCAGAAATGGACATTCATGTACACTCCCAGTGGTGCACTGGTGCCAGTTTTATACAAGGCAATGTATAGGTTCCTCTCCTAAATTTTTTGTTTTGAGATAAAGTTCACATAAGCTAAAATTCACCATTTTAAACATTTGTAAGTGTGGCGCCAGGGGAATGTGGCACATCTGGTCTTACCAGAGTTCTACTGTGCTGCAGGATAGACCCGGGGTCCCAAGAGTCCTGCATTGACTGTCCTTGTGTGCAAGAGGTCAGAGCGCATCTCTGCCCAGGGATTGGTGTCCAGAGCACTAATCTGAACGCTGGTCAGACAATTGGTCCCAAGCTTGACAGAGGGTACAGGTCCCCTCATATTCTCTGGAGGGTGACATCGGGACACACAAAGGTGTCTGTCTCACATACAGTCACACACACCATATATCACACACCACATGCACAGAACTGATAGACTCACTTGACCTACAAATGTCCTCATGTACCCTGAGCATGGAGTCAAGGAGGAGAGTGACCACCATCCTTAGACAAAATGATAGATGTGCCTTTGCTGGAAAAATGTCCCTCTTTTCAGGAGAAGTGACATCGTGTCCCAGTGTGCAGCTCCCAAGGAGAGCTGTGCTGAAGAGACATGGGTCCCATCTGATGGGGTCGAGGTGAGTCTCCTGTAAGTGCAAACACTGCAGAGTTCCTTCTCCTTGCTCTTTCCCCCCTCATAGACCTGCCCAAGGAGCCTCAGCACGTTTTTCCCTGCTGGGACCAACATGAGCATCATGACTGGGGCAGGCTGTGCTGATTCTCACATGGAACCCTTTGTTGTCTTCTGTTCTCAGAAACTTGTGGGGTAATGGGGCCCTTCTTCAGACCAGGCTCCCCTCTGTCTCCCTCCTCCTCTGCTTAGGGGGAGACAGAGGGCAACCTCTCATCAGCAAATGAGTCTCCCTTCTCATCCTCATCCTTCATTTCCCTTGCACGGCATTCTCCTGCACTCATCTAAAAGGATGACTTTTCCATAGGACTTTGACCAAGGCAACCCCAGACACCCAGCACTTCCACCAACTCTGTCACGTGAGCCCAGGGAACAGCTGGGAGTAAAGGCTCCAAGGGCACCCACATCCTCCATCATCTACCTCCTTGCACTGAGATTTCTGTCACCTAAGCCCAAGTTCCCTTCAAGTCCAAAGGCTCAGCACAAAGGACCTCACACTCCCCCCAAGGCATAGAACATTCCCAAGGAAACAGACATCCTCAGAGAGAGGACTCTCCAGACTGACCAGAAGGCGATGTCCATGGGCAATTCCTCACCTGGCTCACTCCCCTCAGCTACTCCAGAGGCACTTGGGGCTCTGTGTGGGGTATTCTCTCTCTCCTATGGGATTCCATGGGCTGGGAAAGCTCAAGGCCTTTTCAGAGAAAAATACCTCCAAGTCCTTCCCACTCAATTCACCAGGGCACTGCTAAGTTTTACGTCTATGTCTGTCTATCCTGACAGAACCATGAGGTCTCTGCATCAGAGAATAGACCATTTACTCAGAGACAGAGGAAAAGCTACAAAGCGTAGGGAGATTGGTGTGGATTTATCATTTAATACTTGTTCACCCACTCTGGGAGAGTTAAGAGGACACACATTTCACCATGACTGTGAGATATGAATTTGTAAGGGAGCCCCAGCATCCTTGAAGAGCTCTCTGATGGCTTTTCTCTGTAGGACAGAAATTACAGTGGGAACTTCCGCCACTGAATGGGGAAACCTAAACACAATGGGGGTAACTGGGTCCTGAGGTATCAGGGCCAAGAGATGGCATTTAATCACCAAAGGCAAGGTCACCATAGTGACCGTGGTCACCATAATGGACAGCAGAGTCAAAGCAGCAATCAGAATAGTGTGATTTATAGAGACCAATGGCATTGGCTAGTTGATCATGGTGTTCCTAGAAATAAAATGGATGGGAAATCTACCAAATTCTTACTTGATCTACATAAGCAGAAGAGGTCTAGGTCAAGTTAATGGAAGTTTAACTTGAATTATAGAAACAGACTGTTACAGTTCCTCAATCAATTCCCAGACTTGAGCTAGTTTAAAGACTCAAAACACCTTGAATAAAGAGGAGGCTCAGTCCCCTTGAGGATGATCCACTGTACTGCCAAAAATGTATACTGTTAATCTTTCTCCGAGGCTTCCTCTGAAAGACCCATGGCCTTTTACTAGGGTGATTGTGCACTGGGGAAAAGGAAACAATCAGACTTCTGGGGGCTTGCTGAACACAGGCTCTGAGCTGACACTAATTGCAGGAGACCAAAAATGTCATGGTGGCCCACCAGTCAGAGTAGGGTCTTATTGGAGGTCATGTGGTCAATGGAGTTTAACTCAAGTTTATCTCACAGTGGGCCCCGAAGCCAGCGTGTGGTTATTTCTTCAGTTCTGGAACGCATTATTGGAATATATATACTCAACAGCTGGCAGAATCCCCACATTGGTTCCCTGATCTGTGGAGTGAGGGCTATTATGGTGGGAAACATCAAGTGGAAGCCACTAGAACTGCCTCTACCTAGGAAAATAGTAAACCAAAAGCAATACTGCATCCTGGAGGGATTTCAGAGATTAGTGCCCACATCAAGGACTTGAAGGATGCAGGAGTGGTGATTCCCACCAAATCTCCATCCAACTCCACTATTTGGCCTGTGCAGAAGACAGATGGCTCTTAGAGAACGACAGTGGATTATCATAAGCTTAACCAAGTGACAACTCCAGTTGCAGCTGCTATACCAGATGTGATTTCATTGCTTGAGCAAATTAACACATCCCTTGGTACTTACTATGCAGATATCAATCTGGCAAATACATTTTTCTCCACACCTGTCAGTAAAGACCCACTGGAAGCAGTTTGCTTTCAGCTCTCTAGGCCAGCAACACACCTTCACTGTCCTATCTCAGGTGTCTATCAACTCTCCTGCCTGTGTCATAATTTAGTTTAGAATGATTTTGGGAGCCTTTTTTTAGTTTAGAATGATTTTGGGAGCCTTTCCCTTCCAGAAGACATCACCCTGGTCCATGACATTGATGACATTATGCTGATTGGACCTAGGAGCAGGAAGTAACAACAACTCTAGACTTATTGGCAAGACGTTTGCATGTCAGAACATGGGTAATACATCTGACAAAAATTCAGGGTCCTGCTAACTCAGTGAAATGTCTAGGGGTCACTCTGCTCTCTACAATTCCATCCGTGTCCAGCAGAGGGAGGGCAGCAGAGCCTCGCTAGGGGGCTGCTGACCTCCCTCAGCATTGCCCACAGCCCAGCAGGGTCTGTCCCTCGCAAGCCTCACTCAGTCCACTGTCCTCCTCACTCTCCAAGCTCCCCACACTGGACTCTCTCAGCACCCCCATCCAGACAGGCGTCTTCCTCCCTATGTTCAGGTCCCTCTGCAGGCAGCTCTTCCCTCCGCACCCTTCATCCTTCACGGGGTGAACATCTACTCACACTTCAGGTCTCTGCCAAAAGGTTACTTTCTCAAGGTGTTGTCAGTGATTCCCAGACCAGCTGAGACTCCATTACATGCTCTGGACGCACCAGACACTCCTTTAACAGCCCTTCTCTCGATTACAATTAACTCCTTAGTTCCACGATTTTCACTGAGTGCCTGTCTCCCCGTGAAAAGGTAAACTCTGTGACCCCAGAGCCACGTGTGTCCTGTACTCTGTGGAGTTCCCAGGGCCCAGATCAAGGCCTGACACATCACAGATGCTCAGAAAATACTCATTAAATAGATGAAGGAAATGACACAACAGAAGCCTGTCATCCTTGTCTGACATCTGGGGGTCAGAGAACATTCTGCGTAGACATCGGGCACTGGCATCAGCATGGGAGGAGCCCATGGGATGGGCGTTTCCCCTTGCAGAGTCAAGAGAGAGGACAGGGGCCTCCTAACAGCGGGAGGTCGAATCCCTATTCACTCCCAGAAAATCACACCCCCTCCCCATCTCTACCTTGTGAGTGACTTCTCTCCTCAGAGGGCCTGAGTCAGCAGCCTGTGTCCTTCTTCTTCTCACAGACACTTGACCTGGTACAAACTCTGAATTCTCAACACCAGGTGGACTTACCACCAGGAGAAGAGGGAGCCCCATCTTGACCTCAAAATAATCAGGGCAACTCCCCAACTCCAGTGTCGCTAGTCTACGGGGACACCTGGCTGTGGTCCCATGAAGGCATCTCATCAGCTCAAGACATCCCGGGGAATGAGAGGAACTTACCACTCAGGATAAAACAGGAGAACCAGGATCTGCATTTGCTTCCGTCTCAGAGGGGCTGAGGGTCCAATGGGCACCTCCCTTCTCCTCACAGAGGAACCCACGGGATCCCCTGTCTGAGTCTCCACGTGGAGTTGCTCCAGCTCCTGTGCCCTGTGGGTAGGCCTACAGCAGACGACAGACAGGGACACAGGTGACTTGATGCAAGACCCCAGTGCTGTGATGGAGGAAACAGGACAGTCTGGCTCCAGCTCCCAGGCCGGTATCCTCTCCCAAAAGCTTCAAGAGACACCCCACCAAGCCTACTCTTTAAATCTCAGGGACAGAGAGCTCATCCTGAGACAGCACAATCCCAGAGGACAGTTCTTCTGACACTGGATCAGGAATCCTCTGGACAACATCTGTCCTTTCCTTGGGTTTACCCTGCACTGAGATGCAGTCTGGCAGCCTGGGATCCCCAAAGCACAGGAGACAAACTTACCAGCCTCCCAGCCTAGAGATCAGAGACTACCCCTGTCTAGGGCTCAGGGCCCCCTCACACCCTCTGGAGCCTGGTCAGCATCCCTGTTGCAGCCCCTTGACATTGGCCACAGGTCTCCTTATGCCCTCCAGGGGGTGACATTGGGACACAGAGACAACACACAGGAAATTAACACATGAACCTGGCTTTGGCTAAGGAGGCGAAGAAGGAACCTGATTTCCAAAACTCCCTCTAACAGACACTTTCAGGCCCCTCCTACACACCTGTTTGTCACACTTTCCCCTTCTAAAGGCCTCAGAGACCCTGCTCTATCAGGGGTCCCTGTGCAGCTTCCTACTTCCTGCCTGGCACCACCCATGGGGATGGCAGAGTGACCACAAGAAAGTCAGCTAGGCACAGGACAGAGATCCCCAGGATGGTCAGGGAGCACATGACAGTCTCTGACCCACAGCTCAGCCAACAGATATGGAGGGGATGGTGGTCTCCCTGAGGCCTTCTCCTGAAGACCAAGAAGCCCACAGCCACCTGACCTCCCACCACCACCATCCTCTCACTCAGGACACGCAGGAAACCTCCCCCTTCACACTCGAGAGATACCCGTACTGGGTCTCTGTCCTTGAAAGCAGAGGCCAGGCTGGTGACACCTGGAGATGGAAGGCTGGTCCCCTCACCAGTCATCACTCAGCTTGCCCCTTTCTCATCCCCAGAGTCATCTCTATGACCTTCCTGCTGGGAGTAAATCCAACCTTCCCAGAGCATTTGAGGACACTGGGAAGACCCTGATGTCCAGATAGGTTTCTGTGTCAAAAACAGAAATAATCTCCCTGGGTTTGGAGACCCTGGGTCTCTGTGTGGTGCTAGCAGACTCAAAGCCAGGACGCAGCAGAGGCCAATGCTGGGGGGAGGGTGGGTCCTCCTCTCACGGGCCAGCGGTCCCCATCAGCCTTGCTATTGAAAGCGTGCTCCACAGGCCAGTGTGATCAGCATCACCTGAGAGCTTGTCAGATGCAGACTCTCGGGTCCACCCCACACCTGCCAGGTAAGAATTAGCATTTTAACAAAGTCTTCTGACTCTGAACAGGAGGAGGGGAGAGCCTGCCCTACACCCACAAAATGAGCATCAACCTGGCTAGGTAGCCACGAAACTGGGCAGCTGCTAAAGTAGCATTTCTATTGTGTCACCTGGACATTGACAATCTTTATAAAGTTCCCCAGGTGATTCTGACACAGAGCAGGGGTGACATCCCTGTGACAAGAGTTCCCGATGTAGCCCCAGAACTCCTGCTCTAAAGGGAAAAGTCAAGTGTGAAAGAGAAAGGGCTGTGGGGGAGACTGACTGTGCACCCTGACCCAGAGTTGTGGGGACTGCCCAGGACACCAATGCCCCAGGCTGTGCTTGTCCACACAACGGTGGGAGTGTGTGTGTGTTTTTGTGCGTGTGTGTATGGGGGGAATCACAGCTAAAGAGGGAGAGGCCTCCACAGTTCCCAGGGAACAAAAATGTGGACAGAAAGGAAAGGGGAAGGAAGGGACTAGGGAAGGTGAAATGAGAGGAGAGAGAGGGAGGCTCCTGGACAGAGACCACGCCCACAGTATATGTGACCCCACTAAGCACTCCTGCCCCTGGAGGAGGCCCAGCACAGAGGGAGGAAGGACAACAGAGCTGAAGCATCTGGACAGCAGTGCTTGTGAGCATTTCTGGAGCCCATGCTCTTCTCAAGAGGGAGGAACAGAGCACGCAGCAGACACCATGGAGTCCCCCTCAGCCACTGCCCACAGAGGGCGCAGCCCCTGGAAGGGGCTCCTGCTGGCAGGTGAGAAGGGACAATTCCCTGAGGGTGGGCAGGAGATGGGAGAACAGAGATTGGCTGGGGTCTCCTGGGGAGGACAGGGCTCTGAGAGGAGACAGAGGAATTCTGTTTGGCCCTGAGGGGAGAGGACATGGGAGCAGAGTAGGATGGTAGGAGGGGACTCAGCAACAGGAAATTCTCATGACCTGGAAGTGGGGAGGGGCAGGAGTATCTCAGTTGCTGTACCTTTCCAAGTTAGTCATCACTGACCAATAATATTTGAAAACTGATGATAATAATTTATTTGAAGATGACACTTGAAAAAACTTAATTAGGGCTACTAAACATTGTCCTTACCCACCACCCTTAGAAATTGCCAAATAAATACCAGGATGTGGAGGGCCCTGGGAACACTCGTTCATTCATCCACAGGTGTTTGCAGCCTGTTCCAGGCACTAGAGATACAATAAGATCAGACAAGCCCCTCCCTTGATGGAGCTCACCCTTTATGGGGAGGAACACAGATAAGCAAAGAAATCTAGAATGTGATATCAGGGACTGACAAGCATCTTAAAGGGACCAGAGCAGGGAAAGGTCAGAAAGTGAAGGCTGAGAGTCTTTAGAGCAAGTGTCAGGGAAGGCATCTCCAAGGACGCCCCTGAGAGTGAGCAGCATGCTGAGGGCAGTGAGGGAGTGAGCCGGGCAGACACCTGGGGAAGAGTATTGGGAACAGAGGAAATAACAAGTTCAGAGGGGCTGAAGTAATGGTGGTCATGCTGCTGACCTTGACCAGTAGACACAGACACAAATACATACACACGCTACAATTCTAAGAGATGGAGAGAGCTGCTAAGGACCCAAGGCCTCATCTTTCCACCCTAGTACATAGGTCCAAATATTGATTGATCTCTCTCTCTTCCCTCCTAGTCTCACTCATAAACTTCTGGAACCCACCCACCACTGCTCAACTCACTATCGAATCGGTGCCGACCAAAGCTGCTGAAGGAAAGGATGTTCTTCTACTTGTCCACAATCTGCCTGGAAACGTTTCTGGCTATGCCTGGTACAAAGGGGACAGAGTAGGTCCCAATCAACAAATTGCAACATATGTGATAGACAGACAAGAAATTACCCCAGGGCCTGTGTACAGTGGTCGAGAGAAAATATACCCCAATGGATCCCTGCTGTTCCAGAATGTCACCCAGAAGGACACAGGATACTACACCCTACAAGTCATAAAGACAACTTTGCTAACTGAAGTAGGAACTGGACAGCTCCACGTACACTGTGAGTGATTCCTCTCTGACCTCTGGTGTTGGGTGGGGTGAATTCTACTTCACACACACAGGATTAACAGGCCTGGACTGTGCCTACATCCCCCTCTGCATGATGTCTTGTGTTGGGGTTTGAGCATTTAGTGCAGGACACACACAAGGGAGACAAATTTCATAAGACTGGAATACCCTTCCCAGAATCCAGCCCTTGCAGACATTCCCAACAGAAAGAAGGACCAACCTGATGAGAGTAACTTAGCAGAGGGAGATCAGTTGGAGTCGACCCCCCTGAGCACCTCCCTGTGAACATGACCCTGAGGAAGACCCTGCACAGCTCGGTCAGGGCCTGACCAGAGAGAATGCCTGGGATCCTTACAGGGAAGCTATACCTGGGAAGACCCTGCCCAGACCCCTGTCCCAGGGGTCCTGACTCTAGTGACCGGGGGGATCCTGTGCCAGGATTAGATTTTGACCTTCTGCGCAGGGCTGACTGGGAGCAATGATTTCCTAGCTGCCTAAGTTCCAAAGCTCCTGAGCTGGTCAGTAGTCAGGGCTTGGCCCTAAGAGCCACATCCAGTCAGGGGCGGAGCCTGATCTATCACCTGAGACTTGGCTAGGAGGCCACAGATGGACAAGGTCCCTAGGTCATTAGCCAACTTCCCTGGGAATATAGGGGACTCCAGAGGATGGTCACCATCCCCAGGAGGAACAGAGGGTAGCAGAAGCTCCTGGCGGCTCCTCATCCACCAGGAATCAGGCCCAGGGAGCTCTCTCTCTTGAATACCTTTCATTTGGGCAGCTCCTCCATACTATGCTTTAGGTCAGATATCTGGGGATGTTTTAAGGTTAATTCACAGACAACATTGTAATCCAAAGACCACTTACCATTTACCTGATTTTATTCAAGGGAAACTGAGGCACAGGGAGATACAGTCATTGAACCAGGGTCACACAGACCATGAACAGCAGATCAGAGTCACGGCAAGATCTTTGTGCAGCCACAGCTCTGACCTCTCCAACACCCTGACCACTCCACCATGGATGCCTAATAAGACCAGCCCAAGGGCAGCCATTGGATCAGATCCTTTCTTCTTAGGGATCCACAGCTCAAGGTAGATTTTCTGGTCTAGGGAGTGACAGTAAATGGAGAATTAACCTATTTTTATTCAAAAACTAAATTACTTTCATCAACAGTCAGTCCGTGCATGGAATGTCCAGGCTGCCCCCTCAGGTGGCCAATCCAACCTCTCCGCACTGGACATGAAATCACTTATTTGTTTCCTGATGTGTTGGTGTCACTCCCACTGGAGTATAAAGGAAAGGACTTTGCTATCTCATACCCCACTCTATACCTGTAACCTGCACTGGGTCCCAAGAACTCAATTGCTCTTTCATGAAGGAGGGAAGGAATGAATGGTGAATGAATGAATGATCCGTAATCTCTTCACAGACTGGAACCTGGATGCAGAATCCTAGGAGGTTATGGACACCCATGTTCCCTGTCTCTCCAGGGGCTAAGATCCATGTTCTATCCCTCTGACCACCAGTCCCTAAGGCCAACCGAGAGAAGAGTCTCATGATGACTGTGGGGCTGCTCAGCCCTGGGAGGGTTTTCAGGGCTGTTCTGGGCCCGCCCCTGGGCCAGCCATTGGCTCTTGGAGCCTGGCGTCTTTGAGGTCACTTGTAATCCCCACTGTTCACAGCCTTGGACATTTCTGGCTCTCTCTGCTCCTTATGTGTGCCTCACCTTCCTCCTCCTTCATTCCAGCTGGGACTGCCTCAGTTCTGCACAGCTTCCTCCACTCTTAAGGCTTCCCTCAATTTTCTTGCTAACACCTGTGGCCATGCCCACCCTCCTGGGCAATAGTAAAGGACACAAATCAGTGGGAGCAGAAGCCCCTTGAGGCTCCATCATGAGCTAGTTTCCCCAGGTCACCAGGACAACAAGCTTCCGTTGTGCCCTCATCCAGGGCTCTTTCCCTCCATAATGCCAACAAGTGGAATACGCCATATGACAAGAATGTGTGACCCCTTGATCTGGTCTCTACATGACTTAACAGGGAGTCAAAAGCAGAAGGACAGGTCTGCAGTCCCCAAAAGCTCACAGGCTCATTTTGCCCCTTTGACTCCTGACTCACATCCTCATCCTGGTGAGGCTCCCATTAATCTAGCAGTTTCTGTGAGCTTCTCAATGTGGGGCTGGCCAGACCCTGCACCGTCTGACTGGTTTACTGCCTATTTCACACACGTGGGTCCTCATGATGACGTCTTTACCATAGGGTGGGATGCTCTCAGATGGTGAGATCCACCAGCCATTTTCCTTTCACTTAGATGCTGCCCAACTTGAATGAATTTCATCAAACTTGTGTTTCCTGAGGTCAAAAGAGAGCCACATGAAAGCATTGGACGTTCTTCCCATTTTACCTGAATGTTCATATACATTGGTGACAGAGACCTCTTTCCTAAATTTACTAACATAACATATATCATTTGGACTAGTTTGGTAGCATTTCTCCCTCTATATAACAGACACCTCAGATGCAATGTGCCTGATCAATTGTGTTCTCTTAACAGGACTCACATGTCTCTCTCCATGCAGGGAGTCGCTGATTTCAAACGCACTTTAGCATCTTCCTTTGATCATAATGTGATCCTGGTTGGACTTCAGAACTCGGCCTATGACCTTTAGTGCTCTCTAGAGAGATTTTCCTCCAGAAACTGGCCTTAGATCTTTGGGGCATTAATACTAATTTTCAATATGGAAACAATTTAACTTCTCCTCTGATTTTTGTCTCATAACTGTGATTACAAATGATCCATGAAGGCTAGATTTCCTCCCCACTTTCCATCGGTCAGTCCTTCTGCACTTGAAAACATCCACTTGTATTTCAGGAAAGATCAACATGTCCTCACTGCCCTCTGCAGTGGGAGAAGAGACTTTAAACACCAATGGCAGAGCACATGGTTCTGCTGCCAAAGCCAGCCAGCCCCCACCTGTCCCCCTCACTCTTTTCTGGATCATTTCTAGTCTTAACTCTGTTCTACCATTTATGGAGTCACAGTCTCATGCCAGTCACCCTGGAACACCTGGGAAGACCTGCCCCACTTCATGGCCCTGCAGCATGATGACTGAAGTGACCTCCAGGCCTGCTCCTGATCTCCCAGTATAATATTTCTGCTCATATGCCCAGTTCCAGGCTATGCTGCTCAGTCCTCTCTGGGTTTAAGAACTATAGGAAGGCCCATCATTACCCATCTCTAGGATAACCATGGAAAGCAAGTCCTCAGGGAAATCACATCTGGCTGGGCGCTGTAGGTCTGTGTAATAGAAAGGGCCTCCGAACCCACAATTTCCCCAAGGTGAGGACCCCAAGGCTGGTCCAACAGTTAGCTGGTCAGTGAAGAGCCAGGAAAAGCACTAGATGTTCTCTGACTATCACTCCGTGTCTTTCCATGACCAACCCTGATGCTTATTTGACTTGGGAAAGTCTGTGTTTTCTCCCAGACATAGACCAGGTGGCCTTACATTCTCTGAGTGCTCAGATCCTTATGCATTTGCCTTGGGATATACAGACCTGCCTTATTCTTTTAAGGACTTGAGTTGGCTGAGAGGTGAGAGATGCCAACTCCGAAGACGCCTTTGAGGGAATCAGAGGTACCACACAGGGGAATATTCTCTCTCTATCTCCACAGTGGAGTTAACCAAACCCAACATCACAGGCAACAACTCCAACCCCGTGGAGGACGAGGACACTGTATTGTTAACATGTGAACCTGACACTCAGGACACCACCTACCTCTGGTTGATCAACAGTCAGAGCCTCCAGGACAGCGCCAGGCTGGAGTTGTCTCTGGACAACAGGACTCTCACTTTATTCCCTGTCACAAGGAATGACACAGGACCCTATGAGTGTGAAACCCAGAACCCAGTGAGTGCCCGTCGCAGTGACCCATTCTACCTCAATGTTCTCTGTGAGAAACTTCTGTCCCTACCTGGCCCAGCATGTCTGCCCAAATCCACACTACCAGAGGCCCGGCCATATCCGTCCCAGTACACAGACCATCACCCCTGGACATCCTAGCTGGCCTTGACTTCCTGTTTTGAAGAAATCTGGCCAGGCCCAGTCTTGAGCCAAGACTAGGAGGGGACAGGCTGCTGCTGTCTTGAGAGGCTTGGGGTCAACAACCTCTGATGGGAGAAACAGGTTATTGTCTCAGACTCATCATGAGTGAACACAGAGAGGTCATGGTTGAGGGTTCTTAAAACAAGGTTGTGACCCAGCTTGGAAGGATACTGTGGCCCTTGTACAGACCAGAAGCTTCCCCTTCCCTCTGATTACATCACGTACGGCTTTTATCTGTTTGCTCCAGATGGCCCGGATGCCCCCACCATTTCCCCCTCAGACTCCTATTACCATCCAGGGGCAAACCTCAGCCTCTCCTGCCACGCGGCCTCTAACCCGCCTGCACAGTATTCCTGGATTATCAATGGGAGGCCCCAGCAATCCACACCGGAGCTCTTTATCCCCAACATCACTGCGAATGATAGCGGATCCTATACCTGCCTCGTCCATAACTCTGTCACTGGCCTCACTGGGACCACAGCCAAGACTATCACAGTTTTTGGTAAGTGGGTCCCTGGACCATCGGCACCAGGCTCTGGGGCAGAGATCAGTCTGGTTTTCTGAAAAGACCTTGGAAGAAGTTATTTCCCGTCCTGTGTGCATGGACACAAGCAAATCCCAAATCTGTCCCTGAACACTCCCACAATATCTCTGCAGACTCTTTTTTTCCTTGCTCTATGATTTCTCAGGGCAGAAATGGGTCCAGCCTGGAACTTGACGAGCGGGTTCTCCCAGCCCCAGAAAGCCCCATACAGTGGAGGGGGCTTCACAGAGGGAAAAGGAAGAAGGTTCTTCTTTTCCCAGCTCTCCTTATGACGGACTCTGCTCTGATGCCATCTGTGGTGGGACAGGGGCATGTAGGGAAGGTACACAGGCAGCCTGTCCTCAATCTGGCCAAATTGTGCCACCCACTGACACCAGAGCCTTTCTCAGGCCAGGCTTCAGGGAAATGGGAAAAGAGCAAGCCTCAGTGCAGACTCCGCTGAGCTGTGTCCTGGCTCTGAAGTCACCAGCTGTATGACACTGTGTGACACCAGGACATACATATACCAATGGAGAACAGTGAATGATGGTGCACACTTGGAAAAATATGTAGATTCATCCATGAAGTCCCTTCATGGGATGGAAGGAGCAGTGCTAAAAAGTTTAGAGTTTACAGAGAAGGCTAAGAGTACCAGCCTTTTATTAAAACTGTGACCACTTCTCTGTAGAGATTTCCTTCTCTGTGATATTCAGTCCACAGTCCAGAAGTAAAAGTCCTATTCAGATTGAGAAATCCTTTAGATTGGAACTTCTCCAGGTCCTAAGGTTATGATGACTGGCTGGGCCATGCTCATTCTCTAATAAATTATTTAACAAAAAGGAAACACCTTCCTTTCTCTATGTAAAGCTACCACTCTAGAGAGCAGGCTTGATCATTCATAGTCACAGAAAGCTCTAGCAAAGGGTCACAGAGGAACCAATGGGACAAAAATTCCACCTGATGATGAAGATGCTGGACACGTGGCCTGAGAAGAGATTCTTGTTGCTGATAGTATGGAGATGTCATGGGGAACCAGTCTTGGGTCATGCTGGAGTGATCTGTGCCTGTGGGAAATGTGGCCTCTGTGCAGTGAATGGTGATGGTGAATGGAGATGGGGAATTCAGAGTGCACTAGCCCAGGCCTCCCTTCAATTAAGTCCCCACCACAAGAGACCTGAGAGGCACATATTCATGGCTGCCATGACTGGCACACAGCAAAAGATGCAACCATGAAAAGGTGGGACGTTATAACATACAAAAACAGCCATCAGTCTTTCTCACATTTCCAGAGCCTTCAAAAACATCTGAGTACAGAAAGACCAGGATGCAATTGAGGCAAGTCTGATCACCAACTTAGGAATACAGTGAGAGGAAACATTCACAAGGACATAGTCGGCTAATCACCTCACAGCAGGCTTCCCGCAGAAAATTTATCCCTTGAAGGAACAAGTAGAGACTTGTTCTTACTCCATGTTGAGAGCTGTTTCTCCGGGCAAACCCACTATAAAATAATGTCACCTTCACTCATTCTTCTCTTTTCTTTCTATGACAGATGATCCAACACAAGGAAGTTCTGCTGGCCTTTCAGCTGGGGCTATTGATGGCATCGTGATTGGAGTCCTGGCTGGGGTAGCTCTGATAGCTCCATTGTACTCTCTGTACATCTGAAAGACTGGAGGGTATGATGGCCTTTCTTAGTGTTTCGCTTTCTCCAAGGTGAACCACCATGTTTGGGATAGGAATGGAGACTTCAACTCTGTCTGTGGGCCTGGATCTGCTCCTCATCGTTCCTAAACCCCTGCTCTTCGGCACTAAATCCTGAGGGTCTCTGTTCTCTGCTCTTCATGCTTTCTATATCCCACTGTCTCTTGGACATGGTCATTCCCAACCCCATCGGGTTTAGAGGGGACAGATCCAATTATGTTCCTCTGTCCCCTAGTCAGGGAAGCCAAGGTCCAAGAAGTAAAACAAATGAGGAAATGACAGGAGGGGCAGGAGAAAGCACGTCCTGTGCTCTGTGAACCATAGCAATAGGAGGGAGGACTAAGACAGGAAGAGGACATAAGAAAGAGCAGAAACAAATAAAGGCCTTCTGGGCAATAAATAAAGTGAGAAAAAAAAAAGCATCTACCTACAAAAGGGGAAAGGTGTCAGGGTAGAAGTAGGCTCAGAAGCAGTTGATAAAGAATGGACCTAAATGTGCACAACCAGCAAACAAGAAAGGAGTAAACACTAGAAGGAATTGTGGGTAGACTGAGGAAGGAGGCCCTGAGAGGAAAGGCAGTACCCACCACGGTATAAATGAACACTGAGGAGCCCCAAGGTATTATCTACTGACAGTGTCCTTCCTCGTTCAAGGAGCAAAGAATAGCAGTCGCAGTGTCTGATATTTATTTAGGGCAAGTGACCAGCGTGTTCTCACGCAACACAAACCCTCAGCCTCCAACCACACAGTAAGTAAAGTCCCTCACCCAGTGACAGCTGGTGTGTTCCACCACGTGCCCTGCCCTAGCAGAGAATCCTGGATTCCCGACCACTCCCTACCTTCTGAATTTTTAGAGGGGATCTCCACTTACCAGTCTTTAGTTGACATAGGTCCTCACACCCTTTCTAGCCACAAAAGACTCCCCTGAGACAGCCCCAGGAGAGATGTTCACTCTGCCTAGGCTGGACAGGTCTGAGTAAGATGGACATGTTTCCAGGAGCCATTTCCTCATTCTTACTCCTTCCCCCTCCTTCCTTTTTAAGGATGTGGGCATTCTCTTTTGGTGAGACTTTCCCTGTCTTGTGGTGCTCTGGGTGCTGTGGGCCTCAGTGCCCCTCCACCGAAGCCTGTTGCTGAGAAATACATCAGGGAAAAAAATCAAGGCCTTGTGGCCTAGAGAAAAAATCTTCAGAAGTGGATGGAGGCCTCCTGTGGCTCTACTCCTGCCCCTCCTCTGGTACTAATGCCCTGGGTCTGGACCACACACTCTGAGGGAAGCCAATTCCTTAAGTGATCACAGGCCACCTCCCCACTCAACCCTCCCACCACCTGCCACCTCCTTCAGCTAGTATCACAACAGCTTAGGAACACCATCTTTCTAAGACCTTAAGTCAGCTGTGTATTTCCATGGGTGGGTAACTCTTCTTTTGCTTCCCCAGGTCAGGGCCACTCTGACAACTCCCCTAACAAGGTAAGCACAGCCAGTTTCACTGGTTCACTTTCTCATGGAAATATCTCTGTGTAGAAGGGGTTATTCTTGAAAACACCAATGTGAGACCAGGTTTGGGTCAAAGATCCTTGGTGCAGCAGCAAACAAAGAAGTGTTGGTAACGACTCCCATAAGTCTACCTCTTGCAAGCATGTGGACTTTGGAATTATCCCCATCTTGTGTTTGAGTCCTGGCTGAGACTCTTAGTAGCTCTGTGACCTTGGGCAGGCAGCTTAACCTTTCTGATCCTCAGCTTTGTCATCTGTAAATGGGCATGCTGCCTACTTCAAAGAGAAGCTGAAAGAATTCAATGAGATACAAACGTAAAGCACCCAGCACGGTGCCCAACACATGGAAGGCCTCGATCATTCCCCCTCCTCTACCTCCAGTCTGACTCTGCTCTTACTGTCAAAGGATAATTTCCATTCTAATGGATCTGAGGTCTTAGTTCCTTTACTTTGTAATAATTTTACCAAATTTTTCTCATTTTAACCTTTCAATAGCATACAGATATATACTGAAAAGTGCTTAAATCATAAGTATATTTTAACAATGTATGATTTTTCACAAGATGAACATACCCAGGAAAGCAGCACCAAAATCAAGACACAAAACATGTCATCCTCCCCATAAAAATCCTTCCAGTTACTTCCCTTCAAAGAGTACCCACTAACCTGACTGCCAGTGCACTAGATTAGTTTTGCCTGTTTATGCTCTTCCATAAATGAAAAACACAGTATATCCTTATATGTGCCTGGCTTCTTTCATTCAAACTTGTTTTGTGAGATTCATCCATATTGTTGTATACATTTGTAGTGTGTTCATTCTCATTGCTATATCATCATATTCTGTTGTACGGATACTATAATCTCTCTCTTCTAATGATCATTCAACAGGATGTTAGCAAGCAGAGAAATGGGTGATAAAAGCCCTTCTCTAAAGCCAAAGTTTCAAAGTGGTGATAGTACATGGTACTGAATCACACTAGACCAGGTGAGGGCCTGACCTATGACACTGATTTAACTGACCACTGCTCATGCCTTTCAGGTCGATGAAGTTACATATTCTTCCCTGAACTTCAATGCCCAGGAATCAAAGAAACCAACTTCAGCCTCCCCATCCCCATCAGCCACAGAAACAGTTTATTCAGAAGTAAAAAAGAAGTAATGCAACCTTCCCTGCTCACCGCACTGTGGACTTATTCCAAGCTTCTCATCCCCATTACTAGAAGGATCCCTTTTCCCTCAGGGAAAAGAGGAAGAAGCCTCTTTCCTCCCCTTAATTGCCAAATGAGGCATCTCCAGGCTGCCCAGTCACAGCCCCTCCCTTCAGTGTCAGTACATGAAAAGGTACATCTGGGAATCTGTAGGAAACCCATCCTTCCTAGTCTTTCAAATTTGGCAAAGCAGACCTTGGGAGAGAGTTGCCAGAACCTCCCGCCGCTCCGCCTCTCCTGACCTAGACTTGTTTTAAACTTGCCTATTCAGAGCACACTCCTTCCTTTCCACCCTAGTCCTGTCCTATAGGAGTCTAACTTGAATTTGCCAAAACCTTGAGAGTTATGTCTTTATCCACTGAAATGCATGTGCCAGAAAAGAACATACAAAAATAAAAGTTAAAAGCTTCTCTGTCTCTCCAAGGCCCAGTGTGAACCCACCAGGCACAGGAAAACAAATATGCAACATATACTGAACTGAGAAATTCTGAACCTTTGTCCACTGTCAGGGTTGTCTACCTATAGGACCAGGGCCTAAGAAGCTTATTGCTTAGTGGAATACGACCTAAGCCCTCTGGCAAGCCTGTCTTCAGAGAACCCACTAGAAGCAACTAGGAAAACTAGAAAAACAAAATTTGCCGATGTCCGTAGGTGAGTCCTAATGAAAAAAGCAAAAAAATTGCACACACATTTTAATAACTTTATGGACCTTATTCAATTAAATGCCCACAGAAGGAGGGGTTACAGCTGTAGGGAACAGTGAGCTGTTAGTAGAGACAATCTGCTAGGAATTTGGGAAAGGAATCAAAGAGCTACCCTTCAGAGATTGAACAATTGTTAAAGAATGCACAATTGAGGATACTTTTTTTCCCCTTTGTCTGAGACATTCTGCCATTTTAATTTTTGTAATTGCTTATTTATGTGAGAGGGGTTATTCTAACTTAGCTTAGCTATGTAAGCCAATCTGTCTGCCTTAGGTGAAAGAAGCCACCAAAATCCCTCGAGTCCCTTTGGCCAGGAGCTCCTCAAGGCTTCTATGTCAAGGGCTCTAAATAGAAAAGAAGGAGAAGCTGTTTTCCTCATTCATGGCTAGAGATGGATCTAACTCAGTTTCTAGGCATCTCAGACCAATCACCAGCCACCATTCTATCCCATGTATCTGCCTGTGCATGTTCTGTCTGTCTGCCCACTCACTTTCTCAGGAAACCCTGGCCCTGCTAAGGTGCATTTGGTCCTTGAGAAGTGGGAGCACCCTGAAGGGAACACTATCATTCACTCCATTGGCACTCTTTACAACCGAGAAAGCTGCACTGGTGCCGATGCTCCTTAGGACACAACGGGACTATTATAACCGGGCCCTAGGCTTCTTGAACAGCCTCTGAAATGTGTTTTCTCTCATGGGGTCTATGCATCCCAATGTGTGTTAGGATAAAAGGAAGGGCAGGAGAAGGAGAGGCAAATGTACTTCACACCCTGCCTTCTTCTGTACAGATGGAATCACTTTGGGGCTGTTGAGAGAAAGGTTTTATTAAATATTGATTACTTGATCTCATGCTGTGTCCAAGAGGGCCCCTCAAAGAGGGTTAGTTGGGAGTTCTCTGTACTCAGGTACCTCTTTCAGGGTTTTCTAACCCTGACACAGACCGTATATACTTCCCCTCGTCCACGCTATTCTGTGTCATATGATTTTGCACGGCTAAGGCCACTTCTGAATTATTTGCAAAATGTGCTCTATATTTATAATAAAAATTATATATCAGACATCAACATGCTGCCTCACAGTCATTACTAATTTAGACAATATCTTCCTTACAGGCAGAAGAAAGAGAAATTGCTTAACTGGGCATCGGAGTAAGCCTATTTCTAAGCCTGCAGATATTTGATCTAGTGATCAGAGAATTAGCTAAATTCATTTGCACACCTGCTAACAAAATGGATCTATCTAGAACCAACAGGCCACAGCTCCAACCTGCCTGGAAGAATGGCCTGTCTTTCTCCCAGAAAGAAGAGGATTTCATGAGGAGAAGATCTCCCAGCCTCTTTCTTAGGGACAAGTGACCCTTCCCGCACAGGTGGCTCCAGTGAATCAGTCACAACAATACGGCTTTCACTCACAAGTATCTCCAATGATTCAGTCACATAGAAACCTCTCCAGCACCTTCTCTCTTCCTGTCCCCAGTTCCTTTGTTCTGTTCCCTCAGAGGATCAGATCTCCTCTGACCTGAATCAACTTCATTTATTAATTCCACTAAAGATTAACCTATTATCTCATCTTCACTTTCAAGCAATGAAACATGTGTGCTGTCTTTCCTCTTCCTCATGACCTCATTTCTCCAGGGCCTCTGCCGTAGTGCCTCCAGACACAAGACTACTGGAAGCAGCATAAAATCAGTATTCATCTCTTGGGCAAACTCAAAGCTATTTTTGCTGTCCTAACATTGTTCACTTTTACAACAACTAAGACCACAGATAACTTTTCCTTCTTGGACACTCTCCTCCTCCCATCCACAGCCAATGCACTGCACCCGCACACCAGATTTAGTACTCAAACTCTGCTTGCCTCCCTCCACCACCCTCTTTCCACACCTCAGTGACCTCTCAGCAGATGCCTCCTACATCTCTATCTCTAGCCCCTGCTCCTTCCCAGAACTCATGATACATCTAAATAACTTCAGCCCTTGCTCTTTTGTTTCCCAGACTCAATATGTCATCAAAACCTGTTGATTCTTTTTTAATATCTCTCAGTTGTGTTGTTCTCTCAATTCCCATAAACCTTCATAACCCAAACCCTCAACAACTCTGCTGCTGGAAGTATAGCTTGACGTCTTGTCTCCAGTCTCTCTACTGAAATCTTCCTTGCATACTACTGCCTCATAACCTTCCTAAAAACTGGTTCACTCTCCTACTCAAGAATCTACATTGGTCTAGCCTGGCCTACCAGATAAGCTCAAATTTCTTTCTCTTTATGGACATTTCTTACTTTCTTTACCACTACTCTCTAGTATAATTCCTCCATTCTAATTATATCTGTCTCCTTACTCATCCCTGCCCCTCCACCCATATACACATATAGTTCTTAGTCTCAATGATATGCCTGAAAAAACAAACACCAAACAGGGCAATGTTCTCCCTGTTCTCTCACAGAGGCGTTACCCACACCGGTCATCACACACAACTACTCCGACCCCGGGGGAGGACGAGTACCCTGTAGCATTAACATGTGAACTTGAGACAGAGGACACAACCTACCTGTTGCTGGGAAACTTTTCCTGATGACCAGTTCAAGAAATCCTATTGAGTACCTACTGTGCCTCAAGTCTCAGTGTTAGACTCCATGAAAGAGACAGAAATGAGAAAGACAGGGTCCCAATCCCAGGGAACATAAAGCCTAAGACAGGAGATAAGACATGAAAAGTTATTATAATACAAAGATAGAAAGGGATAAATGCCACAAGAGAAGACCAACAAATCCAAAGGGAAATATGGCTACAACATTAGAACGACCGGGAAATGTTTTAAAACGACTAACACTCAGGCCCCACCAACAGATCCCAATTTAATTAGTGTGGGTTACAACCCATGCAGTGGTAATTTTTTAAAGATTCTCAGATACTTTTAACATGTAGCCAGGATGGAGAACCTTTGCTGTAATAGGTAGGACTTGAGCATAAAAGTAGTGGGTTTTAGCTAGAAGTATGAATCAGAAATACCTAGAGAACCTTTTCAACATACATAATAAGCCTATAAACTATCCCTGAAGAAGCTGATACAGTATGTCTAGAGTGAGACTTGGGTTTGTGTATTTTGAAAAACTCCCAGGTGATTCTCGCATATATTTTATGTTAGGAAACACTGACCTAAAACAGGGAGGACTAAAACAATGGGGAGTTAGGAGAACATTCCATGAGATGGGCATGAGATGAAAAATCTATTCTGCAAGGCACAGAGAAGTAATCACAAAGAAATTTTTCTCAAACTGTAAAATACCAAGTGTTGTGAGGATGGGAAACAAGTGGTATTCTTACATATTGCTAATAGAAATATAAAAAGGCACAACCACTCTGGAAAAGAGTTTGGCATTTTCATATAAAGTTACACATACTCATACCGTGCAGCAATACCACTCCTAGATATTTTCTAAAGAGAAATGAAAATAGATATCCACACAAAGAGTTTTACGTGAATGTTCATAGCAGCGTTATTCACGGTAGCCAAAAAGGGGAAACAACTCAAATATCCCTCAACGTGTGAATGGATAAACAGATTGTGGTATATCCATAAATGGAATACTAATTAGCAATAAAAAGGGCACAAACTACTGCTAAAACAAGATGGATTACTCTCCAAAACATCATGCTGTGTGAAAGAAGCCAGACACAAAGGAGCATATATGATATGATGCCATTTAAATGAAGTTCAAGAATAGGCAATAGTAATTAATCATGTTAGAACTCACCAAAGGGGGTGGAATTAACTGCAAAGGTGCACAATGGAGCTTTTAGGCTGATGGAAATGTTCTACATCTCTATGCAGGTGGTGATTACATGGGTGTATACATTTATCAAAAACCAAATTGTACACTTAAGATCTGTATGCATTTCAGTGTATTTTAATTTTATCTCAATTTTAAAAAATAAAACAAGCCAAGGAGCAGCTAATTCAATCTATCAGGTACAAAGCACCTGTATTTTCTATTTTTGCAAAACAAATTACCACAAATTTAGTGGCTTAAAATAACAACCATTTATTCGCTCAAAGAATTCAGTTCCTTGAAGTTGTAAGACTGAGGTCCCTGTTGTCCTGCTGGGGACCACTCTCAGCTACTAGAGGCTGTTCTCAGGTCCTACTCCTGATGCCCCCTCCATCTCAGCAATGGAGAACATCCCTTAAATCAAATCCCTTTCACACTTCTAATCTCTCTGATTTCCCTTCTGAAACCAGCTGGAAAAAACTATCTGCTTTTAAAGGGCTTGTGTGATTAGATTAATCTCTATTTTTATTAAATAGATAACTCAGATAATCTCTCTTTTTATTAAACTCAAAAGTCAACTGCTTAGTAATCCCACTTACATCTGCAAAATCCTTTTGCCACATAAGGTAACATAATCCTAGGTATGCTATTCTATCATATTCACAGGGGTACCATCTTAGAACTCTGCCTACCACAACACCGTACGAAAGCTGTTCATTCACTCAGGGAGCTCCTTCAAGGTCCTGTTCTGAAGAAATAGCAAAAAAGCCAAACATGGTCAGTCCAAACTCAAAGTGAGACAATAAGAGACTAAGGACAAAAAACAGAGACAAGAAAGCAATGGCCCATGTCCTTCTAGCCTGTGAATGTCTGAGTCATAGACACACTCATTACTCTCAAACCTTTAGTAATGTTCTCAGGCACTGACGGTAGCTAGCATCTCAGTTAATCCCTAACTAAACCCAAAGCCATCCCAAGAAACCAACCACAAATGACAGGAAGGCAACACTAATCCAACCAGATATTTTTTGTGTGTGTGTGAGGAAGATTAGCCCTGAGCTAACATCTGTTGCCAATCTCCTCTTTTTGCTGAGGAAGATTGGCCCTGGGCTAACATCCGTGCCCACCTTCCTCTACTTTATACGGGATGCCGCCACAGCAGGGCTTGACACGCGGTGTGGCAGCTTGCTCCCAGGTCCGAAACCCGGGCCACTGTAGTGGAGTGCGCACACTTAACTGCTACACCACCAGCCTGGCCCCCCAGGAGATTTTATAGATTCCTGAAGATTCTTTCATTCAACACACATTTACTGAGGATTTACTGTATGTCAAGCATGAAGCCAGGTGCTGAGGAGAACATGCTGATTAAAAAGTAAAGCCCTTCTTTTCATCTGTATTCAAACAACTCTACCGTTAAAAAAAAAAGTATGTGGCAGAGGGCCAGCCCCAGTGGCCTAGTGGCCTAGTGGTTAAGTTCGGCGGCCCAGGTTTGGTTCCCAGGTGCAGACCTACACCACTTATCAGTGGCTATGCTGTGGTGGTGGCCCACATGCAAAAAGAGGAAGATTGGCAACAAATCTTAGCTCAGGGTGAATATTCCTCAGCAAAAAAAAAAAAAAAGTGTTGAGGGGAGGAAGAAATAAAGGAATAGAGAAAAACGGGAAGCTAAGGAAAAAAATTTTGAGATAATTGCAGCAATTTGAACATCAAATACTTTATGATATTGAGGAAGTATTAATTTTTAGTGTGATGATGGTATTGTGGTTATGTTTTTTAAAGAGTTCTGATATTTTTAGTAACGCAACTGAAATATTTACAGATGAAATGATTTGATGTCTGGGATTTGCTTCAAAAAACTCCAGGTTTGGAGAGGGGAGTATAGATGAAACAAGATTGGCCATGAAATAATTGCTGGAGCTGCTGGGTGAGTCCATGTAGATTCATCATATCATTAGCTTAACTTTTCACGTATTTGAAATTTTCCAGAAAAGAAAAAAAGTTCTTGCTCTACGGAAGCTTCTAACACAAGGAGTCAGATATTCCAACAAATAGAATCCTATGTAGTTAAACAAAATAAACACAAAGCGCTGCTCAAGCTCCTAGGACAGTGACTGCCCCGGGGTAGGCAGAAGGAGTCAGAGAAGATGTCACAGGAGCCGCCCCCTTGACCAGCGTCTTTAAGGAAGAGTGCCCCAGGCACAAGGGCAGCCCAGAAGTACAAAGGCACACAGATGGGCAGTGGCAGAGCTTCCGCACGCTCTCTGGATGACTTGAGAGAGGCCATGTTACCTAAGAGCACCTGTTCCAGAGCCAGACCACCTGCGCTGGAGTTCCTGCTCCTGAATCGCCACTGTGAGACCTCAGGCAAGCTATTTGTAATGTCCCTGGGCCTCAGATTCTTTACCTATAAAATGCGGATTATAACAATACAAGCTTCACAGGGTGTTGTCAGGAGTCAATGATTTAATCCGGATGTAAAACACCTGGAAGACAGTGGGTGAGCAATAAATGTTAGCTGTTAGTAGTGGCAGCAGTATCCCAGCCCACAATGCCACACATTTTGAAAATCTCATCTAATTCCTATTTGTCACTTATCTTCTCTTTGTTAGACTGTACACTTGTAAAGTAGGGACTGTGTCTAACTTATCTCTATATCCCCAGAACCCAGCCTAAGGCCACACCCACAATAGGCACTATCAGGCAGCTCTTCTTTCAGGGAGGTGGGGACGGACCACCAGCAGCCTCTGTCTACCCCCTCACGATTCCCCTATGGATTATACTCTCAGTCCCCACAATTCTTTGCCTTCCTTTAGCTTCATCCTTGTTCCCACCTCCTCTCTTACTCTGCTCCAGAGATGTGCATTCACCAATGGTGCTCTCCAGCCCCTTCCCTGGCAGGAGGTCCAATGCCTCCTTTCTCTCTCTCCCCACAGCTATGTTATCTAAACAGCCTCTGAATCACTTATTCTGAGACTAACAAAGTGTCAAAGGAGGCTGAATTTCTAGACCATTGGCCTCATACCTATTTGTGAGAGGTAGAATCCTCTGGAAAAGAGAAAAGCAGATAAGATGGTAGCCAAAACACAAAGCCTTCAAACACAGCCCCATCTTTGAGGAAATCCTGTAGACATATTTGTACAGTCAGCTAACATCTCACTGGGGTTTGGGGGGATTCAGAAACTGCTGGAGAGGAGAGGGAGGCATGACGGGCAGGGAGCCCAGCTTCATGTTAATTTTTGCTTTACAAACTTCAAGGTTTCTTTTTCCCCCTACTAGTAAACCTCCTCATTCTCCCCCTAGAAAAGAGACTCAGAGAGGAAGAGAATAAGAAGATCCAGAGCCTGAGAACTGAGAAGATACAAGACCATAGATGGCTGGACTCTAAAGATGAAGTAGGAAGGTCAGATGCAGGTCTCTCTCGAATCACAACTCTCTGTACAAAGTGCCCTCTGCCCTGAGCAGTGATGTGGGGCTGGAACATGATCCTGCTCTCCCCAAGAGTGGGAACTGCTGGTAGAACATTAACTAACTACCCAGGAGCAGAAGGAAATGGAGCCCTCTGAAGTACCTCTCCTTACCCATTCTCCCCAAGTAAACTCAGAGGAGGATGTTGCAAGCCTATGTCCCCAGGCCTAGAATTTGATGGTTCTTTTCTGTAAAAAATGTAGGGGAAAAGGTCACAAAGCAGAAATGGGACACTGGAGAGAACACACTAAAAACAGCAGCTTAAGCATGATGTCTTTTAAAGTCAACATCCTGTAGAGCATGCCGATCTCCTTCACTGCTCTCCATGACCACCAGCCTTGCCCCACACTGGAGCCTCAGCTGAACGCAGAACTCTTCTTGCTTGGGGACTAGAGCGAGGAAGGAAAAGGGGAACTGGGAACTGGAAGACAAATAAATACAAGCAGAGTGGCAGGCTCCCTGAGATACTAACTGTGATTATAATGAAGTGAAACTGATCTTCTTGTAGGGCTATGACCAGTTTTGGGAATAACTCTACATAAGTGACCAAAACATTTTGAGTAATGACAGAACTTTTGGAATAAACATAGAGCCCCCCAGCACAACTACTTTTTAGGTGCCCATATTTACCTGGATATGATATACTTGTAAAAAGAATCCTATTACTCATGTGAGTCTCATAACTTTATTATCTTAACTTAAATAAGACCAAGGAACAGTTTGATATGACCAAGAGTTTGAGCAGAACGGGAGGAATAGGATAAACAGGAGTGTATATGATGGCAGAGATGTGTAGAAAAAAGAAAAGAAAAGTCAAAGAGAAGAGTAATACAGAAGGAACAAAACCCCCACTGTAAACACAGACATGTAAGCAGTGAGTTAATTGTGGCTCAAATCCGCTAATACGCACACTCCCCCAATTGAAGCTTTCCTAGGTACCTCTGTGTGGTCCAGGGGTGGGTTGGAGTGGGAGTGGAAGCACACAGAAACAGACACCAAATTCTCTCACTTCCATTTAAACCCAGAAAGACTTTATTACCCTACACAGAAGAATTAGACTTTGCACATTCGTTGGTTACTTTACATTAGACAGAGATATTTGATTAATCTCAATTTTTCAAAGAACCATCTGTACAACTTGCCTATCACCAAATTAACAAATTAAAGGGGAAGAGCTATTAGTGCTTATGTTTTTGTAAGCTTATTCTCTAAAGAAACCTCTATTCTTAAGAATCCTAAGGCCTCCATATGACCCAGCAATTCCACTCCCAGCTATATATCCAAGAGAAATGAAAACGTATGTCCACCCAAGAACTAGTACACAAATGTTAACAAGCAGCATTATTTGTAATAGCCAAAATGTGGAAATAACCCAAATGTCCATCAACTGATGAATGGATAAACCAAATGGAGTCTACAATGGAATATTATCTGGCAATATAAAGAAATAAAGTACTGATACATGATAAAACATGGAATAATCTTGAAAACATTATGCTAAGTGAAAGAAGCCAGTCACAAAGGCCACATATTGTATGATTCCATTTATATGAAATATCCACAATATGCAGTCATAGAGACAAAAAGTAGATTAGTGGTTTCCAGGGGATGGAGGGAGGAGATGTTGCGGAGGGATTGGAGTGAAGAGTGATTGCTAATAGGTATGTAGTTTCTTGTTGGGGTGATGAAAATGTTCTAAAATTGATTGTGGTAATGGTTGCACAATTCTGTGAATAGACTAAAAACCATTGAATTATACTCTCTAAGTGGATGAATTGTCTGGTGCATGAAGTATAACTCAATAAAGCTGTTATATAAAAAAAAAGAATCTTAAGACCTGGATGAGGCCTATGTCAGCTGCCTGAAGTTTAGATTTAGCTATACTATCCGATAAGTCCTTTAAGATCCATAGCCAGCTGAAGATTTGCTTTAGTTTTTTAAAAAAACTGACATCAAGGCCTTGGCCTCATTTCTGCTCACTCCCTACCAGCTCTGCACCGTTTGTTCAACTGGTTTAATGAGAAATGTGTCCAAAGTCACTAGGATAAATCATTCACTGATATCACAAATATTTACTGAGTATCCATTATGTGACAGGTACTTTTCTAGGCCCCAGGAATTCAACAATGAGACACGGACACCCTGCCTGCAAGATGCTTACAGTACATTCACCAGGCTGTCTCAGGAGAGCATGGTAAGTGCTACAAAAGGGGTGAGCACTGGGCACTTCAGGATCATAATCTGGGGTTGGTGTGTTAGCATAGGATCACAGAAGAAGTAATGTTTGAACCAAGGCCTGACGGATAACTAAAATTAATAGGAAAATAAAGAGGCATGTCAGGAGTGTTCCAGGCAGACTGAGGAAGTACAAAGTCCCGGGCGCTATAGAGAGCAGGGGCATTTAAGGAATTAAAGTAGTTTGGTGACTGGAGCATAAAGTGCAAGAGCTGGGGTGGGATGAGGGGCAGGACTGGCACAGATGAAGCTGGAGAAGACTGAGGTCTTTTAAATTTGTAACATGACAAAAAACTTGTGAGCCACGCTGAAGAGACCAAAGTGCATCCTGGGGGCTACAGGGAATGATTAAAGGATTTTAATAATGGAAAAAGATATGATCAGAGTTTTGTTCTCTAAGACCACTCTAGCTGCACTGTGGACCGTGAATTAGAGGGGGCATGGAACTACACTGGAGGCCAGGAGGGGAGTCAGAGAGGAGACCATTGCAGTGATCTAGAGAAGGAAATGATGGTGGCCTGAATCAGTAGTGTGAGTAAGGTTGGAAATAGGAGTGGACAGGTTAGAGAGATATTTAGGAGGCAGCATTGTCAAGACTCAGTGACTGACTAGACGAAGGGAGGACTCAAGGATGTGGCCAGGTTTCTGGCAGAGATCACTGTGGCTATCAGCCACTAAAATATATATTTTTTTAAAGAATCACGTTTGGAGGTAACGTAAGCTCAGTTTTGGACATGTTCCATATTCAAAAGTAGATATCCAATAGACAGAGATATACAACTCAAGAGAGAGTGATTATAACTGGAGCCACAGAGGGCCAGGTGAGTATATATAGAAAGGGAAGAGGGCATAGGATAGAACTCTAAAGACCACTGACATTTATGGGATGTGCAGATCAGAGGAGGTGGCCAAAGTGAAAAGGAATGGCCAGATTGGTGGGAAGACAGAGTGAGGGCCATAGCAGCAGCTCCAGAGTGAAGCAGTGGTCAACAGTGGCAAGTGTGTGTGACATCAGGTGAAACAAGGATGAGAAGGGTTTATTGTATTTGGAGACAACTTCACCCCTGGAGACCTTACTTAGAGCAGTTTCAATTGCATGATGGGAGGAAAAAATCAACGCTGCGATGCTGAGGGGTAGATGGGAGATAAAAAACGAGAAAGTGACTAAAAACAACTTTTTAAAGAAGTCTGTCTATTAAAAAGGAAGAGAATGATTCAGTGGAAGTTGGCAAGAGAAGTAGGGTTCAAAAAAGGGATTTTTTTTAATATGAGAAAGATCTAAATACATTTAAATATTAAAATAGAGAAAGGGAGTTTGTAGTTTCACATTATAATCATGATCTTTCCCCCAAATTCCCCCCTCCTCTGGGGTAGGGGAATCCTGGAAGGAAGAGCTATCTTATCATATGCTAGGTGCTAAGTATTTTAAGCCAGAGCAGCTTCCCTGCAGACTTGACTTACCAACATCTTCTCAAACAGGATGCCTCTGATACCTCATTAAAATCTGCTCTCCTACCAGGTCTTTTCTCTATTTAAGGCAACACTTAATATTAAACTACTGAATTCTCATCCTCATTAAAACAGTTTCTAGTCTCCTAAAATGGGCCTTTTAAAACTATAAGTATTTGCTAACATACAAAGATCCAATGGAAACATGAAAATCATGCCTCTTTCTCTCTTCTTGTATTAGCAGTAGAATTTCCGTTACTACCTCTGCGGAAATGCTTATTTGGTATTGTTTTTAAAGGAGTTGTGGTTTCAGAGATGGAAAAGGGAAGAATGTGTCAAAGCAGTAAGTGCATAGGAGGTGCTGACTCTAAGACTGACTCCCAGGAAGGCTACCCTGCCTACCCATTGGGCAATTACTCAAAGATAGCACCCCCACTCCACCTAAAATTTTCACCCCACTTTATTAAACCACTTGATAGTTCATGCAATTCATTTAGCAAATGATTCTGAGAAGGTTAGAGAACTTTCAACTATGTATGAATCACTTGAACAGTCAGACTGCTTTTCTCCCACCACCTACCTCCAATCTACCATACTGAGTTGGGAGCTTTGATGGGGTGGGCTTGGGAAGAGGACTCAAAAGCACGGAAAATTTGGGCCTTCAGTGAGGAACAGGGTGGGCCTAGGTGAGGGATTACAGTGGAGGGCTAATGGAAGCCTCAAAGTCCTGTGTGCCTGAAATCTTGGAAAAGGGAGAAGAGTTCACATGAAAAGGGTTCAGAAGATGAAAAGGTATCAGAGGTAAGCATCAATTTTAAAGTGTGCCTCATGTTAATCCAGTTCCTGGAAAGGGAGATAAAACTCTTTTCCTTTCTCTAGAATATTTCTAAAATCCAGACCCTAAGTGTATTAGTCAGGGTTCTCCAGGGAAACAGAACCAATAGGATGAATACATACCTAGAGATAAAGATAGAGATAGATAGACAGACAGACAGACAGATAGATAGACAGATATAAAGAAAGAGATTTATAAGGAATTGGCTCACACGTTTATAAAGGCTGACCGACAGACAGACAGACAGACAGATAGATAGATAGAGAGATATAGATAGATAGATGATAGATAGATAGATAGATAGATAGATAGATAGATAGATAGAAAGAAAGAAAGAAAGATGTATAAGGAATTGGCTCACACGTTTATAAAGGTTGACAAGTCCCAATCCGCAGGGTAAGTCAGAAAACTTGACCCAGGAGAGCCAATGGTGTGGTTCCAGTCCAGAGACCAGCAGGCTCAAGACCCAGAAGAGCCAATGTTTCAGTTCAAGCCTGAAGGCAGGAAAAAGCAGATGTCCCACCTGGAAGGCAGTGAGCAGGAGAAATTCTCTTTTAGAGAAAGGTCATCTTATTGCTCTATTCAAGTCTTCAACTGAATGGATGAGGTCCACCCACATTATGAAAATTGATCTGTTTTACTAAGCCTATCGATTTAAATGTTAATCTTATCCAAAACCCCCTCAAAAAAACACCCAGAATAAAGTTTGACCAAATATCTGGGCACCCTATGGGCCAATCAAGTTGACACGTAAATTAACTATCTACTGAGTTAGTAATACAAATCAGCCACACTTTTCATTCCACATTTAAAGGCCTTGTGCTATGGAATACTCATAGTTAAATTATTTATATATGATAACCCACATTTAATTCCAGTAGATAGCATTAAGTACCATGAGGGGATCTAAAAGTTGAGATGTTCGGGGTAGGGAGAGACTATTTCTTCCACAGGGTTCCATGGAAAGAGCAGTTCAGCAGTGAATTGAAGGATGATGATAATGGCATAACGGAGGAGGACATTCCTAATGAAGAAAAGAAACAAAAAGACAAAGTCAGGAAGGTGGTGAGTCATCTCATTCAACTGTAGTTTAAAGTGCAAGAGGAGAACCAAAAGCCATTTGTATAATGGTAGGTGGTAAAGGGAACCCAGAACTTCCCAATCTCCTGAACAGGACTTTCTAAGAACCTACATGCTTTGGCCCAGAACCTTTGAAATTGTTTCATTTCAATTGCTAAATATTTCTGAGAACTAACTTACTTCTCATTTGGCTAACTTCTCCCATCTCTTAGAGTTTCTCTCCTTCTCAGGCCTTAGACATGCTCAGTTACCCCTGTTGGGCTATAGATTTAAAAGGCTTCTGAGGAGAAATCAGCACCTAATCAACCTTTACAACATATTTCATGAAACATGTTTCAAGTCCAAAACAGTGAATTTCTAATTCATGAAACAAATGTCTAACATCACCTACTATGTATCATGCACTGTGAAAAGTCCTGGGAATACAAAAATGAATACAAATACATTTCCTGCCCTAAAGGAACCTACTGTCTACTTTGGAAGAAAGACTCATCACAAGATGGGGAATGTCTTTGAAGACATCCTTTTTTTTTTTTAATAATTTTATTTATTTATTTATTTATTTATTTATTTATTTATTTATTTATTTTTCCCCCAAAGCCCCAGTAGATAGCTGCCTGTCACAGCTGCACATCCTTCTAGTTGCTGTATGTGGGACGCGGCCTCAGCATGGCCGGAGAAGCAGCGTGTCTGTGCGCGCCGGGATCCGAACCCGGGCCGCCAGCAGCAAGCGCGGGCACTTAACCGCTAAACCACGGGGCTGGCCCCCTGAAGACATCTTGAGAAGGGACATGCAAAATATATCTTCAAGGTCAGTTCTAACCTGAAAAGCAATTTTGCCTAGTTTGTGACCAGAGGAAAAAGTGTACTCACCTTACTTTCAAATCAGTGCTCAGTAGATGCTCACACAAGCCACAGCAGTGGAGCTAACCAACAGGTACCGTGCACCTCCAAGTATCAGGCATTGTGTTAGGCTGGGAGATACAAAGAGCAGTGAGATATCTAAGAAGCATTTCTTAAATGCCTCCTGTTCACCAGGTGCTATGGCAGGTACTAGAGACATGGTCCCTAAAAGTGGAAAGGGGTATCCTAGAGAAGAAGGAAGCAGCGATCACAGCTAACTCAATTTATCCTGTTCCTGGGGTTTCCCTCACTAAATTGCCCCACTTTCAGCTCATCTTCCCCCTACTCATCGATCCAATTTGTTCTGCACTTTGATAGTCAGAGTGATCTCCCTAAAACACAAATCTGATCATGTCATTGCCCCGCCTAAATATAGATGCCGCTCTCCATCACCCTAAGGATAAAAGCCAAACTTCTTCACCTATCATGCCAGGCTCTCCATAATCTGTTCCCTGCTTGTTTCTAACCACCATCCCTCTGTACTCTCTGTCACAACATACTCAGCTCCTTGCAGGTCCCTGAATATATGTAATCCCTCACATCACTGACTTTGCACATGTTCTTCCCTCTGCCTAGAAGATCCTTCCCTCAATTTTCACTCCTGCTTTAGAATTTAGCTCTTGAAAAAAAAAGAAAAGGAAAGAAAAAAGCCTTCTCTGACTGGTCTCAACACTTCCACCCTCACCCCAGAATGAGTTAGAACACTTACCTTTGTGCTCCTATGACACCCATCTGTCTCTCAATCGCAACACTTGTCATTCTGTTCTATAATTGCTTGACTGTCTCTCTCACAAGACTCTGAGCTCCTTAGGGCACTAAAACCCTTAGTATGTATTCCCATTAGTAGACCCAGTGCCTAATATAATGCTTAGTATCTTGTAGGGATTCAGGAAACTCAATACTTATAGAGGGATTGAATGATTCAATGAAAGAAAGAAAAGTATCAAGTATTTACTGGAATCCATGTGTGAGACAAGTCTTCAATTTAATAAATCTTTTTGGGTATCTATAATGTAAGTAGTATCTTGCCAAATACTTTAAAAATCAAAAACAAAAATTCAGTTTCTGTCCTTAAATTGTCTTCAGAGGAACGTGAGAAATTAAATATGTACTCAAAGAACAAGGCATAATGACAACACAATAAGTGCTATTAAAGTTATAAAAAGGGCTATGGGATGGCCATGTTCTTCCTAGAGTGGCTCTTCCAACCACCCTGGTTATGCTGGCTACGTTGGAATGAATCTTTTCTACTTAGTTCAGCTAAGACTGCCTAATTATCCAGTAGGAACTAGCAACAACAGCAAGAAAAGACAATACAAAAGAATTTTTTAAAAAAACAGAAATTTTCAACCAAGAATAACTGAAGTCTAACCAGAGAATTCTCACTGGCTAACACATGCCGAGGTCTGAACTTCCTTGGACAAGAGACCTGGCTCTTCAGGACCCTAACCAGCTCCCCAAGTGTCTGGCCTCACTTACTTTTCACTCCCTTTCACCAAACCCTGGGCAATGCTGGATGGAAGCAGGTTCTGACCACTGAGAGAGAAAAGCCTTTCTCTTTCTGCACTCTCCTGACATTTAGCCTGAACTGAGCACACCAGGCAGCAGCCTCCTTTGCCCTATCTAGACAGCACTCTAATTATGAGACCCTGGAATTTCTTCTGCTGCCTGAAACTCACCTTTTTTCTGTCTTTTTCTAAAAAAAAACAAAACCTGTCTGCAAAATAGATCTTAGCCCGATCTTTGTCAAGAATGGTTCTATCCTTTAGGGTATCTTAATATTTTTCTCTAAGGGCAACATCTGGGCAAGGCTCCAATGGCAAGTTTCTGCTTCCCGAGGTCTTCCTCATGTTCACCCTTGCCAAAACAGGTTCTTTTCCCATTTCAAAACCCTTTACCTCAACTTATATAATGCCTGTGGAAGTACAGATAATTCTAAGAAGTTTTGGGAAAACAATTTGGCAATATTTATCAAGAGTCCAAGCAAATCTTTTGACCAAATTATCTATTCACTTTCATAAATATAGCCCAGGAAATAATTAGAAATGCAATATAAACGTAAAGCAAAAAGATGTTTATCATAGCGATATTTAAAAGAGAAAAAAATTAGAAATAACCCAGATGTCCAATAATAGGGAAATTATTAAGTTATGAATTATCCATTAATATAACATTATACAGTCATTTTCTAAACGTTTGTTAAAATTTTAATAATATAAAAATTCATAACAAGTGAAAGACATCAGCATACAAAGTTGTATACACAGTATGATCTCAATAAGTAGAAAAATGGGCCAAAGAAAAGTCTAAACATATCTACATCTCCAAGTGGTGTGATAAGGGAAATCTTTTCCTCTACTTTACAAAATTTCTATAATAAGCACATATTCTTTTTATAATCAGAAAAAAATATATTTTTTCTTAAATATATGTCCTCTTGTGGACCTCAAATTAGTGGAGTACCTGATACATATGAGGAACTTAATAAATTTGTGTTGAATTAACTAATTAACAGAAGATGTGAGCTCCTATTTGTTGTCTGAGGAACATGGAGCAGAGAAAGTTAACTGCTCTTAGAATGAGGAGGCCTAGATTTGAGAAACTGAGAAATTGTGGCCTCTCCTCATCCACTAAAATGGAGGGAGCACCTGCCTGATCTCCCTCAGGAGACTGTGGTGAGAAGCAAATGAGATGATACCTGTGAAACCACTTTGTAAATTGGAAAACTCTACACAACATCTAAAGACAAACAATAAGAAACTCCTGTTACTTTTGCTCTTCTCGGGTTCATGGCAGAACTGGAATGATATAAACCTGAAGCCCACAGAATAATCACTCCTTTCCTGGAACAGTTTACCAATTTCCCCACTTCTCCAGGTGCCCCAAGAGCGAGTGTCTCCTGGGGAGGATCTTGCAGAACTCAAATTGTTACAAAGTTATAATGTCACAGTCCCTAAAACATACAGTAAAGACCTTACCTACCTACACCTGGAGTCTCTTACAAGCAGCAGTAAAAAGCTTCAGGCCTGATATTGCATTGGCTTCCTAAATAACACCTCTACCTCCAGTCTCTCCCTTCCAACCAATTCTGCACTTTATTGTCAAAATCATCTTCCTGTATCATAGAATCACAGACTCCTTAGCTAGAGAAACTCCTTTACAATCACATCGTCCAAACTCCTTACTTTAAAGATGAAGCACCTAAAGCCCAGAGAGGTTAAAAGAATAAGTGACTGAAAAAAGATCATAATTTGAATGTAATTTCCCTCCTCAAAACTCCTCAGATAAATCCCAAACTCCTTCACGTGTCATTCAAAGCCCTTCACAACAGCCCCCACCTACCTATTGAACGTCATCTCCCTCTAGTCTCCCCCACAAACCCTTGGTTCCAATCCAACTGGTTTCTTCTCCATCCCCTGAACTTATGCTGCTTGGCCTCATCTCAGATGTTTCCCTGGAATGCCCCTCCACCTTCCTCTCCAATCGTTGCACATTCACAAGGTGCACTTGTTCAGGAAGCCTTCTCTGACCCACTTAGCCCATCGGGCAGCTCTCCTACCCCTGAACTCCCAAAGCTCTCACTGTCTGTTACACCTGATGACCTGTGTTATAGAACATGCAGTCCTGACGTTGTGATCTATATGGTTACTTGTCTTACCACCTCTCCCCTCACCCAGACTATAACCTCCTTAAAGACGAGGGATTGTATAATTCTCCACATGTCCCACGGCACCCACCCGTGGCTGACAACATTTACTGAGCACCTATGGCATGTAACTTGCTATTTTAGGTGCTTCGTTTATCTTATTTCACTTGATCCTCACAAATTGCTCACAAATGACAAAACTGAGGCTCAGAGAAGATGAATAAATGGCCAAGATCACACAACTAAAAAGTGGCAGAGACATGATGGGAATTCAGGCCCCTCAGCCTCCAAAGCCCTGACACTGTGCGAACTTCCAGGTTGCCAGGAGGACCTGTGTCTATCCTGCCTCACCTTGACTCAAGGCCACATCTTCCACATGCCCACCTCAAAGCAGGCTTCTCAGATCTGGTGGTAACAGCTACCATTTGCTGAGTGCCTACTGTGTGCCAAGCACTATGCCCAGTGCTTCAAGTGTTTATTTCTTTGTTTTTGTGAGGAAGATCAGCCCTGAGCTAACACCCATGCTAATCCTCCTCTTTTGGCTGAGGAAGACCACCTCTGAGCTAACATCTATTGCCAATCCTCCTCCTTTTTTTCCCCCAAAGCCCCAGTAGATAGTTGTATGTCATAGTTGCACATCCTTCTATTTGCTGTCTGTGGGACACGGCCTCAGCATGGCCGGAGATGCGGTGCATCAGTGCACGCCTGGGATCCGAACCCGGGCCGCCAGTACTGGAGCACATGCACTTAACCGCTAAACCATGGGGCCGGCCCAGAGTGTTTATTTCAATTAATTCTTGTTAACATTCTGTGAACTACACAGCCTAGTGCAGTAGTTAAGGATACAGGCTTTGGGGTCGGACTGTCCAAGTTCAGAATCCCAGCTCCACCACTTATAAGTTACATTAACTTGGGCCTGCTAAATAACTTCTCTGTGTCTCAGTTTCCTCATCAGAAAGATGACTACTACACTAGTACTTAATTCCTAGAAATGTATGAGGATTAACTGAATTAATAAGTGTAAAGTTATCAATACATGATGCTATTATTATAACTATTATGTAGGCATCATCTCCACTCTAGAGATGTATCAACTGAGTCTTAGAGAGCTTAAGTCCCTTGCCAAGGTCAACCAGTTAATAAAGGACAAAGCAAGGATTTATATTGAAGTCTGGTCTACCTGACTCCAAAGGAACATCGACACTTGACATATCCCAGTGCTTGAAAGCTCGCTCTGTCTCTCCTCTCTCTTTCTCTGTCTCTCTCTATCTCTGTTTTTCTCTCTTGCTAAATTGTATTTAGGGAGAAGCTGGGCTGGTGCAAGAGCCACAATAGGACCAAGGTTAGAAATAAATTCCCAGGGTCATCCTGGAAAAGTAGAAATGTGCAGGGCCCAGAGTCAACCCTAAGAACATGGGGTCTGGAAATATGTCCCTCACTCTCCCCCCAGTTATTTTGCACAAATGACATCAGGCTACAATAAATATCAAAAACAGTATTGAAGGCGAAAAGAAGTTACAAGAGGGCATCACAAAGCCTTAGCAGAATGGGTTTTCAACAGAAAGGGAGAGTCCCATCCCAGCTGATTTAGTGCCTCAGTATGGCAGAGGGGACATGCTGTGGTAGAGGGGATACGAACTTAGTATGGGAACCTTAGACAATATTTGGCACCACTTGATCTGAGCATTTTTGTACATCTTTCTCTCTGCCCCACCCTTAGCTACTGCCCAACCTCCTGATCTGAACAGAGGCAAGTAACTTTAGTTCCCTGGAGACAATTCCACAAGACACTTCCATAAATTCCACAACTCCCCAGGCATCAAATTGCCCTGCCTGCCACTGCTAATGTTCTTATGTGTAGCTCACAAAGCCTGTTTCCAGTACTTCAAGGAAATACTCTCATTCTCCATCTCTAGGAATGCTGGAGGGCATGCTCTTGGAGCTTAAGGAGCCAAGAGACGAGCTGAGGGAGCATAAGAATTGCCATCCCCACCATATCACCTACCACAGCATTCCCTAGGAAGCCCAGTTTCCTATTCCCATGGTCACTGTGCTCCTGAAAAGGAGAGTCAGAAAGTGCAAGGGCTGGACCCTTGCCCCACTCTCCTCCATCAGCCGCTCCAGCATCTCACCTCGCCTGTCCGGTTCTGAGGGTCCCCAGAGGCTACGTGTGAGGCAGAGTTGGATACTAAGGGAATTAGGCCCAGAAAGCCTTGTTTAAGAGCAAAGCAACTACTAGCTCCTGAGGATAGGGACTGAATTTCACTTATCTTTGAAAATTCAGCACTTGGCACTTGGTAGGTAGAGGACAGTATCAGTGTAATTAAATTGCTTTTAAAGGTTGGAATGCCTAAATATTGGATAGAAACAAGCCACAAATATGACCTGTTTACTGCTTGTCAACATGCCTCTAATCTTCCCAGAACAGGATGATATCTCTGCCACAGAAGCTCTCAAACCCTCTGGGTCCTATTCACAAATTCAAGGGTGGTGATGGCTAAAAAATCAACATCTAGTTTCTTAGAACTGATCTCAGACTATTCAGGAAGGTCTGGTGTTTCATCCTCCACCTCCCCACACCCTCACATGTAACACACCCAAGAATAAAACAAGGTGAATTTCAGACCAGATTAAGGAAATTTCTAACGTGTTTTCAATCAGCCCTCTGACAACACAAGTTACCAGTACTTTGCGCAAAAGGAGAAACATCAAGGGAGCGAACCCAGCTCCTGAATTACTTCCTCTCGGCATCAACTGCCATTGACTGCACGCTCTGACCCATATGTACACGCCCAGGCACAGGTAACACACTCGTGCACATTCATAGCACCCACTCTGAAGTGGCAGCAACATACAAGACATTAGGAACAAGATGCGTTCACATATGTGTTATGTGGCCCCCAGACAATATTAAAGATATAACCCCACCCCAGCCTTCACCATCTATGAATGCTGGGAGCTAGAGCATGCACATGTGTCTCCCTGTGCCCTGTGTGTTCTGTCAGGCTCTGTGGGGAAAGAGGAAAACATGAAGCAGAGACCCTGATGGCTATGAGAATTTCCTGTTATTTGTTTCATGGACCCACAGGCAGCAAACAGCCAGGAAAGTTATCAAACAATCATAGCCCACTCTGGAAAGTAAATGTGATGCTCAGAGGTAGGTTGTGAAGAAGGTGGGAGAACAAGAAGGGAAGTCCTATCATACCAAAACACGAGAAGTTGGTCCAATGGCAGGAAACCTACCAAGTAGGCCCTCCTTCCTCAGGGCCAATGGGGCTCCAGGCTCCAGAGACTCTCCTCACCACACCCACAGTGGGCATCTTCAGTGGGCCATGGAAACACAGAGCTCTGCAGGAGGAGACACAAACAGAAGTCACAACCTGCTCATTTGGGGGAAGGCAGGCACATGAGACAAAAAAAAAAAAAGAATTCAGGGCTCTGCCACACCTGCTACTGATCATAGAATCAGGACTTCAGAGTAAGAGGGAACACGAAAGATTATCTCACCCAAATCTAACAATTTTCAGATAAGAAACCTCAAGTCCAGAGTGGGTGAGTGACTCTCCCATGGTAAAAAAGGAAATTGGTAGCTTAGCTGACACAGAACCAGTTCTCCTCACTCTCAGCCAGGGCTCTCCCTCCACCTCTAGATCTCCCCAAGGCCACAGTGTGTGAACAGCCCGAAAGTGAACTGTATAAAACTCTCCATTGTCCTCATTCAAGGTAGAGGGTGTAAGTGGATCAGCCCTGCAAACTTGCTAGTGGATGAGAGAAAGATTCATATTTACTCCTGTTTATCTGCATCACCTGGCTCCAAGTCCTTAGGGAGATTAACCCTCCATTTCAGAAAACATGGGATGTGTGCAGACCACTGTGGTGGGTAATGGGATTTCCACTTCACATCTCAGCCTGCAACTCCACTCTCCCCACCACTGCTCTCAGCATGAAGCAGCTAAACTTCATGGAAAGTTCTCCCTCCATGTAAGAGCCTGGCTGGGCCTGAGAGGAAACACAGGGTAACTGCTCCTCTCCCAGGGCACGTCCTTCGCTGAGCACCAAATTACACCATGTTCCCCAGCCCTCCCCATCTCTGTCCCACTCAGGTGGTAAGCCAACTAGGGGTCAGAGAGAGAAGTAAAACCCACCCCTGAGAGGGAGTGGGTGGGGAGAGGGTATAGAGGGGATAGAAGCAAATGAAGCATGAAAGGAAAATGTGAATGGGAGACACTGCCTCAAAATACCTCCTCCAGCATTAACGTCAGCATGATTTCACCCAATCTCAGAATGGAATGCACCCCTCCAATAGCCAGGAGAAAGAAACAACACATAGACTACATTGTCAACTTCACAGAGGGACATGACCCAAACTGTGGGTGACTAGAGAAACCATGACTCCATTGCCTTCCAGAACCCAGACACCCAGCCCCAAGTCAGTAAGTCTCAATTATCAGTGTCTGAGAAATTCTGCTTTCTGTTGGTCCAAGGTGAGACCTATAGATCTCAATTTTTAACAAACATTCCAGATAATTCTGATACAGATGGTCTGAGGACCACTCTATGAGAAGTCCTACTGTATCACTTCCCCACTGGACTGCTGAGAGGTTAACAGCACCTGCTATGGAGTCCCCCAGGTGGCCTGGCTTCAAATTTTGGCTCCAACACACAAGCTGCAAGGCCCTGAGCAAATGACTACACCTTATTCCCCTCATCTGTAACATGGGGCTAATAAAAGCACACATCGCATGTGCTGTTGTGAGGATCAAATGAGGTAATCCAGTTATTTACAGTGTTCAGGACACTGCCTGGCATGTAGTAAGCACACAGTATTTGTTGGCTATAACTTGTTCTACTGGTACACACCTAGTTGCACTAGCTGTCAGCTGTACGATAATTAGTAAGCACACCATGTTTTTTGGCTATTTGTATTTTATGCTGCAATGTATACATATAAAACTCATTACTCCCAAGAAATTGACAGGCCAAGTAATTTTTAAGCTATAGGGAGCCTTCCAAGGAGATTTATGGCCTAGAAGCCTAGCTATTAGCTTAACCCTTCTAAGTTACTTCTTCCTCTTTGCCCTCCTACTGTCACCCTTTCCCTTTCTGCCCTATGGACTTTGTATTCTCTATAAAACTTTAAATTTACATTGTGCTTTTATGTTTTATAATGAGTGTTAAAGTGTTTTATAGGATTTGTTTTGTTTGCATGCTTTTCTCTATTATCTTTTCCAAAAGTCCTTTTTTTCCTCTAGGCAATTAACATGTGACCCCCAGGCTAAGAATATCGATCTGGGCCAAAGTCACTGAAAAGTCACTCTGATCAACAGAGAAAAGCCCTCTGGGTTGTGACAAGGAGACCAGGTAGAGCAGTACCCTAGAGGTACAGACTCTGGGCTCACTCCTTCTTCTCTATCTCTATCTCCCCAACTCACTCACTCCATCTCCAGCCTCCTTCTATAGCTTCTCCCCAGTACCCACACAGTATTTCCACCTGGAGAGTCCACAGGCATCATATGTAAACATCCAAAGCTGAGTTTAGCATCTCAGTCCCTAGCCAACCAATCCCTCATCCTTATCTCAGGGCTAATGACATCTGATCCACCCAAAACCCCCAACTAAACACAGCTCTGAATCATCTTCAGGCCTCCTCCTCACCACCTCTTCCTCTCTGGTAACTCACCAAGGCCTGCCAATTTTTCAAATGGCTCTCCTATCCCCTGCTCTCCACGCCTCTGATCTCCCAGTTCAGATCTTAGACTCTCTTGTGGACCTTCCACAGCCACAGTTCTCCCAACAAACCAGCTGCCAGAGTGCATGTCCCAAACACAGGTCTGACCAGGCCACTTCCCACTTAAAGCCTCTGGTAGATCCCCACTCACAAGAGTCCAGACTCCTTAGGCTGGTAGTCAAGACTTTCACAATTTGGCAGGACTCCACGTCTCCTGCTACCAAAGAGAATCCCAAAACAAGACCAGGCCACAAAGATCCACCCACTCCACTCTAGCCTAAAAGGCCAGTGAACCAGATACATGATACCTTGGAGTTAGTCCCCTCTCATACAGACATTAGCCAAATTTATTATATCTGATGATGGATCCTTGGGCCTTGAAGTGATGATACAGATTTCCAATGAGGAAGAGAAAAGACAATGCATGGCCAGGGCATTCAAGCTATAGGGCTTGAGTTCATCTCGTCAAATCTCCTCATTGTGCAGCAGGCAAAGCTAAGGGCTAGAGAAACAGATCTACTCATTGAAGGTCAGAGCTCAGTCACCATCAGTAGGACTCAGCTGTCCTGGCCCACAATTCTGCTTCTTCTGCCAACAGGCCTAGAAGACTCTCCCAAGCACAACTGTCTGGGATTCCCACGACCTTTCCCTTTCCCTGATCACAACTCAGGATCCCCTATCCCACCCACAAGCATGCAGGTTCTGAGATGATCCGGAAGGGACAGAACAGAAAGGCTTGAGCTTTGGCACAAGTTCCGGGTGAAACACCTGGGGCCAAACACAAGGGCCTTTGACTGTAGAGAAAAATAGGCCCATTGTCTTAGTGGGTGGAACCAAACCACAGCAGGAGCAAGGAAACCAGCTTTGTGCCTAGAGCTCAGGCCTTGGCCTTAAAATACCAGGGTGGAGAAGGGGAAGGGAGAAAGGAACACATACTTTAAGAAAATAGAGGCAATTACAACAGTTCCTATTCACCCCTGGTTTTTGTTTTTTTTTGTTATTGTTTTTTTTCCCTCACCTAGTGCTCTGCATGGCCTCTGACTCCCCCAGGATCTAGGAGGGTGCGGAAAAGGCCTGGATCCCTAGACAATGGAGGAATCAAGATGAGATTTAGGGGCCGGCCCCGTGGCTTAGCAGTTAAGTGCACGCGCTCCGCTGCTGGCAGCCTGGGTTCGGATCCTGGGTGCACACCAATGCACTGCTTGTCCAGCCATGCTGAGGCCGCGTCCCACATACAGCAACTAGAAGAATGTGCAGCTATGACATACAACTATCTACTGGGGCTTTGGGGGAAAATATACAAATAAATAAATAATTTTTAAAAAAAGTCAACTCAGTTCTTTAAAAAAAAAAAAAGATGAGATTTAGATGGCTCCATTATGAGACGATTAGTAGAGAAAGGGGCCACTCTATCCTTTCCTTACTTGCTGATGAAAGAAAAAACAAAAAACCAAACAACTCAGAGCTACACCTCCACCCCTCAACAAAGGAAACAAACCCTCCTGCAAAATATAGGGGACCTATTTGGGGACCGGGGCCATGCCCACATTAGAACTGCAAGAAACGAGAAGAGGAAAAAAGAAGAAAAGCCTGAGCCTTGAACAACAAATATATCACAATGAGCACATTCTCCTCAGCTAATAAGTCCAAAGCTACTTGATATGTTTCTGAGTTGCCAGAATGTCTTGGTTGCGCCCATGAAAGGTCTCTGACCATATTCCTTTGATGCCCAGAGATTCATTCCTTTGGGTTTGATGCACTGAAGTGATGGATCATTTAGATTGAAGGACAAAGTCGCATGCTTACCCTCAGGACAAAGTCTATCATTTTTCCCTTCCTGCCCTTGTACAAGGTGTTCCTCCAGCTGCAACATTCTTCCTTCTCCTGCCCTTGCCCTTAGCAAACTCAAGTGGCGTGCTCTCCCAGAAATCTTGAAGGGACTCCTCTTGGGGCCCAAGGTCAGCCACCCAAAAATATCCCACAGTGGCGTATTGATTATTTTGAATTAAAGTTACTTATTTGACGTAAAGTTTTGACCCTCCTCTCTCTGTTCCCCTTTAAAGCATGAAATAAATCCCCCATGTGAAGGGTACTCTCCCTGCACCAGGAGAAAGATACATCCTTTCACGAGAGCTACAGAATTCGGCGCCAGGAAGCCTGTATAAATAAACCATTTGACTAATTTACTACCTCCAGCCAAAACTCAGCTCAAATCCTCACTAATTACATACCCCAAACCTAAGTTTCTTTGTTCTGTCAAATCCTCACATTTGTTGTCTCTTTGTGTAAAAAGATATATAAGCTGCCTACTTTGTTCACTCTCTGAGCATCATTTTTTCTCCCATGCAAATGTACTCAATTGTTTTCTCTCCTGTTAATCTGGTCTTACTTCCATTTTATTATTAGTCCCACTACAAGAACTCTAGGCATGTAGAGGGGGGAATTTCCCCCTCCCTGACAGTTTTGGAGAGCCAGCCAGGAGAATCACCAGCTGGGAAACTGCTTTTTCACTGTGACTGCTGCATCTAGGAGATCCTGGAATGTCTGACACAGAAGCTGGCAAAAAGGTAAGCTTTCTTACCATGTCAGCTACCCAGATCTCTGTCTGCAGGATCTGATGGGTATGAAAGTGGTGAGACTTTCTTTTTTTTGTCTCTCTCTAAATTTAGATTAGCAGAAAATATTTGTGAAACTAGTTCCTTAGTTCCCAGTGACTGGTAAATTTGGACAAGTACTCTTGATTTTGTTGATCCTTTCCTCCCAGAGATGGTCATTGTTTTTCCTTTGTCTTTGTTGTGTCATTTTTCATAAGGAGGAAGAACCATAGGGCAGGACAGCAGGTACAGGCCCTTTATAAGCCTGCTGTTTGAGCCAGATCACTGACTGTTGTGTTTTATGATTCTCATCAGACTGGCATCTATTTAGACAAACTTTGCTGTGGGTCCTCTATGTAAAACAGGATGAGTTTTTTCCTTCCATCTTGTTCTTTGTCCTGAGGGCTTGGTTTTGTGATGAGTGAAAATATTTTCTCCGGCCCCCACCATCCAGAAGTTGCAGTATCAGAGTGTACCTGGTGGCCAGTCAATAGACTGGGGTTCCGAGACACAAAGTCACAAACAGCACTCTCTTTGTCTGGTGGTGCCAGCTCTTAGGGGTTCCAGTCCATAAGGGGCTTTTCTCATCTTAACCTTCATTGCTTGTTAGTGCTGTAAAGGTCCCATTCCAGTAGCATATGCTACTGTCAAAATCAGGACATTGAACCTACAATTGTCCTGCACTTAAGCAAAGCAGGAAAAATTTAAAAAGCAAGTACCCTGAAACTCCTAGGAAAAAAACTTTCATTTTTTTCCCTCTGTCCTTTGAAGTTGTCAATTTTGCTATGTATTTGGAATATAAACACCCCAGGAGACAACATCCCACATTCACCTGAGACTGAGCCTGGCTAGCTTAGTTGAAAACAGTGTGGAGATTCCTCAAAAAAATCAAGGATAGAACTACCATATGATCCAGCTATTCCACTGCTGGGTGTTTATCCAAAGAACTTGAAAACACCAATGCGTAAAGATACATGCACCCCTGTGTTCATTGCAGCGTTATTCACAATAGCCAAGACTTGGAAGCAATCTCAGTGCCCATCAAGGGATGAATGGATAAAGAAGATGTGGTATATATACACAATGGAATACTACTCAGCCATAAGAAACGATGAAATCCAGCCATTCGTGACAACATGGATGGACATTGAGGGTATTATGCAAAATGAAATAAGTCAGAGGGAGAAGGTCAAATACCGTATGATTTCCTTCATTAAGTAGTAGATAATAACAACAATAAACAAACACATACAGACAGAGATTGGATTGGTGGTTACCAGAGGGAAAGGGGGGAGGGAGGAGGGCGAAAGGGATAATTGGGCACATGTGTGTGGTGATGGGTTGTAATTAGTATTTGGGTGATGAACATGATGTAATCTATGCAGAAATAGAAGTATAATGATGTCCATCTGAAATTTATCCAATGTTATAAACCAATGTTACTGCAATAAACAAAAAATTTAAAAAAAAAAAAGGTTAAAGAAAAAAAAATAAAGAAAAGTGGCCATTTTAAAATGCAAACTACTAGAAAGTGTCTCTTGCCCAAAATCTAATTCCTTAACGTTACTTGTCTAGGGCAAATATAAATCTTAAAAGTCTTCTTCCCCACAAATATTAACAAAAAAGGCTTTTAAGTAGATAACCTTCACTTGTTCCATCTGCTAGAGACACAATTATTTGTAAACTAGTGAGTTTTGTATTGTATCTCGTTCATGGCTGAAGCTTTAAAATAAAACCTATGAGAGCTCTATTTGTGTCTGTCTATATATATTATATGCATGTAAGTACATTATAGAGATATTATTTTTCTACTTCTGGGTGGTATTATCAAAATTCATTCGAAAAGAGCACTATTAAACTAACTTAAAGTAAGTTATTATAAATTATTTCTAAATATAATAGAAACTATGCCAAATGTTTTTCAAGTTAACATGATATATAAAATAATATTTGGTAAAGAAAAGCTTGTTTAATTTTGTTGGTTTAATTAAAATGGCATGTCTTCAGAGTTATCAGCATTGGACAAAATGCAGACATGCAACTTTTATTCTACCTGCGTTATTAGTCAAATAAGTTTAAGCTATTTCTGTTACAAAATTTGTCAGCAAGAAAAAAATAACTTAAGATAATGGCTAACTGCTTTAATGTTTTATGAAATTTTCATGAACAATCTCAGTATGACTGTAAATAACAAATGAATTACATAGATGTTAATGAAATAATTTTTTGGTGCAATAGTTATGTTTTATGATATGTGTACTTAAAAATAGCTTCCCCAAATCTTTTTGTTAACTTGAAACTTTAGAGTTTTGCTAAATTAAATTATATGATGAGAAATTCATTGAATATCTAGACATTTCCAGATAAGATAAAATAGTAAAACATTAATTACTGAAGATAGTTCTGTCTACTTTTTGCTTCCTTTTACACAGGAATTAAAAATATTTGGGTCTCTCTGTAAACATGCCTTGTGCCACGCTGAGAAATTTTCGATGAGAAACCATGTATCTAGAAATCATAAAAAGCATTTATAAGTCTGCCAATGCACAGAATGCTAATGTAAAAGACAGTTCACAATTGCTTACTTCCTGATTTTCATTAGAAATTAAGGTTTCTAAGGGTTAAGAAGTCTAATTAATAGATGTAATTAAAGCTACTCAAAGAATAGGGTAAAAATCTCTGTATGCAGGGAAAAGAAGATGTATATTTTTAGAGAGAAAAAGTATGCAGCATGGAGATGCATTTTTGCTGAAAGAGAAAAATAACAATTTTCTCTGAAAATAAAACTGCATATTTCCAAGCGAAAAAGAGAGCAAGGGACAAACTGAAATCAAAATAGAAAGATATAGAAGATTTATGGAAAAGGAAACTGAAATGAATGTAATTATGTGAGTGAGATTTAATATGAAAAGTAAGCTGGTACAAAATTAAAATTTGGTTTTCTCTCTGTTAAAATGATAAATTGTTAAAATGAGAAATTAATTAGAAACTTAGGAAGAAAGAAAGAGAGAAAGAAAATCTTATGTTGTGTGGTCAGTTAGCTAAAATTAAATTGTTATTACAAGAGATTTGAAGATAAACTTTAATATCAATAGTGTATTATGTAAAACTGAAACAATTTTCTTTTCATCTCTTAAGAGAACAAAGTTTTCTTGGTATATTGGTCTTCTCTTGATATGAGATTATGAAAGGAAAGTAAAAATTTTATGTTTTATCAAAATAAATGTCTGTGCTTTATTAGACCTTTGATTACTTAAGAAAACTGAATCTTCTCAATAATAAGAGCTAAATGTTGCTAACAGCTATGTAGCCTTCTGTATTTGCCTTTAAAATCTTTTGTTATCAAGATTAGCTTCAATGGATAACTAAGCATTGTTTCACAGGGACCTGTGATTCTATTTGACCAGTGTCATAAAACCCTTTTGATATTTTTGACAAACTTCCCAAAATAAAATTCTAAATAAAGGATTTTGATCTCAACCAACTGAAGTTTGTTTTTTTTTTATTTTTTTGTTTATTGCAGTAACATTGGTTTATAACATTGGATAAATTTCAGATGGACATCATTATACTTCTATTTCTGCATAGATTACATCATGTTCACCCCCAAATACTATTTACAACCCATCACCATACACATGTGCTGAATTATCCCTTTCGCCCTCCTCCCTCCCCTCTTCCCCTCTGGTAACCACCAATCCAATCTCTGTCTGTATGTGTTTGTTTATTGTTGTTATTATCTACTACTTAATGAAGGAAATCATACGGTATTTGACCTTCTCCCTCTGACTTATTTCGCTTTGCATAATACCCTCAATGTCCATCCATGTTGTCACGAATGGCTGGATTTCATCGTTTCTTATGGCTGAATAGTATTCCATTGTGTATATATACCACATCTTCTTTATCCATTCGTTCCTTGATGGGCACTGAGATTGCTTCCAAGTCTTGGCTATTGTGAATAACGCTGCAATGAACACAGGGGTGCATGTATCTTTACGCATTGGTGTTTTCAAGTTCTTTGGACATACAGAAGACCGATAGACACATGAAAAGATGTTCAAAATCATTAACTATCAGGGAAATGCAAATCAAAACTACAATGAGATACCACCTCACGCCCGTCAGAATGGCTATAATTAACAAGACAGGAAACAACGTGTGTTGGAGAGGATGTGGAGAGAAGGGAAGTCTCATACACTGCTGGTGAGAGTGCAAACTGGTGCAGCCACTATGGAAAACAGTGTGGAGATTCCTCAAAAAATCAAGGATAGAACTACCATATGATCCAGCTATTCCACTGCTGGGTGTTTATCCAACTGAAGTTTTTAAAGGGCTCCTGGAACATTTCGAAGGATTTATTCTCTCTCCTTCTAAAAAGAGAGATGTTAAACTAATCAGGATTATTTGATATGTTAAATTACGTGGGAAGCATTGTCAAATAAGAAGTAACATGAAATCTTCTTTATGTTGTGTCTGTATATGTTAGAAGAGTTTCAGAAATTGTGTGAAATTCCTGGAAGTCTGATATGTCCTGGTGTAAAATGTTGTCTATCATCAAAATTGAGGCTCACACTAAAAGGACTGAATCTGAGTATAGGGAAATGCCCTAGCTGACTTTCATGCAAAGCAGCAGCAACAGAATCTCTAAAGACTGTGGCATGTGTGGATGAAGTCTATTCTGCTTCTGCAAAAAAATGACTCCTTGTTGCCAGACTTTGCGCCATCCTGATGTCCTTGTAACATGGCAACAGTCTGATCCTGAATCAGAGAAATTAAGATGAGCAAACAGTGGCTGTAAATTAAACAAAGAGTCTGGGCTATAGGAAACCAAAGACAGCCTCTTGGTTCTTCCTGGCTTCCTGGAAAACCACATATTTTTGTTTTTGCATGTCTTCACTCACCATAGGAAAAGCTATTTTTGTCTCCAGAGGCTTCAGAACTCCACCCTCCGGGCCCATGAGCACCTGCAGCTGGACTTAATTCAACTCCCACATAGTATGGGTTAACAATATGTTCTTGTTGTTGTATGTATATTTTCCAGATGGGTTCAAGTCTTCCCTTGCTACAAAGCTGATGCCATCACCGTGACCAAGAAACTGTTAGAAAATATGTTTCCCACTTGGGGTGTACCTCCCACAATTTCCAGTGATCAAGGCACACACTTCTCTAGGCACATAATACAAGCTGTAACAAAAACCTTGCAAACTTCTTGGATTTATCACTGTCCCTATAGCCCTCAATCATCAGGCAAGGTCAAGAGAACTAATGGAAAACTGGATTCAAGCAGAAAAGGAATTAATTACATGGGACTACATGAACTGATGAGGATGATTATAATTTTTATGACTTTTGTCTGAAATATCACTGTTTTAATCTTTTGTTTTTCCAGATTTAAGGAAACTATTTTCTCTTAAGCTATCTATGACTTACAGCAATTTGGTGAATTATACCTTTATAAGCAGAACTGAAACAATTACTTTTTCTCCCTACCTGATCCCTTCAGAGTTCAGAAGCTCTCAGTGAGTATCCTTAGTTTCTTGACAATATATTTACTTGCATAAGTTCAATACGAAACTGTTCTCTTTGTAACAGGACACAACTGGAAACACTGGTTATATTACAAAAGCTTTAACTAAAATGCCATGTGTGAGAGAGAACACATAAACTCAGACGTGACCAAACAGATTTAAGGAACTAAGGTTTACTTTATGAAGCCAACAAAGCTCGGTGGAAAAACAGCCTGGTACCTACTGACAGAGTTCCTAACAGCTTAATCAGGTAAGTCAAGAAGGTCACTTCCTGGCAGGTGCAGGAACCTCAAGAAGAGAGGAATTCACCCAAATCTATAGGTATTACAGGTGGAATCTGAGGGCAAATATTTGACTTGGCTTCTTAAACTCGACAGCCTTCTTAGCCTTTTTAGCTATTAAAAGTTCAATCTGGAGATTCCTTATGAAAAATTCCAGCAAAGCAAATTTAAAAGAGCCTATACAATCAGTTGCTATTCTTGCTGTACTTATGTAAATAACTAAGCCAAGTTTATTGAAAACAGATTTATTTTGCAAACAAGGAGTCTTAATTTGACTATATTTGGTTTAAAAAAATGAGGGCGATTTTTGAGAGAAAACTTATGTTTCGGTAGAAACTATAACACACACTTGTGGATATTAGATTTCAGCACTGCTAATTTTCTTTGAAGCTGTGTTGTTTACCTAAACACTGGACTGGATCCTAAATTCTTCTAGTTTCCTCCAATATCTGGCTATAACTCTCCAAACTAACGTTTCCAATTTTTCTCCCACGTTTGACTTGAAATCATTGAGAACTAAAGCGGCGCTTTTCCCTGAAGCCCCGCAAACTGAAGCTGGACGACTTGATGTAAACTTGAGAGATCACCACAACAGCTCGTGTTGAGACAATGTTCCTGGCTATTGCTGTGTAAGCTACTCAGAAAGTTTGCCTGAACACCCAGTGACATCACCAGAAGCATTACAAACTGCAAAAGATTCTTCAACCCTGACTTCTAGAAATTGTCTTGACTGGCTGCCACCTAAGCACAGAAACTGGTTTGTAACTTGCTCCCACCATGAACCTTAGTTTTTCTTTATTTCCATAGAAATGCCTCTTATTAAATATCTGATTGCTTGCACCATAGACCTAATTTTGGGAACCCACCTCCTCTACCTACCTCCTGAAATGAGACACAACTGTTTAATTGAACTGAACTATTTTTAAGACTAAAAGATTAATTCAATGATATAATGGAACAATCTACCAGCTCAACTTTTAATATGTGAAACTTCCAGGGAAGTTTCAGAGGAGGGAATTGTTGGGGCCTAAGGCAGGCTGCCCCAAAGCATCCCACAATGGCATATTGATTATTTTGAATTCAAGTTACTTGTTTCACTTACAGTTTTGACCCTCCTGAAATTTTGTTCCCCCTGAAAGCAGGAAATAAATCTCCCATGGGACAGGTACCCTCCTTAGGATGAAAGCTGGAGAACTCAGGGCCAGGAAGCCTGTAAAAACAAACGGTGCTACTTTTACTTATTTACTACCTCAAGCCTAAACTCTGCACAAATTCCTCAGTGATTACATACCCCAACCCTAAGTTTCCTTGTCCTGTCAAATCCTCACAAATATGTCTCATTGTGTAAAAATATATATACACTGCCTGCTTTGTTCACTCTCTGAGCACCATTTTTCTATGATCTCCCAGTAAACGTATTAAATTAGTTTTTATCCTGTTAATTTGGTGTTGTGTCAGTCTTATTATTAGTCCAGTCATAAGAACTCAAGATGCATAGTGGGGGAATTTCCCCATCCCTGACATTCCCACAGGTAAATGAATGGTTTCCTCGCTGTGCTCCCACAGTCCATTGAACATACTTCTATTTATAACATCATGAAGTTTCTATATAATATTTAATTTTTTTCTGTTTAAAAATTAAGACAAAGTCTGAAAAAGAAATTAACTATTACCCATATTCCATTTTCCAACCATATTCTAGACTTAATCATTATTTAATATTTTGGCATACTTCTTCCAGTCTCCTTTTCTGGGTGGCAGACTGCAACCTCCTGGAATGCAAAGGCTATGTACTTTTCTTTTCCAGTTGTTACAGTTCTGGAGGCCAGATGTTCAAAATGGGTCTCACTGGGCTAAAATCAAGGGGTCAACAGGATGGTATTCTTTCTGCAGGTTCAAGGAGCAAATTGCTTCCTTATCTGATCCAGTTTCTAGAGGCCACCCACACTCCTTGGTTCACGGCCCCCTTCCATCTTCAAAGACAGCGAGGGCTGGTGGAGTCTTTCTCATGTTGCGTCATTCTGATCCTGACTCTCCTGCCTCCCTCTTTCTCTTATAAGGACCCTGTGATGACACTGGTTCCACCTGGATCATCCGGGTACTGTTACCATTTCAGGATCCTTAACATCATGACGTCTGCAAAGTCCCTTTTGCCATGTAAAGTAACAATCATAGTTTCCAGGGGTTAGGATGTGGATATTTTGGCGAGGCCATTATTCTGCCTACCACATGTACCTTTTCTAAACTTTACCCACAACAAAAATTTGCTTTGCCTTCCTTCTCTTTCACTTTTCTTCTGATACAGAGGAAAGAGCACAAGCTTTGAGGTGAAACACACTAGCTCTGTCATTAACTGGCTGGATGTCCCTGGACCAGTCAATTCAATTCCCTTAGCCTCTTTTTCGTCTTCTGTAACACTGGTTAACTCTCACAGCATTAGGAAATGACAGTGAAAGAGTAAATTAAGACACATAAGGCAGTAAACACAGTGCCTGGAATGTAATGAGCCCTCAGTAAACATTCCTTTCGATATTTGCCTTTTGCCATCCCATTTTCTCCCACTCTTGCCCATTTTCTCCTTCATTTTCTTTCTCTTCAGTGATTTAGTCTGACCTCAGTCTATTTAGCAAAGAGGTCATACTACCCATATCTTATAATTCTGTTTAATGCTTCCTGGGACAGAGTCTGATATCTACTCAAGCCAGCCCACTATATTTATATGCAGAAGTCTGTTCTTTTCAAAAAATAGTCCTTTTATGTTCACTAAAAACTTATATATACTTCTTTGTAATTTAGACATGCCCATTCCAATTCTGCTCTGTTAATTTACATATTCATTTCCTTATTTCATCCTTCTTCAGTCTTTCTCTTTATACCTTATAAATAATGATAGTACAGAGACAAAAGTAATGCCCAGGCCACAATAGGGAATTCCTTTAGCAAGATGAATGCTATTTGCAAGAATCTCCTGAAGACTGTTTCTAGGCTTGGCTTTCAGCAAAACCATTTAGCTCTAGAAAATATTCCCAGACCCCCAGGCACAACTATGACAGAAGCGACACATCCTCTGAGCATTTCTGCCTTGAATTAAGATATTTTCCAGAGTGCTATTTATAACTTAGTGTTACCCAACAATTCCACTCCTGGAAGTTAAGCATCCTGTATCATTCTCATCTTCAGCTGGCCTGCCAGGACCCTGCCTAGAAAATGCCTCCCCACCCTAGATAACCAGGGTGGCACCATTGCCTAGTCCCAGAATTATAATAGCTAACATTTACTCAGCACTCACTATGTGCCAGGCACTATTCTTACGGGCTTTATATGTAGCTACAGTCTTCACAAAAAAATCCCATGCGTGATATCATCCTGTTTTTACAGATTCAAAAAAAGAGCTGAAACAGAGAGGTTAAGTAATTTACCCAACATTGCACAACTGCATAATTTAACCTCATCTCCCACCCATATAAATGTTAATAATTTAATGTGGGCAGAGGACACTCAAAGATTTCTAAGCTCTCCCAAATAAAATCTACCTTCCAGAATGATGTTTGCCTCCTCCATTTTCAGGACTCATCAACAAATCAGCATTTTCTTTTCTGTCTTGCCCTTCACTTATGCACCTCTTTCCTGACACCGCACTCACAATTGCACATCTCTTCATAAAAGCTTGCTTTTATGAACTTCAATCCCTCTTGGGAAGAAACACAGTCAGGTTCCTGGTCCCAATGAAAAGTCATTTTTACTGAAACATCAACTATTTGCACAGCCATTCTCTGGCCATAAAAGGGGTGCATTAGGGAAAGAAAGTGTAATGAGAAGGAAGCAGGAGGAGGGAGAGTCCCTGCAATGGTAACAAATGGAATGAGATTCCAAAGGCAGACACAGTCATAAGACACACCCAGACTTTGTGGCCTTTGAACAATGGCAGCTCCACATGACCCCTTTCCATGCCTGTTGGCATCTGACTTCCTTCTCAGCCTGCCCCTCCTGGCCTTTCTTCTTAGACAAACTAGAGGCCTGGGCCTGGGGCCAAACCACAGCAGCAAGTACTGAGCTGTGTGGGTGGAGGGAGCAGAGAAGGGAGTAAAGTGTTCAACTCACAGGGGACCTGACTGACCTATGTACATATCCCTCAGGCAGGGAATGGATTGGTGAGGGGCTGCTCTGCAGGACTCATGGTTTAAGGAGTTTTACTGGGGAGTCACACTTCCTCAACGCTGTCTGATTGAGAGCAAGGGGTGGGTGTGGGAGGCATCACAGCTTTCTCCCATTTAGACACCCATTGTCCCTCCAGCTCCCTCTGTTGGGTTACCTTCCTCTATCCATAGGTCACTTATTGACTGAGTTGGGTTCTGGGGGGTTGGGTGGAATCTCAGTGGAATTCCTTAAAGCCCCAAGCACTCAATTCAGTTTAAGAGTGTCTGTCATCTTAGTGATGACCAGACACAAGTATCTTTTAAAGGCTCTGTAGGAAATTTTGACAATAGCCTTTGCACCACCCACAATCCCTCTGGTGACCACTGAGCTACACACAAGAAGAGGAAGGAACTTACTGTATGCTGAGAACCTTTATGTTTGCACCTCACCTAATGCTCACAGTGACCCTTTGACATCGGGGCTATTATCCCTATTTTGCAAATGAGAAATCAAAACTCCAAGTCAATTAACTTGTCCCTTATCCAAGAACTGGGAAAAGGTGGAACCAGGATTCAGACTCACATATTTCTGAATCTAAAGCTCTGTTTTCACTCCACATCATCCTACCTATCAGAATTCAAAGAACGGAAAGATGATTGCTTCTAGCAGAAATACTCATAAAAGGCTTCAATGAGGAGACAGGATCTGAAATGGGCCTTAGAAGGAAGAACGATTGAGGAGGCTGAGTGAGAAGGGAAGGGTATGATAGAAAGAAGGAAAAGAATTAGAATCCATTCAGATTAAGAAAGTAAAATGCACGTTCAGGTCTTACTAGGTAGATCAAGGGAGCAGATTGGGGCCATGCTACAGGGTCTTTCAATGGCAGCCTAAGGAATTTGAACTTCATCCTGCAGATAGGAGTCACTAGAACACTTTGAGAAGGTCAGGAACAGGAGAAAACAGCATTTTCAGAAAGATTACTCTGACAGGGTTAGGCAAGACGACTTAGGGAAGTGGTTCTCAACTCTGGATACTCACTAATTACCTGGAAGCTTCTTTCTTTGCTTTGCTTTACTTCTTTTAACTTTTTATTTTAACATAATTTCAGACATTCAAAAATGTTCCAAAAATACTCAAAGTTCCCATATGCCCTTCACTCCACTTCCCCAAATATCAATGGTACAGATAACCTCAGTACAATTATCAAAATCAATAAATTATCGTTGATATAATACAATGAACTAACCTACAGATCTTATTTAAATTTCATCAACCTTCCCACTAATGGCCTTGGTCTAAACTAGGATCCAATTTAGGATCGTACTATACATTTACTTGTTGTGTCTCCTCAGTCTCTTTAGTTGGGGCCAGTTCTTCAGAATTTCTTTTCCCTTCATGACCTTAACATTTTTGAAGAGTATTGGCCAGTTATTTCATAGAATGACCCTGAGTTTGGGCTTATCTAACATTCCCTCATGATTAAACTTAGGTTATGCACTTTTGGCAAGAACACCACAGAAGTGATGCTGTGCCTTCTCAGTCCATCATATCAGGCCCATGATATCGATATCTCTCCTTTCTGGTGATGTGAACTTTGAACACTTGCCTAAGGTTTCTCCACTGTAAAATGACAATTTTATGTGGAAGATTTTTAAGGTACCAATGCCTAGGCCACACCATAGGCCAATCAGATCAGACTCTCTGGAGATAAGGCATAGGCATTGGTAGGTTTTAAACATGCTGCAGGTGATTCTAACCAGCATCCAGAGTTGGAAACCACCAGCTTAGACAACGAAGATTATAATCCTGGAAATCAGCAAGGAAGACATTCCTTGGGCTTCTCTTTTTAAAATAACAGGCTGTTCCAAGCACAGATAAATACATCCGGACAGATAAATACATCTGGACTTTAGAATAGCTCCATGGTAGAGAAAAGGAAAGGCCAAAAATCCCCTGATTGAGAAAGTGATGGGTGAGTAGACTGCTGTCCAATAAGAAGAGAAGGCAGGACGCTCAGGGAAGTGGCCAGCCCTCCTGCTCTATTTTCTTTCCAGACCTCAGAGAAAACTTTGCTGCAGTGAAAGCACACACCATATAATTTTACTGACATAAGCCTAACATGAGCTCCTAATTGCCACGGAGGGAGGGAATTATGGATCATGTGATATAAATATAACACCACACATGCAAAGATGAACACTTCCAGGGATGGTTGAATGAATAATTCACAGAATCTAGGTCAGAGGTAGGTGACCTCCATTAAACAACCTTGCCCTCCCCACTTGGTCTTTTGTCCTTAATCCCTCCTGAAGTAAGAAAGTAAGGATGCTGTTGTAAATTTCATGAAATAGGAAAGTGGACACATCTCCTGTCACCAGGCTGTTAAAGCAATGATACTGTGCTCAACTTCCTTAGGGTTACTGTCTTGGGGTTTCCATAAAGACATTTCATCAACCCCTCCCTTGAGGGGCCATCTGACAACATGCAAAGAGAAACACCAATTTAACCAAAATCTGGAGGCAGGAAAGACCCTGACGAGAACTAGCCCTCAAGTATTCACAAACTACCAGGATCTAGTGCTGCTGGTACAGAGGAGTTGCTGCTAGTCAATAAGTGACTAAGGAGAAGGCAGCTCGAACACTTAGAGAGTACTTACAAGGAAGTAACTCAATTATCCCTCAGTTATTACACAGCCAATTATCCCTCAAGCCTCCTCTGGGGTCTCACTGAGAGAGCTGGCACATAATTAAATGCTCACACATGGGTGAAATAGTTTATAGAAGAGTGGGATCAACTAGGTCAGGAATGGTTGGGAAAGGTTTCAGAAAGAGGCAGGATTCAGGTTAGACCCATGAATAGTTAATTCTTAGGGAAACAGGGACAAGGAGAAACACAAGCACAGGGAACCAGGTGTCAGGTACCACTGTAGATGCTAGTTCTGAAGGAGATTTCAGGAATGAGAGTGGGTTTGCATATGTTATTTTATTTATTCTGCTCCACCACAATATGGGGTTATTTCAGAGGACGATGCTGATGCTCAGAAAGATGAAGTAACTTGCCCAGGTCAGTGGTGGATCTAGGATTAGAAAGTAGTTATGTCTAACTCCAAAGCCCATGCCAATTCACTACCACTGAGAGAAGCCTGAACACAGTATGTTTAGGGAACAGGAAGGGGCAGGGACGGCTATGGCAGAAAGACAGGGTTAAGACACAGGGCAGTTAGGTAAGCTTGCTAAAGTGGGAGCATGTGTTGTACAGCCAGGAAAACTAGACAGAGACATTTTAACTTGGTCTTGTGGTTACAGAAGAGCTATTGAAGGGTTTGAGTAATGGAGTAACCAAAGTGACACCTTTGGGCAACGACCAAAGGGGATGGTGGTGAAAACGGGAGTTCTGGGTTCCTAAGCTAAAGAGATGCCACTAACAACAGTAAAGGGGGCCACACGATATAGTGAAGTGAGAAGTGGACTAAGAATCAGAAGCTTGGGTCTAAATGCAAAAAGTTACATGATAAAGACGTGTCTACAGAAGACAAGTGACGTTCTCTCTCTGGACTTCAGTTTCTCTTCATCCATAAATCAGATGAAGTGAAAATTAATCTCTAAATGACCTCTAAAGCTTTGCTACTCAAAGTGTGGGCCACCAACCAGCAGCAAGGCATCATCCAAAAGCTTATGAGCAATGCAGAATCTCAAGCCCAACCAGAAGAATCAGATCTGTATTTAAACAAGATCCTCAGGTGATCTGTAAGTGTAGTAAAGTTTGAGACACTTCTCTAAAGTGTTCAGACTCACCTCAACTCTGTCAGTTCACAGGAAAAAAAACACACACATAAAACGCTTCCCTTTTCACTTCATCTGTTCCCTTTTCCTACCTAACTTCCCCTCAGATTTGCCCACATCCAGGTCGAGGGCTTAGGAACACCAATGGGACAGCGCTGCCTCTTTGTGGCCATGATCAGTAAATGCACTTAATCTTACTGCTCTCACCAGTAAAGGAAGGGGAGGGTTGCCAGAGGGGGTGAAGTCCAAGTCAGTAGATAAGAGAATCCCAACCACTCACAATGGCCAGAAGTAACTGTCACACAGAGCTCAGGCTGCATCATACTGTCACATTTCAAAGACCAGTTTTTATAAGCCCTAATAAAATGTGGTCTTAGCAGGAAACCTGGGCTCTATGCCAAGCTCTGCCTTTGCAACCTTCAAAAATCCCACTGTGACAGATATATTCCAACCTTCAGCCCCTGCCACAACTCTGCCAGTAAACTTGCAGTTTTCCAAGGAAACTTATTTTACTGTGTCAGTTCTTTCTCCTCCTGAGCCAAAACGTGTCTGATGCATACTCTCCAACCCTAGTCCTCCTCTCTGTAGGCACTGAAATAAGATTAATACCTTTTCACACAACAGACCTTCAAACACGTGTAAACAACCACCACGAGCCCTTGCCATCTTCCCTCAGCCATTTCCCAAATGACATATTCTGAAGTCCCTGCACCTCCTGTCTCTTTCCAGTGGGCAAGTGAAGTGTGTCAACCACAGCAGAAACTCCAAATTCTGGGAGTGTTCTAACCAGAGCAGCAGAGCCACAGGACCACCCACCTCCCCATTCTGGGCCCTACACCTATACGCAGAAAGCCAAAGACCACCTCAGCTGAGGTGAGGATACTGCTTTTCCTACTTGTGCTGCTGCTCAGGCATCCCATACCTGCACAGGTATATACTTTTCATTCAGTTTTATTTTTTAAGAAATATTTATTAGAGCCTGCTATGTCCTATGCACTGGAGAGGAAAGATGGATCAGACCTGGTCATGCCCTCACCAAGCACTAGGTTATGGGGGGAACCCAATTCAAAGCCAGACATTACAGTTCAGTGAGAAACAGCTTGATGAAGGTGAACACAGACTTTTTTGGCCCATCTCCTCAACCCCATGAAAATCTTCCACTCTTAGTTTTCTGGGCTCAGTTTTTCTCATTTCATGCTCAAAGTGAAATAAAAAAGGCAAATGTCCAGATGGTCCTTTTTGAAGTCCTGGTTGGATGGACATTTCCTTCTGGCTAACCCAAGGCGCTGGAGGTTCCCATTTCATTCTGAATGTCCTCTCTCTCCAATTAGTGCTCACCACACGTGCACATGCAGCAGCCAGGCAGCTGCACATTAACAGACATTCTAGCAAGTCAGGAAACTTGAGTTTTAGTCCTGTGGCTTTGAGGCAACTGACTGTGTGATACTGAGCAAATCGTATAACTTCCCTCAGCTTTAATTTCCACTCCTCTAAAATGAAGCAGTTGGATTAGATCTCCATGGGTCTATGTGTACAGTGAGAGCTCCTATGAGACAGCATCACCCCTTACTCCTCTCAGGAGCCACCACCTGGTAAATACCAGGCACACATTAGGTGCTCAAATGTTCACTGAATGCGTGTATGAATAAATGATGATTATTAGAGCAACATGAATCATGGAATTGATCAACAAATATTTCTGAATGTCTCCTAAGTACACTATAGAGTGCAGAAACCAAATAAGTGTAGCAAAATGGTATTTTCTCCCCACTTTCCGCTTACTTCCTTCCCAGAACAGGGCCTTGTAATCAGAGACTGTGCTGGCACAAATAATATTCTTGAGGTGGGCTCTAGTAGTTGCTGATATTTAAAAAAGGAAAGTTTGTTTGTCTTGGGGGTGTTTTATATCAATGCACCTGAGGGACCCAAGGCCCCTCCCATGGTACACGGGACCCGACACCCCACCCCAAATTCATGGAGGGGAAAACCAGATTGAACTGATAGGGAGCCAGGACCTGGGGAGATCAGAGGAGCAAACAGACTGGGAACCCGGAAGAAGGTCTGAGGAGGAGGTCGCTGACCCTGAGCAGCCTCGGAGTAGCACGATTGCAACTCAATGGGAAAAGTAAAGCACCCCCAATCAGGTTCCACGAGTATGTGTCTTCATTTATCAGGTTTGATAGCAGCTCTATTGACATTTGGGGCTGGATAATTCTTCGTTGTAGGGTGCAGTTCTTTGCATTGTAAGATGTTTAGCAGCATGTGCAGGGCCTCTATGCACTGGATACCAATAGCAGCCTCTCCATGCCCCCACACACACACCTGTTAGGAGAGCCAAAAATACCTCCAGACATTGCTGAATGTCCCCTGGAGGAGGAAACCTCTCCCCTGTTGACAACCACTGCTCTCTATCAATAGTTCTCAAACTTGGCTACACGTTTAGATTTATCTAGACTGTTAGTCTCAGCCTTGAAGTCAGGGGAACTGAGATCCAAATCCAGCCTCTACCTCTTACTTTGCAGCCCTGGAGAATCTGCTTAACGTTTGGAGCCTCAGTGTTATCATCTTAAAATGAATAAAATATCATTAGCACACAGAATTGTTGTGAAGATTAAATGATCTATAATGTGGACCTAGTAGGGCTTCAATAAACGGACTGAGTAGCACTTCTCAGTAGCTCCTAGAACACAAGGACAATGACTGGGGAAATCTTACTGTGCCGCCAGGTGACGCAATTATAAACCACATGGGATCCCAGGTGCCGGCTCAGTTCCTGCAACACCTGAGGAAGCCTAGCTAGACGAAGTGACACCCTCCACCTACCCCCTAAAAATAAAATCTGATCTAACTTTATCTCTTAAAATAACTACATACATGCTTAACATGCTTTTCAGAGGACGGGGGGAAAAATAGATGCGAATACGTGAGAATGTTAGGAAATAAATTACTTATAATAATAGCTTACTCCTTGCTTATAATACTGCTTATTAATTATAAAATTACTTATAATAATAGATGATGTGTTAACCTATCCTATGTGGCAGGCATGGTTCTAAGCACTTCACACATATTACCTCATTCTGTCCTCACAGAAATCTAATGTATATTTTTTAACTTCATTTTTCAGACTGATACAGTGTTGTAAAAGTAATCAGAGTTACAACATATCCTTCGTTCAGTTTTTTTCAAATAACATCTTACACAACCGTAATAGGATGATCAAAACCAGGAAATTAGCATTGATATAATACTATTAACTAATGTACAAGTATTCAAATTTTCCTAATAATCCCATTAATGTCATTTTTCTGGTCTAGGACCCAACCCAGGATCCTACACTAAATAAAGTTATCATGTCTCGTTGGTATCCTCCAATCTAGGGTACTTTCTCAGGTTTCCTTGTGTTTCATGACCTTGACACGTTTGAAGAGAACTGGTCAGTTATTCTCTAGAATGTCCCTCAATTTGGGTTTGTCTGATGTTTCCCCATGAACAATTCAGATTATGGATTTTTGGCAAAAAAAACACAGAAGCAATGTGTACCTTCTCGGTGCATCACATCAGAAGGCCAATGATATCAGTAACTTCATTACCAGTGATATTAACTTTGAACACTTGGTTAAGGGGGTGTCTGCCAGGTTTCTCTACTGTAAAGTTACTATTTTTCCCATTGTAACTAATAAGTATCTTGAGGAGAGATACTTTGAGACTACGCAAATAGCTTGTTTCTTCTCATCATACTTTTGCCCATTTTTAAAATCCACTGACAATTCTTGACTACAACAAGCATTATATGGTATTAGCCAAATGGTGATTTTTTATTTCCATCCTTCCTTCTACATTTATTAGTTGGGATTCTACTATAAGAAAGAGCTGCTCTTTCTCTCCGATTTATTTATTCAATTATTTACTTATATAAGTAAAGACTCATGAATATTTGTAGATTATAATCCATTACTATCAGTATGTATTATGTTCCTCGTATTATTCCAAACTTGGCCATTGAAAGCTCCTCCAAGTTGACTTCTATGTCACTTTGACATATCATTTCCTTAGTGGTTCCTGACTTTCTGACACCACAAGATGTTCCAGGCTCATCTTGTATAAAATTTCCTGCCCCAGCCCTAGAATCAGACATTTCTCCAAGGAGCCCTGGTTCCTCTCATGGGAGAATGGTATTCATAAACCATGACACCAGGAATTGCCCATTGCTACTAGGTGCTATTGCATCTAGGCCCTTTAGTGGACAGAGCTAGGAAGCAGATGTATGCATACAAACACTAATGCACTACATTAGCTCCGATTTACAAATTAGATAAATGAGGCACAGAAAAGTTAAGCAACTTGTCCAAAATCACAAAGCAAGTATGTAGTGGAACTGGGAAGTCAAAATAATGATAGATCTACCACAAGTCTTAACAAGTAGAAGTAACGTCTTTACACGAACAAGTCAGCAGAGCAACAAGCCTAACATTCCAGCATAGACTCTCTCTTTGGGGAAAAAAATAGAAGTCTGAAAAAATAACCAGAATAACCATCATGTGCTGAACACTTACTTGGGCACTGAGCACTGGGCACCCACAGTAGCTCATTTATTCCTAACTCTGCAAGGTGGATGCTATTATTCTCGTTTCACAAATCAGAGAACCAAAGCTAAGTGACTTGTCCAAGACTACAGAGTCAAGTGACAGAACAAGTAGTTGAGCCCAAGTCTGTCTGGATTGAAAGTCCATCCTTATTCCACTGTATCAGTACTTTCAAATTTGATTTTAGGTAGAACATAAAATAGCTTTTACTTTAATAGTTATATGTTTATTTGAATGCATGCTAGAAAAAAATCTAAGCATATATCAAACCTGAAACCCACATATAATATTGCACAGGATGAGGCTGTTTTGTAAATTAAATTTACTTAAAGAAAAAGTATGAAGTAAATAATAGTAAAGGCAGTACAAGCTATAGCAAAAATCATAAAGGTGGTCCTTACTTGTCTGAGGGTTGGGAGACATTAGACTACAGTAACCGGCAGCTTCATTGTCAGTTACACCGTGAAACTAGGGTTATCAGAGCTGCAGAAAGAAAAACAGACTAAGAATCTTGGACCTGGGCTTTAGCTCCAGATGTGTCACCATTACCGTTGTGAACTCAGACATTTCATTTGCTCTCTTGGCCTCAGTTTCCTCATCTGAAAAAAAGGAGATAGTGATTTAGTTAAGTGGTACAACTCTTTTAAAATGACTTCAGTAAGGATATCAAGAAACACAAAGCTGTTCTTAACTTTTGACCCACTAATTCCACTTTGGGAATCTTGACCAACATTTGGAAAACTGTTACAAGCACAAAGAAATTTATCAATATCCAAAAATAAAGGAATCTAAATATTCAGCAATGGGCGAATAGTTAAATATTGTGGAGCACATATACTTGTTGGGAGCGTCATGCAGTCATGAAAAATGTCTGTGATGAAGAAGACATAGCAACAAGCTTATAAAGTGAACAAAAAGAAATGTTCCCATGGCATGGTTATCACTATATAGAGAAAATCATATGCAGGAAACACACCAAAGTACCACCAGTTGGTAAGAGTAAAGATTTCTTTATTTGTACTTTCCAAATTTTCCCTAAAATCATTATATTACATTTAGAAGGAAAAAAAGCTTCTCAACAAAGGGATTCAACTAAATAATCTCCAAGATTCCTTATGGCTCTCATATTCTACGGCTTTCTTCTGGAACTAGGAGTAGAGGTTAGATGAGAGTAAACTATTAGAAGAGTTGGGCTGGCAGGGGCTATGTATGCCTGTCTAAATTACTTTAACAGCACTCAAAACAGCCCATGAGGACATTTGGAAACTAGCTCTCAGAGAAATGATGCAACACCCTCAATCTGTGTGGCGGAAAGGGCATGAATCTGGGAAATAGGAGACCGGGATTGGACCAAACTCTGAGGGCCCTCTCTAGACAACTTGTCTTGTCTGCCTGCTTAGTGAACAAACATTTACCAAGTGCCTACCATAGGTCAGGAACCATGTAGCTGAATGACTACTGAGCCACTGATTCAGAGTCCAATGAAGGAGAAGGATTTTTAGTTTGCTAGGGCTGCCGTAACAAAATAACACAGACTGGGTAATTTCTGGGGTTAAACAACAGAAATTTATTTTCTCACGGTTCTGGAGACCTGAAGTCCAAAATCAAAGTGTCAGCAAGTTTGGTTTCTTCTGAGGCCTCTCTCCTTGGATTGCAGATGGCCACCTTCTTGCTATACCCTCACGTGATCTTTCCTCTGTGCATGTACATCCCTGGTGTCCCTGGTGTCTCTTTGTGTGCCCAAATCTCTTCTTCTTATAAGGACTTCAGTCAGATTGGATCAGGGCCCACCACAACGGCCTCATTTTAACTCAATCACCTCTTTAAAGGCCCTGTCTCCAAATACAGTCATTCTGAGGTACCGGGGGATAGGGCTTCAACATGAATTCTGGGGGGACACAATTCAGTCCACAACAGATTTCAAGCAACAAACTATAACTGTGCAACAATAGAGGCACAGTCAAATAAGAACGGGAACCACGTGAAGGCTGACAAGTAATACCAGAAACTACTCTGCAGAGAAAGCATCATCTGGGCCCAGTTCTAGCTCCAGATTCTCAAGTCTATAAATCATCATCTTTGATTGCCATAAAAATATTTCAGGTATCCCAAAATGGGAATAAGACAGCACAGGTGATAAAACAGACTTGAATAGAGGCCAAAAGAGGACTGGATTTGTTCCAGAGGAACAAAGGTGAATACCATCCTCTTTTACTTGAACTGGGAGTATGGATTCAAACACAGCAAACTTGGAGGCCAGGTGAAAATCCTGACTGGTTTATGAGATGATCTGCTTCTTGCTCTCGACTCTTAAGTCATGAAGATTTTAATGTGTGTGTTGGGGGGTGGTGGTAAGATCTTGATTGACCACCACCTTTTGTCCTCTCTTCCATCCAGAAGCCATTGTGTCTCCTCCTACCTCCAGCTAAGCTTTCCTCTAGGCCAGATTTAAACCTCAATTCCTTATCCACTTAAAATACTCTCTTGAAGTACCCTAGATCCCTGAGAAAAAAAGGAAGAGAAATGGAACTGCAGTGACCTAGGTAGCACAATGTTGTGGGGCCATTTCTGTTGGTCCCTTCCTTTTCCAGCATCTGAAAGTGACCTGTTTCCTTCCAACAGGGGTCGCCAGAGACAACAGGGGCCTAGACCAGGCTTCTGGGAGGTGGGACAGGCAGGTGGCCAAGAATGTGAGTGCAGAGGTCAGTAACTCAGCATCAACAACAGCAATGCACCATCATGATCCCAACACTCTCCCTTGAGTCCCTCTGAGACCAGTGCAGATGTCATCTGAGCTGACCTCACCCCTTCCCCTCTCCACCAGCCCACCACATGCAGCACCAATGCTTGTTTTCTTCCTGAGTCTCAGGCAAGCGCTGGACTCCTCCAAGGTCCAGGGGAGAGCTGGCTGGATCTCTGGCTGCCCCCTACCTCTGAACTTTTTCTCCAAGAACTCAGGGCTGCCTTTCCCTGATCTTATTCTCAACCTTATTTTACTCACATGTGATACTGAAATCAGAGAGGCAAAATGGCTTACCCGAGGTAAAGCAGGCACTAATAGGCAGACTCCTAGGTCTTATTTCTCATTTTCTGGTCCCCCTAATGACATCCTGATGCCCCCTCCCATCTGCCACCAAATTCTTGCCAATACAGGTCAGGCAAAACAACTCAGAAGTCCTGGGGCTCATATAACTGGGTATCTCCACTGCATTGTGTTGCCCCTTTTCCCCACCCCACTGCAGTAGGAAACAGGAAAAGGAAGGCAAAGAAGATGGTAAGTAAAGCCCTGCCCTACCCCCTACTCTCAAACATATTAACCCCCCGGTCTAACCAATAACTCTGTTATTTCAGATTGGTTCCTGAGAGCCCCTAAAAGAAAACTCATGACAGTGCCTGGGCTGCCACAGAAGCAGTGTCCCTGTGATCATTTTAAGGGCGATGTGAAGAAAACCAGTAAGTTTCAAAAGAACAGCCTTCCTTAAACCAGAGTCCCTCTGTGGAAACAACCAGGGATGAAGCAGGGGTTGAGAACAGACAAGAGAGGTGAAACGAAGACCAGGAGAAGCACACATCTCAGCCCTTTCTATTCAATGTCCACTCCTGGGGAAAAAGGAAGAGGAAGAAAAGCAGGACACAATTCTCCCAACATCGGAAAGGGTTAACCAAATTCTTAGATTTTAGAGCACCATTGCTTATCAAAGTACAGGGAGATGGGGCTGTGGGGGACCTTATCATTGATCTCTGAAGATGATGAAGTGTCAGCATCAAACAGAATCTGATTCCTCCTTAGACTACCAGTTTTTAAATGTCATATAAAAAGTAAATTGGCAAATGTTAAACTGATTCGTACTATGATATTATCAAGAATGGAATAAATCAGGATCCCTATCACTGTTGATGGAAGTAAAATACAATTTGGTAGTACCTATCAAAAATTTAAATGTGTGTACCTTTTCACACAGTGATCTCACTTCAAGAAATCTCTAGGGGCTTCCCTGGTGGTGTAGCCGTTGGGTTGGTGGTTTTGGATCCAGGGCACAGACCAATGTACCATTTATCAAGCCACTCTATGGCAGCGTCCCATATAAAGTAGAGGAAGATGGGCACGGATGTTAGCCCAGGGCCAATCTCCTTAGCAAAAAGAGGAGGATTGGCAATAGATATTAGCTCAGGGCTAACCTTCCTCACACACACATAAAAAAGAAATCTCCAGTATAGTATACTTGCATGGATACTCAAAGATATACCCACAAGAATATTAATTATAGCAGTATTTGTATTGACAAATAAATGGAAATAAACAATGTTCATCAAAAGAAAACTGGCCAATTGTGTGGTTGTCAAAAACAATGAAGTAAATCATTATGTGTTGATCAGAAAGATATACACAAAATACTAAGTGAAAAAAAGATATAGAGACCCCTACTTCACACTCCTTATGAAAATAAATTTCAGGTGGACTAAAGATCTAAATTTTAAAGACAAATTTATAAGGGACTATAGAAGAATATATTCACGACCTTGGGAAGGATTTCTGGTTTTTTTTTTTCCATGTCAAAATTTTTTTTAATTTATTTTATTTTTTATTGCAGTAACATTGGTTTATAACATTGTATAAATTTCAGGTGTACATCATTATACTTCTGTTTCTGCATAGATTACATCACGTTCTCATGTTCTCCACCCAAATACTAATTACAATCCATCACCACACACATGTGCCTAATCATCCCTTTCGCCCTTCTCCCTCCCCTCCTCCCCTCTGGTAACCACCAATCCTATCTCTGTCTATATGTGTTTGTTTGTTGTTGTTTTTATCTACCATTTATGAGTGAGATCATACGGTATTTGACCTTCTCCCTCTGACTTATTTCACTTAGCATAATACCCTCAATGTCCATCCATGTTGTCACAAATGGCTGGATTTCATCATTTCTTATGGCTGAGTAGTATTCCACTGTATATATATACCACATCTTCTTTATCCATTTGTCCCTTAATGGACACTTAGGTTGCTTCCAAGTCTTGGCTATTGTGCATAATGCTGCAATGAACACAAGGGTGCATGTATCTTTATGCATTGGTGTTTTCATGTTCTTTGGATAAATACCCAGCAGTGAAATAGCTGGATTGTATGGTAGTTCTATCCTTAATTTTTTGAGGAATCTCCATACTGTTTTCCATAGTGGCTACACCAGTTTGCACTCTCACCAGCAACGTGTGAGAGTTCCCTTCTCTCCATATCCTCTCCAACACTTGTTGTTTCCTGTCTTGTTAATTATAGCCATTCTGACGGGCGTGAGGTGATATCTCATTGTAGTTTTGATTTGCATTTCCCTGATAGTTAATTACGTTGAATATCTTTTCGTGTGCCTGTTGGCCATCTGTATATCTTCTTTGGAGAAATGTCTGTTCAGGTCTTTTGCCCAGTTTGCAATTGGGTTGTTAGTTTTTTCACTGTTGAGATGTATGTGTTCTTTATATATTTTGGAGATTAACCCCTTATCAGATATGTGGTTTGCAAAAATCTTCTTCCAATTGTTAGATTGTCTTTTCCTTTTGTTGATGGTTTCCTTTGCTGTGCAGAAGCTTTATAGTTTGACGTAGTCCCATTTGTTTATTTTTTCTATCGTTTCTTTTGCCCGGTCAGACATGGTGCTTGAAAATATGTTGCTAAGACTGATGTCGAAGAGCATACTGCCTATGTTTTCTTCTAGAAATTTCATTGTTTCAGGTCTTATATTCAAGTCTTTAATCCATTTTGAGTTAATTTTTGTGTATGGTGTAAGATAATAGTCTACTTTCATTTTTTTGCATGTGGCTGTACAGTTTTCCCAACATCATTTGTTCAAGAGATTTTCCTTTCTCCATTGTATAGTCTCGGATCCCTTGTTGAAAATTCTGTCCATAGATATGTGGGTTTATTTCTGGGATTTCAATTCTATTCCATTGATCTGTGTGTCTGTTTTGTGCCAGTACCATGCTGTTTTGGTACTATAGCTTTGTAGTATATCTTGAAATCAGGGACTGTGATACCTCCAGCTTTGTTCTTTGTTCTCAGGATTCCTTTGGCTATTCGGGGGGGTCTTTCGTTGTTCCATATAAATTTTAGGATTCTTTGTTCCATTTCTGTGAAAAATGTTGGAACTTTGATAAGGATTGCATTGAATCTATAGATGGCTTTAGGAAGCACGGCATCTTATCTATGTTAATTCTTCCAATCCAAGATCACAGAATATCTTTCCATTTCTTTGTGTCTTCTTCAATTTCTTTCAGCAATGTTTTATAGTTTTCAGTGTACAGATCTTTCACCTCTTTGGTTAAGTTTATTCCTAGGTATTTTATTCTTTTCGTTGCAATTGTAAATGGGATGGTATTCTCAATTTTTCTTTCTGCTGCTTCGTTGTTAGTGTATAGAAATGTAACTGCTTTTTATATGTTGATTTTATATCCTGCAACTTTATGTTATTCATTTATTACCTCTAAAAGTTTTTTGGCAGATTCTTTAGGGTTTTCTATATATAAAATCATGTCATCTGCCAATTGTGACAGTTTCACTTCTTCCTTTCCAATTTCGATCCCTTTTATTTCTTTGTCTTGAATGTTTGCTCTGGCTAGGACTTCCAATACTATGTTAAATAGGAGTGGTGAGAGTGGGCATCCTTGTCTGGTTCCTGTTCTTAGAGGGATAGCTTTCAGTTTTTCACCATTGAGGATGATGTTAGCTGTGGGTTTGTCATATATGGCCTTCCTTCCATCTCCTACCACCCAGGCCTCTGCCACCTTTTCGCCTCCCACCACCCATCCCACTCCTCCATCTCTGCCTCAGCGCTTTCCCGCACTGCCCCACTGCTCACTCCACCTTCTCTCTCAACCACATCCTGCTTCTGCCTCCTGCTCCCCCACTTGGGCCCTGATGGTCCATCCCCTCCACCTCTCCCTCTCCTCTGACCTTTTCTCTCCTCCTCCTCTTTCTCCACCCCCTGCTGTCCTGCGCTGGCCCAGCTCCAGCCCATTCTTCCAGCTCCTCTGACCTCCCACTTCCACATCTTGGGAATCACAGAGCACAATGGGGCCACACCTCAGGGCACAGGGCCTGTGGCCCTTCTGTGCTGTCAGCCTGATCCCTGGCCTTCCATCTCAAGGCCTCAGATGCCCCTCCCTCCTGAAATGGGCACTTGGTCTCTCCTTTCCCATGCCTGTCCTCCTTGCTTCTAAGCTCCACCCTCCCAAGCTTCCGCAGAGCTTCCTGATCTCCAGGCCTCTCCATGTCCTAAGTCACCCTGATCCTCTGACCACTGTCCTCCAAATGGGTCCAAATCCTTGCCTCAGTTTACTGGTCTCTAAAATTGCAGTTGGCTAGACCTTGGGTTTGGGGCACCCATGCCCTACCTCTGAGAGCCCAGGGCTCCTGGCCCAGAGCTCGAGATCCTCCCTGCCAGGTGTGACCAAGTCCCCCTCCAAACCAGGCTCAACAGGTAAGAGGATATGCCTCTCAGGGGACAGTGCAGGCGGGAACCTCTGCTTCACCGTGTCCTTTCCGGCAGCAGCCTATGGGGTACGGGTGCCAGATGGCCTACCACAGTGCTGCAGTATATTGCCTCTCCTTCCCACCTTCTGAGCCTCCTGGACCCCCTGCTGCCCCTTAGCGTGCTCTCCAAGTGTGTCAGCGCCTATGCTGGTAAGGACCACACCCACAGAGCTGGGTCCTGGGCGTGCTTGGATGCCTGGGTCCTGCAGGGACAGGGGCTACAGCCCTGGCTCCTGGGTCTGAGGGAGGAGAGGCTGAGGAGAGGAATCTGAGACTCCTGCTGAAGCAATCAGATATTCTTGGGTCCCTAGGGACACAGATGTCTAAAGTTCTGGGTGTTGAGAAGGGGCCCAAAAAGAGAAGAGACCAACTCAAAGCCCCACCTACACTCCACAGGTGGGGAGACAGAGGACCACTCTGACTCAGACAAGAAGATGATGGGGCATGACGGGGCTGATGCAGTGGGACACAGCCCTGCTCTTCTGAGACCTCCGCCTGGTGCCTCCTTTGGCTCATCTCTTCCTGGAGCTGCGCAGGCACAAGACCCACACCAACTCGGTGCCCATGGCAGGTGAGTGAAGCCCTCCCCTCACGCACCCATCCAGGGTGGCCAGGAGGGACAGCCTAACACACCAGAAGTCCTGGGGGAAGAAAGGGTCTGTGCCCTGGGCACCCAGGGAAGCAGAGATCACCTTCCTGGTTCTGCCCCGTATCTATCCCTGGTCCCTACCACAAAGCCTGATTTGTCATTACAGTCCACATCTGGAAACTCCAGGACTTCTGGCCCCCCAGGTCATCTCAGACTCCCAGGAACTATACAATTTATCTTTCCAAACAGCCTCTCCCAGAAAAGCACCCTGAGAATGCCAGCCAAATCCCTTGGACCCTCAGGTGGGAGTCCAGCCCTCCTAGATTCTCTCCAGACTTTTAACTGAGACCCATGAGGGTAATACTCCCCTCTATGGGTGGCTTAGGTGCTTAGGGTGGGGAGATCAGTAGACTGGACAGACCTCGGGACATAGAGGAGGTTCCCAGCCTTGGGTGGGTGGCAGGACTCTCAGACAGCTGAAAACCACACCCATCCAGGGATCCATTTTTTTCCCACCTTTTTCTAACATTTTAAGAATTTTAAAGCACAATGAACTCAACTTATTTTCTCTCTGTAGCAAATCAACACTATTTTCTGTTAATAGGATCGTATATTCAGAAGTAGATGCAGTTCCTATTCTTCAGAAAATTATTCCAATTGGATATGTTTTATTTAATTCAAGTTTTTTATGTTTAGGATATTTAAATGGACGCAAATAAATACACACAAAAACAAGTAAAAGGAAATTGAATTTTAGGCATGTGGACCATTGAACACTGGGGTTTTCCTTGTAGGATAAGGTGACAAGTGCAGCCTCTAGAGGCACACACGTCAGTCTGCCTCCTTACAGCACCAGGTACTCACTAGTTGCTGGGTGACGTGGGCAAATATCGGTATCTGTGAGCCTTGCTTTGCTCCTCTGTGAAATGGTTACAATAAGAGCACCTGCCTCATAAGGGTGTTGGAAGGACTGTGTGTAACTCTTTGCGTCAAGCACCCAGCACAATACCTGGCACACAGTAGGTGCTCTTAGAGCCCTGTGACTCTAGTCAACAGTTCTGTCCCAGTGACCCTCTGGGTCACGGTGCACTTATGCAGTTCTTCTCATATCATCTTGCATTTTGCCTCCATGGATTTATGAAGACAAGTGAAAAAACTGAAAATGTAGGGTCCTGGCCCTAATGGTAAGCAGCGTGGGTCTGATAAAATTAATTTATATCCCAACTGGAGCAAGAAGAACAGCTTTGCATGATTGAGACAGAATTCTCCAAAGATGCATGTTTAGGCGAGAATCTGCAGCTGAGAGTTCTGGCAGGTGACCCTTCAGTTCATCACTGTCCAAGGTGGGAGCCACTGCCCACATGTGTCTACTGAGCGCTTGAAATCGGGCGAGTCCAAGTTGACATGGGCTGAAGTGTAAAACACACACCAGATTTCAAAGACTTAGAATGAAAAAAAGAGTGTAAAATATCTCATTAATAATTTTGTATGGGTTACATGTTGAAATTATAATATTTTGGATCAAATTAAATTAAATTCATCTGTTTATTTTTACTTTTTAAGTGTAGGGTATTGGTTTGCTATGGCCGCCATCACAGAGTCCCACACACCGATGGCTTAGAACAAACAGGAATTTATTGTCTTACAGTCCTGGAGGCTGGTCGTCTGAGATAAGGGTGTCTGCAGGGTCAGTTCCTTCTGAGGGCTGTGAGGACACATCTGTCACCTCTAGAAAACAAATCAATCAAACCACAAATACACAAACCCTGCGGTGACTTCCTGCCACACTCAGACTAAAGCACAGACTCCATCATGTGGTCCCCAAGGCCCCACACAATCTGACCCCCAGGCTTCAGGCACATTGGCTGCTCCCTGTTTTGAGGGGACGTGGGTGTGGGTGTGAGTAGGGAGGGTGGGTCTCCAGGTCCTTTCAGTCCTTGGACTATATCCCCATTTCCATTAATTTTGTTGTAAGGTCATGAAGACTAAAATCTTCTGAGCATTTTCTCCAGGAAGACTCCTTTGGTGTAACTATTTACACACACCAGCCCTGCCAGGATCATTTGCAGGGCCTGTTTCAACAGCTTGAAGGACTGGGTCCTAACTTTAGTCCAAAACAGAGCTGTCGATCTGGCTGCCCCAAAGAGGGTCACAGTCTGTGATACATGCTTGTCTGAAGTCCCCAGTGTGGGAGAATGGGGAATAGTAATTTAACTATTATCTTTTTCTGCTATTTTTTGAGGGAGTTCAGAGCTTCAGGTGATATTTTTATCTCCTAAGATTCTAGGAATTTCTACATAATTGATTACATAATGCTTGAGTATTTTGGTTTAGTTTTATAGATTAGGATAAGAAGACCCAACCTACAAATTTCCTGTAACCTACAATATGGCAATGACCTATCCTGCTGGTAGAATCTCTCCACTTACTCTGTTTAGGAGGGGGCACAGGTGCCTGGGAGGAGGGAGGGCACCAGGGAGCTGGGTGCTGATGTCCAGGAAGGCGGTCTATTGCCAACAGAGAACACATCTCTTTGCAGCAGCTGCACATACAGAGGGTCCCCGGGCCAGGCTGCCAGTGCCTTTGCCCTGTGGGAGATCAAGATTTGGCCACCCTGAAATATATCTTTTTACCTTGATTGTTTTCTCTGACAGACATTTGACCTCTCAACCTAACTGCCTAAAGAATTTGACATAGTAACTCCTTCCTGGAACAGATCTTCTATCTGATGGCTGTAATATAATGTAGAACAGATGTTACAATAGGAAAGGCACCAACAAACCCATCTTATCGGAAGTTCTGTCTCTCTGGCCACATTCTCTGGATGGCCCTGCGAGGAGTTGCCAGACAAACCTTTACATTTATAAGGGAAATCTCCATTTGTAAAAGTATCTCCCTCTCTGTATTGGGAAGAGGGGGGATGACCTCATTTCTAGAAACTTATCAATGTGGAAGGTGAGGCCTTAAATCTGCATAATAACCTTACTCTTGTTTACTGTGCTTTAGTGGTAATCTCCTGTAACTGACTCCCCCCACCGCATCCCCACCCCCAACACTCTCCTTTGTCATTGACTGAACATGGTATTTAAGACGAGAATTTCTGCTGTTGTGCTGAGAAATGCAGTATCCCTGGTTTCTCCCATGTATACATGATATTAAACTTGGTATTATTTTCTCCTGCTAACCTGTCTTGTTAATTATTTGGCCAACCATAAGAACCTTAACGGAAAGGGCAGAGAGGGATTCTCTCTCTTCCCCCAACACTGCCCACCATCTACTGCTCCTCCGTCCAGGAGTAATGACCTCTCCTCAAGTCCACCTGCCCAAACTCACCTGTGCCCCTTCACTGTCCAACTCTACATGAAGGGACTCTGGGGTCCCTTTCCTGCTCTGCAGGGATGGGGAAGGGAGGCCAAGTTCCCCACAGACAGCCTAGCAGTGGTGTCCTGAGAGGTGGGGTGGGGCAGGACCTCACACTCCCCATGTCCTGGGTCCTGATCTGGTGTCGATGGTGAAGCCCAGACACCACCTGCTCCCTCAGGCCCTGAGAGAGGCTGTGCCACAGTGAATGATGCCTATCTTCTGATTCTTCTGGGGAAGAATCAGGCTCTTGAAATACCTGGGAGGATCCATTTCCTGCTGCAGCAGGCCCAGTCTGTAATATTCCATAGCAGCCCACCAAAGGCCACATGCACAAATCCTAAGCAACATGGCGTTTGGGGCCGCAGGCTCATGGCCATTTCCCCCAGTGCCACACCAGGACAGGATCATCTGGGACCTGAGTGTCCAGCCTACACTACCCACTGTGCCGGGAACTATCTCCCATACCAGAGACTTGGGCCCTGAGGTTGGTTTCAGGTCACCAGCCTATGCTGCCACATCCTCCAATGGGAGGTTCCTCCCTGGGGACAATGATGTCTGTCCCAGGAGCTTCACTCAAAGCAAATCTAAAGAGTAATTGAGGGCTGGGGGTTGTGGCAGTAGAAACAACTGCATTTGTCTCAGGTGATGGAAAAGGTCTCCAGGAGCTCAAGGAGGAGCGTGAGTGCCCTCTAGTGGATGGTTCCTGCTGGAAGATGAGCAAAAAGGGGCAGAGAGTGGACCATGGACCTTGGGCTAAGGGCAAGTTCAAGTTCAGAAAGAGGCATATTTCGGGGTGATTATCTTATGGCTGCTTGTAGTTCACCATCTGGAAGACTGTGGTTTTTCAAAGGGTGTAACCACAAGTCAGAATGACACCACTGGGTCATACTGCAAAGTCAGATGATGAAAATTCTGTAGACATTGAAAAGGAAAAATACGTGATAACAAATCTATGTACAATGTCATTAGACAGTCTACTCTGATGTGCTTCCCATCTTAAGGAGCATCTTAGCAATAAATGCAAAGTCATTTTATCATTAGGAAAAAACATTAAGAAGACAATTATATCATAGGAGTTTATTTTCGGATTCGCACCTTGGCATCATTCCTTAAGTATGAATCTACATCCAAAAAATGGACTTCATCAGAGACTGTCCAGTGTCGAGGTCTCATTCCCAGCACCTGTGGGCTGAGAGTGCCCTGCCCCCAACCCGGGGACCCTCTCTGAAGCACAGGAGCCGTTGATGCTCCCTCGTTGGGGTGGGTGAGGGAGTCTTTTTAGTTCCTCACCATACATCCGCCCACACTCTGGGCAGAGTCTGTTTTATGTCTTTGGTTTGATATTTAAATTACCAACCTCTATTTCTGTCTGTCATCCATCCAAACGTTGTGACAGGCCAAGAGGTGCCTTCTGCTGATGATTGTGAGGAAAAAGTTCTCAAAAACAGTTTCCTTCACCCACCTTAAACAGACCTCCACTTGAGTGCCAAAATCATTACCCAGAAGGATTTGGGCACCTTTTTTTGGTTTCAGATGCTTTCCAACTCTTAGGGGAAAATGTAACTCTGTCCACAGGGATGACCAGTAGAAATGGACAAAGAGAAATTGCATTAGTGTTCACAGAAGATCTATAGGAACTCATGAAAGCTTAAAATCCTATGAAAGCCAGAAACAGAAAGACAAACAGTGCATGATTTCATTCATATGTGGAAGATAAACCAACGCACGGACAGATAGAACTGTTTGGTGGTTACCAGGGGCTATGGGGGTGAGGGTGGGCACAAGGGGTGGAGGGATGCACTTATATGGTGACTAATAAACAATAATGTACAACAAAAATTTCACAATAAAAAAAAATTCCTATGAGAGTCCACACAAAATCCACATTCCTGTGCTGAAACGTGGATCCTGGTCAGCTTTCACCATTTCCCTAAGAGGTAAACTACAAAAGTGATATTAACAATAAACTAGAAGAATAAAACATCACAGTTATCGATAAAACTAAAATAGTTATTTGTTTTTCCTTCAAAGAGCATTCCAGTGCATTATGTTCCTTTTCACAATGAAGTGAGTTCCCTTCTATCAACAGGCTACCTACAATTTTGTGACCTGGTAGAAATGATTCCCCCTTTCCCTTTAAATCTCAAATACAAAACTAGAGGCGGCTCCTGGGCCCTCTCCCAGATCCCACCATCTGTGACCAGCAGCAGGACGAACTGGGCTCGAGCTCCCCTGGTCCTCAAGACAGCGGGGGTGCCCTGGGCTGTCCCTGCGCCCTGATGTCACCATATCCCCAGACACTGATGGTCGGTGCGGGGCCCACGGCCAGAGAGTCCAGTGCTCTCTTTGTGGCTCCATGCCAACCATCTCTAGAACCCTGCGCTCTTCACCTCCAGCTGTGTCCACAGACATCAGGACGTTCTGGAAGCCCAATACCTACTGGAAAGCACCAACCTCATGCTCAGCTCTCACAGGCAGCTCTTGGGCATGCCGAGACCCTGCAACCACTTGCCAAGATGCCACCAGACAGACCTGCAAGTGCCCACAGCTGGTGGTCCCTGAGGCTTGGGGGTTCTTTCTCAGGAGGCAACCCAATCCTATCACCTGGTGCTTCTCTCCGATGCCAGGAGCATCATGTGATGTGAAGAGTTTGGTCGGCTGAACACCCGAGAGCATGGAGACACCTGTGCCCGGGAGGGGGTGCTAGGATGGGAGGAGGACATTGGACAAGAAAACAGAAGTGTGAGCAGGAGGCAGAGTCAGGGCACGGGCCACCATGAATAATCCCTGATGAGTGATGTGGACATCGGGTCCCTTCCTTGTGCTCAGGGGGGACTCTGAACAGAAGCCTCCACTCCAGAGAAAATGTATGTGAGGATGAGATGGAAGCAAAGCCAAATATCCAGCCATCCCTGTCTGCACCCAGTAACAGAAGCTTAATAAACACTCATTAAATGGATGAGGGAAACCACACAATGGAAGACTGTCACTCTTGCGTGACACTCGGGGATCAGAGCATGTTCCGTGTAGACACAGGGTCACTGACATCAGCATTGGAGAAGGCCAGCAAGTGCTCACGGCTGTCCTGGAGAGGTGCCTTTACTGCTTGAGTGTCAGGAGGGAGGACGGGGCCTCCTAACACTGAGGGGTCAGATCCCCAGCCATCCCAGGAAATCACACCCTCTCCCCATCTCTACCTTGTGAGTGACTTCTCTCCCAGGAGGGCCTGGGCCAGCAGCCTGTGTCCTTCCTCTTCAAACAGAGACCTGTCCTGGCACAAACTCTGGATCCTCCACCCCAAGTAAAGTTACCACCAGGGGAAAAGGGAGCCTAGCCATGACCTCAAAAGAATCATGGGGCAATTCCTCACCCCAAGGTTCCCCAGTCTGTGGAGACACCTAGCTCTGGTCCCCTGAAGACATCTCAGCAGCCCAAGGCATCTCAGTGAATGAGGGAAACTTCCCATGCAGGATGGGACAGGAGAACCAGGATCTGCATTAGCTTCCATCACAGAGGGGCTGAGTGTCCCATGGGTGCCTCCCCTTTCCTAATAGAGGAAGCCACAGGATCCCCTGTTTGAGTCTCCACTGGAGCTGCTCTAGCTCCTGGGCCCTGTGGGGAGGCCTAGAGCAGAAGACAGACAGGAACACAGATGACCCAGGTACAATGCCCCAGTGCTGTGATGGGAGAAACCCAGGCCATTCTAGGGACCAGCCCCCAAGGCCGGTGCCCTCTCCCAAAAGCCACAAGAGACCCCTCACTAGGTCCTTCCTTTGCAACCTCAGGGACAGAAAGCTCCTCTGAGGCAGCACATCCACCAGGCAGCACAGGACACTGGAACAGGATTCCTCTGGACATCGCCTGTCCTCTCCCTGGGCTCACCCAGCACTGGGTTGGAGTCAGGCAGCCTGGGGACCTGCAGTGACCAGGATCCAGTCTGACTGGCTTCTGCAACCCGGAGGTCAGAGCAAACCTCTGTCCAGGGCTCAGGACCAGCTCACACCTTTTGGAGCCTGGTCAACATCCCTGGTGCCTCCCCTGACATTGGCCACAGGTCTCTTCACGCCCTCCAGGGGGCGATATCAGGACACACAGACAACACATGAAATTAACACATGAAAGTGGCTTTGGCTAAGGAGGTGGAGAAGGAGACTGCATTTCATCCGTTGCTCAAACAGTCCCTTCTGTGTCCTTCCTATCTTCCTGGAATGCCCCACCCATTCCTTCTAGGGGCATCAGAGCACCCTACTCTGTCAGGAGTCCCTTTGCAGCTCCCCACTCTCTGCCTGGCACCACCCATGGGGAAGGCAGAGTGACCACAGGAAAGTCAGCCATGCAGAGCACAGAGGCCCCAGGATGGTCAGGGAGCACATGGACAGGCTCTGAGCCACAGCTCAGCCAACAGACATGCAGAGGGCGTGGTCCTCCTGAAACTATCCCCAGAGGACCAGGGACCCCACAGCTACCTGACGTCCCACCACCACGGTCCTCTCACCCGGGACACACAGGAAACTGCCCACTTCACACCTGGGAACTGCAGCTCCTTCTGACACACCTGTACTGGCTGTCTGTCCCTGGAAGCAGAGGCCAGGTTGATGACACTGGAGATGGACGGCAGGTCCCCTCACCAGCGATCACTCAGTTTGCCCCTTTCTCACCCGAGAGTCATCTTTGTGACCTTCCCGTTAAGAGTAAATCCAAAAAAAAAAAAAAAGAAGTTTAGTTTCTGACTGTATTTTCTGATTTATTTCATTGTCTTTGGTAAATAAAACATGCAGCTTTGTTTTGCAAAAAAAAAAAAAAAGAGTAAATCCAATCTTTCCAGAGTGTTTGAAGACACTGGGAAGACCCTGGTGCCCAGATGGGTTTCTGTGTCACAAGTGGAAATAATCTCCCCAGGTTTGAGGATTCCTGGGTCTCTGTGTGGTGCTGACACACCCCCAGGCCAGGACACAGCAGAGGCCAATGCTGGGGTGAGTGGATCATCCTCTCAGGGGAAAGGGTTCCCCATCAGCCTTGCTATTGAAAGTGTGCTCTGCAGGTCAGCGTGTTCAACATCACCTGAGAACTTGTTAGAGGCAGACTATTGGGTCCACCCTACATCTCTTGGGTCAGAATTCGCATTTTAACAGCATCTACGGACCCTTCCTGTGCACAGGAGATGAGGAGAGGCTGCCCCATCCCTCCCATCATGGGGTCTCAGCCTGGCAGGGCATTCATGTTACCAGGGCAGCTGCTAAAGTAGCATTTCTAAGGTGTCACCTGGGCATTCACAATCTTTATAAAGTTCCCCAGGTGATTCTGATGCACAGCAGGGGTGACATCTCTGTTATAAGAGTTCCTGATGTGGCCCCTGGCTCCTTCTCTGAATGGAAAAGCCAGAAGGGGATGAGAGAAGGGGAGTCCGACTGTGCACACCAACCAAGAACATGGGGACTGCCCAGGACAAGACACCCCAGGCTTGTGCTTGTCCAAACAAAGGTGTGTGTGTGTGTTTATGTGTGTGTGTGTATGTGTGTGTGTGTTGACAGAGAATCACTGCCGAAGAAGGCAGAGACCTCAGCAGTTCCCAGGAAACGGAAATAAATGTAGAAGGGAAAGAGGAAGAAGGGGATAAGATGGCAGGAATGAGGGGAGGGAGAGGGAGGTCCTGGGGCCCATGTGACTCGGAGAGGCACCCCTCCCCCTGGAAGGGGATCAGGAAGAGGGAGAAAGGACAGCAGAGTTGAAGCATCTGGACAGCAGCGCCTGTGAGCATTTCTGGAATAGAAGCTCTTCTCACAGAGGGACACACAGAGCAGGCAGCAGACACCATGGAGCCCCCCTCAGTCCCTCCCACAGATGGTACATCCCTTGGCAGGGGTTCCTGCTGGCAGGTGAGAGGGGGTGATTCCATGAGGGCAGGCAGGAGATGGGAGAACAGAGACTGGCTGGGGTTCCTGGGGCGGACATGGTTCGGAGAGGAGAAGAGGATTTCTGTTTGGCCTTGAGGGGAGCAGACACAGGAGAAGGGTAGGATGGGGGAAGGGGACTCAGCCATAGGAAATTCTCATGATCTGGAAGTGAGGAGGGGCAGGAATATCTCAGTTGCTGTACCTTTGCAAGTTATTTATCACACAATAATTTTTGAAAATTGATGATAATAATAATTTATTTGAGGATGACACTTGAAAAAACTTAACTAGGGACACTAAACACAGTACTTACTCACCACCATTAGAAATTGGCAAGTAAACGCCAGGACATGGAGGGCCCTGGGAACACTCGTTCATTCATCCACAGGTGTTTGCAGCATGCTCCAGGCACTGGGGGTACAACAAGATCAAATAAGTCTCTGCCTTGATGGAGCTCACGTTCTATGGGGAAGAAGATGGACAAGCAAAGAGAGCTCAAATGTGATGTCAGGGACTTACAAGTGTCATGAAGGGAACAGAGCAGGGAAAGGTGAAAAAGTGAAGGCTAAGGGGTATTTAGAGCACGTGGTCAGGGAAGGCATCTCCCAAGGACACGACTGAGAATGAGCAGGGCACAGAGGGCAGTGAGGGAGTGAGCCGGGCAGACGCTTGGGGAAGAGTATTGGGAACAGAGGAAATAATAAGTTCAGAGGGGCTGAAGTAATGGTGGTCATGCTGCTGACCTTGGCCAGTAGGACATACACACACACACACACACACACACACACACACACACACGCAGATTCAGACTCCAAGTCTAAGAGATGAAGAGAGCCAGGGCCTTATCTTTCCATCCCAATACATAGGTACAAATATTGATCTCTCTCTCTTCCCTCTTAGTCTCACTCTTAACCTTCTGGAACCTGCCCACCACTGCGCAACTCACTATTGAGTCATTGTCGTCCAATACTGCTGCAGGGAAAGATATTCTTCTACTTCTCCACAATCTGCCTGGGAATCTCGCAGGCTATGTCTGGTACAGCGGGACTACAGTCAAAACATCACATTTGCATTATATGTAATAGACATACAAGAAATAACCCCCGGGCCTGTATACAGTGGTTGAGAGATAATGTACCCCAACGGATCCCTGCTGTTCCAGAAGGTCACCCAGAAGGATACAGGTTACTACACCCTACAGGTTATAAAGAAGACTTTTCAAAATGTAGTAGGAATTGTACAGCTCCACGTATATAGTGAGTGATTCCTCTCTGACCTCCGGGTGTTGGGTGGAGTGAATTCTACTTCACATACACAGGATTGAACAGGCCTGCACTGTGCTTACATCCCTGTCTGCACTATGTCTCATGTTGGGGTTTGAGCATTTAGTACAGGACACAGACAGTGGAGAATTCATTTGTTTCCTGATGTGCTGGGGTCACTCCCACTGGAGTGTAAATGAAGGACTTTGCCTTCTCACCCCCCACTCTACACCTGCAGCCAGCACATACTGACACTTGAGAAAGTCTGTGCTTTTTCCAGACATAGAGCAGGCAGCCTTAAGTTATCTGAGTGCTCTGATCCTCATGTATTTGTCTTGAGATACACAAAGCTGCCTTATTCTTTTAAGGACTTGGGTTGGTTGAGAGGTGAGTTGGCATCTCTAATTCAAGATTCGTGGGAGGAATCAAGGTACCACACAGGGCAATGTTCTCTGCTACCTGCACAGAGGAGTTACCCACAGCCGTCATCACAACTAGCAGCTCCAATGTCGTGGAGCACAAGGATCATATAGTGTTAATGTCAACCTGAGACTCAGAACACCACCTACATGTGGTCAATCAACAGTCAGAGCCTGGAAATAAAAGGTCATATGGTATTTCTGTGTAAAATTTTCTTAATAATCACCATACTATTTTCCACAGTAGCTGCACCATTTTACCTTCTTGTCAACAATGCACAAGGATTCCAGTTGCTCCATATCCTCTCCAGGACCAGTTTTCTGTTTTTTTGACAGTAGCCATTCTAATAGATATGAGTGGGTATGTCATTGTAGTGTTGATTTGAATGTCTATTCAAGGGCTTTGCCCATTTTTCAATCAAGTTATTTGGTTTTGTTGTTGTTGTTGTTGAGTTTAGGAGTTCTTTGTGTATTCTGCATATTAACCCCTTATTGATATATAACTTGCAAATTATTTTCTCCCATTCCATAGGTCAACTATCACTCTGTTGATTGTATCCTTTGATGAACAGAAGCTTTTTATTTTGACAAAGTCCAATTTATCTATTTTTTCTTTTTTTGCCTGTGTTCTTAGTGTCATATTCAAGAAATCATTGCCAAATCCAATGTCATGAAGTGTTCCTCTTATATTTTCTTCTAAGAGTTTTATAGTTTTATGTCTTACTTTAGGCTTTGATCCATTTCCGTTAATTTTTGTATACGGTGTAAGGTAATGGTTCAGCTTCATTCTTCTGCATATGGATATCCAGCTTTTCAACACTATTTGTCAAAAAGACTATCCTTTCTCCATTGAATGGTCTTGGCTCCCTTGTTGAAATCATTTGATCATATAATCGAAGCTTTATTTCTGGATCTCTCTTGTATTCCATGATGTATAAGTCTGTCATTATACCAGTGCCACACTATTTTGATTCTTTAGCTTTGTGGTAAGTGTTAAAATCAGGAAGTGTGAGTCCTCCAATTTTGTTCTCCTTTTTTAAGATTGTTTTAATTATTCAGTGTCCCTTGAGATTCCATATGAATTTGAGGTTGGAGTTTTCTATTTCTGCAAAAAAGTCACTGGGAGTTAGATAGGGATTTTATCCAATATGTCGAGAGTTTGGGGTATATTGGCATCTTAGCAATATTAATTCTTCTACTCTATGATCATGGATGTCTTTCCATTTATTTGTGTCTTCTTTAATTTCTTTCAAAATGTTTGGTAGTTTTCAGTGTATACATCTTTTACCTCCTTGGTTAAGTTTATTTCTAAGAATTTTCAACTTCTGATGCTATTGTAAATGGAATTGTTTTCTTAAAATATATTTGGGATTGTTCATTGTTATTGTATATAAATGTAACTGATTTTGAGTGTTGATTTTGTTTCTTACAACTTTGCTGAATTTATTAGTTCTAACAGTATTTTTGTCTGTGGGTGGACCTTTAGGGTTTTCTACATATAAAATTATGTCTTCTGCTAAAAGAGCTAATTTTTCCTCTTCCTTTCCAATTTGGATACATTTTATTCTTCTTCTTGCCTCATTGTTCTGGCTAGGACTCCTGCACTATGTTGAATAGAAGTGGTGACAGCAGCATCCTTGTCTTCTCCGTGACTTAGAGGAAAATTTTCCGTGTTTCACCATTGCGTACTATGTTAGCTGTGGGCTTTTCATTTATCTTTGTCGTATTGAGTGGTTTCCTTCTATTCCTAACAGTGCCTGTCTTTTGTTAAAACTGTAACCACTTCTCTAGAGATTTCCTTCACTATGATATTCAATCCACAGCTCAGGAAATAAAAGTCCTGTTCAGAGTGAAGAAATCTTTAGCTAGAAGCTCTCCAGGACCTATGGCTGTGAAGACTGGGCAGGGCCATCCTCATTCCCTAATAAGTAATATTTAACAAGAAGTAAATGCTTTCCCAGTTTATGTAACATACCCTTGGCCCCAGACATGGATGGGGCTGGCAAGCCTGCCTTCCACAACACACACAGAAGTGTATTATAAGGAATGTGGCCTGATCTTTTTTGAAGTCAAAGAAAGTTCTAGGAAAAAGTCAATCAAGTGCATGAGAGAAAAATGTCACCTAATGATGAAGCTGTAGGGCATGTGAGAGGAGAAGAGTTTCCTGGTCCTGATACTACAGAGATGTGCAGGGGGACTGATCCAGGGTCAACCTGTGGTGATATGGGTGTCAAAGGGGGAGGTGCAGCCCTCACCTTACAGATTATCACCTGAACAAATACATTTGACCTTCTGCTGACGGTCAGGACCATCTTTTGGGTCACCTTTACAGAATTCACTGTGGCCCTGTGAGTGGCTGAGATCTCTGAGGAAGAAGCAGGGCCCACTCTCGGTCAGTCACCTGCTCTGTTTCTCCAGAGAACTAGTGGCACAGCCCTCCATCCAAGCCAGCAAGACCACAGTCAAAGAACATAAGGAAGCCATCGTCCCGACCTGCCTCACAAATGACACTGGGATCTCCATCCAGTGGTTCTTCAATGACCAGAGTCTCCAGCCCACAGAGAGGATGAAGCTGTCCCAGGACAACAGCACCCTCACCACAGACCCCATCAGGATGGAGGATGCCAGGGATTATCAGTGTGAGGTCTCCAACCCAGTCAGTTCCAGTAAAAGTGACCTCCTCAGGTTAGATGTGAAATATGAGTGATCCTCTTCCCCTCCTGTACGTTGTTAAACTCTAAATAGAATCTTTTTCTTATATGTAAAATGATGGTCATGATGTACTTTATTTATAGAGTTGTGAATAGGCAATTGAAAAAGGTGGAATAAGTGAGTCAATAAATGTTCAAATATGTGAACTGACATTGTCACTATTGTTGGCTTAAGGTCACATTCCACTCCAGATCCCAGCTCTTGTTGCTCTCCACTGCACCATCTCCTCAGTGGAAGGACAGGTAGCGGTCGTGGGACGAGGGGTGGGATCCCATGATAAACTCTCGGGAATCACAGCTCTATCCCTCCTCCAGGGGGAGGTGTTCATGGTGCCTGGACTCTGATGTGGACAATGAGAATAGACACAGGAGGACACCCACGTGGATGGGAACACAGAGATGAAATGCACTTCACGCAATGCCATCTGCCTGCATCGTCCTGGTCAGAGGTGGGAGAAAAGGGTTTGGAGATCCCAGGCTTTAAGCAGCGACACTGGGACAAGGCATACCACTGAGTTAAGAGATAGTCTTGAGGGGGCTTCCACCTACATCTACAGACCCCACCCCACCTCAGTGCACTCATGTGGCATCTCCCTGAAGGCAGTGTGTGAATCAGGGACAAGTGTCTTCTTTAGGGAGAGGGAACCCCTGGGCTCAGACTCAGCAATAGAGGGGCACATGCAGGACAAGGTCTCTCTCCACATGAGGTTCCACCATCACCCCAGAGAGATGCACTCAGGCACATCTGCTCGTGAGGGACAGAAGCCCAGGCTGACTCATGCTAGAGGTGAGCCTCAAAGTCCTGAGACCTCCTCAACCCTCCGTGCCTACACCAGCCCCTATAGTCCTTGCCCTCTTCAGCCAGCAATCCCCTAGTCTCCAGGCTCCAGGGAATGGCCTTCACTCCTATCTCCAGGGATGTCCATGTGTCCCGGAATCCCTGTGCTTCCACATGGCCCATCTCAGTATGCCAGGCCCTCAGTGCAGAGTGGGTCCTACACCACAGACTGGCTGAGGGGCCTCATTCAGAGAAGAAACAGGACTGAGGACCCCCAGGAGAGGAGTACCTAATGTTCCCATCCAGGCAGGCGACTGAGTGAACACACAGGGTCACTCCTGGGGCTGAGCTCTCACTCTGTCCCTCAGGCCTCCCTGGAGAACACTCAGGAATCCGACCGCATCTCTGAGGTGGGCTCTCAGGGAGGCAGTGTGAGGTCAGGAGGTTGTGATGCCAAGAGGTGGCCACGGAATTTGCTTGGTGGGATGGAGGGGTCGGGAGAGACAAGCCTGGGGATTGGGCAAGAACTGGGTTTAAGGATGCACGGGAGCAAAGAGGGGAGAGGTAGGTCTGAGGAAAGCAGCCCCCTCATCATCGAGGGTGATGGAGATGATAAGCTCTGAGGGAAGTGGCTACACTAGGTCCATCCAGGGCCCCGCTGGCTCTCCCTCCCAAGGGCATGTCCTAGGGACACTGTCCCAATGGAGGTGCCTTTGCTTCAGCCTGGCCCTGCAGGCACTGACTGACCCCTGCCTTCCCTGTTCACGCCACTCTGCTTGTCTTTCTCTGGCTCTGGCGTGGCCAGGCCTCTCATTGACATAAGTTTAGGGAGGAGCTGAGGCCCTGGGACACGTGACTGAGAGACATATCAGAAAATATCCCTCATCCCCAGGACTGCTAAAGGTTGGATGTCTCCCCCCGTGTTTTACAGGAAGTGCCTACCCCAGGTTGCCATGACTACTGCCCCCAGGCCATCTACAGAGAGTCCATCCTAGTCACCTGGAGCCACAGTGAGACCCTGGGGTCCAGGCCCTGCTGGGGCAGCACAACCTGGGCAGAGGCTGTGCCCAGGGGAGCTGATTCTCTGTGCATGGGAGACCAGGCCCCATGGCTCTGCCTCAGTATGTTAACTACTTGGTACTGGATTAAAAATGTACTTTTACCGAAAGTTATGGGAGGCAGCTAAAGTGCTGTTCCCAGGGAATTCATTACCTCAAATGCTCATACTAGAAGGGGTTGATTAAAAAGGAGTTATTCATCCAACTTAAGAAATTGGAGAAAAACAAAGGGGAGAAGAAAAGAGATAATAGACTTACACGTAGAATATAATAAACTAGAAGATAAATACACAATCAAGAAGATCCACACACACAAAAACTACTTTTTTGAAAAGGTTTATAAATTTTTAACGCCTATGGAAAAATTCATCAACAAAATAATGCAGGAAGCACAAATAATCCATGTTCACAGTGGGACAGAGTGGACATAACTACAGCTGCATCAGGCTTGAAAAGCCCCTGAAAATCTTCACGGCAATAACGTTGATAATTTAGACAAAATTGACACCGTTCTTGGAAAATTAGAAATAGCAAAAACTAACTCTAGAAGAAATAGGAAACCTGACTTGTACCATAATCACCAAAGGAAATTTAAACAAGAGCTAAAATATTTTCATAAAAACACATTCATACACACATAAACACACTCCTGCACACACACTCATATCTGCACACACTTGTGAACATTCACGAAGAACACAGATGGCTTTAACATGAATATGAATATCACTATAGAGGAAAAAATATGAATTTAGACCCTAACTCACACCATACAATAATCTTCTAAAAATTGATACAATTTGTTAAAATTAGAATTTCTGTTCTTCACAAGACACCAATTTTCTCTCTCTCATACATATACAAATTCTATATATGAGTGTTTTCGTATCATCTGACAAAGAAGCCACATCCAAAGTGCATAACAAAATCCTACAACAGCAATAAGAAAAAGACTGACGACCCAATTTTTTTAAACGGCTAAAAACTTTAAGACACTAAGCAATAGAACAGGTGGAAATGGCCAATAAGCATAAGTAAAGCTGAATTGGCTTTACTGTTTATTGGGGAAATCCAAATAAAAGCCATTAAGAAATATCATTTTAACCACAAAAGAAAGCCTAAAATTAAAAGGACTGACAATACCAGGAGTTGGAACATCTGACCATGTAAACATTGCTGGTGGGAATATAACTTTGTTCAACTAACTGGCAGGAGAATCCAAAATTTATATATATTTTAGAAGATGTTCCAGCAAATGCAATGATATCTTCCCCAAGGAAATGAGTTAGATACATGAAAATACGTGTATAAGAATATTCATATCAGTGTTATTGAGAAGAGCCAAAATGGACAATCCAAATGTCCAACAGCACAATGGATAAATATTCTGGAGTATTCAAACAAAGGAATATTATACAACACGGAAAAGGAATGGATTACTGCTGCACACAACAACATGGATAAATCCACATGCACAGACTTGAATGAAGGTAGTCAAATGCAGAAGAGAAGATAAAGAATGATTCTACTTATGTAAAGCTCCCAAACAGGCAAAACAATTCCCTGGTGCTAGAGGTCAGACAGGAAGTGACATCGGAGGTCTTATCAGAAGGGAGGGGCATGAGAGTGTTTCCTGGTGCAGGCAGTGTTCTGGACACTGGTTTCGTGGGCACACACATAAGCAGAAATTTGTTGCACTGTTCACGTTACTTTACAAACAAAGGAGTGTAAAGTGACTTGAGGCTAAACAAACAAGAAATAGCCACAAAACAATCAAAGACCAGTTCATTCCAACCTTACACAACTCTTCCAGAGAATAGGAAAAGTAAAGAACACTCATTAGCTCATTTTATGTGGCAGTGTAACCCTCTTATCAGAACCAGACCGAGAAAGAATGAGGAAGTAAAAGTGCAGGCCCTTCTCATGAACAGAGATGAAAAATCACTAAACAAAATGAATCAGGATTACCATGTTGAGTTAGTTCCCCAGGAATGCAAGGTGGGTTTAACAGTCAAATATCAACCATTGCCTTTTACCACATTAACAGATTAACTAGAAAATAATTTGTAATGACGAGAAGAGAAGCAAAATGGCCTTTGATGAAATTCTCCATCCGCTCAGATTTGGACAATCTGGAAACCAACGGCAAACTCTGAGCAGAGGGAAGGTCCTCAGCCTGATGACGGTATCTACGAACATGCAGCAAGCACCAGGCTTACTGGAGAGTCACTGACAGCATCATTCTCGTCAGGAGTGAGGCAAGGCTGTCTGTGTTCACCACCTGGACTCCAAGTCCCTGGACCTCAGCCCTCCTACAGAGGCTCTCCCTTGGCCACACCCATGGGGACAGCTCAAGGGCAGGGACAGAGCCACAGTCGGGGCTGGTGAGCAGAAGCCCTCTTGGGGTCAGAGCGTCCTGAATAGACCTGGGCCTGAGGGAAGGCAGCTCCCCTGAATGGGAGAACCAAGTTCATGGCTCCAACCTCAGACCTCAATAGGAGAAGCAGGTGTCCTGGGCCTTTCCTTGGGGCGGCTCTGAGGGACCTCAGGCCTGTGACACATAGCAGGTTTCCTGATAAAGGGGACACCCGTAGATACTCTTCTTGTGGCAGATAGGGAGAAAACAAGGAAAACATGCCAAGCCTCCTATTGCATGGCCCGGAACTGACCCAGATCTCCCCCAGCAGTCCATCAGCCTGAGTGAGTCATACAGCTAAGCCAGAGATAATGGGGGAGTGGGGGTGCAGACGCCCCTCTTGTAGTGGGAGCAACTGCAAGGTCACACACAAAGGGTGTGGATGTGTCATTCTACTATGGGGAGGGCAGGGGCAGTTAAGAGGAGTGATCCAACCCTTAAATGACTCACAGTCATTTCCCCCAGTGCCCATACATGGTGAGGCAGGGGCACATTTGGGCCCTGAGTGTCCAGTCTTCATTGCCCACTGTGCCTGGAACCATCTCCCTCCCCAATGACTTGGGCCCTGGGGTTGGTTCCAGGTCACCAGTCCATGCTGCCACATCTTCCAATGGGTGGTACCTCCCTGTCTGTCATAGGAGTTTCACCCAGAGAAAATTTAGAGTATTTGAAGGTTGAAAGTTGTGGCAGTAAAAACATTTGCATTTGTCTCAGGTGATGGAAAAGGTCCCCAGGAGCTCCAGGAGGAGTGTGCGTGCCCTCTAGTGGATGGTTCCTGCTGGAAGAAGAGAAAAAAGAGCCAAGAGAGCTGAGAGATTAGGGCTGACCTTGGACAAAGGGCACGTTCAGGTTCACAAAAACTAGAACCAAAAATGCAAGATGAGGGGGGACTGCAGGTGGGGGGTATGTTGGGAGAGATGGGAAAGAGCAGGGTGAGGGGTTGCCTTCTGGGAGAGCTGGGGGAAGGGCGCACAGCAGGGCTCTCACTCTCACCACTGACACTGGGGCTGGTAATTCTTGTTGGGGGTTGTCTTCTGGACTGTAGGACGATTAGCAGCAGCCCAGGCCTCTAACCACTAGATGCCAGTAGAACTCTCTACCTCCTAGTGTAAGAACATTTTCTCCAGACATTGCTATATGTTCTGGGGAAAGGGGAGAGGAGGGGCTACAACTGCCCCATGTTGAGAACCACTCATCTATACTAATCTCTAATATCAACTAACAAAATGAAACCCCATACCTCTTGCTGTGTGAATAAGAGAAGAAACAGACATTTCTGATATCTATCAAAAATTACTTTTAAGGAATCAAAAGTTGATTTATCAGTGGAAGGCATATTTAGAGGTGATTAACTTATGGCTGCCACTATCTCACCAGCTGGAAGACTGGTTTTCAAAGGGTGTAACTACAAGTTAGAATGACGACACCATTGGCTTATACTGCAGTCAGGTGATGAAAGTTCTGTTGACACTGGGATGAAAAAAATACATGATAACAAATCTATATGCAATGTCATTGGACAGTCTCCTCTGATGTTCTTACCACCTTACGAGGCAATGAATGAAAACTCATTTCTATCATTAGGAAAAATTATCTTATTGAGAAGAAAATTATATCATAGGAGTTTCTCTTTATTTTCAGAATCATATACCTTAGCATCATTCCTTAAGTATGAATCTACACTCCAAAATTGGACTTTTTCAGAGACTGGCCTGTGTCAGGGTCTCATTCCCAGCACCTGTGGGCTCACAGCACCCTGCTCCCCAATCTGGGACCCCTCTCTGGAGCATGAGAGTCTTTGATGGGGGGAGGAGGTCCTTGCAGTGTCCTCACCATTCATCCATCAACTCTCACACTCTTAGCAGAATCTCTTGTCCACTCTTGGATTTGATACCTAAATTACGAACCTCTATTTCTCTCCTTCATCCATACAACATTGTGACAGGCCAAGGAGGTGCCTTCTGCTCATGATTATGAGGAAAAGTTCTCAAAAACAGTTGCCTTCACCTACATTGAACAGACCTCCACTTAAGTGCCATCATCATTACCAAGAAGGATTTGGACACATTTTTTTTTTTCAAGTAGTCAGATGCTTTCCAACTCTTAGTGAAAATTGTGACTCTCTCCACAGGCATGACCAGCAGAAATGGACAAAGAGAAATCACATTAGTGTTCACAGAGAAGGTGATCTGTATGAACGCATGAAAGCTTAATATCACAGCAGAGTCCACATAAAATCGCCGGTGGTGTGGTGGTGAAATTCACATGCTCTGCTTTGGTGGCCTGGAGTTTGGATCCTGGCCACAGATCTACGCACCACTCGTCAACCATGCTGTGGCAGCATCCCATATACAAAATAGAGGAGGATTGGCACAGATGTTAGCTCACGGACAATCTTCCTCAAGCAAAAAGAGGAAGACTGGCAACAGATGTTAGCTCAGGACCCATCTTCCTCACATGCACACACACACACAAAATATCATAGGAGAGTCCACATAAAATCCACATTCCTGTGCTGAAACACAGATCACGGTCAACTTTCACCATTTCCTTAAGAGGTAGACTATAAAAAGTGACATCAATAATGAACTAGAAGAATAAAACATGCATCATGGTTACTGATAAAACTAAGTTCTTTGTCCTTGAAAGAGCATTCCAGCACATTATCCTCATTCTTACCATGCAGAAAGGGAATGCCTTTTCATCAGTATGTGTTCCCCACCATCGTAAAGCCGCTGGCTATCTATAATTTCATAACGTGGTAGAAAGTATTATCCTTTCTTCCTTTAAATCTCAATTACAGGACTAGAGGCAGCTCCTGGGCCTTTTTTCCAAGATCCAACCACCTGCAACCAGCTGCAGATGAGCAGAGGCCTGAGCTTCCCTGGTTCTCAGCAGAGGTTCATCTCTGTGCTGCCTCTGTGCTCAAGATGTCCACTGTGTCATGTGTCTGTGGGGCACCAGCCTGGAGGATCTCTAGCACCATCATACAGCCACTATGGAGCTGTGACCAGAACCCTGCGTGCCTCACTTGAGCTGCCTCCAAGAACTTAGGGAGCTTCTGAAAGCTGAATCCCTGCTCACAGGCACCCAATCTCCGCCTGCTTCTCCAGGGCAGCTGCCTGTGTGCACCGGAACCAGCACCACACCCAGCATACACACCGTTGTTACTGAACACAAACACAGGTTTTTTTATTCGTCACACAGTAGGGCCAATAACTGAAACGTCAGGCTTGTAGCAAGGAAAGAGGTTTACTATCAAAAGGCAGCTGTGCAAGGAGATGGGAGTTAAAAGTCAGATTCACCTCCTTGAAGGGCAAAAGGTAAGGGTTTTTATCTGGGGTTTTAGGTAGGGGAGGAGGAGCATGTGGCCTTGCTGATTGGCACCTTCCCACCAGCCTGCATTTGGCCTTGAAGACTGAATCTTGACATCTTGACGTCTGGACCTTGAATTTCTGGGAAAGACAGCTCACTCACATACTAAGGAGGGACAGAAAAACATGGTTAGTTTTGAACAACAGTTGATTAACAACTGCAGTTAGCAAAGTTTATCTTAAAGTTTTTACTCAAGGGAAGATTTTTTAACCATTAGTTCTTGGTTTCATTCCCCCACTGTCAGTTGTTCATTCCAAAATCTTGTGGGATTAAGGGCGTCATCTCAAATCTGGCTACTGCCGGCTGAATGGAGGCATCCTAAGGGGATCACGGAACGGAACAACTAGACCTGTCTGGTAAAATGACTTTTAGTGGGTTTTTTTGGTAGGGTCTTTACAAGGCATTGTAGTAACATATGTTGTAACTTTACGTATAAGTTGTACCAACAATAGACATCACAACAGAGACAAATACCAACAAAGATTACAGTAATCAGAATTATCAGTAACTTTTTCCCCACCAGGTCATCCCTGAACCCCCAAACCAGGAAGCACTGATGATGTCATCACATGTTCGGGTATCTTTTGAGTGGTTTACATAGAAATAGGCGTGTTATTATGGTGATCTCTCTTAAGTTTATATCAAGCTGTCCAGCTTATGTTTGCAGGGCTTCAGGAACAAGGGTGTTTTCAGTTTTCAGTGATTGGAAATGAAAAGGACAAGAAAAAATTGACAACCTTACTTTGGAGATTTGTAGCCAGATATTTCAGGAGACTAGAAGAATTTAGGACCTAGTCCAGTTTACAGGTAGAAAACAAAACCTTAAAGACAATTAACAGAACCAAAATCCAATATGCACAGATGTGTATTATAATTTTTATTGAAACATAACTTTTCTCTTTAAAATCACCCTGATTTTTACAAAAGATAGCCAAATTAAGACTCATTGGTTAGTAAAGTAAGTTTAGTTTTAATAAACTTGGCCCAATTATTTACATAAGTACAGCAATAATAGCAATCGATCAAATAGGCTCTTTTAAATTTGCTTTGCTGGAACTTTTTATAAGGAATCTCAGATCGAATTTTAAAGGCCTCTCAAGGCCAGGAAAGTCAGGCCAAGGATGTGTCATCAGACTCTGCTTGCAATACCTAGGGATTTGGGTGAATTCCTCTCTTCTCAAGGTCCCAAAAATATCCTGAGATTCTGTGCACCTGCCAGAGAAGTGACCTTATTTACTCACCTGGTAAGGTTTCTGGGAATCCTGTAAGCAAGGTACCAGGCCAATATTTCCAAGCGGCTTTATTCAATAAAGTCAGCCTTTGTCCCTTAGCTTTCTTGTCATATCTGAGTTGGCATGTTTTTCTCAAATATGAGATTCCAGTCAAAGCCTTGGTAATGTAACCAATGTTTCCAATTGTGTCCTGCTATAAGGAGAATAGATTCTTATTGAACTTATGTAAATAACTATATTGCCATGAAAATAAGAATACTTATTCAAGAGTTTTTAAATTCTGGAGGGATCAGATAGGGAGAAAAAGATAAATGTTTCATTTAATTCTGTTTACAAATTGCTATAAGTCATTGTTCCTTAAGAGAAAAAGATTTCCTTAAATCTAGAAAAACAAAACATTTAAAAGATCACCAATCTTTTAAAGAAAAAGTCATAAAAATTATAATTATCCTCTTCAATTTATTTAGTCCTATGTAATTAATTTTTAATCTTGATCTTCTATTAGCAGTTTTAAGAGGCCATCAGTTTCTCCATTACAGTTCTGTGATTTTTATTCACCCAGCTGAGTTTCATAACCTGAAAGTTTATCAAAAACCTTCATTCTAGAGCAAGTGTCAGAGATCTTTCCATGAACCTCTCTGAAGATGAAACATATTTGCAAAAACATCAGAGTAAAACAACAACTGCCTGCAAATGACAAAATACTCAAAATGGCAATTGACAAAGAAACTTGGCTATTTCTGTGACACACAACACTTTGAGATAATAACTAGAATTATGACTGACAACCAGGACAGATCAGAATTTTAGGAGTGTTATATAATATTTAAGTACTTATATTAATAACACTTACCTATATAATCTAAGAAGGTTTATTATCACTTATTTGACAATGCTTTTTACGCAATTTAACATACCAAATAACTTTAATCTCTTTCTCTTTATAGAAAGAGAGAACAAATTTTTTGAGAAGTCTCAGGGCTTATTGGAAATGCTCAAAGTTTCCTTTTTAAGTTAAAAGAAAGACTTTAATTTGGGAGGAAGTTCATCAAAAATATCAAAAGGTTTTAAAACACTTGGTCAAATAGGAAACAATGCTTAGTTATCCGTTCAATCACGGTGACAACAGAAGATACAAAGGCAAACAGAGAGTTAAAACAGTCAAAAAAACCTTAAGGGAGAGATCTTGGTCCTTTTGAACAGAGGAATTTATTTTAACAAAACATAGATTTTCTATCTGTTAGGTAAACTTACTCAAAGGTAAAGAAAAACATTTTATAACCCCTTTATCAAGAACAAATTTTTATCATTTAACTTAACTTAGTAAAACTCTAAAGTTTTAAATTACCAAAAAAGATTTTGGAAGGTATTTTTCAAGTATACATATTATAAAACATAATTATTGTTTGGAAAGTATTTTTCAAGCATACATATTATAAAACGTAACCAAAAACTCTTACCTATTTTCATGTACCTAAATCATTTGTTTTCAACAATTATGTTTAGATTACTCATAAAAACTTCATGTGACATTAAAGCAGTTAGGCATCATCTTGAGTTGTTTTCAGTACATACGTCGTAGCAAACAAGTATTGTTAAAAATTTCCCCCAAATCTTTATCCTTATAACATCCCTTTAGTTTACCTGTTCCCAATGATTATATGTAGACTGCCTACAAAACCCTCATGAGACATCAGAAAAATCAGCTATTATTCTAAGTTATTAATTTTTGCTGACAAATTTTGTAACAGTGATAACATGTTTGTACCATATCCAATGTTGAGAACTCTGAAAACGTATTTATTTTAATCAAACAAATTTAAACAAGCCTTTATTTACCAAAGATCATTTTATATCATGTTAAATAACTGTCTTTTAGAAGCTTTTGTATATTAATCAAAGACAGCATTCCATTGTGAGAGGTTTCATTTTGTGAGCAGGGCCACTGACATCCCCCACTCTGGCATGTTTAATTATTTAATTGTTTTCTTTTAAAGAGGCAGTAAAGTATTCCTGGTTTCATTTACACCCCTCAAAAGATTAAAACAGGCTTCCCACTGGTTGTTTAAATTTATAGCCAGCTTTTTCCAATTGTATATGCAAATACTCCAGTTTGGGTAAACTGAAATTGCCCCATTTTGGCCAATTTCTATCTGGAGTCTAAGGAATATTGTGGCCATATGTTGTTACAAAAGAAAACCATCTTCTTCTTGGGCATGAGCTCATAGGTTAAGTCAGCCCTTTTAGCCAAGAGGTGGCCCAGAGGGCTTTTCTTGGGGACAAATGGAGTTCCCCCCATTTCAGAATTACAAACGTACAGACACTCAGACACAGACAGGATCCGAAACAGAATAGACAGTCAGACGGGATCCCAAACAGAACAGACATTCAGACAGGATCCCAAACAGAACACACAGTCAGATGGGATCCCAAATAGAACAGACAGGTACACCCAATTGATTCTGGGTAGTCCTACACTATGTTTCTTGTTAGTCAGCACCCAGACTGAGATGGGGATACCCCTCCAGGATTTCCCCTGCAAGAGACAGGGAGTTCATGTCAGGCATGGCCAAAGCAACTAACCCTACTCCAGACTGAGCCCGTCGACTCACCAGAAGCAAAAACAAACAAATCTAGAGCCTGTTTCCTTACCACAAGAAATGTGACTAGGGCCAGCAGTGCCAGGTCAGACAGAAAGTACTGGGGACAGTCTCTAGGACAAATCACCTAGGGCGCTGCTGGACTGCATCCCAGGAAATCCCAGTCATGCTCACAGCAGTGGAGCCATGGGCAAGGAGCCTCCTGGCTGGCTCACCAAATCGTTATAGAACAAAAACACAGGTTCGTTTACCAGTCTCGCAGTATGGCCAATAACTGAAATGTCAGGCTTGGTCAAGGAAAGCGGTTTACTATCAAATGGCAGCCAGACGAGGAGATGGGAGTTAGAACTCAGATCCACCTCCTCAAAGGGAAAAAGGTAGAGGTTGTCACGTGCGTGGGTTTTAGGCAGGGGAGGAGGAGCATGTGGCCTTGCTGGTTGGCACCTTCCCACCAGCCTGCGTTTGGCCTTGAAGACTGAATCTTGATGTCTGGACCTTGAATTTGCGGGAAAGACAGCTCACTCATATACTAAGGAGGGACAGAAAGACCTGCTTAGTTTTGAACAACAGTTGATTACATTGAATATGCACAGCTGCAGTTAGCAAAGTTTATCTCAAAGGTTTTGCTCTAGGGAAGATTTTTTAACCCCTTAGTTCTCAGTTTCACCATGAGCACTGGTCCCACCTGGACCCCACAACCACCAGCCAAGATGCAGTGGGCCTGGGACCTGCCAGTCCCTACGTGTGGTGCTCATCTAGGCTTGGAGGCACTTTCCCATAAGGAAGCCCTGTTTTCAATACCTGGCCCTTCTCTCCAATGCCCAGAGAATTACCTGAGGCATAGGGTTTGGTCTGCTTGGCAATGGAGAGTGGTGTAGAGCCTGGGGACATCATGATCACTCTTCTGAGTGCAGACAGGCCCCTCCATATCCCCACGTAGGCACCCAGCTCTTCAAGGCGTCCACCATCGGAGGAGAGCCCAGACCCAAGTACCTGGGAGACTGTCTGAGGCCTCAGGCAATGAGAAAGGGAGACCAACCGAGGTTTGCAAAGAACTGCTCTTCTTTAAGAGCTGGGTAGTGTGAGTAGGAGACAGAACTAGGGAGAGACTAAGCCCCAGATGGGAAATAGGACAGTCTCTTCCTTGTGCCCAGGCGGGAACTCTACACAAAAGCTTCTGCTTCCATCTGAGAGAATGAGACAGAGCCAGTTATCCAGCTGTCCCTGTCTGCTGACCCCCTACTTCAAGGACAGCACCAGACTGGGACCCATATCCTCAGCCGGATGAGAAATCCAAATCCAGGGCCCTGGGCCTTACCTCTGTCCATAGCAGAGGCCACCTGTGGGGCCATTTTCCACTGAGGACACCCACTAGCTGGGCTCCCTTGCTAAGAGTTGAGGTCTTCCAGGCCCCTTTAGAGATTCAAGTCCTAACTTCTTTCACCCTGCTGGGCCTTGCATCTCACCCACACGGGTTATTGACCACCTCATGCCACCTCCAATGGGTCCCATTGACCGGGCTGCCAAGCTCCCAGACTCCGTGTCCTTCTCCTGTGGAGTCCAACAAGCAAAGAATTTTGTTTGGAATGCTGAGATCCCAACTCCCAACCATCCTGCTCCCCACCTCCTGCACACACCCTGGTCCCCCCATATTGAATCCACTCTGGGCCCCACCAACAGAAGACTAGGGGCCCCTTGTAGTCCCAGACCAGTCACAGATGTAGCACAGCCCGGACCCCCCCAGCCCTCTCAATACCTCAGCACCCATTTTTGCCAACCACAAGGGCATCACAGCCACAAGAAGTAGCATGTGTTCCTCTCATCCCCACCCCAATTCAGACCAGAGCTACATCATCTTCTTCCACTATTGTGATTCAAGCACTCCCAGATTTCTGGCTCAGCCATCAAGGAGGTAGTGGTCACCATGGGAGATTCTGGACCCTCTCTTCCAAGGAGATGGAGGCCCAAGACCACAGAGGACCCAGGAGGAGGCCAGGCAGGTTCCCTTTGGACATGAACTACCCTGCTCTCCACACTGGAGAGACAGTGCTCCTATCAAATCCCTAGTCTCCCCCATGAACACCCACTCTTTCCTGCCTTCTCCCCGAGTAGCATAATTGCCAGGAAGTCATTCTTCCTTCCCCACATCCCCCATTTTTCCAGTTTGTAGATATGGATTTGTTCTCACATAAAATATTAAGAGGTTGCTTTATTATCATGGAGATTGCCATATTCTTCCTTGTTAGAACTCATATAGGAAGATGTTTGTCTGCAGAAGGATTTCCAACTTTGGAACTACTCACATTTTGGACCAGATCATTCTTGGTTATAGGGCATTGTCCTGTGCACAGCAGGCTTTTTGGCAATATCCCTGGCCTGTATCCAGTAGGTACCAATAGTTCACCCAGAGGTCTGACAACCAAAAAATACCTCCAGACGTTGCCAAATATCTCTGGGAGGAAAACTCAATATAGTTGAGAACCACTGAACTAGACTAAATATTTTTTTAAAGGCTAAATCTAAAAGAAGATAATGATTAATGAAAAAAATGAGATAGACGTTAGGTGTGGCACAATGCCATTTGCCATAAATACAAAATTATATTTGGAACATAATAGAGAAGATCAGAAATCAGGTAAGAGGTCCTTTGGAAACTTTGCATGTTCTGTTCTTGCATCCAAACCATTTTTAAATACTGTTCAAACATGAATCTCATGGATTTCCCTTATTATAGAGTCAGAAAATACTGCCATAAACTAAGCTAGGTCACTTCTCCAATGGAGCTCACTTTCTAAAAGGTGTAAAGACAAAAGATAACCACGTAAATAATTATATACTATGCCAGTTGAGGATATGGGCTATAAAGAAAAATAAAATCATTGATTCATTTCTTCTGAGGAGCTGACATTGGCAATCGGGTGGGAAATTCCTTGTTATGTGGGACATCCTGAGCCTCTTACGACATTTATTATCTCTCACCCCACATTCCTAGTTCTGGAAGACCTAGAAAGTCCCTGACAGAGCCAAAATACACCGCCCCCCCAACACACACACACATACACACCCATTTCCAAATGCTCTCTGAGTGGGGGACAGTGCCATCCCCAGCTGAGAACAGCTTTTAAATATTTAATGTTTATTTCCAGGCTTTTTGACCTTCTCTAAGGGAGTAGGGGGCTAAGTAGGGGGTTTCCAGGGAAAGTGAACAGGTCTGTGACCTACTGGGGATCACCTGGAAAGGATCTGAATAAAGAGGATCCTTCCTATCGTTTGCTCTTTTTCTGCTCATGGAAATTTTCTCTTAGCAGAAATTCACCTCAAACTCCAGGTCCATTCTTTCCTGGGGCACACAGGGAAAATGTTATGTCTAAATTATCCCAACACCATCACTATTTCCTGGAAAACAAGAATTATGGTGGCAGAATGTGGTGGGGGACAATATTAACAGGAAATGATGAGATTCACAAGAGCCTCTGCCCAGCCGGGAGAGCACTGGGCTATTCTCACACCATGGACTGCTCCCAGCCTCTTTCCATTTGCACAGGCAGGTAGAGATAGGAAAAAAGAAAATGGGGCCAGTTGATGTCCACACAGATATGAGCAAGGAAGGAGCAACCATAGGTGATGGACTCCTCATGGATGTAACTTCTTCTTGCCCCCTTCCCCTCATGTCCTGAGCACTCCTGCCCTCTTCACCCCAAGAGCTGGTGGAAAGGCACACATAAAAATCATCAACTCTTCCAAAAAGCCACCATCTGTTTCATCTCACCTTCCCCCATGTGCTCCCTGTCACCTGCTCCTTGTCATCTCATTTCCACATACACTGCCCCTCATAACTCTTGGTCCACCTAGACTTGCTCCTCCCTCCCTGCATCCCACACAGTCACCGCCTGGAATGCTCTCGCCCCTTTCTACATGACCCTGCTCCTTCCCCTTCTTTACAGTCAACCTCATTGGCCATCTTGCCACCAGTTTATCCCACCTCCACCGGTGGACACAACGGGCCTCCTCTGACTCTTCTCCTTTGTTGTGACAACATGTTCAGGAGCAGTTACCTATGCTGATCTCATGTGTCGTACAGATCCCTGAGTTCCCAAGAGACCAGCAGGATGAGCCTAGTCCTGGTTCTCAACAGACCCTTCACTCCCACACAAGGGCCTGAAAGGAAAATGGTTATAGGTGTTCAGAGAATGAATAAAGGAAAGAAAGATGGATAACCAGGTGACACCTCCTTCTGCTCCCACACAGTCACTACAGGAGTGCTGCAGAGGTGAAGAAATGGACATTCACGTACACTCCCAGTGGTGCATTGGTGCCAGTTTTATACAAGGTAAGGAGTAGGTTCCTCTCCTAAATTTTGTTTTGAGATAAAGTTCACATAAGCTAAAATACACCATTTTAAACATTTGTAAGTGTGGCGCCAGGGGAATGCGGCACATCTGTTCCTACCAGAGTTTTACCATGCTGCAGGATAGACCCAGGGTCCTAAGACTCCTGCACTGACTGTCCTTGCGGGCAAGAGGTCAGAGCGCATCTCTGCCCAGGGATCGGTGTCCAGAGCACTAATATGAACCCTGGTCAGATGACTGGTCCCAAACTTGACAGAAGGTACAGGTCCCCTCATATTCACCGGAGGCTGACATCGGGACACACAAAGGTGTCTGTCTCACATAACAGCCACACACACCATACATCACACACAATATATCACACACCACACGCACAGAACTGATAGACTCAGTTGACCCACAAATGTCCTCATACCCTGAGCACTGAGTCAAGGAGGAGAGTGACCACCATCCTTAGACAAAATGATAGATGTGCCTTTGCTAGAAAAACGTCCCTCTTTTAAGCAGACGTGTCATCGTGTCCCAGTGTGCACCTCCCAGGGAGAGCTGTGCTGAAGAGACATGGGTCCCATCTGATGGTGTCAAGGTGAGTCTCTTGTTGGGGCCGGCCCGGTGGCGCAAGAGGTTAAGCGCGCGCGCTCCGCTGCGGCGGCCCGGGGTTCGCTGGTTCGGATCCCGGGCGCGCACCGACGCACTGCTTGGCAAGCCATGCTGTGGCGGCGTCCCATATAAAGTGGAGAAAGATGGGCACAGATGTTAGCCCAGGGCCGTCTTCCTCAGCAAAAAAAAAAAAAAAAAAAAGAGGAGGATTGGCGGATGTTAGCACAGGGCTGATCTCCTCACAAAAAAAAAAAAAAAAAAAGGTGCGTCTCTTGTAAGTGCAAACACTGCAGGGTTCCTTCTCCTTGCTCTTTCCCCGTCCAAGGAGCCTCAGCACATTTTTCCCTGCTGGGACCATCATGAGCATCATGACTGGGGTCTAGGCTGGGCTGACTCTCACATGGAACGCTTTGTTGTCTTCTGTTTTCAGAAACTTGTGGGGTAATGGGGCCCTTCTTCAGACCATGCTCCCCTCTGTCTCCCTCCTCCTCTGCTTGGGGGGAGATAGACGGCCTCCCCTCATCAGCAAATGAGTCTCCCTTCTCATCCTCATCCCTCATTTCCCTTCGATGACGTTCTCCTGAACTCATCTAAAAGGATGACTTTTCTGTAGGCCTTTGACCAAGGCAACCCAGGACACCCAGCACTTCCACCAACTCTGTCACGTGAGCCCAGGGAACAGCTGGGAGTAAAGGTTCCTAGGACACCCACATCCTCCATCACCTGCCTCCTTGCACTGAGATCTCTGTCACCTAGGCCCAAGTTCCCTTCAAGTCCAAAGGCTCATCACAAAGGACCACACACTCCCCCCAGGGCATAGAACATTCCCAAGGAAACAGACATCCTCAGAGAGAGGACTCTCCAGACTGACCAGAGGGCCCTGTCCATGGGCAATTCGTCACCTGGCTCACTCCAGAGGCACCTGGGACTCTGTGTGGGGTATTCTCTCTCTCCTCTGGGATTCCAAGGGCTGGGAAAGCTCAAGGCCCTTCAGAGAAAAATACCTCCAAGTCCTCCCCACTCAATTCACCAGGGTACTGCTAAGTTTTACATCTATATCTGTCTATCCTGACAGAACCATGAGGTCTCTGCATCAGAGAATAGACCATTTACTCAGAGACAGAGGAAAAGCTACAAAGCGTAGGGAGATTGGAATGTTGGTGTGGATTTATCATTTAATACTTGCTCACCCACTCTGGGAGAGTTCAGAGGACACACATTTCACCATGACTGTGAGATATGAGTTTCTAAGGAAGCCCCAGCATCCTTGAAGAGTTGTGTGATGGTTTTTCTCTGTAGGACAGAAATTACAGTGGGAACTTCCGCCACTGCATGGGGAAACCTAAACACAATGGGGGTAACCGGATCCCGAGGTATCAGGGCCAAGAGATGGCATTTAATCACCAAAGGCAAGGTCACCATAGTGACCATGGTCACCATAATGGACAGCAGAGTCAAAGCAGCAATCAGAATAGTGTTATTTATAGACACCAATGGCATTGGCTCTTGATCGTGGTGTTCCTAGAAATAAAATGGATGGGAAATCTACCAAATTCTTACTTGATCTACATAAGCAGAAGAGTTCTAGGTCAAGTGAATGAAAGTCTGTTACAGCTCCTCAATCAATTCCCAGATGAGCTAGTTTAAAGACTCAAACCACCTTGAATAAAGAGGAAGCTGGGTCCCTTTGAGCAAGGACCCTACTATGCTGCCAAAAATGTATACTGTTAACCTTTCTCCCAGGCTTCTCCTGAAAGATCCATGGCCTTTTACCAGAGTGATTGTGCATTGGGGAAAAGGAAACAATCAGACTTCTGGGGGATTGCTGAACACAGGCTCTGAGCTGACACTAATTGCAGGAGACCCAAAATGTCACAGTGGCCCACCAGTCACAGTAGGGGTTTATTGGAGGTCAGGTGGTCAATGGAGTTTTAGCTCAGGTTTATCTCACAGTGGGCCCAGTGGGCCCCGAAGCCAGCCTGTGGTTATTTCCTCAGTTCTGGAATGCATAATGGGAATAGATATACTCAACAGCTGGCAGAATCCCCACATTGGTTCCCTGATCTGTGGAGTGAGGGCTATTATGGTGGGAAACATCAAGTGGAAGCCACTAGAACTGCCCCTATCTAGGAAAATAGTAAACCAAAAGCAATACTGCTTTCCTGGAGGGATTTCAGAGATTAGTGCCCCCACCAAGGACTTGAAGGATGCAGGAGTGGTGATTCCCACCAAATCTCCATCCAACTCCACTATTTGGCCTGTGCAGAAGACAGATGGCTCTTAGAGAACGACAGTGGATTATCATAAGCTTAACCAAGTGACAACTCCAGTTGCAGCTGCTATACCAGATGTGGTTTCATTGCTTGAGCAAATTAACACATCCCTTGGTACTTAGTATGCAGCTATCAATCTGGCAAATACATTTTTCTCCACACCTGTCAGTAAAGACCGACCGGAAGCAGTTTGCTTTCAGCTCGCTAGGCCAGCAACACATCTTCACCCTCCTATATCAGGGGTCTATCAACTCTCTTGCCTGTGTCATAACTTAGTTCAGAAAGATCTTGGGAGCCTTTCTCTTCCAGAAGACATCACCCTGGTCCATGACATTGATGACATTATGCTGATTGGACCTAGTGAGCAAGAAGTAACAACAACTCTAGACTTATTGGCAAGACATTTGCGTGTCAGAACATGGGTAATAAATCTGACAAAAATTCAGGGGCCTGCTACTTCAGCGAAATGTCTAGCGGTCACTCTGCTCTCTACACTTCCATCCGTGTCCAGCAGAGGGAGGGCAGCAGAGCCTCGCTAGGGGGCTGCTGACCTCCCTCAGTATCGCCCACAGCCCAGCAGGGTCTGTTCCTCGCAAGCCTCACTCAGTCCACTGTCCTCTTCACTCTCCAAGGGCCCCACACTGGACTCTTTCAGCATCCCCATCCAGACAGGCATCTTCCTCCCTAAGTGCTGGTCCCTCTGCAGGCAGCTCTTCCCTCCACACCCTTCGTCCTTCACGGGGTGAACATCTACTCACACTTCAGATCTCTGCCAAAAGGTTACTTTCTCAGGGTGCTGTCCGTGATTCCCAGACCAGCTGAGACTCCATTACATGCTCTGGACACACCAGACACTCCTTTCACAGCCCTTCTCTCGATTACAATTAACTCATTAGTTCCACGATTTTCACTGAGTGCCTGTCTCCCCGTGAAAAGGTAAACTCTGTGACCCCAGAGCTCACGTGTGTCCTGTACTCTGTGGAGTTCCCAGGGCCCAGACCAAGGCCTGACACATCACAGATGCTCAGAATATACTCATTAAATAGATGAAGGAAATGACACAACAGAAGCCTGTCATCCTTGTCTGACATCTGGGGGCCAGAGAACACTCTGTGTAGACATCGGGGCACTGGCATCAGCATGGGAGAAGCCCATGGGATGGGCGTTTCCCCTTGCAGAGTCAGGAGGGAGGACAGTGGCCTCCTAACAGTGGGGGGTCGAATCCCTATTCACTCCCAGAAAATCACACCCCCTCCCCATGTCTACCTTGTGAGTGACTTCTCTCCTCAGAGGGCTTGAGTCAGCAGCCTGTGTCCTGCCTCTTCTCACAGACACTTGACCTGGTACAAGGTGAATTCTCAACACCAGGTGGACTTACCACCAGGAGAGGAGGGAGCCCCATCTTGACCTCAAAATAATCGGGGCAACTCCCCACCTCCAGGGTCCCTGGTCTATGGGGACACCTGGTTGTGGTCCCATGAAGGCATCTCATCAGCTCAAGACATCCCGGGAATGAGAGGAACTTACCACCCAGGATAAAACAGGAGAACCAGGATCTGCATTTGCTTCTGTCTCAGAGGGGCTGAGGGTCCAATGGGCACCTCCCTTCTCCTCACAGAGGAACCCACGGGATCCCCTGTCTGAGTCTCCACGTGGAGTTGCTCCAGCTCCTGGGCCCTGTGGGGAGGCCTAGAGCAGACGACAGACAGGGACACAGATGACTTGATGCAAGACCCCAGTGCTGTGATGGAGGAAACAGGACAGTCTGGCTCCAGCTCCCAGGCCGGTATCCTCTCCCAAAAGCTTCAAGAGACACCCCACCAAGCCTATTCTTTAAATCTCAGGGACAGAGAGCTCATCCTGAGACAGCACAACCCTAGAGGACAGTTCTTCTGACACTAGACCAGGAACCCTCTGGACAACACCTGCCCTCTCCCTGGGGTCTCCCTGCACTGAGATGCAGTCTGGCAGCCTGGTCTCCCCAAAGCAAGGAGACAAACTTATCAGCCTCCCAGCCTAGAGATCAGAGACTACCCCTGTCTAGGGCTCAGGGCCCCCTCACACCCTCTGGAGCCTGGTCAGCATCCTTGGTGCAGTCCCTTGACATTGGCCACAGGTATCCTCATGCCCTCCAGGGGGTGACATTGGGACACAGAGACAACACATAGGAAATTAACACACGAACCTGGCTTTGGCTAAGGAGGCGAAGAAGGAACCTCATTTCCAAACCTCCCTCTAACAGACATTTTTGGGCCCCTCCTACGTGCCTGCTCTGTCCCACCTTCCTCTTCTAAAGGCCTCAGCGACCCTGCTCTACCAGGGGTCCCTGTGCAGCTCCCCACTTCCTTCCTGGTACCATCCATGGGGAAGGCAGAGTGACCATAAGAAAGTCAGCTAGGCAGAGGACACAGACCCCCAGGATGGTCAGGGAGCACACGACAGGCAATGAGCCACAGTTCGGCCAACAAACACAGAGAGGGAGGGTCTCCCTGAATCCTTCCCCTGAGGACCAGAGAGCTCACAGCCACCTGACCTCCCACCACCACCATCCTCTCACTCAGGACACGCAGGAAACCTCCTCCTTCACACTCAGGAGATACTCGTACTGGGTCTCTGTCCTTGAAAGCAGAGGCCAGGCTGGTGATACCTGGAGATGGAAGGCTGGTCCCCTCACCAGTCATCACTCAGCTTGCCCCTTTCTCATCCCCAGAGTCATCTCTATGACCTTCCTGCTGGGAGTAAATCCAACCTTCCCAGAGCATTTGAGGACACTGGGAAGACCCTGGTGCCCAGATAGTTTTCTGTGTCAAAAACAGAAATAATCCCCCTGGGTTTGGAGACCCCTGGGTCTCTGTGTGGTGCTAGCAGTCTCAAAGCCAGGACACAGCAGAGGCCAATGCTGGGGGGAGGGTGGGTCCTCCTCTCAGGGTCAGGGGTCTCCATCAGCCTTGCTATTGAAAGTGTGCTCCACAAGCCAGTGTGATCAGCATTACCTGAGAGCTTGTTAGATGCAGACTCCCGGGTCCACCCCACACCTGCCAGGGAAGAATCTGCATTTTAACAAAATCTTCTGACTCTGAACAGGCAAAGGGGAGAGGCTGCCCCATGCCCACAAAATGAGCATCGACTCTTCTGGGTATCCACAAAACTGGGTAGCTGCTAAAGTAGCATTTCTATTGTGTCACCTGGATATTGACAATCTTTATAAAGTTCCACAGGTGATTCTGACACAGAGCAGGGGTGACACCCCTGTGACAAGAGTTCCCGATGTAGCCCCAGAACTCCTGCTCTAAAGGGAAAAGTCAAGTGTGAAAGAGAAAGCGCCGTGGGGGAGACTGTGCACCCTGACCCAGAGTTGTGGGGAAAGCCCAGGACACCAATGCCCCAGGCTGTGCTTGTCCAAACAACGGGAGGAGTATGTGTGTGTTTGTGTGCGTGTGTGTATGGGGGGAATCACAGCTAAAGAGGGAGAGGCCTCCACAGTTCCCAGGGAACAAAAATGTGGACAGAAAGGAAAGGGGAAGGAAGGGACTAGGGAAGGTGAAATGAGAGGAGAGAGAGACGGAGGCTCCTGGACAGAGACCACGCCCACGGTACATGTGACCCCATTAAGAACTCCTGCCTCTGGAGGAGGCCCAGCACAGAGGGAGGAAGGACAGCAGAGCTGAAGCATCTGGACAGCAGTGCTTATGAGCATTTCTGGAGCCCAAGCTCTTCTCACAGAGGGAGGAACAGAGCAGGCAGCAGACACCATGGAGCCCCCCTCAGCCACTGGCCGCAGAGGGCGCAGCCCCTGGAAGGGGCTCCTGCTGGCAGGTGAGAAGGGACAATTCCCTGAGGGTGGGCAGGAGATGGGAGAACAGAGACTGCCTGGGGAGGACAGGGCTCTGAGAGGGGACAGAGGAATTCTGTTTGGCCCTGCGGGGAGAGGACATGGGAGCAGAGTAGGATGGTGGGAGGGGACTCAGCAACAGGAAATTCTCATGATCTGGAAGTGGGGAGGGGCAAGAGTATCTCAGTTGCTGTACCTTTCCAAGTTAGTCATCACTGACCAATAATATTTGAAAATTGATGATAATAATTTATTTGAAGATGACACTTGAAAAAACTTAATTAGGGCTACTAAACATTGTCCTTACCTACTACCCTTAGAAATTGCCAAAGAAATACCAGGATGTGGAGGGCACTGGGAACACTCGTTCATTCATCCACAGGTGTTTGCAGCCTGTTCCAGGCACTAGAGGTACAATAAGATCAGACAAGTCCCTCCCTTGATGGAGCTCACCCTTTATGGGGAGGAACACAGATAAGCAAAGAAATCTAGAATGTGATATCAGGGACTGACAAGCATCTTAAAGGGACCAGAGCAGGGAAAGGTCAGAAAGTGAAGGCTGAGAGTCTTTAGAGCAAGTGTCAGGGAAGGCATCTCCAAGGACGCCCCTGAGAGTGAGCAGCATGCTGAGGGCAGTGAGGGAGTGAGCCGGGCAGACACCTGGGGAAGAGTATTGGGAACAGAGGAAATAACAAGTTCAGAGGGGCTGAAGTAATGGTGGTCATGCTGCTGACCTTCACCAGTAGACACAGACACAAATACATACACACGCTACAATTCTAAGAGATGGAGAGAGCTGCTAAGGACCCAAGGCCTCATCTTTCCACCCTAGTACATAGGTCCAAATATTGATTGATCTCTCTCTCTTCCCTCCTAGTCTCACTCATAAACTTCTGGAACCCACCCACCACTGCTCAACTCACTATCGAATCGGTGCCGACCAAAGCTGCTGAAGGAAAGGATGTTCTTCTACTTGTCCACAATCTGCCTGGAAACCTTTCTGGCTATGCCTGGTACAAAGGGGACAGAGTAGATCCCAATCAACATATTGCAACATATGTGATAGTCAGTCAAGAAATTACCCCAGGGCCTGTGTACAGTGGTCGAGAGACAATATACCCCAATGGATCCCTGCTGTTCCAGAATGTCACCCAGAAAGACACAGGATACTACACCCTACAAGTCATAAAGACAACTTTGCTAACTGAAGTAGGAACTGGACAGCTCCACGTACACTGTGAGTGATTCCTCTCTGACCTCTGGTGTTGGGTGGGGTGAATTCTACTTCACACACACAGGATTAACAGGCCTGGACTGTGCCTACATCGCCCTCTGCATGATGTCTTGTGTTGGGGTTTGAACATTTAGTGCAGGACACACACAATGGAGACAAATTTCATAAGACTGGAATACCCTTCCCAGAATCCAGCCCTTGCAGACATTCCCAACAGAAAGAAGGACCAACCTGATGAGAGTAACTCAGCAGAGGGAGATCAGTTGGAGTCCACCCCCAGGCTCCTCCCTGTGAACACGACCCTGAGGAAGACCCTGCACAGCTCAGTCAGGGCCTGACCAGAGACAACCCCTGGGATCCTTACAGGGAAGCTATACCTGGGAAGACCCTGCCCAGACCCCTGTCCCAGGGATCCTGACTCTAGTGACCCGGGGGAGCCTGTGCCAGGATTAGATTTTGGCCTTCTGGGCAGGGCTGACTGGGAGCAATGATTTCCTAGCTGCATAAGTCCCAAGGCTCCTGAGCTGGTCAGTAGTCAGGGCTTGGCCCTAAGAGCCACATCCAGTCAGGGGTGGAGCCTGATCTATCACCTGAGACTTGGCTAGGAGAGCACAGATGGACAAGGTCCCTAGGTCATTAGCCAACTTCCCTGGGAGTATAGGGGACTCCAGAGGATGGTCACCATCCCCAGGGAAGAACAGAGGGTAGCAGAAGCTCCTGGCGGCTCCTCATCCACCAGGAATCAGGCCCAGGGAGCTCTCTCTCTTGAATGCCTTTCATTTGGGCAGCTCCTCCATACTACGCTTTAGGTCAGATATTTGGGGATGTTTTAAGGTTAATTCACAGACAACATTGTAATTCAAAGACCACTTACCATTTACCTGAGTTTATTCAAGGGAAACTGAGGCACAGGGAGATACAGTCATTGAACCAGGGTCACACAGACCATGAACAGCAGATCAGAGTCACGGCAAGATCTTTGTGCAGCCACAGCTCTGACCTCTCCAACACCCTGACCACTCCACCATGGATGCCTAATAAGACCAGCCCAAGGGCAGCCATTGGATCAGATCCTTTCTTCTTAGGGATCCACAGCTCAAGGTAGATTTTCTGGTCTAGGGAGTGACAGTAAATGGAGAATTAACCTATTTTTATTCAAAAACTAAATTACTTTCATCAACAGTCAGTCAGTGCATGGAATGTCCAGGCTGCCCCCTCAGGTGGCCAATCCAACCTCTCCGCACTGGACATGAAATCACTTATTTGTTTCCTGATGTGTTGGTGTCACTCCCACTGGAGTATACAGGAAAGGACTTTGCTATCTCACTCCCCACTCTACACCTGTAACCTGCACAGGTCCCAAGAACTCAGTTGCTCTTTCATGAAGGAGGGAAGGAATGAATGGTGAATGAATGAATGATCCGTAATCTCTTCACAGACTGGAACCTGGATGCAGAATCCTAGGAGGTTATGGACACCCTGTTCCCTGTCTCTCCAGGGGCTAAGATCCATGTTCTATCTCTCTGACCACCAGTCCCTAAGGCCAACCGAGAGAAGAGTCTCATGATGATTGTGGGGCTGCTCAGCCCTGGGAGGGTTTTCAGGGCTGTTCTGGGCCTGCCCCTGGGGCAGCCATTGGCTCTTGGAGCCTGGGGTCTTTGAGGTCACTTGTAATCCCCACTGTTCACAGCCTTGGACATTTCTGGCTCTCTCTGCTCCTTATGTGTGTCTCACCTTCCTCCTCCTTGATTCCAGCTGGGACTGTCCCTGTTGTACACAGCTTCCTCCACTCTTATGGCTTTCCTGAATTCTCCTGCTAACACCTGTGGCTGTGCCCACCCTCCTGGGCAATAGTAAAGGACACAAATCAGTGAGAGCAGAGGCACCTTGAGGCTCCATCATGAGCGAGTTTGCCCAGATCACCAGGACAATAAGCTTCCGTTGTGCCCCCATCCAGGGCTCTTTCCCTCCATAATGCCAACAAGTCAAACACGCCATATGACAAGGATGTGTGACCCCTTGATCTGCTCTCTACATGACTTAACAGGGAGTCAAAAGCAGAAGGACAGGTCTGCAGTCCCCAAAAGCTCACAGGCTCATTTTGCCCCTTTGACTCCTGACTCACATCCTCATCCTAGTGAGGTTCCCATTAATCTAGCAGTTTCTGTGAGCTTCTCAATGTGGGGCTGGCCAGACCCTGTACCATCTGCCTATTTCACATACACGGGTCCTCATGATGAACATTCTCCATAGGATGCTCTCAGATGGTAAGATCCACCAGCCCAATTTACAGTCACTTAGATGCTGCCCAATTTGAATGAAATTGATCAAACTTGTATTTCCTGAGGTCAAAAGAGAGCCACATGCAAGCATTGGACCTTCTTCCCATTTTAACTGACTGTTCATATAAATTGGTGACAGAGATTTCTTTCCTAAATTTACTAACATACCATATCATTGGGACCAATTTGGTAGCATTCCTCTCTTTATGTAACAGATAACTCAGACTTGCCCCCTAATTAATTCTGTCCTCATAAGGACATGTCTTACGTCTCTCTCTACCCAAGGAGTCACTGATTTCAAACCTACTTTAGCATCTTATTTTGATCATAATGTGATCCTGGTTGGACTGCAGAACTTGCTCTATAACCTTTATGCTCTCTAGAGAGATTTTCCTCCAGACACTGGTCTTAGATCTTTGGGACATTAATATTAATTTTCAATATGGAAACTATTTAACTTTTCCTCTAATTTCTGTCTCATAATTGTGTTTAAAATGGTCCACGAGGGCTAGATTCCACCCCATCTTTCCACCAGTCAGCCCTTCTGCACTTGAAAACATCCACTTGTATTTCAGGAAAGATCAACATGTCTTCACTGCTCTCTGCAGTGGGAGAGGAGACTTTAAAGACCAAGGGCAGAGCACATGGTTCTTCTGCCAAAGGCAGCCAGCCCCCGCCTCTTTTCTGGATCATTTCTAGTCTTAACTCTGCTCTACCCTTTATGGAGTCACTGTCTCATGCCAGTCACCATGGAACACTTGGGCAGACATGCCCCACTTCATGGCCCTGCAGCCTGAGTACTGAACTGAGCTCCGGGCTTGTTCCCGATCTCCCAGTTCCAGGCGATGCTGCTGAGTCCTCTCTGGGTTTAAGAATTATAGGAAGGCCCATCATTACCCAGCGCCAGGATAACCCTGAAAAGCAAGTCCTCAGGGAAAACACATCTAGGCTGGGCGATGTAGGTCTGTGTAATAGAAAAGGCCTTGGAACCCATAATTTCCAGGTGAGGAACCCAAGGTTTGTCCAACAGTTAGCTGGTCAGCGAAGAGCCAGGAAAGCACTGGGTGGTCACTGACTCCCAGTCCTGTGTCTTTCCATGACCAACCCTGATGCTTATTTGACTTGGGAAATTCTGTGTTTTCTCCCAGACATAGAGCAGGCAGCCTTACGTTCTCTGAGCACTCAGATCCTTATACACTTGTCTTGAGATAAATAGACCCGCCTTAATCTTTTAAAGACTTGGGTTGGCTGAGAGGTGAGAGATGCCACCTCTGAAGATGGCTTTGAAGGAATCAGTTACCACACAGGGCAATCTTCTCTCTTTATCTGCGCAGCGGAGTTAACCAAACCCAACATCACAAGCAACAACTCCAGCCCCATGGAGCACGAGGACCCTGTAGTGTTAACATGTGAACCTGACACTCAGGACACCACCTACTTGTGGTTGATCAACAATCAGAGCCTCCGGGACAGCACCAGGCTGGAGTTGTCCCTGGACAACAGGACTCTCACTTTACTCCGTGTCACAAGGAATGACACAGGACCCTATGAGTGTGAAACCCGGAACCCAGTGAGTGCCCATCGCAGTGACCCATTCTACCTCAATGTTCTCTGTGAGTAACTTCTGTCCCTACCTGGCCCAGGCTGTCTGCCTAAATCCACACTACCAGAGGCCAGGCCACATCCATCCCTTGCAGGTCCAAGTACACAGACCGTCACCTCTGGACACCCAAGATGGCCATGACTTACAGTTTTGGGCAAATCCAGGCAGGCCTAGTCTTGAGCCAAGACTAGGAGGGGAGGGGCTGTTTCTGCCTTGAGAGGTTCGGGGTCAACAACTTGTGATGGGAGAAACAGGTTAATGTCTCAGACTCAGGATGAGTGAACACAGATGGGTCATGGTTGGGAGTTTTTAAAACAAGGTTGTGATCCAGCTCAGAAGGATACTGTGGCCCTTGTGCAGACCAGAAGCTTCCCTTTCCCTCTGATTACATCACAACTGGCTTTATTCTGTTTGCTCTAGATGGCCCGGATGCCCCCACCATTTCCCCCTCAGACTCCTATTACCGTGCAGGGGCAAACCTCAGCCTCTCCTGCCACGCGGCCTCTAACCCACCTGCACAGTATTCCTGGCTTATCAATGGGAAGCCGCAGCAATCCACACTGGAGCTCTTTATCCCCAACATCACTGCGAATGATAGTGGATCCTATACCTGCCTCGTCCATAACCCTGTCACTGGCTTCAATAAGACCACAGTCAAGACTATCACAGTCTCAGGTAAGTGGCTACCTGGACCATCGGCACCAGGCTCTGGGGTGGAGATCAGTCTGGTTTTCTGAAAAGACCCTGGAAGAAGTTATTTCCCATCCTGTGTGCACAGACACAAGCAAATCCCAAATCTGTCCCTGAATCCTCCCACTACATCTCTGCAGACTCTTTCTTGCCTTGCTCTCTGATTTCCCAGGGCAGATGTGGGTCCAGCCTGGAATGTGGACAGGGGGTTCTCTCAGCCTGAGAAAGCCCCATACAGTGGAGGGGGCTTCACAGAGGGAGAAGGAAGAAGGTCCTTCTGCTCTCGGCTCACCTTGTGACTGACTCTGCTCTGATGCCATCTATGGTGGGACAGGGGCATGTGGAGAAGGTACATGGGTAGCCTGTCCTCAATCTGGCCAAATTCTGCCACTCACTGACACCAGGGCCTTTCTCAGGCCAGGCTACAGGGAAATGGGAAAAGAGAGAGTGTCAGTGCAGACTCCTCTGAGCTGTGTCACGGCTCTGAAGTCACCAGCTGTATAACGCCTTGTGACACCAGCACACACATATACCAAAGGAGAACAGTGAATGATGGCGCACACTTGGAAAAATAGGTAGATTCATCCATGAAGTCCCTTCATGGGATGGAAGGAGCAGTGCCACAAAGTTTATATATTACAGAGAGGGCTAAGAGTACCAGCCTTTCATTAAAACTGTGACCACTTCTCTCTAGAGATTTCCTTCTCTGTGATACTCAATCCGTAAGCCAAGAAGTATAAGTCCTATTCAGATTGAGAAATCCTTTAGATTGTAACTTCTCCAGGTCCTAAGGTCATGATGACTGGCTGGGCTATGCTCATTCTCTAACATTATTTAACAAAAAGGAAACACCTTCCTTTCTCTATTTAAAGCTACCACACTAGAGAGCAGGCCTGATCGTTCATAGTCACAGAAAGCTCTAGCAAAGGGCCACAGAAAAGCCAATGGGAGAAAAATTCCACCTGATGATGAAGACGCTGGACACGTGGCCTGAAAAGAGGTTCCTGTTGCTGATACTATGGAGATGACATGGAGAACCAGTCTGGGGTCATGCTGGGGTGATCTGGGGATCAAAGGGGGAGTTTCAGCCCTCTCCTTACAGATGGTCACCTGAAGAAAGACACTCGTCCTTCTGCAAGGGTCAGGGCCTTCCTCCTGGTTGCTTTTACACAGATCACTGGCCCCTGTGAGTGGCTGAGATCTCTGAGGAAGGAGCATGACCCCAGGCCCCAGGCCAACTCTCAGTCAGTCACCTCCTCTGTTTCTCCACAGACCCCGTGGCACACCCCTCCATCCAAGCCAGCAAGACCACAGTCACAGAACATAAGGACACCGTGGTCCTGACCTGCCTCACAAATGACATTGGGATCTCCATCCAGTGGTTCTTCAATAACCAGATTCTGCATGTCACAGAGAGGATGAAACTGTCCCAGGACAATAGCACCCTCACCATAAACCCTGTCAGGAGGGAGGATGCCGGGGATTATCAGTGTGAGGTCTCCAACCCGGTCAGTTCCAGCAAAAGTGACCACTTCAGGCTGGATGTGAAATGTAAGTGACCTCTTTCCCATCCTACATCTTCCTGGGAGGATGACTCTACCAATGTGTGCAAAATGGATAGAAGTCACAGGGGCAGAATATCCACCTAGAGATCATTACAGTAAACAAAACAACAATGTGGTTAAGAGCTCAGTCTCTAAATCAAATATACTTTGTTTCTTATTCTGGGTCTGGCATTTACTGTGTGACCTTGCACTACATACATTCTTTGTTTTTTCCTGTTACCATTTTTTAATGTGGTAAAATATACATGAGATTTACCATTTTAACCATTTTTAAGTGTACACTTCAGTGGCATTTGTAGAATCATATTGTTGTGCAACCATCACCACTATCCATTTCCAAAACTTTCTGATCTTACCATACTGAAACTTTATATCCAATAAACAATAACTCCCCACTCTCTACCTTCAACCCCTGGTAACTACCACTCTGCTTTCTATCGCTACGAGTTTGACTATTCTAGGTACCTTGTATAAGTAGAATCAGATGATATTTGCCCATTTTTTATCTGGGTTATTTCACTTAATATAAATGTCTTCAAGGTTCCACCCATGTTGTAGCATATATCAGAATTTTGCTCCTTTTAAAGGCTGAATAACATTCCCTTGTATGTATATGGCACATTTTGTTTATCATTCATCTGTCTGTGAACTTCTGGGTTGTTTCCACCTTTTGGCTGTTGTGAATAATGCTGCTATGAACATGAGTGTACACATACCTATTCAAATCCCTGCTTTCAGTTCTTTGGGATATATACACAGAGTGGAATTGCTGGATCAAATGGTATTTCTTTGTTTAATTTTGTGATGAACTGCCATACCATTTTCCACAGTGGCTGCACCATTTTACTTTCCCACCAGCAATGCACAGAAATTCCAATTTCTCCACATCCTCGCCAACACTTGTTGTTTTCTTTTTTTTTTAACATATATAATTACATCCTAATGGGTGTGAGGTGGTATCTCATTGTGTTTTTTATTTGAATTTCCCTAATGATTAGTGATGCTGAGCATCTTTTCATGTGCCTATTGGCCATTTGTATATCTTCTTTCGAGAAGTGTCTGTTCAAGTCCTTTGCCCATTTTTTGATAGGGTTTTTTGTTATTGTTGAGTTGTAGCTCCCTATATATTCCTGGATGTTAATCCCTTATCAGATATATGATTTGCAAATATTTTCTCCCATTCTTTGGGTTGTCTTTTCACTTTGTTGAAAGTGTTCTTTGATGAACAAAAGTTTTCAATTTTGGTGAAATCCAATTTATCTATTTTTTCTTTTGTTGCTTGTGCCTTTTATCCAAGAAATTATTGCCAACTGCAAAGTCATGAAGCTTTCACCCTATGTTTTCTTCTAAGAGCTTTTACAGTTTTAGCTTTCATATTTAGGTCTTTGATCCATTTTGAGTTAATTTTTTGGATATGGTGTTAAGAAGGGTTCAACTTCATTCTTTTGCATGAATATCTAGTTTCCCCAACACCATCTGTTGAAAACACTGTCTTTTCCCCATTGAATTGTCTTGGCACTCCTGTAAAAAATCATTTGATGATATACGCGAGGGTTTATTTCTGGGATCTCTATTCTATTCCATTGGTCTATACGTCTGTCTTTATGCTAGTACCACACTGTTTTGGTATCTGTAGCTTTGTAGTAAATTTTGAAATCAAGAAGTGTGAGTCCTCCAACTTTGTTCTTTTTCAAGATTGTTTTGGATATTTTGGGTTCCTTGAAATTCCATATGAATTTTAAGATGGATTTTTCTATTTCTATAAAAAAAAGTCATTGGGACTTTGATAGGCATTGCATTGAATGTGTAGATCTCTTTGGGTAGTATTGTCATCTTAACAATATTGTCTTCTAATTCATGAACATGCAATGTTTTTCCATTTATTTATGTCTTTTTTTTCTTTCAGCAATGTTTTATAGCTTTTCAGTGTACAAATCTTTCAACTCCTTGTTTAAGTTAATTTCTAAGTATTTTATTTTTTTGATGCTGTTGTAAATGGAATTGTTTTCTTCATTTCCTTTTCAGATCATTTATTGTTAGTGTATAGAAATACAAATGGTTTTTGCACGTTGATTTGGTATCCTGCAACTTTGCTGAATTTATTAGTTCTAACATATTTTTGTGGGATCTTCAGTGTTTTACATGTAAGTCTGTGTCATCAATGAACAAAGATCATTTTACTTTTTCTTTCCAATTTGGATGCATGTTATTTTTTTTCTTACCTAATTGCTCTGGCAAGGACTTCCAGTACTATTTTGAATGGAAGTGGCAAAAGTAGGCATCCTTATCTTGTTTCCTATCTTAGGGCAAACACTTTCAGTCTTTTACTGTTGAGTATGATGTTAGTTAGCTGTGGGTTTTTCATATATGGCCTGTATTATGTTGAGGTAGTTTCCTTCTATTCCTAGCTTGAGTGTTTTTATCATGAAAGGATGGTGAATTTTATTGACTGATTTTACTAATTTAATCTCATTACTAGTTATTCATATTTTCTATTTCTTCATGATTCCATCTTGGTAGGTTTTGTGTTTCTTCTAAGAATTTGTCCATTTCATCTAGGTTATCCAATTTGTTGGCATATAACTATTCATAGTACTCTTAAAATTTTTATTATTTCTGTAGAATTGATAGTAATTCCCTACTTTAATTTCTTTTAGTAATTTGAATTTGATTTAGTAAATTGAATCTTCTCTCTTTTTTTCTTAGTCAATCTAGTTAAAGTTTTGTCAATTTTGTTAATCATTTTTGAAGAAGCAACTTTTGGTTTTATTGACTTTATTGTTTTTCCATTCTCTATTTACGTCCACTCTAATCTTTATTATTTCCTTCTTTCTTCTAGTTTTGAGTTTAGTTTGTTCTTCTTTTTCTAGATCCTTACATCGTAAAGTTAGGGTGTTGATTTGTGATCCTTCTTCTTTTTTAATGTAAGTGTTTACAATTACAAATGTCTTGCACAAGATTACTAATTTCTCTGAGCTTCATATTCCTCAACTGAAAATTGCAATAAGAGTACTTGCTTCACAGTATTGTTTTAAAGATTTAATGTAATAATCAATTAAACCCTTAGCAAAATGCCACACAAAGTGGAAATGTTCCATAAGTGTTAGCTGCCATTATTACTACTGTTATCATTAGCCTCTATGAAGTCAGGAAGTCCTAGAGTCAAATCCCAGATCGACCTTTTACTAGCCATATGACACTGGGTAATCTTTTGCCATTGTAAGCCTCTGGTTTTTTTGGTCTGTAAAATGGAAATAATGTCTATCTGACAGGGTTATTACATGAATCAAATGAGACAAATGTAAAGTATACAGCACAGAGCTTGGCACATGGTAAGTACCTCATAATAGTAGCTAACATTAGTGTTGATCATTATCATTGAGTTTCCTGATAAAGGCAACAGAAATAAAAAAGAAGAAACAAATGCAAAAGGTATTATATATGAGGGTGGGGGGCATTAGAGAAAAAAACACTGAGACATGGTTACTGACTCAATATGGGAAACGAAGAAAAGGAGTCGAGTGCAAAGTTTCAGCCTGGTATGTCAGTTTTTATCCCCTGAGATGAAGCCAAAATGAAATTAGACACACAAGATATTTATTAGGAAAAAATGCCTGTGAGGGAATGTAGGACAGGAGTGGGAAGAGCATGGCAAGTTCCTTAGACCACGATGCATGAACCCTATAAAAGAGAAAGAGAAGGAAGGGAGCTTTAGCTTGCAGTGCCGTTCTAAGAGAGTGTCTACAAGGCTGACAGGGAGTCCTTGAGCTAAGGTCACCCATCAGAGGAAAGTTGATTCTCCAGAATTGGGATCGCTTTCATATCTCTGCTGGGAGCCTGTGGGAAGCGTGGTCTCTGTGCAGTGAACAGTGACAGTGAACGGAGATGGTGAATTCAGAGTGTACTAGCCCAGGCCTTCTGTCAATTAAGTCCCTACCACAAGAGACCTGAGGGGCACATATTCATGGCTGCCACACCTGGTACACAGAAAAAGTGCAACCATGAAAAAGTGGGACTTTATAACATACAAAAAAGCCATCAGCCTTTCTCATATTTCCAGAGCCTTCAAAAATATCTGAGTGCAGAAAGGCCAGGATGCAATTGAGACAAGTCTGACCACCCACTTAGAAAGAAATATAGTGAAAGGAAAAAATTTTCAAGCACATAGTCAGCTAATCTTCCCACAGCAACTTTCCCACAGAAAATTTATTCCTTGAAGGAACAAGCAGAGACTATTCCATGTTAAGAGTTGTTTCCCAGGGCACCACCACTGTAAAATAATGTCACCTTCATTCATTCTCTTTTCTTTCCATGACAGATGTTCCAACACAAGGAAGTTATGGCCTCTCAGCTGGGGCTATCGCCGGCATCGTGATTGGAGTGCTGGCTGGCATAGCCCTAATAGCAGCCCTGGTGTACTTTCTGTATATCAGAAAGACTGGAGGGTATGATGGCCTTTCCTCGTTTTCCACTTTCTCCAAGGCTAATCGCCATGCTTGGGAGAGGGAAGGAGCCTTCAACTCTGTCTCTGGGCCTGGATCTGCTCCTTCTCCTTCCTAAACTCCTGCTTCTCAACACTAATTCCTGCAGGTCTCCTCTTCCCTGCTCTTCATGCCTCCTGTACCCTGCTGTCTCTTGGACTTGGTTATTCCCATCCCCATCTGGTTTAGAGGGGACAGATACAATTATGTTCCTCTGTCCTCCAGTCAGGGAAGCCAAGGGCCAAGAAGGAAAATGATTGAGGAAATGAAACGAGAGGCAGAAGAAAGTGAGCCCTGTGGTCTGTTGGCTATAGGAGCAAGAGGGATGGCTAAGACATGAAGAGAACCTAAGAAAAAGCAGAAACAAACAAAGGCCTCTTGGGCAATAAATAACATGAGAAAAAAACAGCATCTACCTATGAAAGGGGAAAGGTGTCAGGGTAGAAGTAGGCTCAGAAGCAGTTGATAAAGAATGGACCTAAACGTGCCTATCCAGCAAACAGGAAAGGAGTAAACACTAGAAGGAATTGTGGGTAGACTGAGGAAGGAGGCCCTGAGAGGAAACGCAGTACCCACCAAGGCATAAACGAACACTGAGAAGCCCCAAGGTATTATCTGCCGATAGTGTCCTTCTCATTCAAGGAGTAAATATCTTATGCTCGGGAATAGCAGTGACAGTGTCTGATATTTATTTAGGGCAAGTGACCAGCACGATCTCACAGAGCACAAACCCTCAGCCTCCGACCACAGTAAGTAAAGTCACTCACCCAGTGACAGCTGGTGTGTTCCACCACGTGCCCTGCCCTAGCAGGGAATCCTGGATTCCCAACGACTCCCTAACTTCTGAATTTTTAGAGGGGATCTCCACTTGCCAACCTTAAGTTGACATAGGTCCTCACACCCTTCCTAGCCACAAAAGATTCCCCTGAGACCCATACTGAGGGGAGACGCTTACTCTGCCTGAGCCAGGTAGGCCTGAGTAAGATGGACATGTTTCCAGGAGCCATTTCCTCATCCTTCCCCCTTCCCCTTCCTGCCTCTTTATGGATGTGGGCATTCTTTGGTGAGAACTTCCCTGTCTTGTGGTACTGTGGGTATTGTGGGCCTCAGTGCCCCTCCACTGAAGCTTGTTGCTGAGAAACATATCAGGGAAAAAAATCAAGGCCTTGTGACCTGGAAAAAATCTTCAGAAGTGGACTGAGGCCTCCTGTGGCTCTACTCCTGCCCCTCCTCTGGTACTAATGCCCTGGGTCTGGACCACACACTCTGAGGGAAGCCAATTCCTTAAGTGATCATGGGCCACCTCCCCATTCCACCCTCTCACCACCTGCCACTTCCTTCAGCTAGAAATCACAACAGCTTAGGAACACCATCATTCTAAAACCTTAAGTCAGCTGTGTATTTCCATGGGTGGGTAACTCTTCTTTTGCTTCCCCAGGTCAGGGCCACTCTGACAACTCCCCTAACAAGGTAATCACAGCCAGTTTCACTGGTTTACTTTCTCATGGAAATATCTCTGTGTAGAATGGGTTATTCTTGAAAACACCAATGTGAGACCACAGTTTTGGGTCAAAGATCCTCAATGCAGGGGCAAACAAAGAAGTGTTGATAACGACTCCCGTGAGTCTACCTCATTGCAAGCATGTGGACTTTGGAATTATCCCCATCCTGTGTTTGAGTCCTGGCTGAGATTTTTAGTAGCTCTGTGACCTTGGGCAAGTAGCTTACCCTTTCTGATCCTCAGCTTTGTCATCTGTAAATGGGCATGCTGCCTACATCAAAGAGAAGCTGAAGGAATTCAATGAGATACAAATGTAAAGCACCGAGCACAGTGCCCAACACATAGAAGGCCTCGATCATTCCCCCTCCTCTACCTTCAGTCTGACTCTGCTCTTACTGTCAAAGGATAATTTCCATTCTAACGGATCTGAGGTCTTAGTTCCTTTACTTTGTAATAATTTTAACAAATTTTTCTCATCTTAACCTTTCAATAGCATGCAGATATATACTGAAAAGTGCTTAAATCATAAGTATATTTTAACAATGTATGATTTTTCACAAGATAAACATACCCAGGAAAGCAGCACCAAAATCAAGAAAAAACATGTCATCCTCCCCCCAAAAATCCTTCTAGTTATTTTCCTCCAAAGAGTACCCACTATCCTGACTTTCAATGCACTAGATCAGTTTTGCCTGTTTATGCTCCTACATAAATGAAAAACACAGCATATCCTTATATGTGTCTGGTTTCTTTCATTCAAACTTCTTTTGTGAGATTCATCCATAATGTTGTACACATTTGTAGTGTGTTCATTCTCATTGCTGTATCATCATATTCTGTTGTACGGATACTATAATCTCTCTCTTTTAATGATCATTCAACAGGACAATAGCAAGCAGAGATAATGGGTGATAAAAGTCCTTCTCTAAAGCCAAAAGTTTCAAAGTGGTGATAGCACATGGTACTGAATCACACTAGACCAGGTAAGGGCCTGACCTATGACACTGATTTAACTGACCACTGCTCATGCCTTTCAGGTCGATGAAGTTACATATTCTTCCCTGAACTTCAATGCCCAGGAATCAAAGAAACCAACTTCAGCCTCCCCATCCCCATCAGCCACAGAAACAGTTTATTCAGAAGTAAAGAAGAAGTAATGCAACCTTCCCTGCTCGCTGCACTGCTGACTTATTCCAAGTTTCTCATCCCCATCACTAGAAGGATCCCTTTTCCCTCAGGGAACAGAGGAAGAAGCCTCTTTCCTGCCCTTAATTGCCAAATGAGGCATCGTAAGGCTGCCTGGTCACAGCCCCTCCCTTCAGTGTCAGTACATGAAAAGGTACATCTGGGAATCTGTAGGAAACCCAACCTTCCTAGTCTTTCAAATTTGTCAAGGCAGTCCTTGGGAGAGAGTTGCCAGAACCTCCCGCCGCTCCCCCTCTCCTGAACTAGACTTGTTTTAAACTTGCCCCTTCAGAGCACATTCATTTCTTCCCACCACAGTCCTGTTCTATAGGAGTCTAATTTGAATTTGCCAAAACCTTGCAAGTTATGTCCTTATCCACTGAAATGCATGTGCCAGAAAAGAATAAACAAAAAGTAAAAGTTAAAAGCTTCTCTGTCTCTCCAAAGCCCAGTGTGAACCCACCAGACACTGGAAAACAAATATACAACATATTCTGACCTGGGAAATTCTGCACCTTTGTCCACTGTCAGGGTTGTCTACCTATAGAACCAGGGCGTAAGAACCTTATTGCTTAGTGGAATACCACCTAAGCTCTCTGGCAAGCCTGTCTTCTGAGAACGCACTAGAAGCAACTAGAAAAACTAGAAAAAAAATTTGCCAAAGTCCATAGACGAGTGCTAATGGAAAAAGCAAAAAGATGCATGCACATTTTAATAACTTTACGGACCTTATTCAAGTAAATGCCCACAGAAGGAGGGGTTACAGCTGTAGGGAGCAGTCAGCTGTTAATAGAGACAATCTGCTAGGAATTTGGGAAAGGAATCAGAGAGCTACCCTGCAGAGATTAAACAATTGTTAAAGAATGCACAACTGGGGATATTGTTTTTCTGCCTTTTCTCTGAGCCATTCTACCATTTTAATTTTTGTAACTGCTTATTTATGTGAAAGCGGTTATGTTACTCAGCTTAGCTGTGCAAGCCAATCCGTCTGCCTTAGGTAAAAGAAGCCACCAAGACCTCTCAAGTCCCCTTGGCCAGGAGCTCCTCAAGGCTTCTATGTCAGCGGCTCCAAATAGAAAAGAAGGAGAAGCTGTTTTCTTCATTCATGGCTTTCTCACTCAGTTTCTAGGTATCTCAGACCAATCACCAGCCACCATTCTGTCCCATGTGTCTGCCTGTGCATGTTCTGTCTCTCTGCCCACTCACTTTCTCAGGAAACCCTGGCCCTGCTACAGTGCATTTGGTCCTTGAGAAGTGAGAGCGCTCTGAAGGGAACACGATCACTCATGCCCTTGGCACTGTTTACAACCGAGAAAGCTGCACTGGTGCTGATGCTCCTTAGGACACAAGGGGAATATTACAACTGGGCCCTAGGGTTCTTGAACAGCCTCTGAAATGTGTTTTCTCTCATGGAGTCTATGAGTCCCAATGTGTGTTAGGATAAAAGGAAGGGCAGGAGGAGAGGCTAATGTACTTCTCACGCTGCCTTCTTCTGTGCAGATGGAATCACTTTGGGGCTGTTGAGAGAAAGGTTTTATTAAATATTGATTACTTGATCTCATGCTGTGTCTAAGAGGGTCCCTCAAAGAGGGTTAGTCAAGAGTTCTCTGTACTCAGGTACCTCTTTCAGGGTTTTCTAACCCTGACGCAGACCGTATATACTTCCCCTCATCCATGCTGTTCTGTGTCATATGATTTTGTGTGGCTAAGGCCACTTCTGAATTATTTGTAAAATATGCTCTATACTTATAACAAAAGTTATATATCAGATATCAACATGCTGCCTCACAGTCAATACTACTTTAGACAGTATCTTCTTTAGAGGCAGAGGAAAGAGAAATTGCTTAACTGGACATCAGAGTAAGCCTACTTCTAAGTCTACGGATATTTGACCCAGTGATCAGAGAATTAGCTAAATTCATTTGCACACCTGCTAACAAAGTGGGTCTATCTAGAACCAACAGGCCACAGTTCCAACCTGCCTGGAAGAATGGCCTGTCTTTCTCTTGGAAAGAAGATGATTTCATGAGGAAAAGATCTCCCAGCCTCTTTCTTAGGGACAAGTAACCCTTCCCTCACAGGTGGCTCCACTGAATCAGATGCAGCAATACAGCTTTCACTCACAAGAGTCTCCACAGGTTCAGTCACATAGAAATCTCTTCAGCACCTTCTCTCTTCCTTGTCCCCAGTTCCTTTGTTCTGCCCCCTCAGAGGATCAGATCTCTTCTGACCTGAATAACCATCATTTATTAATTCCAATGAGTATTAACCTATTATCTCATCTCCTTCACTTCCAAGCAATTGAAACATGTGTGCTGTCCTTCCCCTTCCTCATCACCTCATTTCTCCTGGCCCTCTGCTGTAGTGTCTCCAGAACCAAGACTGCTGGAAGCAGCATAAAATCAGTACCCATCTCTCAGCCAAACTCAAAAGTATTTTCACCATCCTCACATTGTTTACTTTTTTAGCATCTAAGGCCGCATATAACTTTTTCCTTCTTGGATGCTCTTCTCCTTCCATCCCCACTGATGCACTGCACCCCCACACCAGATTTAGTACTCAGACCCTGCTTGTCTCCCTGCAATGCCCTCTTTCCACAGCTCAGCGACCTCTCTGCAGATGCCTCCTACATCTCTATCTCTACACCTGCTCCTTCCCAGAACTCATGATACATCTAAATACCTTCAGCTCTTGCTCTTTTGTTTCCCAGATTCAACACATCATCAAAGCCTATTGATTCTTTTTTAACATCTCTCAGTTGTGTTGTTCTCTCCATTCCCACAGACTTTATTAACCCAGACCCTCAACAACACTGCTGATGGAAGCACAGCTTAACTTCTTGTCTCTGGTCTCTCTACTGAAATATTCCTTGCATACTACTGCCTCATTACCTTCCTAAAAACTGGTTCACTCTCCTACTCAAGAATCTACAGTGGCTTACCCTGGCCTACCAGAGAATTTCACATTTTGTCCTCTTTACTAACATTTCTTACTTTCTTTACCACTACTCTCTAGTATAATTCCTCCATTCCAATTGGATCTGTCTCCTTACCCATCCCTGCCCCTCCACCCCATATACACATATAGTTCTTAGTCCCAATGATATGCCTGAAAAAACAAACACCAAACAGGGCAATGTTCTTCCTGTCCTTTCACAGAGGAGTTACCCACACCAGTTGTCACACACAACTACTCTGACCCTGAGGAGGACGAGGACCCTGTAACATTAACATGTGAACTTGAGACAAAGGACACAACCTACCTGTTATTGGGAATCTTTTTCTGATCACCAGTTCAAGAAATCCTATTGAGCACCTATAGTGCCTCAAGTCTCAGTGTTAGACTCCATGCAAGATACAGAAATGAGAAAGGCAGGTTCCCTATCCCAGGGAATATATAGCTTAAGACAGGATATAAGACATGAAAAGTTATTATAATACCAAGATAGAAAGGGATAAATGCCACAAGAGAAGACAAACAAATCCAAAGGGAAATATGGCTACAACATTAGAATGAATGGGATATTTTTTAAAATGACTAATACTCAGGACCCACCCACAGATCCCAATTTAATTGGTGTGGGTTAGAACCCATGCAATGGTAATTTTTTAAAGCTTCCCAGATACTTTGAACGTGTAGCCAGGATGGAGAACCTTTCCTGCAATACGTAGGACTTGAGCATAAAAGTAGTGGGTTTTAGCTAGAAGTATGAATCAGAAATACCTAGAGAACCTTTTCAACATACATAATAAGCCTATAAACCATCCCTGAAGAAGCTGATACAGTATGTCTAGAGTGAGACCTGGGCTTGTTTATTTTGAAAAACTCCCAGGTGAGTCTCACATATATTTTATGTTAGGAAACACTGACCTAAAACAGGGAGGACTGAAAAACTGGGGAGTTAGGAGAACATTCCACAAGATGGGCATGAGATGAAAAATCTATTCTGCAAGGCACGGAGAAGTAACCACAAAGAAATTTTTGGACAAACTGTAAAATACCAAGTGTTGTGAGGATGGGAAACAAGTGGTATTCTTACATATTGCTAATAGAAATATAAAAAGGCACAACCACTCTGGAAAAGAGTTTGGCTTTTTCATATAAAGTTACACATACTCATACAGTGCAGCAATACCACTCCTAGGAATTTACCAAAGAGAAACGAAAATAGATATCCACACAAAGAGTTTTATGTGAATGTTCATAGCAGCGTTATTCACGGTAGCCAAAAAGGGGAAACAACTCAAATATCCCTCAACATGTGAATGGATAAACAGATTGTGGTATATCTATACAATGGAATACTAATTAGCAATAAAAAGGGGACAAACTACTGCTAAAACAAGATGGATTACTCTCCAAAACATCATGCTGTGTGAAAGAAGCCAGACACAAAGGAGCATATATGATATGATGCCATTTAAATGAAGTTCAAGAATAGGCAATAGTAATTAATCATGTTAGAACTCACCAAAGGGGGTGGAATTAACTGCAAAGGTGCACAATGGAGCTTTTAGGCTGATGGAAATGTTCTACATCTCTATGCAGGTGGTGATTACATGGGTGTATACATTTACCAAAAACCAAATTGTACACTTAAGATCTGTATGCATTTCAATGTATTTTAATTTTATCTCAATTTTAAAAAATAAAACAAGCCAAGGAGCAGCTAATTCAATCTATCAGGTACAAAGCACCTGTATTTTCTATTTTTGCAAAACAAATTACCACAAATTTAGTGGCTTAAAACAACAACCATTTATTCGCTCAAAGAATTCAGTTCCTTGGAGTTATAAGACTGAGGTCCCTATTGTCCTGCTGGGGACCACTCTCAGCTACCAGAGGCTGTTCTCAGGTCCTACTCCTGATGCCCCCTCCATCTCAGCAATGGAGAACATCCCTTAAATCAAATCCCTTTCACACTTCTAATCTCTCTGATTTCCCTTCTGAAACCAGCTGGAAAAAACTATCTGCTTTTAAAGGGCTTGTGTGATTAGATTAATCTCACTCAGATAATCTCTCTTTTTATTAAACTCAAAAGTCAACTGCTTAGTAATCCTACTTACACCTGCAAAATCCTTTTGCCACATAAGGTAACATAATCCTAGGTATGCTATTCCATCATATTCACAGTCAGGATTGGGGGTAAATCTTGGGGTACCATCTTAGAACTCTGCCTACCACAACACCGTACGAAAGCTTTTCATGCTCTCAGGGAGCTCCTTCAGGGTCCTGTTCTGAAGAAATAGCAAAAAAGCCAAACATGGTCAGTCCAAACTCAAAGTGAGACAATAAGGGACGAAGGACAAAAAACAGAGACAAGAAAGCAAGGGTCCATGTCCTTCTAGCCTGTGAGTGTCTCAGTCACAGACACACTCATTGCTCTCAAACCTTTAGTGATGTTCTCAGGCACTGATGGTAGCTAGCATCTCAGTTAATCTCTAACTAAAGTCGTAGGAAATCCAAAGCCATCCCAAGAAACCAACCACAAATGACAGGAAGACAACACTAATCCAACCAGGAGATTTTATAGATTCCTGAAGACTCATTCATTCAACACACGTTTACCGAGGACTTACTGTATGTCAAGCATTAAGCCAGGTGCTGAGAAGAACATGCTGATTAAAAAGTAAAGCCCTTCTTTGGATTTTTATTCAAACTACTCTACAGCAAAAAAAAAAAAAAAAAGTGTGTGAGGGAGGGTCAGGGCCAGTGGCCTAGTAGTTAAGTTTGGCTCACTCTGCTTTGGTGGCCCAGGTTTGGTTCCCAGGTGCAGAACTACACTACTTATTAGTGGCTATGCTGTGGTGGTGGTCCACATACAAAAAGAGGTAGATTGGCAACAAATGTTAGCTCATGGTGAATCTTCCTCAGCAAAAAAAAAAAAGTGTAGAGGGGAGGAAGGAATAAAGAAAAACGGGAAGGGAAGTGAAAAAAATCTGAGATAGTTGCAGAAATTTGAACATCAAATACTTTATGATATTGAGGAAGTATTAATTTTTAGTGCGATAACGGTATTGTGGTTATGTTTTTTAAAGATCCCTGATATTTTCAGTAATGGCACTGAAATATTTACAGGTGAAATGATTTGATGTCTGGGATTTGCTTCAAAATACTCCCACTCTAGACTGGGGACTATAGATGAAAAAAGATTGGCCATGAAATAATTGGTGAGGTGCGGGATGAGTACATGTAGATTCATTATATTATTAGCTTAACTTTTGCACATATTTGAAATTTTCCAGAAAAAATCTTTGATCTCTAGAAGCTTCTAACACAAGGAGTCAAATATTCCAACAAATCCTATGTAGTTAAACAAAATAAACACAAAGTGCTGCTCAAGCTCCAAGGACCCTGACAGCCCTGGGGAAGTCAGGAGTCGGAGAAGATGTCAAACGAGCCTCACCCTTGACCAACGTCTTGAAGGAAGAATGTCCCAGGCACAAGGGCAGCCCAGCGGTACAAAGGCATGCAGAAGGGCAGCTGCAGAGCTTCCACACACTCTCAGGACGACTTACGAGAGGCCATGTTACCTAAGAGCACCTGTCCCAGAGCCAGACCACCTGCGCTGGAGTTCCTGCTCCTGAATCCCCACTGTGAGACCTCAGGTGAGCTATTTGTAATGTCTCTGGGCCTCAGATTCTTTACCTATAAAATGCGGATTATAACAATACAAGCTTCACAGGATGTTGTCAGGAGTCAATGAATCAATCCGGGTGTAAAACACCTAGAAGACAGTGGGTGAGCAATAAATGTTAGCTGTTAGTAGTGGCAGCCGTATCCCAGCCCACAATGCCACACATTTTGAAAATCTCATCTAATTCCTATTTGTCGCTTATCTTCTCTTTGCTGGACTGTACACCTGTAAAGTAGGGACTGTGTCTAACTTATCTCTATATCCCCAGAACCCAGCCTAAGGCCACACCCACAATAGGCACTGATCAGGCAGCTCTTCTTTCAGGCAGTTGGGGAGGGACCACCAGAAGCCTCTGTCTACCCCCTCATGATTCCCCTATGGATTATACCCTCAATTTCCACAATTCTTTGGCTTCTTTTAGCTTCATCCTTGTTCCCACCTCCTCTCTTACTCTGCTCCAGAGATGTGCATTCACCAATGGTGCTCTTTGGCCCTGTCCCTGGCAGGTGTTCCAATGCCTCCTTTTTCTCTCTCCTCACAGCTATGTTATCTAAACAGCCTCTGCATCACTCATGCTGTGATTAACAAAGGTTGAAAGGCAGCTGAATTTCTAGACCATTGGCCTCACACCTATTTGTGAGATGTAGAATCCTCTGGAAAAAAGAAAAGCAAATCAGATGGTAGCCAGAATATAAAGCCTTCAAACACAGCCCCATATTTGAGCAAATCCTGTAGACATATTTGTACAATCAGCTAACATCTCACTGGGGTTTGGGGGGGTTCAGAAACTGCTGGAGAGGAGAGGGAGGCATGATGGGCAGGGAGCCCAGCTTCATGTTAATTTTTGCTTTACAAACTTCAAGGTTTCTTTTTCCCCCTACTAGTAAACCTCCTCATTCTCCCCCTAGAAAAGAGACTCAGAGAGGAAGAGAGTAAGAAGATCCAGAGCCTGAGAACTGAGAAGATACAAGACCACAGATGGCTGGACTCTAAAGATGAAGTAGGAAGGTCAGATGCAGGTCTGTCTCAAATCATAATTCTCTGTACAAAGTGCCCTCTGCCCTGAGCAGTGATGTGGGGCTGGAACATGATCCTGGTCTCCCCAAGAGTGGGAACTGCTGGTAGAACATTAACTAACTACCCAGAAGCAGAAGGAAATGGAGCCCTCTGAAGTACCTCTCCCTACCCATTCTCCCAGAGTTTCCTCTGAGAGGAGGATGTTGCAAGCCTATGTCCCCAGGCCTAGAATTTGATGGTTCTTTTCTGTAAAAAATGTAGGGGAAGAGATCACAAAGCAGAAATGAGACACTGGAGAGAACACACTAAAAACAGCAGCTTAAGCATGATTTCTTTTCAAGTCAAAATCCTGTGGAGGATGCTGATCTCCTTCACTGCTCTCCATGACCACCAGCCTTGCCCCACACTGGAGCCTCAGCTGAACCCAGAACTCTTCTTGCTTGGGGACTAGAGCAAGGAAGGAAAAGGGCAACTGAGAATTGGAAGACAAATAAATACAAGCAGAGTGGCAGGCTCCCTGAGATACTAACTGTGATTATAATGAAGTGAAACTGGTCTTCATGTAAGGCTCAGACCAGTTTTGAGAACAACTCTACGTAAGTGACCAAAAAAATTTTTTTTTCTTGTGAGGAAGATCAACCCTGAGCTAACATCCATGCCAATCCTCCTCTTTTTGCTGAGGAAGACCAGCCCTGAGCTAACATCTATTGCCAGTCCTCCTCCTTTTTCTCCCCAAAGCCGCAGTAGACAGGTGTATGTCATAGTTGCACATCCTTCTAGTTGCTGTATGTGGGATGCCACCTCAGCATGGCCAGACGAGCAGTGCATCTGTGCGCGCCTGGGATCCGAACCCGGGCCGCCAGTAGCGGAGCGCGCACACTTACCACTAAGCCACGGGGCCGGCCCCGCAACCAAAATATTTTGAGTAATGACAGAACTTTTGGAATAAATGTAGAGCCCCCAGGACAACTATGTTTTAGGTGCCCATATTTACCAGGATATGATATACTTGTAAAAGGAATCCTATTACTCATGTGAGTCTCATAACTTTATTATCTTAACTTAAATAGGACCAAGGAACAGTTTGATATGACCAGGAGTTTGAGCAGAATGGGAGGAACAGGAAAAAACAGGAGTGTATATGATGGCAGAGATGTGTAGAGAAAACAAAAGAAGAGTCAAAGAGAAGAGTAATACAGAAGGAACAAAACCCCTACCGTAAACACAGACATGGAAGCAGTGAGTTAATTGTGGCTCAAATCAGCTAATACGCCTGCTCCCCCAATTGAAGCTTTCCTGGGTACCTCTGTGTGGTCCAGGGGTGGGTTGGAGCGGGAGTGGAAATGCACAGAAACAGACACCAAATTCTCCCACTTCCATTTAAACCCAAGAACGGCGATATTATCCTACACAGGAGAATTAGACTTTGCACATTCATTGGCTACTTTACATTAGACAGAGAAATTTGATTAATCTCAATTTTTTAAAGAACCCTCTGTACAACTTGCCTATCACTAAATTAACAAATTAAAGAGTAAGAGCTATTAGTGCTTATGTTTTTGTGAGCTTATTCTCTAAAGCAACCTCTATTCTTAAGAATCCTAAGGCCTCCATATGACCCAGCAATTCCACTCCCAGATATATATCCAAGAGAAATGAAAATGTATGTCCACCCAAAAACTTGTACACAAATGTTAATATGCAACAATATTTGTAATAGCCAAAACGTGGAAACAACCCAAATGTCTATCAACTGATGAATGGATAAACAAAATGGAATCTACAATGGAATATTATTTGGCAATAAAAAGAAATAAAGTACTGATACATGACACAACATGGATTAATCTTGAAAACATTAGACTAAGTGAAAGAAGCCAGTCACAAAGGCCACAAATTATATGATTCCATTTATATGAAATATCCAGAGTATGCAAGGTCACAGAGACAAAAAGTAGATTAGTGGTTTCCAGGGGATGGAGGGAGGAGATGTTGCGGAGGGAATGGAGTGAAGAGTGATTGCTAATAGGTATGGGGTTTCTTGTTGGGGTGATGAAAATGTTCTAAAATTGATTGTGGTAATGGTTGCACAATTCTGTGAATAGACTAAAAATCATTGAATTATACTCTCTAAATGGATGAATTGTATGGTATATGAATTATAGCTCAATAAAGTTATCATATAAAAAAAAAAGAATCTTAAGACCTGGATGAGGCCTATGTTAGCTGGCTGGAGTTTAGATTTAGCTATACTATCCGATAAGCCCATTAAGACCCACAGCCAGCTTGTAAAACAGCAAAAATTGAATATTTGCTTTAATTTTTTTAAAGAACTGACATCAAAGCCTTGACCTCATTTCTGCTGCCTCCTTACCAGCTCTGCACCACTTGTTCAACTGGTTTAATGAGAAATGTGTCCAAAGTAACTATGAAAAATCATTCACTGATATCACAAATATTTACTGAGCATCTATTATGTGACAGGCACTTTTCTAGGAGCCTGGAATTCAATAACGCGATGGAGGCCCTGCCTATGAGATGCTTACAGTACATTCACCGGGCGGTCTCAGGAGAGCACGGTAAGTGCTACAAAAGGGCTGAACACTGGCTACTGCAGGATCATAATCTGAGGTTGGTGTGTTAGCATAGGATCTCAGAAGAAGTAATGTTTGAACCAAGGCCTGAAGGATAACTAAAGTTGACAGGAAAATAAAGAGGCACGCCAGGAGTGTTCCAGGCAGACTGAGGAAGTACAAAGTCCCGGGCGCTATAGAGAGCAGGGGCATTTAAGGAATTAAAGCAGTTTGGTGACTGGAGCATAAAGTGCAAGAGCTGGGGTGGGATGAGGGGCGGGACTGGCACAGATGAAGCTGGAGAAACAAAAATCTTGTTTTTTGTCGTGCTGAAGTGACCAAAGTGCATCCTGGGGGCAATTGAGAACTTAATAACAGAAAACAGGACTTTAATAATGGAAAAAGATATGATCAGAATTTTGTTCTCTAAGACCACTCTAGCTGCACTGTGGACCGTGAATTAGAGGGGGCATAGAACTACACTGGAGGCCAGGAGGGGAATCAGAGAGGAGACCATTGCAGTGATCTAGAGAAGGAAATGATGGTGGCCTGAATCAGTAGTGTGAGTAAGGCTGGAAATAGGAGTGGACAGGTTAGAGAGATATTTAGGAGGCAGCATTGTCAAGACTCAGTGACTGACTAGCTGAGGGACAGACGAAGGGAGGACTCAAGGATGTGGCTAGGTTTCTGGCAGAGATCACTGTGGATACCAGCCACTAAAAATATATTTTTTTAAAGAATCTGGTTTGGAGGTAAGGTAAGTTCAGTTTTGGAAGTGTTGCATGTTAATATACAGAACTCAAGTTAATATACACAACTCAAGAGAGAGTGATAACAACTGAAGCCACAGAAGGCCCAGTGAGTGTATATAGAAAGAGAAGAGGGCATAGGACAGTACTCTAAAGATCACTGACATTTATGGATGTGAAGGCCAGAGAAGATGGCCAAACTGAAAAGGAATAGCCAGATTGGTGGGAAGACACAGAGTGAGGACCATAGCAGCAGCTCTAGAGTGAACAGTGGTCAACAGTGGCAAGTGCCTGTGACATCAGGTGAAACAAGGGTGAGAAGGGTTTATTGTATTTGGGGACGACTTTGCCATTGGAGACTTGGTTAGTGTGCCTGAAGTTAATCCATTCCAGGAAAGGTAGATAAAATTCTTTTCCTTTCTCTAGAATATTTCTAAAATCCAGACCCTAAGTATATTAGTCAGGGTTCTCCAAGGAAACAGAACCAATAGGATGAATATATAATTAGAGATAGAGATAGAGATAGATAGATAGATAGATAGATAGATAGATAGATAGATAGATATAAAGAAAGAGACTTATAAGGAATTGGCTCACATGATTATAGAGGCTGACAATTCCCAATCTGCAGGGTGAGTCAGAAAGCTAGAGACCCAGGAGAGCCAATGGTGTGGTTCCAGTCTGAAGACCAGCAGGCTAAAGACCCAGGGGAGCCAATGTTTCAGTTCAAGCCTGAAGGCAGGAAAAAGCAGATATCCCAGCTGGAAGGCAGTGTGCAGGAGAAATTCTCTCTTACTCACAGTAAGGTCATCTTTTTGCTCTATTCAAGCCTTCAACTGAATGGATGAGGTCCACCCACGTTATGAAAATTGATCTGTTTTACTCAGCCTACTGATTTAAATGTTAATCTCATCCAAAATCCCCTCACAAAAACACCAAGAATAAAGTTTGACCAAATATCTGGGCACTCTATGGTCCAATCAAGTTGACACATAAATTAACCTTCTACTGAGTTAGTAATACAGTTCAGCCACATTGTTCATTCAACATTTAAAGGCCTTGTGCTATGGAATATTCATAGTTAAATTATTTAGATGATAACTCACATTTAATTCCAGTAGATAACATTAAGTATCCTGAAGGGGTCTAAAAGTTGAGATGTTCAGGGTAGGGAGAGACTATTTCTTCCACAGGGTTCCATGGAAAGAGTGTAGCATTTCAGCAGGGAACTGAAAGATGATGATAATGGCATAAAGGAGAGGACACTCCTAATGAAGAAAAGAAACAAAAAGACAAAGAATCAGGAAAACATGGTAAGTCATCTCGTTCAACTGTAGTTTAAAGTGCAAGAGGAGAACCGCACACCATTTGTATAATGGTAGGTGATAAAGGGAACCCAGAGCTTCCCACTCTCCCTAACAAGACTTTCCAAGAACCTACAACCTTTGGCCCAGAACCTTTCTGAAATTGTTTCAGTTCAACTGCTAAATATTTCTGGGGAGTAACTTACTTCTCATTCGGCTAACTTCTCCCATCTCTTAGAGTTCCTCTCCTTCTCAGGCCTTAGACATGACCAGTTACCCCTGTTGGGCTATAGATTTAAAAGGCTCCTGGGGGAAATCAGTACCTAATCAACCTTTACAACATATTTCATGAAACATATTTTAAGTCTGAAACAGTGAATTTCAAATTCATAAAACAAATATCTAGCAACACCTACTATGTATCATGCACTGTGACAAGTCCTGGGAATACAAAAATGAATACAAATACATTTCCTGCCCTAAAGGAACTTACTGTCTACTTTGGAAGAAAGACTCATCACAAGATGGAGAATGTCTTTGGAGACATCTTGAGAAGGGCCATGCAAAATATATCTTCAAGGTCACTTCTAACCTGCAAATCAATTTTGCCTGGTTTGTGACCAGAGGAAAAAGTGTACTTACCTTACTTTCAAATCAGTGCTCAGTAGATGCTCGCACAAGCCACAGCAGTGGAGCTAACCAACAGGTACCGTGCACCTCCAAGTATCAGGCATTGTGTTAGGCTTGGGAGATACAAAGAGCAGTGAGATATCTAAGAAGCATTTCTTAAATGCCTCCTGTTCACCAGGTGCTATGGCAGGTACTAGAGACATGGTCCCTAAAAATGGAAAGGGGTATCCTAGAGAAGAAGGAAGCAGCGATCACAGCTAACTCAATCTATCCTGTTCCTGGGGCTTCCCTCACTAAATTGCCCCACTTTCAGCTCATCTTCCCCCTACTCATCGATCCAATTTGTTCTGCACTTTGACAGTCAGAGTGAACTCCCTAAAACACAAATCTGATCATGTGAACACCCTGCCTAAAATCTAGATGCCGCTCTCCATCACCCTAAGGATAAAAGACAAACTTCTTCACCTATCATGCCAGGCTCTCCATAATCTGTTCCCTGCTTGTTTCTAACCACCATCCCTCTGTACTCTCTGTCACAACATACTCAGCTCCTTGCAGGTCCCTGAATATAGGTAATCCCTCACATCACAGACTTTTCACAAGTTCTTCACTCTGTCCTGAAGGCCCTTCCCTCAATTTTTACTCCTCCTTTAGAATTTAGCTCTTGAAAAAAAAAAGAAAAGGAAAGAAAAAATCCTTCTCTGCCTGGTCTCAACACTTCCACCCTCGCCCCAGAATGAGTTAGAACACTTTCCTTTGTGCTCCTGTAACACCCATCTGTCTCTCAATCACAACACTTGTCATTCTGTTCTATAATTGTTTGACTGTCTCTCTCACGAGACTATGAGCACCTTAAGAGCCCTAAAACCCTTAGTATTTATTCCCATTAGTATACCCAGTGCCTAATATAATGCTTAGTATCTTATAGGGATTCAGGAAACTCAATACTTACTGAGGGATTGAATGATTGAATGAAAGAACGAAAAGTATCAAGTATTTACTGGAATCCATGTGTGAGACAAGTCTTCAATTTAATAAATCTTTATCGGGTACCTACAATGTAAGTAGTATCTTGCCAGATACTTTAAAAATCAGAAACAAAGATTCAGTTTCTATCCTTAAGTTGCTTCCAGAGGAGCATGAGAAATTAAATATGTACTCAGATAAAGAACAAGGCATACTGACAATGCAATAGGTGCTATTAAAGTTATAAAAAGGGCTATGGGACGGCCATGGTCACCTACTTCCTAGAGTGGCTCTTCCAACCACCCTGGTTATGCTGGCTAGGTTGGAATGAATCTTTTCTACTTAGTTCAGCTAAGACTGCCTAATTATCCAGTAGGAACTAACAACAACAGCAAGAAAAGACAAAATACAAAAGAATTTTTTAAAAAGTCAGATATTTTCAACCAAGGATAACCGAAGCCTAACCAGAGAATTCTCACTGGATACCACATGTCTAGGTCTGAACTTCCTTGGACAACGGATCTGGCTCCTCAGGCCCCTAACCAGCTCCCCAAGGGTCTGGCCTCACTTACTTTTCACTCACTTTCACCAAACCCTGAGCAATGCTGTATGGAAGCAGGTCCTGACCACTGGGAGAGAAGAGCCCTTCTCTTTCTGCCCTCTCGGCTCCTCTCCTGACATTTAGCCTGAACTGAGCACATCAGGCAGCAGCCTCCTTTGCCCTATCTAGACAGCACTCTAATTTTGAAACCCTGGAATTTCTTCTGCTGCCTGAAACTCACCTTTTTTCTATCTTTTTCTAAAAAAAAAAACAAAATCTTTCTGGAAAATATATCTTAGCCTGATCTTGGTCAAGGATGGTTCTATCCTTTAGGGTATCTTAATATTTTTCTCTAAGGGCAACATCTGGGCCAGGCTCCACTGGCAGGTTTCTGCTTCCCGAGGTCTTCCTCATGTCCACCCTTGCCAAAACAACAGAAAACAGGTTCTTTTCCCATTTCAAAATGCTTTACCACAACTTATATAATGCCTATGGAAGTACAGATAATTCTAAGAAGTTTTGGGAAAACAATTTGGCAATATTTATCAAGAGTCCAAGCAACTCTTTGACCAAATTATCTATTCACTTTCATAAATATAGCCCAGGAAATAACTAGAAATGCAATATAAACATAATGCAAAAAGATGTTCATCATAGCGATATTTAAAAGAGGAAAAACTTAGAAATAACCCAGATGTCGAATAATAGGGAAATTATTTTAAAAGTTATGAATTATAGATTAATATAATGTTATAGTCATTTTCTAAATGTTTGTTAAAATTTTAATAATATGAAAATTCATAACAAGTGAAAAAACATCAGCATACAAAGTTGTATACACAGTATGATCTCAATAAGTAGAAAAATGGGCCAAAGAAAAGTCTAAACATACCTATGTCTCCAGGTGGTGTGATAAGGGGAATCTTTTCCTCTACTTTACAAAATTTCTGTAATAAGCATGTATTGCTTATATAATCAGAAAAAATATATTTTTTCTTAAATATATGTCCTCTTGTGGACCTCAAATTAGTGGAGTACCTGATGCATATTAGGAACTTAATAAACTTGTGTTGAATTAACTACTTAGAAGACGTGAGCTCCTATTTGTTGTCTGAGGAACATGGAGCAGAGAAAGTTACCTGCACTTAGAATGAGGAGGCCTAGATTTGAAAGACGGAGAAATTACAGCCTCTCCTCATCCATAAAATGGAGGGAGCACCTACCTAACCTCCCTCAGGAGACTCTGGTGAGAAGAAAATGAGATGTTGCCTGTGAAACTATTTTGTAAATTGGAAAACTCTAGACAACATCTAAAGATGAACAATAAGAAACTCCTGTTATTGTTGCTCTTCCCATTTTATGGCAGAACAGGAATGATATAAACCTGAAGCCCAACAAATAATCACTCCTTTCCTGGAACAGTTTACAATTTCCCCACTTCTCCAGGTGCCCCAAGAGCGAGTGTCTCCTGGGGAGGCATCTTGCAGAACTCAAATTGTTATAGAGTTATAACGTCAAAGTCCCTAACATAAATGAAGACCTTCCCTACTTACACCAGGAGTCTCTTACAAGAGGCAGTAAGAAGTTTCATGCCTGATATTGCACTGGATTCCTAAATAACACCTCTACCTCCAGTCTCCCTTCCAATTAATTCTGCACCTTATCATCAAAATAATCTTCCTGTATCATAGAATCATAGACTCCTTCCCTAGAGAAACTCCTTTACAATCACATTGTCCAAACTCCTTACTTTAAAGATGAAGCACCTAAGGCCCAGAGAAGTTAAAAGAATAAGTGGCTGAATCAAGGTCATAATATTAATGTCATTTCTCTCCTCAAAAATCTTCAGATAAATCCCAAACTCCTTAGCATGGCATTCAAAACCCTTCACAACAGCCCCAACCTACCTATTGAACCTCATCTCCCTCTAGTCTCCCCCACAAACCCTTGGTTCCAATCCATCTGGTTTCTTCCCCATCCCCTAAACTTATGCTGCTTGGCCTCATCTCAGATGTTTCCCGGGAATGTCCCTCCACCTTCCTCTCCAACCTCTGCACATTCACAAGGTGCACTTGTTCACGAAGCCTTCTCTGACCCGCTTAGCCCATCGGCAGCTCTCCTACCTCTGAACTCCCAAAGCTCTCACTGTCCATTACACCTGATGACCTGCATTATAGAATGTGCAGTCCTGACGTTGTGATCTATATATTTACTTGTCTTATCACCTCTCCCCTGACCCAGACAATAACCTCCTTAAAGATGCCGGATTGTATTTTATGTTTCTCCACATCCCCCACTGCACCTACCCATGGCTGACAACATTTACCTAGCACCTAAGGCATGTAAGTTGCTGTTTTAGGTGCTTTGTTTATGTTATTTCACTTGATCCACACAATTTGCTCACAAACTTGAAAACTGAGGTTCAAAGAGATGAATAAATGGCCAAGATCACACAACTAAAAAGTGGCAGAGCCATGATGGGCAATCCAGGCCCCTCAGCCTCCAAAGCCTTTAGCCATAAGCCATGCTGCCTCTAGCCCAGCCAGCACCTGGCATGGGGCAGGTGTGCCAGAACTGCTCACTGCTGACCGAGACATTCCCAGAACCAGGCAGAGAGCCAAGGTACACATGACAAGGAAACAGAGCCAGCTTGATACTCCCTCCTCTGAAGCCCACATCTGGGTTTCCCTGGGTCCCTGCAGGGTCTCCTTGGCTTCCTGGCATTAACCCCTCACCCTGTGCCAACCTAGGCAGCAGCCCCACTCTGTTCCACAGGCGGCTTATCTGGGAGCCCTGACCAAATGGGTAAGACATCAGGAAATGCAAAGACAGATTCCTCTGAAGCAGAGTCAGAAAAGTGATTCTTGAGCAACTGGCTCACTGGGAGGCAGCCCCTCCCTATGGCCACCCAGTTTCAGCTCCTGTATTTTCCTTTCAGGGCCTGTCAGGCAACTTTGGGATGGCAGGGACAAGACTTTTGTCAATAACCCTGTCCTACAGAGCTAGGTGGGAAGAAGCCCTGACCTTCTTCCGTAGGTCAAACCCCAGGTCACCAGGAGGACCCATGTCTCTCCTGCCTCATCCTGACCCAGGGCCACATCTTCCACATGCCCACGTGGAAGCAGGCTTCTCAGATCTGGTGGTAACAGCTACCATTTATTCAGTACCTACTGTGTGCCAAGCATTATGCCCGGTGTTTCAAATGCTTATCTCAATTAATTCCTGTTAGCATTCTGTGAACTACACAGTCTAGTGCAGTAGGTAAGGATACAGGGTCCGGGGTCGGACTGTTCAAGTTCAGAATCCCAGCTCCACCACTTATAAGTTACACTAACTTGGGCCTGCTAAATAACTTCTCTGTGTCTCAGTTTCCTCACCTGAAAGATGACTACACTAGTACTTAATTCCTAGAAAAGTATGAGGATTAACTGAATTAATAAGTGTAAAGTGCTCAATACATGATGCTATTACTATAACTATTATGAGGGGCATCATCTCCACTTTAGAGATGTATCAACCGAGTCTTAGAGAGCTTAAGTCAACTGCCAAATTCACCCAGTTAATAAAGGACAAAGCAAGGATTTATATTGAGGTCTGGTCTACCTGACTCCAAAGGCACATGGACACCTGACACTCCACAGTGCTTGAAACCTCCCTCTGTCTCTCTTCTCTCTGTCTCTGTCTCTCTCTGTCTCTGTTTTTCTCTCTTGCTAAACTGTATTTAGGGAGCAGCTGGGCTGGTACAAGAGCTACAATAGGACCAAGGTTAGAAGTTCCCAGGGTCATCCTGGAAAAGCAGAAATGTGCAGGGCCCAGAGTCAACCCTAAGAACATGGGGTCTGGAAAAATGTCCCTCATTCTCCCCCCAGTCATTTTGCACAAATGACATCAGGCTAAAATAAATATCAAAGGCAGTATTGAAGGGGAAAAGAAGTTACAAAAGGGCAACACAAAGCCTTAGCAGAATGGGTTTTCAACAGGAAGGGAGTGTCCCATCCCAGCTGATTTAGTGCCTCGGTATCGCAGAGGGGATACCCTGTGGTGGAGGGGATACAAACTTAGTATGGGAACCTTAGACAATATTTGGCACCACTTGATCTGAGCATTTTTGCACATCTTTCTCTCTGCCCCACCCTTAGCTACTGCCCAACCTCCTGGTCGGAACAGAGGGAAGTAACTTCAGTTCCCTAGAGACAATTCCACAAGACACTTCCATAATTCCACAATTCCACAGGCTTCAAATTGCCCTGCCTGTCACTACTAATGTTCTTAAGAGTAGCTAACAAAGCCTGTTTCCAGTCCCTCAAGGAAAAACACTCATTCTCCATCTCTGGGAATGCTGGAAGGCATGCTATTGTAGCTTGAGGAGCCAAGAGACAAGCTAAGGCAGCATCAGAGTTGCCATCCCCACCACATCACCTACCACAGCATTCCCTAGGAAGCCCAGTTTCCTATTCCCATGGTCACCGTGCTCCTGAAAAAGAGAGTCAGAAAGTGCAAGGGCTGGACCCCTGCCCCACTCTCCTCCATCAGATGCTCCAGCATCTCACCTCACCTGTCCGGTTCTGAGGGTCCCCAAAGGCTACATGTGAGACAGAGTTGGGTACTGAGTGAATTAGGCCCAGAAAGCCTTATTCAAGAGAAAAACAACTACTAGCTCCTGAGAATAGGGACTGAATTTCATTTATCTTTGAAAATTCAGCACTTGGCACTTGGTACGTAGGTGACAGTATCAGTGAAATTAAATTGCTTTTAAAGGTTGGAATGCCTAAATATTGGACAGAAACAAGACACAAATATGACCTGTTTGCTGCTTGTCAACATGCCTCTAATCTTCCCAGAACAGGACGGTACCTCTGCCACAGAAGCTCTCAAACCCCCTGGGTCCTACTCACAAATCCAAGGGTGGTGATGACTAAATAATCAACATCTAACTTCTGAGAACTGATCTCAGACTATTGAGGAAAGTCTGGTGTTTCATCCTCCACCTCTCCACATCCTCACACATTACACACCCAAGAATAAAACAAGGTGAATTTCAGACCGGATTAAGGAAATTTCTAACATATTTTCAATCAGCCCTCTGACAACACAAGTTACCAGTACATTGCGCAAAAGCGGAAACACAAAGAGAGAAAACCCAGCTCCTGAATTACTTCCTCTCGGCTTCAACTGCCATTGACCACACACCCTGACCCACAGGCGCACACCCAGGCCAGGTAGTACACTCATGCACATTCATAGCACCCGCTCTAAACTCTAAATTGGCAGTAACATACAAGACATTAGGACACCACATGGGTTCACATATGTGTTATGTGGCCCCCAGACAATATTAAGAATATAACCCCACCGCACCCTTCACCATCTATGAATGCTGGGAGCTAGAGCGTGCACATGTGTCTCCCTGTGCCCTGTGTGTTCTGTCAGGCTCTACGGGGAAAGAAGAAAACATGAAGCAGAGACCCCGATGGCTATGAGGATTTCCTGTTATTTGTTTCAGGGACCCACCAGCAGCAAACAGCCAGGAGAGTTACCAAATAATCATAGCCCACTCCAGAAACTGAATGTGATGGTCAGGGGTAGGTTGTGGAGGAGGTGGGAGAACAGGGAGAGAAGTCCTATCATACCAAAACATGAGAAGTCTGTGCAATGGCTAGGAACCTACCAAGTTGGCCCTCCTTCCCCAGGGCCAAGGGGGCTCCAGGCTCCAGAGACTCTCCTCACCACACCCACAGTGGGCATCTTCAGGCCACGGAAACACAGAGCTGTGCAGGAAGAGGCACAAACAGAACTCACAACCTGCTTATTTGGGGGAAGGCAGGCACATGAGCCAAAAAAAAGAAGCATTCAGGGCTCTGCCCCACTTGCTCCTGCCTCCCTGCTGCTAATCATAGAATCAGAACTTGAGAGCAAGAGGGAACATGAAAGATTATCTCACCCAAATCCAACAAATTGCAGATAAGAAATTCAAGTCCACAGTGCATGAGTGACTCTCCCATGGTAACAAAGGAAATTGGTAGCTTAGCTGACACAGAACCAGCTCTCCTCACTCCCAGCCTAGGGCCCCGCGCCCCCACCTCTGGATCTCCCCAAGGCCACAGTGTGTGAACAGCCCCAAAAGTGAACTGTATAAAACTCTCCGTTGTCCTCATTCAAGGTAGAGGGTGTAAGTGGATCAGCCCTGCAAACTTGCCAGTGGATGAGAGAAAGATTCGTATTTACTCCTGTTTATCTGCATCACCTGGCTCCAAGTCCTTAGGGAGATTAACCCTCCATTTCAGAAAAGATGGGGATGTGTGCAGACCACTGTGGTGGGTGATGGGATTTCCACTTCACATCTCAGGCTGCAACTCCACTCTCCCCACCACTGCTCTCAGCATGAAGCAGCTAAACTTCATGGAAAGTTCTCCCTCCATGTAAGAGCCTGGCTGGGCCTGGGAGGAACCACTGGGCAACTGCTCCTCTCCCAGGGCACATCCTTCACTCAGCACCAAATCACACCATGTTCCCCAGCCCTCCCCCGCCTCTGTCCCACCCAGGAGGTAAGCCAACCAGGGGTCAGGGAGAGAAGTAAAACCCATCCCTGAGGGGGAGTGGGTGGGGAGAGAGTATGGGGGGGGAGAGAAGCAAATGAAGGGTGAAAGGAAAATGTGAATACAAGACACTGCCTCAAAATACCTCCTCCAGCATTAACGTCAGCATGATTTCACCCATTCTCAGAATGGAATGCACCCCTCCAATAGCCCGGAGAAAGAAAGAACCCATAGATTACATTGTCACCTTCACAGAGGGACATGACCCAAACTGTGGGTAACTAGAGAAGTCAAGACTCCATTGCCTTCCAGAACCCAGACACCCAGCCCCAAGTCAGTAAGTCTCAATTATTAGAGTTTGAGAAATTCTGCTTTCTGTTGGTCCAAGGTGAGACCTATAGATCTCAATTTTTAACAAACATTCCAGACAATTCTGATATAGATGGTGTGAGGACCACTCTATGAGATGTCCTGCCATATCACTTCCCCCACTGGACTGCTGAGAGGTTAACAGCACCTGCTATGGAGTCCCCCAGGTGGCCTGGCTTCAAATTCTGGCTCCAACACATGAGCTGCAAGGCCCTGAGCAAATGACTACACCTTATTCCCCTCATCTGTAATATGGGGCTAATAAAAGCACCCACCGCATGTGCTGTTGTGAGGAACAAATGAGGTAATCCAGTTATTTACGGTGTTCAGGACACTGCCTGGCATGTAGTAAGCACACAGTATTTGTTAGCTATAACTTGGTCTACTGGTACACACCTAGTTGCACTAGCTGTCAGTTGTACGATAATTAGTAAGCACACCATGTTTTTTGGCTATTTATATTTTATGCTGCAATGTATACATATAAAACTCATTACTCCCAAGAAATTGACAGGCCAAGTAATTTTTAAGCTATAGGGAGCCTTCCAAGGTTAGTTATGGCCTAGTAGCCTAGCTATTAGCTTAATCTTTCTAAGTTACTTCTTCCTCTTTGCCCTCCTACTGTCACCCTTTCCCTTTCTGCCCTATGGACTTTGTATTCTCTACAAAACTTTAAATTTACATTGTGCTTTTATGTTTTATAATGTTAAAGTGTTCTATAGGATTTGTTTTGTTTGCATGCTTTTCTCTATTATCTTTTCCAAAAGTCCTTCCTTTCCTTTAGGCAATTAATATGTGACCCCCAGGCTAAGAATATTTATCTGGGCCAAAACCCTGAAAAGTCACTCTGATAACAGAGAAAAGCCCTCTGACTTGTGATGAGGAGATGAGGCAGAGCAGTACCCTACAGGCACAGACTCTGGCTCACCCCCACTTCTCTGTCTCAACCTCCCCAACTCACTGGCTCCAGCCCCAGCCTCCTTCTAAAGCTTCTCCCCAGTGCCCACAAAGTATTTCTACCTGGAGAGTCCACAGACATCATATCTACACATCCAAAGCTGAATTTAGCATCTCAGGCCCTAGACAACCAATCCTTTATCCTTATCTCAGGGCTAATGATATCTGATCCACACAAAAGCCCAAACTGAACACAGTTCTGAATCATCTTCAGGCCTCCTCCTCACCGCCCCATCTCTCTGTTCACCACCAAGGCCTACCAATTCTTCAAATGGCTCTCCTGTTCCCTGCTCTCCATGCCCTCTGATCTCCCAGTTCAGCTCTCAGACTCTCATGTGGACCCTCCACAACCACAGTTCTCCCAACAAACCAGCTGTCAGAGTGCATGTCTCAAAACACAGGTCTGACCAGGTCGTTTCCCACTCTGGTAGATGCCCACTCACGAGAGTCCAGACTCCTTACGCTGGTAGTCAAGACTTTCACAATTTGGCAGGACTCCACTTCTCCTGCTACCAAAGAGAGTCCCAAAACAAGACCAGGCCACAAAGATCCACACACTCCACTCTAGCCTAAAATGCCAACCAACCAGATACGTGATACCTTAGAGTTAGTCCCCTCTCACACAGACATTAGCCAAATTGATTGTATCTGATGGTGGATCTTTGGGCCCTGAAGGGATGATACAGATTTCTAATGAGGAAGAGGAAAGACAGTGCATGCCCAGGGCATTCAAGCTGTAGGGCTTGAGTTCATCTAGTCACATCTCCTCATTGTGCAGCAGGCAAAGCTAAGGCCTAAAGAAACAAATCTACTCATTCAAGGTCAGAGCTCAGTTACCATCACCAGGACTCAGCTCTCCTGGCCCACAATTTTACTTCTTCTGCCAACAGGCCTAGAAGACTCTCCCAAGCACAACTGTCCATAATTCCCACAACCTTTCCCTTTCCCTGATCACCCTCAGGACCCCCTATGCCACCCACAAGCTGCAGGTTCCAAGAGACCTGGAAGGGACAGAACTGGAAGGCTTGAGCTTTGGCACAAGGGTGAAACATTTGGGGCCAAACACAAGGGCCTTTGCCTATAGAAAAAAATAGGCCTGTTGTCTTGGTGGGTGGAACGAAACCAGAGCAGGAGCAAGAAAAACAGCTTTGTGCCCAGAGATCAGCACTTGGCCTTAAATACCAGGGTAGAGAGGGAGAGGGGAGAAAGGAACACATACTTTAAGAAAATAGAGGCAATTACAACAGTTCCTACTTACTCTGGTTTTTGTTTTTTGTTGTTATTGGTTTTTTTCCCTCACATAGTGCTCTGCATGGCCTCTGAGTCCCTCGGGATCTAGGAGGGCTAGGAAAAGGCCTGGCTCCCTAGAGGGTGGAGGAATCAAGAGGAGATTTAGATGGCTCCATTATGAGATGATTAGTAGAGAAGGGGGCCACTCTATCCTTTCCTTAATTGCTAATGAAAGAAAAAACAAACAACTCAGAGCTACACATCCACCCCTCAACAAAGGAAACAAACCCTCCTGCAAAATACAAGGGACCTATTTGGGGACCAGGGCCCTGCCCACCTCATTACTGCAAGAAATGAGAGGAAGGGAAAAGTAGAAAAGCCTGAGCCTCAAACAACAAATATTTCACAACGAGCACATTCTCCTCAGCTAACAAGTCCAAAGCTACTTGATATGTTTCTGAGTTGCCAGAATGTCTTGGTTCACCCCATAAAAGGTCTCTGACCGTATTCATTTGATGCCCAGAGATTCATTCCTTTGGGTTTGATGCACTGAAGTGATGGATCATTTAGATTGAAGGACAAAGTCTCATGTGTACCCTCAGGACAAAGTCTATCATTTTTCCCTTCCTGCCCTTGCACAAGCTGTTCCTCCAGCTGCAACATTCTTCCTTCTCCTGCCCTTGCCCTTAGCAAACTCAAATGGCATGCTCTCCCAGAGATCTTGAAGGGACTCCTACTGGGGCCCAGAGCAGGCCACCCTAAAATATCCCACAGTGGGATGTTGATTATTTTGAATTAAAGTTACTTGTTTGACATAAAGTTTTGACCCTCCTCTCTCTGTGCCTCTTAAAAGCAGGAAATAAATCTCCCGTGTGAAAGGTACTCTCCTTGCACCAGGAGATAGATACACCCTTTCACAAGAGCTAGGAAATTCAGGGCCAGGAAGCCTGTGTAAATAAACCTCGTTACTTTGACTAATTTACTACCTCAAGCCTAAACTCTGCTCGAATTCTCACTAATTATGTACCCCAAACCTAAGTTTCTTTGTTATATAAAATCCTCACAAATTTGTTGTCTCATTGTGTAAAAAGATATATACACTGCCTGCTTTGTTCACTCTCTGAGCATCATTTTTCTATGATCTCCCAGTGAACATATTAAATTGGTTTTTCTCCTGTTAATCTGGTCTTGCGTCAGTTTTATTATTAGTCCAGTCATAAGAACTCAAGACACACAGTGGGGGAATTTCCCCATCCCTGACATTCTCACAGGTAAATGAATGGTTCCCTCTCTGTGCTCCCACAGTACATTGAACATACCTCTATTTATAACATTATGAAGTTTCTATATAATATTTAATTTTTTTCTTCTTAAAAATTAAGACAAAGTCTGAAAAAGAAATTAACTATTACCCATATTCCATTTTCCAACCATATTCTAGACTTAATCATTATTTAATATTTTGGAATACTTCTTCCAGTCTCCCTTTCTGGGTGGCAGACTGCAACCTCCTGGAATGCAAAGACTATATACTTTTTTTTTCCAGTTGTTACAGTTCTGGAGGCCAGATGTTCAAAACGGGACTCACTGGGCTAAAATCAAGGTGTCAGCAGGATGGTATTCCTTCTGCAGGTTCAATGAGCAAATTGCTTCCTTACCTGATCCAGTTTCTAGAGGCCACCCACACTCCTTGGTTCACGGCCCCCTTCCATCTTCAAAGACAGCGAGGGCTGGTGGAGTCTTTCTCGTGCTGCATCATTCTGACCCTGACCCTCCTGTCTGCCTCTTTCTCTTATGAGGACCCTTGTGATTACATCGGGCTCACCTGGATCATCCGGGTACTGTTACCATCTCAGGATCCTTAACATCATCACGTCTGCAAAGTCCTTTTTGCCACATAAAGTAACAATCATAAATTCCAGGGGTTAGGATGTGGGTATTTTGGAGAGGCATTATTCTGCCTACCACATGTACCTTTTCTAAACTTTACCCACAACAAAAATTTGCTTTGCCTTCCTTCTCTTTCACTTTTCTTCTGATACAGAGGAAACAGCACAAGCTTTGAGGTGAAACACACTAGCTCTGTCATTAACTGGCTGGATGTCCCTGGACCAGTCAATTCAATTCCTTTAGCCTCTTTTTTGTCGTCTGTAACACTGGTTAACTCTCACAGCATTAGGAAATGACAGTAAAAGAGTAAGTTAAGATACATAAGGCAGTAAACACAGTGCCTGGAATGTAATGAGCCCTCAGTAAACATTCCTTTTGATATTTGCCTTTTGCCATCCCATTTTCTCTCACTCTTGCCCATTTTCTCCTTCATTTTCTTTCTCTTCAGTGATTTAGTCTGACCTCAGTCTATTTAGCAAAGAGGTCATACTACCCATATCTTATAATTCTGTTTAATGCTTCCTGGGACAGAGTCTGATATCTACTCAAGGCAGCCCACTATACTTATATGGAGAAGCCCGGTTTTTTTTTTTTTTTAAAAAGAGTCCCTTTATGTTCACGGAAAACTTATATATACTTCCTCATAACTTAGACATGCCCGTTCCAATTCTGCCCTGTATATTTATACATTCTTTTACTTATTTCATCCTGCTTCAGCCTTTCTCTTTACATCTTAACAGTAAGGAGAGTACAGAGACAAAAGTAATGCCCAGGCCACAATAGGGAATTCCTTGAGCAAGATGAATGCTATTTGCAAGAATCTCCTGAAGACTGTTTCTATGCTTGGCTCTCAGCAAAACGATTTAACTCTAGAACACATTCCCATACCCCCAGGGACAACTGTGACAGAAACCACACATCCTCTGAGTATTTCTGCCTTGAATTAAGATATTTTCCAGAATGCTATTTATAACTTAGTGTTACCCAACACTTCCACTCCTGGAAGTTAAGCATTCTGTATCATTTTCATCTCTAGCTAGTCTGCCAGGACCCTGGCTAGAAAATGCCTCTCCACCCTAGATGACCAGGGTGGCACCATTGCCTGGTCCCAGAATTATTATAGCTCACACTTACTCAGCACTCACTATGTGCCAGGCACTATTCCTAGGGGCTTTATATGTAGCTACAGTCTTCACAAAAGAATCCCATGCATGATATCATCACATTTTTACAGATTAAAAAAAACTGAAACACAGAGGTTAAGTAATCTACTCAACATTGCACGACTGCATAATTTAACCTCATCTCCCACCCATACAAATGTTAATAATTTAATGTGGGCAGAGGATACCTTAAGATTTCTAAGCTCTTCTGAATAAAATCCACCTTCCAGAATGATGTTCGCCTCCTCCATTTTCAGGACTCATCAACAAATCAGCATTTTCTTTTCTGTCTTGCCCTTCACTTATGCACCTCTTCCCTGACACCACATTCACAATTGCACATCTCTTCATAAAAGCTTGCTTTTATGAACCTCAATGCCTCTTGGGAAGAAACACAGTACGGTTTGTGGTCCCAATGAAAAGTCATTTTTACTGAATTGACAACTATTTGCACAGCCATTCTCTGGCCATAAAAGGGGTGCACTAGGGAAAGAAAGTGTAACGAGAAGGAAGAAGGAGGAGGGAGAGTCCCTGCAATGGTCACAGAGGGGAGGAGATTCCAAAGGCAGAAACAGTCATAAGACACAGCCAGACTTTGTGGCCTTTGAACAATGGCAGCCCCACCTGTCCCTTTCCATGCCTGTTGGCATCTGGCTTCCTTCTCAGCCTGCCCCTCCTGGCCTTGTCTTCTTAGACCAACTAGAGGCCTGGAACTGAGGCCAAACCACAGCATCCAGCACTGAGCTGTGTGGGTGGAGGGAGCAGAGAAGGGAGTAAAGCGTTCAACTCATAGGGGACCTGACTCACCTATGTACATATCCCTCAGGCAGGGAATGGATTGGTGAGGGGCTGCTCTGCAGGACTCATGGTTTAAGGAGTTTTACTTGGAAGCAACACCTCCTCAATGCTGTCTGACTAAGAGCAAAGGAGTGGGTGTGGGAGGCATCACAGCTTTCTCCCATTTAGACACCCATTGTCCCTCCCTCTAGCTCTGTCGGGTTATCTTCCTCTATCCATAGGTCACTTATTGACTGAGTTGGGTTCTAGGGGGGTGGGGGGGAATCTCAGTTGAATTCCTTAAAGCCCGAAGCACTCAATTCAGTTTAAGAGTATCTGTCATCTTAGTGATGACCAGACACAAGTATCTTTTAAAGGCTCTGCAGGAAATTTTGACAAGAGCCTTTACACCACCCACAATCCCTCTGGGGACCACTGAGCTACACACAAGAAGGGAAAGGAACTTACTGTATGCTGAGAACCTTTATGTTTGCACCTCACATAATGCTCACAGCGACCCTTTGACATCAGGACTATTATCCCTATTTTGCAAATGAGAAATCAAAACTCCAAGTCAATTAACTTGTCCCTTATCCAAGACCTGAGACAAGATGGAACCAGGATTCAGACTCACATATTTCTGAATCTAAAGCTCTGTTTTCACTCCACATCATCCTACCTATCAGAATTCAAAGAACGGAAAGATGACTGCTTCTAGCAGAAATACTCATAAAAGGCTTCAATGAGGAGACAGGATCTGAAATGGGCCTTAGAAGGAAGAATGATTGAGGAGGCTGAGTGAGAAGGCAGGGGTATGATAGAAAGAAGGAAAAGAATTAGAATCCATTCAGATTAAGAAAGTAAAATGCACATTCAGGTCTTACTAGGTAGATCAAGGGAGCAGATTGGGGCCATGCTACAGGGTCTTTCAATGGCAGCCTAAGGAATTTGAACTTCATCCTGCAGATAGGAGTCACTAGAACACTTTGAGAAGGTCAGGAACAGGAGAAAACAGCATTTTCAGAAAGATTACTCTGACAGGGTTAGGCAAGACGACTTAGGGAAGTGGTTCTCAACTCTGGATACTCACTAATTACCTGGAAGCTTCTTTCTTTGCTTTGCTTTACTTCTTTTAACTTTTTATTTTAACATAATTTCAGACATTCAAAAATGTTCCAAAAATACTCAAAGTTCCCATATGCCCTTCACTCCACTTCCCCAAATATCAATGGTACAGATAACCTCAGTACAATTATCAAAATCAATAAATTATCGTTGATATAATACAATGAACTAACCTACAGATCTTATTTAAATTTCATCAACCTTCCCACTAATGGCCTTGGTCTAAACTAGGATCCAATTTAGGATCGTACTATACATTTACTTGTTGTGTCTCCTCAGTCTCTTTAGTTGGGGCCAGTTCTTCAGAATTTCTTTTCCCTTCATGACCTTAACATTTTTGAAGAGTATTGGCCAGTTATTTCATAGAATGACCCTGAGTTTGGGCTTATCTAACATTCCCTCATGATTAAACTTAGGTTATGCACTTTTGGCAAGAACACCACAGAAGTGATGCTGTGCCTTCTCAGTCCATCATATCAGGCCCATGATATCGATATCTCTCCTTTCTGGTGATGTGAACTTTGAACACTTGCCTAAGGTTTCTCCACTGTAAAATGACAATTTTATGTGGAAGATTTTTAAGGTACCAATGCCTAGGCCACACCATAGGCCAATCAGATCAGACTCTCTGGAGATAAGGCATAGGCATTGGTAGGTTTTAAACATGCTGCAGGTGATTCTAACCAGCATCCAGAGTTGGAAACCACCAGTTTAGACGATGAAGATTAGCATCCTGGAAATCAGAAAGGAAGACATTCCTTGGGCTTCTCTTTTTAAAATAACAGGCAGTTGCAAGCACAGATAAAAATATCTGGACTTTAGAATAGCCCCATGGTAGAGAAAAGGAAAGGCCAAAAATCCCCTGATGGAGAAAGTGATGGGTGAGTAGACTGCTGTCCAATAAGAAGAGAAGGCAGGACGCTCAGGGAAGTGGCCAGCCCTCCTGCTCTATTTTCTCTCCAGATCTCAGAGAAACCTTTGCTGCAGTGAAAGCACACACCATATAATTTTAGCAGTCATAAGCCTGACATGAGCTCCTAATTGCCACGGAGGGAGGGAATTATGGATCATGTGATATAAATATAACACCACACATGCAAAGATGAACACTTCCAGGGATGGTTGAATGAATAATTCACAGAATCTAGGTCAGAGGTAGGTGACCTCCATTAAACAACCTTGCCCTCCCCACTTGGTCTTTTTGTCCTTAATCTCTTCTGAAGTAATAGAGTAAGGACACTGTAGTAAATTTCATGAAATAGGAAAGTGGACACATCTCCTGTCACCAGGCTGTTGAAGCAATGATACTGTGCTCAACTTCCTTAGGGTTACTATCTTGGAGTTTCCATAAAGACATTTCATCAACCCCTCCCTTGGAGGGGCCATCTGACAACATGCAAAGAGAAACACCAATTTAACCAAAATCTGGAGGCAGGAAAGACCCTGACGAGAACTAGCCCTCAAGTATTCACAAACTACCAGGATCTGGTGCTGCTGGTACAGAGGAGTTGCTGCTAGTCAATAAGTGACTAAGGAGAAGGCAGCTCGAACACTTAGGGAGTACTTACAAGGAAGTAACTCAATTATCCCTCAGTTATTACACAGCCAATTATCCCTCAAGCCTCTCTGTGGGGTCTCACTGAGAGGGCTGGCACATAATTAAATGCTCACACATGGGTGAAATAATTTATAGAAGGGTGGGATTAACTAGGTCAGGAATGGCTGGGAAAGGTTTCAGAAAGAGGCAGGATTCAGGTTAGACCCTTGAATAGTTAATTCTTGGGGAAACAGGGACAAGAAGAAACACAAGCACAGGGAACCAGGTGTCAGGCACCACTGTAGATGCTAGTTTTGAAGGAGATTTCAGGAATGAGAGTGGGTTTGCATATGTTATTTTATTTATTCCTCTCAACCACAATATAGGGTTATTTCAGAGGACGATGCTGATGCTCAGAAAGATGAAGTAACTTGCCCAGGTCGGCGGTGGATCTAGGATTAGCAAGTAGCTATGTCTAACTCCAAAGCCCATGCCAATTCACTACCACTGAGAGAAGCCTGAACACAGTATGTTTAGGGAACAGGAAGCGGCAGGGACGGCTATGGCAGAAAGACAGGGTTAAGACACAGGGCAGTTAGGTAAGCTTGCTAAAGTGGGAGCATGTGTTGTACAGCCAGGAAAACTAGACAGAGACATTTTAACTTGGTCTTGTGGTTACAGAAGAGCTATTGAAGGGTTTGAGTAATGGAGTAACCAAAGTGACACCCTTTGGGCAATGACCAAAGGGGATGGTGGTGAAAATGGGAGTTCTGGGCTCCTAAGCTAAAGAGCTGCCAGTAACAACAGTAAAGGGGGCCACACGATATAGTGAAGTGAGAAGTGGACTAAGAATCAGAAGCTTGGGTCTAAATGCAAAAAGTTACATGATAAAGACGTGTCTACAGAAGACAAGTGACGTTCTCTCTCTGGACTTCAGTTTCTCTTCATCCATAAATCAGATGAAGTGAAAATTAATCTCTAAATGACCTCTAAAGCTTTGCTACTCAAAGTGTGGGCCACCAACCAGCAGCAAGGCATCCTCCAAAAGCTTAAGAGAAATGCAGAATCTCTAACCCAACCAGAAGAATCAGATCTGTATTTAAACAAGATCCTCAGGTGATCTGTAAGCGCAGTAAAGTTTGAGACTTCTCTAAAGTGTTAGACTCACCTCAACTCTGTCACTTCACAGGAAAAAAAAAACACAAAAAAAAACGTTTCCCTTTTCACTTCATCTGTTCCCTTTTCCTATCTAACCTCCCCTCAGATTTGCCCACATCCAGGTCAAGGGCTTAGGAACACCAATGGGACAGCACTGCCTCCTTGTGGCCATGATCAGTAAATGCACTTAATCTTACCACTCTCACCAGTGAAGGAGGAAGAGGGTTGGCAGAGGGTGTGAAGTCCAAGTCAGATTAGATAAGAGAATCACACCCCTCACAATGGCCAGAAGTAACTGTCACACAGAGCTCGGCCTGCATCATACTGTCACATTTTAAAGGGCAGTTTTTATAATACCTATTTAAATGTGGTCTTAGTGGGAAACCTGGGCTCCAAGCCAAGCTCTGCCTTTGCAACCTTAAAAGAAAACTCACTCTGACAGTTATTTTCAGACATTCAGCCCCTGCCTGAACTCTGCCAGTAAACTTGCAGTTTTCCAAGGAAACTTATTTTACTGTGTCAGTTCTTTCACCTCCTGAGCCACAATGTGTCTGAGGCATACTCACCCACCCTAGTCCTCCTCTCTGTAGGCACTGAAATAAGTTTACTAACTTTTCACACAAAAACCTTCAACCATTTGTGAACAACCACTGTGTGCCACTGTCATCTTCCCTCAGCCATTTCCCAAATGACATATTCTGAAGTCCCTGCAAGTGAAGAATGTCAACCTCTGCAGAAACTCCAAATTCTAGGAGTGTTCTAACCAGAGCAGCAGAGCCACAGGACCACCCACCTCCCCATTCTGGGCCCTACACCTATACCCAGAAAGATAAACACCACCTCAGCTGATGTGAAGATACTGCTTTTCCTACTTGTGCTGCTGCTCAGGCATCCCATACCTGCGTAGATGTATACTTTTCATTCAGTTTTATTTTTTAAGAAATATTTATTACAGCTTGCTATGTCCTATGCACTAGAGAGGAAAGATGAATCAGACCTGGTCATGCCCTCACCAAGCACTAGGTTATGGGGGGAACCCAGTTCAAAGATAGACATTACAGTTCAGTGAGGAACACCTTGATGAAGGTGAACACAGACTTTTTTGGCCCATCTCCTCAACTCCATGAAAATCTTCCACTCTTAGTTTTCTGGACTCAGTTTTTCTCATTTCAAGCTCAAAGTGAAATAAAAAAGGCAAATGTCCAGATGGTCCTTTTTGCAGTCCCGGTTGGATTGGACATTTCCTTCTGGCTAACCCAAGGTGCTGGAGGCTCCCACTTCATTCTGAATGTCCTCTCTCTCCAATTAGTGCTCACCACACGTGCACATGCAGCAGCCAGGCAGCTGCACACTAAAAAACGTTCTAGCAAGTCAGGAAACTTGAGTTTTAGTCCTGTGGCTTTGAGGCTGACTGTGTGATGTTGAGCAAATCATATAACTTCCCTCGGCTTTAATTTCCACTCCTCTAAAATGGAGCAGTTGGATTAGATCTCCATGGGTCTATGTGTACAGTGAGAGCTCCTCAGAGACAGCATCACCCCTTACTCCTCTCGGGAGCCACCACCTGGCAAATACCAGGCACACATTAGGTGCTCAAATGTTCACTGAAATCGTGTATGAATAAATGATGATTATTAGAGCAACATGAACTATGGAATCAATCGACAAATATTTCTTTTTTTTTTAAGTTTTTATTTATTTATTTATTTTCCCCCCAAAGCCCCAGTAGATAGTTGTATGTCATAGCTGCACATCTTTCTAGTTGCTGTATGTGGGACGCGGCCTCAGCATGGCTGGAGAAGCAGTGCGTCGGTGCGCGCCCGGGATCCAAACCGGGCCACCAGCAGCAGAGCGCCCGCACTTAACCACTAAGCCACAGGCCGGCCCTCGACAAATATTTCTGAACGTCTCCTAAGTACACTATAGAGTGCAGAAACCAAATAGGTGTGGCAAAATGGTATTTTCGCCCCACTTTCCGCTTACTTCCTTCCCAGAGTAGGGCCTTTGTAAGTCAGAGAGACTGTGCTGGCACAAATAATATTCTTGAGGTGGGCTCTAGTAGTTGCTGATATCTAAAAAAGGAAAGTTTGTTTGTCTTGGGGGTGTTTTATATCAATGCACCTGAGGGACCCAAGGCCCCTTCCATGGTACACAGGACCCAACACCCCACCCCAAGTCCATGGAGGGGAAAACCAGAGAGTTAACTGACAGGGTCCCAGGACCTGGGGAGATCAGAGGAGTAAACAGACTGGGAGACCTGGAGGAAGGTCTGAGGAGGAGCTCCCTTATCCTGAGCAGCTCGAAGGGGACTGATGGCACCTCAATGGGAAAAGTAAAGCACTCCCATCAGGTTCCATGTGTATATGTGATCATTCATAAGTAAAATCTTCTTTCTCATAAAGGAATGCACTTTCACATGCTTTCTAACACATCAGGCCTAGTTAAAGCGTTACAAAAATGTCATTTCATTCAACAAACATTTACAAAGTACTCTCAAAGTGTCAGGCCCTATGTAAGTTCAGGAACACAAAAAGAACAAAAACCAGCCCCTGCCCTCAAAGATACCTCCCAATTAGCTCCATGCTCCTTCTCTGCACTGCCCTCCTCTCTGCCCTCCACCAACCCAAACCTACCCCACCCTCAAGTCCCAGCCCAAGGTCCACTAACCCGGACACTCAGCTACTCTGTGTCCACAGTGAACTCCTGCCACTTCTGAAATTTGGTTCCACTTATATCTCTAGATTTTATGAAGGGTATGTCATCTCCCTCATTACCTTTTGAGCCTCCTGGGGACAGAGACCATTGTTAGAATTTTCCAGAGAGAAGCCACATCAGGAGTTTGTATCAGACCAAGCTCAGACCAAACTCAAGTGTTCAACTCCAGGACAATCTGCACTGCTGAGCACAGTGCCTGGCTCCCTGCAGTGCTTTATAAACCTTGTGTAACAAAGTCTACAATCACCTCTCCAACATGACAACAGGCAGGGATAATCTGAAACATTGAGAGGGTAAGAGGATCAAATAAAAATCAAAAAGGGTGTGACTCATGCCTTGCCTCTTCCCCTCTCTTAGGAGAAACAAAGTCACACCACCTGTTCTCACTCCTGCCTGCAGGCTGCTGGGGAGGACTTCCTTGTTAACCATCCTCTCAGGCCCCACAAATATTGCCCAGCACTCCAGCCCACCTCTCCTCTTCCTTTGAGCACATTTCCTAAAGTCTCTGGACTAGGAGTCAGGTTTAGTAAGCGCTGATATTCTGCAACCTTAATGTTCACTCCAAGCCATATTACCCCCTTCTTTTGCCCTGGGCTGTTTCCAAACAAAGTCTGGAGCTAGGAGCCCCAGCACCCTGGGCAAACACCCTAAAGGGCTCCTTTCCTCCTATGGTTCCTGTTCTCAAACCCTGTTTCCTGGACCTGGAGCCCTGGAGATCTTCCACCAACCCAGTTCCCTGTCTTTTAGGCTGGAGCAACTAAGACACAGCCACTTTCCTGATGAATAACAAGGAGGCCTGATGTGACCCACTGCTCCAGGGGCAGTGTTTTGGGCAAGAAAGAATAGCCTGTCCTCCTTGATCCTCTCTGCTTCCCACCTCATGTGACCACAGTATTGGAAGAAATTGTCAACAGAATGAGGACAGGGCCACTTCCCAAAACAAAAACATTACCATTTTCAATATTGTGCCAAGGATGGGAGCAGGGAGGACAGAGGAGAAACAGACCATGTCATCCTCTCTTCTACCAACACTTACACTCACTTTCCTGCCAGATATTGAGCTAGAACCTGTTAAGAAAGGTATAAGGAAATTCAAACGAGCAAAAAGACTTGGGGAAGAAATCATAACACCCTGGGGGATAGGAAGGTGGGAAGGAGGAGGGGAGGGAATGAGTATTGCTGCCAGGTTATCAGTCACCTTCTTATGTTCTTAAGAATGTTTCATTTCCGTTTGGTCAGTTTCACCTCCCACATTCCGGTAAAGCACGTGGTCCAATCTGTTACCTAACAAGGCCAGCGTCACTTCACTGTTCTCCCCTCTATTGGTAACACTGGCCTGGAATTAAAGCACGAAACACCAAGCCAAGTATCCAGGCCTGAGCCATCCCAAGAAGTGGGCAGCCTCGAACTGGGAACCTTCCACACACTCTTCAAGCGACCTAGAGCAGTACCAACAGTCACCATGAAAGTTCTAATCTCTTCCTTCCTTCTCTTGCTGCCACTAATGCTGATGTCTGTGGTCTCTTGCAGCCCAAATCCAGGTAAGTAAGATTCATTTCCTATCCAGGGGAACAAGGGAGGAGAAAACATGGCAAAAAAACATGCATTGAAATGTAGCCTCTTTTAGCTACAGGGATTTGGAGCACGTTAGCCTATCTCAGTGCTTGTTTCCTCATAAAAAGGAGAAAACTGTACTTACATCAAAGAGTGTTGTGACAGTTAAATGAGGTAGTGTATATGAAAATGTCTGAAACTGAGCTGGCAAAAAAATAAAATAAAATAAAATATGGGCTCAACAAAGATTTGTTCCCTTTCCTTCCCTCTAATCCCTTTTCCAGAAGAGTAATGAATTTCCCCCAGGCCAACCCTGGTGGTGGTGGTGTAAAGCTGTTGAAGGCAATCAGACCTTCCTAGAAGCTAAGGAAGTCCTTGATTTTATTCCTTATAGTGCACCAGATATGCCACCAACAATTTTTAATGCTATTTAACGATAAAGTAAGAACTATAAAAATGCTAGTTTTCCATATTTGAAGCTTTAGCCATACCAAGCTCAGTTGTAACAGCTCACCTTTTGGGAAGCGGACCTTTGGTTAGGGGTTCCCAATGGGCTCCAGTTTCACTACAGCTCAAGTGGCCCAGCCCTTAGCAGAACAACCAAGCAGAAGAGAACTCATCCCCACGTATGTTTCTACTAGACAGAACCATCACCCCAAGGGCTACTTTGAGGTGAAATAGCTTTATTACATCCTCAGCATTAGTTCAGTGCTTAAAATCAGAAGTTTACCATACTCCACCCCAATATCAAACCTCCCCTCCCTTGTAGAGAGAGCTCTCTGGAAGCTGCTGGGCCCCAGAGCCCTAGGGCCTAGCCCACCCTTCTGGAAAGGAAGGCTTTTCTCCATCACTATGACAGACACCGAGGCTAGAGTCCTCAGCCTGGATTCAAAGCTCTAACCACATTCTGCCTTTCCAGTCCACCCCCTCCACTCACTAACCAATGCTCTATGCTTCACCTAAACCAGACTGTTGGCTCTTCCCTGAACAGGTCTTGTGTTCTACTTTGTTCATACACCCAGCTCAAAACCACCTCTTCCCCCACAGCCTCCCTTGATTCCTCCCACGACCAGATGTGAGCTCTCCCTCCTGTGGACATGCTTAGCCCTAACTTGACTCTCCCTCTGCACTTATCATATTCTGCCTTATACTGAAGGTGTTGCTGTGCCTCTCCTACCTCCACCTTCTGCCCTTCTACACTGTAGTCTCCTTGGTGGCACAATCTGGTGTATGATTTCTATATCCCTCACTCTATGCAGCACAGCATTCAGTAAATATTTGCTACGTGAAAGAAAATATCCTCAGGTTTCTAAGTTCAAAATATTGCTCTTGGAAAACTCTAGACCCAGGTTTGATAGCAGCTCTATTGACATTTGGGGCTGGATAATTCTTTGTTGTAGGGTGCCGTTCTGTGCAATATAAGATATTTACCAGCATATGCGTGGCCTCTACCCACTGGATACCAGTAGCAGCCTCTCCATGCACCCCCACCCCCCAAAAATCTCCTGGAAGGGGAAACTACTCCCCTGTTGAGAACCACTGTTCTCTATCAATAGTTCTCAAACCTGGTTACATGTTTAGAATTACCTAGACATTTAGACTCAGCCGTGAAGTCAGGGGAACCAAGATCCAAATCCTAGCTCAGCCTCTTAACTTTGCAGCCCTGGAAACTTTTTGGAGCCTCAGTTTTATCATCTTAAAATGAATAAAATGCCACTTAGCACATAGAATTGTTGTGAAGGTTAAATAGTCTATAATGTGCACCTAGTAGGGCTTCAATAAACAGACTGAGTAGAATTTCTAAGTAGCTCCTAGAGTACAAGGGCAATGGACTGGGGAAAGCCCACTGCGCTGCCAGATGGCATGATTACAAACCACATCCATCCGAGGTGCCGGCTCAATTCCTGCAAAACAGACGAAGTCTGGCTAGAGGAAATGACACCCTCCACCTACCCCCTAAAAATAAAATCTGATCTAATTTTATCTCTTAAAATAACTACATATATGCTCAATATGCTTTTCACAGGAGAGGAGGGAAAAATAGATGAGGATATATGAGAATGTTAGGAAATAAATTATAATAATAGATTACTCCTTGCTTATAATATTACTTATTAATTATAAAATTACTTATAATAATAGCTGACATGTTACACTATCCTATGTGGCAGGCATTGTTCTAAGCACTTCACACACATTACCTCATTCTGTCCTCACAGAAATCTAATGTATGTTTTTTAACTTTTCATTTTTCAAACTTAAAAATGTTGTAAAAATAATCAGAGTTCCAATATATCCTTTGTTCAGTTTTTTTCAAATAACATCTTACACAACCATAATAGAATGATCAAAACCAGGAAATTAGCATTGATATAATACTATTAACTAATATACAAGCATTCAAATTTCACTAATCATCTCATTAATGTCCTTTTTCTGGTCCAGAATCCAACCCAGCATCCTACACTCAATAAAGTTGTCATGTCTCCTTGGTCTCCTCCAATCTAGGGTAGTTTCTCAGCCTTCCTTGTGTTTCTTGACCTTGACATTTTTGAAGAGAACTGGTCAGTTATTTTGTAGAATGTCCCTCAATTTGCCTTTCTCTGATGTTTCCTCATGAATAATTCAGATTATGCAATTTTGGCAAAAAAACCACAGGAGCGATACATGCCTTCTTGGTGCATCACATCAGAAGGCCCATGATATCAGTAACTTCATTACCGGTGATGTTAACTTTGAATACTTGGTTAAGGGGGTGTCTGCCAGGTTTCTCTACTGTAAAGTTACTATTTTTCCCGTTGTAACTAATAAGTATCTTGAGGAGAGATACTTTGAGACAAGGCAAATAGCTTGTTTCTTCTCATCATACTTTTGCCCATTAATTTTTAAAATCCATTGATGATTCTTGACTACAACAAGTATTACATGGTATTAGCCAAATGGTGATTTTCTATTTCCATCCTTCCTTCTACATTTATTAGTTGGGATTCTCCTATAAGAAAGAGCTGCTCTTTCTCTCCCATTTATGTATTCAATTATTTATTTATATAAGTAAATATTCATGAATATTTGTAGATTATAATCCATTATCATCATTATTTATTATGTTCCTCATATTATTCCAAAATTGGCCATTGAGAGTTCCTCCAAGTTGGCTTCTGTGTCTTTTTGAAATATCATTTGCTTAGCAGTTCCTGACTTTCTGACACCACAAGATGTTTCAGGCTCATCTTGTATAAAATTTCCTGCCCCAGCCCTAGAATCAGACATGGTTCCTTTCATGGGAGAATGGTATTCACAAACCATGACACTAGGAATTGCCCATTGCTACTAGGTACTATTGCATCTAGGCCCTCTAGTGGACAGAGCTAGGAAGCAGATGTATGCATACACACACTAATGCGCTACATTAGCCCCGATTTACAAATTAGATAAGTGAGGCACAGAAAAGTTAAGCAACTTGTCCAAAATCACAAAGCAAGTATGTAGTGGAACTGGGAAGTCAAAATAATGATAGATCTACCAAAAGTCTTAACAAGAAGAAGTAACTTCTTTACACGTACAAGTCAGCAGAGCAACAAGCCTAACATTCCAGCATAGACTCTCTCTTTGGGAAAAAAAATAGAAGTCTGCAAAAATAACCAGAATAACCAGCACGTACTGAACACTTACTTGGGTACTGAGCACCGGGCACTCACGGTAGCTCATTTATTCGTAACTCTGCAAGGTGGATACTATTATCCTTGTTTCACAAATCAGAGAACCAAAGACCAAAGAAGCTAAGTGACCTGTCCAAGACTAGAGAGTTAAGTGACAGAACAAGTAGTTGAGCCCAAGTCTGTCTGGATAGAAAGTCCATGCTTATTCCACCGTTTCAGTACTTTCCAAATTTGATTTTAGGTAGAACATAAATTAGTTTTTACTTTAATAGTTATATGTTTATTTGAATGCATGTTATAAAAAAATCGAAGCATATGTCAAACCTGAAACCTCACAGATAATATTGCATAGGATGAAGCTGTTTTGTAAATTAAATTTATTTAAAGAAAAAGTATAAAGTAAATAACAGTAAAGGCAGTACAAGCTATAGCAAAAATCATAAAGGTGGTCGTTACATGTTTCAGTGTTGGGAGACATTAGACTACAGTAACCGGCAGCTTCATTGTCAGTTACACCAGGAAATTAGGGTTATCAGAGCTGCAGAAAGAAAAACAGACTAAGAATCTTGGACCTGGGTTTTACCTCCAGATGTGTCACCATTACCTTTGTGAACTTGGGCATTTCATTTGCTCTCTTGGCCTCAGTTTCCTCATCTGAAAAAAAGGAGATACTGATTTAGTTAAGTGGTACAACCCTTTTAAAAGGAACTTAGTAATGATATCAAGAAACACAAAGCTGTTCTTAACTTTTGACCCACTAATTCTACTTTGGGAATCTTGATCAATTTTGGAAAATAGTTACAAGCACAAAGAAATTTATCAATATCCAAAAATAAAGGAATCTAAATATTCAGCAATGGGAGAATAGTTAAACAATGTGGAGCACATATACTTGTTGGGAGTGTTATGCAGTCATTTAAAATGTCTGTTATGAAGACAACATAGCAACAATCTTATAAAGTGAACAAAAAGAAATTTGTTCTCATGCTATGGTTATCACTACATAGAGAAAATCTTATGGAGGAAACACGCCAAAATACTAACAGTTGATAAGAGTAAAGATTTCTTCATTTGTACTTTCCACTCTAAAATCATTATATTACATTTGGAATGAAAAAAACCTTCTCAATGAAGGAATTCAACTAAATAATCTCCAAGATTCCTTCTGGCTCTCATATTCTACAGCTTTCCTCTGAAACTAGGAGAAGAGGTCAGGTGAGAGTAAACTGTTAGAACAGTTGGGATGGCAGGTGCTATCTATACCTGTCTAAATTACTTTAACAGCACTCAAAACAGCCCATGAGAACATTTGGAAACTAGCACTCGGGAAAATGATGCAACACCCTCCACCTGTGTGGCAGAAAGGGCACGAGTCTGGGAAATAGGAGACCTGGATTGAACCAGATGATCTCTGAGGGCCCTCTCGAGACAACTTCTCCAAACGCTTACTCAACAAACACTTACCAAGTGCCTACCATGGGTCAGGAACCACATAGCTGAATGACTACTGAGCCACTCATTAAGAGCCTAATGAGGAAGAAAGAATTTTAGTTTGCTAGTGCTGCCATAACAAAATACCACAGACTGGGTGGCTTAAACAAGAGAAATTTATTTTCTCATGGTTCCAGAGGCCGGAAGTCCAAAATCAAAATGTCAGCAAGCTTGTTTTGTCTGAGGCCTCTCTCCTTGGATTGCAGATGGCCACCTTCTTGCTCTACACTCACATGGTCTTTCCTCTGTGCATGTCCATACCTGGTGTCCCTGGTCTCTCTTCGTGTGTCCAAATCTCTTCTTCTTATAAGGACTCCAGTCAGATTGGATCAGGGCCCACCATAACGGCCTTGTTTTAACTCAGTCACCTCTTTAAAGGCCCTATCTCCAAATACAGTCATTCTGAGGTACTAGGGGTTAGGACTTTAACATGAATTTGGGGGGACACAATTCAATCCACAACAGATTTCAGACAACAAACTATAATTGTGCAATAATAGACATGCAGTCAAATAAGAACATGAACCATGTGAAGGCTGACAGGAAATACTGGAAACTACTCTACAGAGAAAGCATCATCTGGGCCCAGTTCTAGCTCCAGGTTCTCAAGTCTATAAATCATCATCTTTGATTGTCATAAAAATATTTCAGGTATCCCAAAATGGGAATAAAACAGCACAGGTGATAAAACAGACTTGAATAGAGGCCAAAAGAGGAACGGATTTGTTCCAGAGGAACAAAGGTAAATACCATCCTCTTTTACTTGAACTGGGAGTATGGATTCAAACACAGCAAACTTGGAGGCCAGGTGAAAATCTTGACTGGTTTATGAGATAATCTGCTTCTTGCTCTCGTCTCTTAAGTCATGAAGATTTTAATGTGTGTGTTGGGGGGTGGTGGTAAGATCTTGATTGACCACCACCTTTTGTCCTCTCTTCCATCCAGAAGCCATTGTGTCTCCTCCTACCTCCAGCTAAGCTTTCCTCTAGGCCTGATTTAAACCTCAATTCCTTATCCACTTAAAATACTCTCTTGAACTACCCTAGATCCCTGAGAAAAAAAGGAAGAGAAATGGAACTGCAGTGACCTAGGTAGCACAATGTTGTGGGGCCATTTCTGTTGGTCCCTTCCTTTTCCAGCATCTGAAAGTGTCTTGTTTCCTTCCAACAGGGGTCGCCAGAGGCAACAGGGGCCAAGGCCAGGCTTCTGGGAGGTGGCTCCAGGCAGGTGGCCAAGAATGTGAGTGCAAAGGTCAGTAACTCAGCATCAACAACAGCAATGCACCATCATGATCACAACACTCTCCCTTGAGTCCCTCTGAGACCAGTGCAGATGTCATCTGAGCTGACTTCACCCCTTCCCCTCTCCACCAGCCCACCACATGCAGCACCAATGCTTGTTTTCTTCCGGAGTCTCAGGCAAGAGCTGGACTCCTCCAAGGTGCAGGGGAGAGCTGGCTGAATCTCTGGCTGCCCCCTACCTCTGAACTTTTTCTCCAAGAACTCAAGGCTGCCTTTCCTGGATCTTATTCTCAACCTTATTTTACTCACACATTAGACTGAAATCAGAGAGGAAAAATGGCTTACCCGAGGTAAAGCAGACAATAATAGGCAGACACCTAAGTCTTATTCCTCATTTTCTGGTCTCCCTAATGATATCCTGATGCCCTCTCCCAACCTGCCACCAGATTCTTGACAATATAGGTCAGGCAAAACAAGTCAGAAGTCCTGGGGCTCATATAACTGGATACCTACACTGCTTTGTGTTGTCCCTTTTCCCAACACCACTGCAGTAGGAAACAGAAAAAGGAAGGCAAAGAAGATGGCAAGTAAAGCTCTGCCCTACCCCCTACTCTCAAACATATTAACCCTCTGGTCTAACCAATAACCCCATTATTACAGATTGGTTTCTGAGAGCCCCTAAAAGAAAACTCATGACAGTGCCTGGGCTGCCACAGAAGCAGTGTCCCTGTGATCATTTCAAGGGCAATGTGAAGAAAACCAGTAAGTTTCAAAAGAATGACCTTCCTTAAACGAGAGTCCCTCTGTGGAATCAACCAGGGATGAAGCAGGGGTTGAGAATAGACAAGAGAAGTGAAATGAAGACCAGGAGAAGCACACATCTCAGCCTTTTCTACTCAATGTCCACTCCTGGGAAAATAGGAAGAGGAAGAAAAGCAGGACACAATTCTCCTAACATCAGAAAGGGTTAACCAAATTCTTAGATTTTAGAGCACCATTGCTTATCAAAGTGCAGGGAGATGGGGCTGTGGGGGACCTGGTCATTGATGTCTGAAGATGACACCAGTGTCAGCGTCCAACAGAATTTGATTCCTCCCTAGACTACCAGTTTTTAAATGTCACATAAAAAGTAAATTGGCAAATGTTAGACTGATTGATCTTATGATATTATCAAGAATGGGATAAATCAGGATCTTTATTACTGTTGATGGAAGTAAAATACAATTTGGGAGTACCTATCAAAAATTTAAATGTGTCTAACTTTTAACCCAGTAATCTCCCTTCAAGAAATCTCTAGAGACCGGCCTGGTGGCGTAGCGGTTGGGTTTGCGTGCTCCGCTGCAGCGGCTCAGGGTTTGCGGGTTTGGATCCCGGGCACAGACAGATGCATCACTTATCAAGCCATGCTATGGCGGCATCCCATATGAAGTAGAGGAAGATAGACACAGATGTTAGCTCAGGGCCAATCTCCTTAGCAAAAGAGGAGGACTGGCAATAGATGTTAGCTCAGGGCCAGTCTTCTTCACAAAAAGAAAGGAAAGAAAGAAAGGAAGGAAGGGAGGAAGGGAGAAAGGAAGGAAGAAGGGAGGGAGGGAGGGAGGAAGGAAGGAAGGAAGGAAGGAAGGAAAGAAGGAAGGAAGGAAGGAAGAAAGAAATCTCTAGTGTAGAATACTTGCATGGATACTCAAGAAGGAAGGAAGGAAGGAAGGAAGAAAGAAATCTCTAGTATAGAATACTTGAATGGATACTCAAAAATATACCTACAAGAATATTAATTATAGCTGTATTTGTATTGACAAATAAATGGAAATAAACAAACTTCATCAAAAGCAAATTGGGCAATTGTGTGGTTGTCAAAAACAATGAGGTAAAACATTATATGTTGATCTGAAAGATATCCACAAAATATTAAGTGAAAAAGAAATACAGAGATCCCTACTTCACACTCCTTATGAAAATAAATTTCAGGTGGACTAAAGATCTAAATGTGAAAGATAAATTTATAAGGGAATATAGGAGAATATATTCATGACCTTGGGAAGGATTTCTTAAATAAGATACAGAAAGTAAAAGCCATAAAAGAAAAGATTAATAAATCTGACTTCAATGAACACAGGGGTGCATGTATCTTTACGCATTGGTGTTTTCAAGTTCTTTGGATAAATACCCAGCAGTGGAATAGCTGGATCATACGGTAGAGACAGAGATTGGATTGGTGGTTACCAGAGGGGAAGGGGGAAGGGAGGAGGATGAAAGGGATAATTAGGTACATGTATGTGGTGATGGGTTGTAATTAGTACTTGGGTGGTGAACATGATGTAATCTATGCAGAAATAGAAGTATAATGATGTACATCTGAAATTTATACAATGTTATAAACCAATGTTACTGCAATAAACAAAAAATTAAAAAAAAATCTGACTTCATTGAAATTAAGAAACTGGTCATCAAAAGAATAAAATGACAATCTAAAAGTAGGAGATGACATCTGAAACTGATATAATTGACAAAGGATTAATATTCAGAATATAGAAAGAATTCCTACAGATCAATGAAAGGAAGGCAGACAACACAACAGACAAATAGGCAAAAGACTTGAATAGACTTCAAAGACAAAGAAATCCAAATAGCTAATCAACATACGAAATGGCACTCAACCTGACTAGTAAGAGGGAAATGTGAATTACATCCAAATAGATATCACTATACTGCATTGGGTTGGCAAAAATTTTAAAGTCTGATAATACCAAGTGTTGGCAAAGAGTACAACAGAGAAACTCTCATACCCTGCTAATGGGAGTGTAAATTGGTAAATCACTTTGAAAAAGTGCTGGCAGATATCTAAAGTGCTGACAGTTATCTACTAAAGTTTAAGCTCTGTGGCCAGGTAATTCCACTCTTAGGTATACACTCAAAAGCAATGCAGGCTTATATACACCAGGAGACATGTACAAAAATTTCATAGCAGCATTGCTCATAACTACCCCAAACTAAAAACTAAGCAATGAATGAATAAATGGTGGTGCATTCTAATATTATATATCAGGGAGAGTGAACAAACACATAACAATGTAAATGAATCTTACAAACGTAATGTTGAATTAAAAAAAAGTCGTGAGAAAATAGCTATAGTATGATTTCATAAAGTTCAAAAACAAGCAAAATTAAACTAAATTATTTAGGAATACATAAGTAGGTGGTAAAACAATAAAGAAAAGAAAGTAAATGCTTACTATAAGAATCAGGATTACCTCTGTGAGGAGGAGAGGGAGGATAGTGATCAGAAAATGAGGGGTGTTGCTGGCAATATTCTATTTCTAGGCCTGTTTCATGAATATCTGCTTTATAACTATTTATTGAACTGCACATATGAGTTTTTATGGACCGCTATTGATGTACAATATTTTGCAATAATAAAAGATTTGTTCAAGGTGCAAATAATATGTATAGTACAATCTCATTTTGTTTTTTAAGTAAACTATCACGTTTACATACAAAAAGATATGGAAGACTACGCAGCAAACTATTAACAGTAGTTAGCTCTAGGGAATGGGGAGTGGAGGTTGGGGTGGGGGAACTTCCTTTCACGTTTTACTGTATATTTTTTTTATTTTAATTTTTTCCACTGGATGAGTATTACTTGTATAATTTTAAAAGCTCTCATAAAAGTTAAACTTTTAAAATATGTTTAACTCTAGTCTCTCCCTTTTATTTTCACCCTAGGGCACCAAAGGCACCACAGGAAGCCAAACAAGCACTCCAGAGCCTGCCAGCAATTTCTCCAACGATGTCAGCTAGCAAGCCTTGCTCTGCCTTTATAGGAGCTCTGAGAGCCCACTCTCCCAATGAAACATTCTCAGTCAAGACGGCAGTGAGTGCACCTAGAGGATGCTCTTCTCCCACCTCAAGCTCCCCCTTCCCTGTCTCCACTCCAGTGGCCTCAAAATGCATTTTCCCTAAGATTGTTGCTCCCTTTAGTGCCTTCTTCTTTCCTCAGTCTTTTCTGTGCCCTCCCCTTACCCAGGCTTAAGCTTAATTACCTGAAAGAAACCAGGAAACCCAGGTTTCCTAGCTGGTCCCAACAACCAGGCAAGTAGCAAAGGAAAGTCAATAAATACTTTTAAATGTAATAGGTCAAACATTTCTTTCAAATGGAGTCTGGCAACTCACATTCAATCCAGGTGTTCCACTGTTCACTCCAAATCTTACCCTGATTCTACACACACTTCTCACCACCACCATCCTCACTCTCTCCCTCCACTGCCCAATTTTTCACTCTGTTACTCATTCAACAAACCTTTCTGGGGTAAGAACTGGGTGGAGCAATGACAGCAGGTATAGCAATGATTCAGACATGGTCTTGTAAAAGATAATATAGAGGGCCAGCCTGTGGCCTAGTGTTTAAGTTCGGCACACAGCGCTTCAGTGGCCTGGGTTCGTGGGGTCAGATCCTGGGCGCAGACCTACACCACTGTAAATGCCATGCTGTGGCAGCAACCCACACATAAAATAGAGGGAGACTGGCACAGATGTTAGCTCAGGGACAATCTTCCTCAAGCGAAAAAAGAGGAAGAGGGGCCAGCCCGGTGGTGTAGTGGTTAAGTTCGCACGCTCTGCTTCTGCGGCCCCGGGTTCGCAGGTTCGGATCCCAGGCGTGTACCTACACACTGCTTATCAAGCCATGCTGTGGCAGGAGTCCCACATACAAAGTAGAGGAAGATGTGCACAGATGTTAGCCCAGGGCCAACCTTCCTCAGCAAAGAGATGAGGATTGGCAACAGATGTTAGCTCAGGGGTAATCTTCACCACACACACAAAAAAAGACCAGGAAGATTGTCAATAGATGTTAGCTCAGGGCTAATGTGCCTCAGCAAAAAAAAAAAAAAGATAATATAGGTTTAAAAAACAACCTAGCACAGTTTCCTAGAATGTAGAATGCCTTTAGTATTTATGATTGTCATCATCATCATCATTAATGGTCCTTGCACTCTGTGAGTTTCCAACGTAGTACAGAAGACAGATATGCAGAACCACAGTTCAAGGCCAGAGAGATGGTGTAGAAGATCTCAAATGCCATTGAAAAGGGCTTCAAGCTGTAAAAATGGGAGAACTTCATTTTTTTAACATGATAGTGAAGTGATCAGAGCAATAATATAAGGAAATTAAACTGGCCACCATTTGAAAGAATGAATAAAGAATAAAAGATTATTACAACACTATAGAGACTGATTCCTCCTTGGACCCTGTCCTCAAACATCAGAAGGGAGAACAAAAAAAGGAACACTCATCCAGAATCTGGCTTCTGTCATCCCAGATGAAACAAAGGATTAAGTTGCCCTGCTTGCCTTAGGAGAAAAAACATTTTAACTGAGTGGTGAGTAGGGCGGGGCCCTGTTTATGACACAAGAGGACAAGCCCCTCCCCTGTGGTAGGAGAGTGCTGGGCACACAGCCTTCTCCTGTTCCTACTCCCTCCTCCCACAGCAGGAGGCACAGAAGTGCACCACTTGGCACAGGAGTGGGGGCCAGCTGAGGCTGGCCCACTTGCCAACTGCCTTAAAGGAAAACCAGGGATGTCAGGATGAAAGAGTGGAACCCAAAGGGAGGTGCCATCATGATAAACCAATGAGGGATCTGTGACAATGGAGGCATGGGGGCAGGGGCAGAAGGATGAAGCCTGGGAGATCAACATCTCCCTTGAGGGAAATAACAACAGGCAAGCCAGGTGCTGAGTCAGTATTTAGCCCTGACTGGGAACCTGAGCCACACCAGACACCAATCACCCAGCCAGAGCGTGGGCCAGAAAAGGCACCCACAGCCCAGCCAGCATCTAAGACTCAGCATCTAAGACTCAATACTCAACAGGAGACTGCTTCACAGCAAAGACCTCTCACTCAGCAGGAGCCCCTTTCCCAACAGGAAGCTGAATCCCAAAAGGAACCTAGAACCCAACAAAAATCTGCTTTGCAACAGAAATTTCTTGCCCCACAGGAGCCTGCACCACGGCAATCACCTCCCACCCAAAGGGGGCCCTTCACTCAACAGGAAGCTGCCTCACAGCAGAGACCTGGGCCAGGAACAGAATCTAGAAGTCAACAGGAACCAGATTTGAGAGAGGGACCTGTAGCCCAGCCACAACCTGACCCAAGGGAGCCATCTCTAGCTCAATAAGAGGGCAGATCAACACCTCCACCCAAGCCTAGACCTAGACCCCAAAAAGACCACCTGCCCAGATTGAATCTACCTCCCAAGAGAGACCAGGATAATCAGACCCTACAGCCCAGCAAATAGCTCTAGCCAGGGAGCCAAATCCCAGCAGGGATCTCTGACGGACTGGATATTTCTATCAGACCTGCACCAACTGTCCTCACAGCAACCGGCACCAGAGTAGAAGACATGTTGTAAGTGGGTCACAGATCCGGACTCAGAATCAGATTTGGGGTCTCCATTAGGGACCGATTGCCAGCCATGAGGGGTGGGACAGTGGCCCAGGGAATGAAGCTGGCCTTCAAGGGGAAGTCTGGTAATGGAGTGACGTCAGGACATGGTGGGACATCAGCACACAGGAAGAACAGCCAGCCAGAATCACAGACACTACTGGGACACAGGTGAGTCTGAGCCTGGGGGACCAGGAGCCTCCCAGGGATGGTCATTCATTCAGTCAGGGGTACTAAGGACCTCCAGTATGTCAGTTAGCTCAGGTGATCCCTCCACAGCCCTGCCAGACAAAGATCCCCAGCCCCATTGGATGGATGAGGAAGCTGAGGCCTAGAGAAGAGGAGGCCGTGCCTGAGGCCGGGCAGTTAAGGAGCAGCGAGCCAGGATCCCAGCCAGGGTGGGACATCTTCCCCTGCACCAGGCTGCCCCTCACGGAGGATCTGGGGGAAATCACAGAGAGGTGGGAAAGGGCTCTGGGCTAGGGGCCAGGAAACCGGGGAAGCTGCCCTCCTGCCAGTATTCATCCACCCGTCCCCAAACCACCCAGCACAGCCCTGTGGCAGACAGTGCTACAGGCACCAGCAACACCAGGCTGACGTGGACCTTTACCATCGGGGCTTCCATCCCGACTCTGCGATCCTGAGCTCCCAGGAAAGACACTTGCTCCCCGCCAGGCTGCCCTCTCAGGGGAGTCCCAGACCAGCCAGGCCTCATGGCTTTGGGGGTGTTCTCAGGAAGGGGAGCCTGGGAGAGGGGCTGTGGGGTCCGCCAAAGTCCCGGGCAAGGTGGGGGCTGGATGGAGAGGTGCGGGAGCGGAAGGGGAGGGTGACGGGCCCAAGACTCCGCGGGCCGCCAGCACTCCCCCCCCCTCCTCCGAAGCAGGCCGTGGGCCCCGGGGTGCAGCTCCAGCTCCGCTCAGGCCCCGACCCTGCTTCTCTAGACTCACAAGCCCCGCCATGCAGAGGGCAGGCGCCCGAGTTTCACCCGCGGAATGAGGGGTCCCTGTTGAAGGGGCCTGAGGGAAAACAGTGCAGCCCAATCCAGAAGCTGCGGGCGCTGTAGGGCCGCTCATCCGCAGGCCGGCAACGCTGGTCTCGGCCGAGGCCTGTGCCTCCCGGAAGGGCTGGGCGTCTCTCTCGGGGCTGAGGAGAAGACGGGAGCGGGTGTCTCTCTGGGCTGGTCGCCCGCTTTGGGAGGGCGGGGAGGAGGGTTAGGAGGGAAAGAGAGGGTCCCAGGTCTGCTTTTTCCAGCGCTGACGACGTAGAGCTGTTTCTCTAGGCTTCCAGAACCCAGTCTCAGGGCACACCCTCACCACAGCGCCGCGGCACGTGAGGCCGCCTCTCCTCAGGAGCCTGAGGCAGTTGACTGCGTGCGCATGCGCGAGCCTCTGGCCTCCTCTGTTTCCCGCCTTTTTCCAGGCCCGCGCCCTCCCTCTACCTCAGTTCCTCCCAGCGTCCGGCCCAGGGCTCCGGGCTAGTGCCCTGGGGCCGACCATTCTCCCTCCCCTCCCTTCCATTCTCGAGGGAGGGAGAGGGCGGGGAAAAGAACCCTAAGAAAGAGCAATAGAACTAGGAGACAAGGGGCGGGGAGAAGGCGGGGCTTCCTCCTCCAATGGCTCGCAGGCAGAGCCCCGCCTCCAGTGCTGGCGCCCCGCCCCTGCTTTGAATAGTGCCAGGACTTGGCCTCCCTCTCCCCCACCCCTTGCCCCCAAACAGCGGCTCAGCGGCGCCCTCCACGGCCCCTCCAGAGAGCGGGCGCAGTCGCGTTCTAGGGAATCCCTTCCTGGGAAGGTGAGTGGGAAGGCGAGGCTGAGAGCCCACACGTGTGAACATCTAGGTTTCCCTGCTGGGGTGACCCCGCGAGACTCCCTACTAGTCCTGCCCGAAGGCCGCTTTTCGCTGTCTCCGGAGCTGCATTTTTGTTGGTCGCGGGCCCTTTAATGCCTTGAGTGGGCGGGACCAGGCCGTAGGCCCTAGCGGTTGGGGGCGGGGCCCGGAGGTGGAGTGAGGCCCGGATTGCTCAGGGGGCGGGACCCAGAGAGGAGCGAGTCCAGGATTGCATGGTAGTGGGGCCAGTCCGTGGAGTGTAGCAAGGACTGGCCCTGGGGCAGCGCCAGGCGGCTGGAATTGGCCCCCGCGGGGGGATCTCAGGAAGTTGATGGAGTCCACCAGGAAAAGAGGGCCCGCCTCAGCCAGGAGCAGGTAAGAAGCGGAGAAGCACAGGCAGCCCCCTCCCCAGGACCCACCCTCAGCCGCCCTCCCCCCTCTCACTGCTCACACCCGCCCCCCGTCTGAGTACATTCGCTGGGGGGGGGGGGTGGCCTATGCAGGCCGCCCCAGCCTCACCCGCCTCTTCCCCACTCACCCACAAGGCAGTGAGGAGCGCAGCAGCCTGGGGAAGTCCGAGGGTCCGCGGAGCCTGGAGCTGTGGCCACGCCCCCAGCAGGTACCCCGCTCCCGGTCCCTGGTGGTGCACGTCCACGGCGGCGGCTTGGTGGCCCAGACCTCCAAATCCCGCGAGCCCTACCTGAAGAGCTGTGCCCAGGAGCTGGGTGCCCCCATCCTCTCCATCGACTGCTCTCTGGACCCCGGGGACCCTTACCCTGCGCGCTGCAGGTGTGCTTCTACCCCTACTGCTGTGCCCTCAAGCGCTCCGCCCTCCTCGGTGAGCCCCAGCCCCTCACTGCTGCCGGCTCCGGGATCCTGCCTCAGCCGGCTTCAGCCCCGACCCCGTACTGCAAGGGGAGTGAGCCATCTAGTGGCTCAAGACTCAGTCTCTCACTCCAGCCTGTCCTTCCATCTCCTACCACCTAGCTCTCTGCCCCCTGTTCGCCCCCGACCCCACTCCTCCATCGCTGCCTCAGCGCTTTTCCCCACTGCCCCACTGCTCGCTCGACCTTCCTTCTCAACCATTTCCTCCTCCTGCCTCCTGCTCCCCCACTTTAGCACTGATGCTCCATCCCCTCCACCCCTCCATCTCCTCTGACCTTTTCTTTCTTCCTTCTGTTTCTCCACCCCCTGCTGTCCTGCGCTGGCCCAGCTCCAGCCCATTCTTCCAGCTCCTCTGACCTCCCACTTCCCACATCTTGGGAGCACAGAGCATGGTTGGGCCACGCCTCAGGGCACAGGGCCCATGGCCCTTCTGTGCTGTCAGCCTGAACCCTGGCCTTCCATCTCCTGGCCTCAGATGCCCCTCCCTCCTGAAATGAGCCCTTGGTCTCTCCTTTCCCACGCCTGTCCTCCTTGCTTCTGACCTCCAGCCTCCCAAGCTTCCCCAGAGCTTCCTGATGTCCAGGCCTCTCCATGTCCTAAGTCAGCCTGATCCTCTGACCACTGTCCTCAAATGGGTCCAAAACCCTGCCTCAGTTTACCAGTCTGTAAAATTGTAGTTGGCTAGACCTTGGGCTTGGGGCCCCCATGCCCCACCTCTGAGAGCCCAGGGCTCCTGGCCCAGAGCTTGAGTTCCTCCCTGCCAGGATTGACCAAGGGCTGCTCCAAATCAACAGGTAAGCGGATATGCCTCACAGGGAACAGTGCAGGCGGGAACCTCTGCTTCACCGTGTCCCTTCAGGCAGCAGCCTATGGGGTGTGGGTGGCAGATGGCATCATGGCAGCCTACCCAGCCACAGTGCTGCAGTCTACCGCCTCTCGCTTCTGCCTTCTGAGCCTCATGGACCCCCTGCTGCCCCTCAGCATGCTCTCCAAGTGTGTCAGCGCTTATGCTGGTAAGGGCCACACCCACAGAGCTGGTGCCTGGGGGTGCTTGGATGCCTGGGTCCTGCAGGGACAGAGGCTACAGCCCAGGCTCCTGGGTCTGAGGGAGGAGGGGCTGAGGAGAGGAATCTGAGATTCCTTGTTCCTACTGAAGTGATCAGATATTCTTGGGTCCCTGGGGGCACAGATGCCTGAAGTTCTGGGTGTTGAGAAGGGGCCCAGAAAGGGAAGAGACCAACTCAGCCCTCCACATACACTCCACAGGTGGGGAGACAGAGGACCACTCTGACTCGGACCAGAAAGCGCTGGGCATGATGGGGCTGGTGTGGCAGGACACAGCCGTGCTCTTCCGAAACCTCCACCTGGGCGCCTCCTCATGGCTCAGCTCCATCCTGCAGCTGAGCAGACACAGGTCTCACAGGAATTCAGTGCCCATGGCAGGTGAGTGAAGCCCTCCCCTCACACACCCATCCAGGGTGGCCAGGAGGGACAGCCTGACACACCAGAAGTCCTGGGGGAGGAGAGGAGCCGTGCCCTGGGCACCCAGGGAAACAGAGATCACTTTCCAGGTTCTGCCCCATGTCTATCCATGGTCCCTACCACAAAGCCTTAATTTGCTACCAGAGTCCACATCTGGAAACTCCAGGACTTCTGGCCCCCCAGGTCATCTCAGACTCCCAGGAACTGTACGATTTAGCTTTCGAAACAGCCTCTTCCCAGAAATGCACTCTGGGAAATGACTCAGATGGCCTGCCATATGTCCTGATTCTCAATCCCGGGAATGCCACCCGAATCCCTTGGGTCCTCATGTGGGAGTCCAGCCCTCCTAGATTCTTTCCAGACTTTTAGCAGAGGCATGTGGGGGCTGGCCTAGGAGCCTGGGGTGGGGAGATGAGCAGACTAGACAGACCTCAGGAAGTGGAGGAGATTCCTAGCCTTGGATGGGTGGCAGGACCCTCAGGCAACCAAAAATCACTTCCATTCAGGGATCTATTTTTTTCCCCACCGTTTTTTAACATTTTAAGGATTTTAAAGCATAACCAACAATTGAAAGTTATTCCAATTGGGTGTGTTTTATTTTATTTATTTATTTGTGTATTTATTTTTGGTGAGAAGGATTGGTCCTGAGCTAACGTCTGTTGCCAATCTTCCTCTTTTGCTTGAGGAAAAGTGTCCCTGAGCTAACATCTGTGCCAGTCTCCCTCTATTTTGTATATGGGATGCTGCCACAGCATGGCTTGATGAGCAGTGTGTAGCTCCACACCCGGGATCCAAACTCGCAAACCCCAGGCTGCTGAAGCGGAGCTCATGAACTTAACCAGTACACCATCGGGCCGGCCCAGGATGTGTTTTATTTTAAATTAAGTTTTTAATTTTAGGATATTTAAATGGATGCAAATAAATACACACAAAAGCAATTAAAAGGGATTTGAATTTTAGGCAGGTGGACCGTTAAGCACTGAGGTTTTCCTTGTAGGATAAGGAGACAAGTGCAGCCTCTAGAGGCAAACACATCAGTGTGGCTCCTTATAGTACCAGGTACTCACTTGTTGCTGGCTGACATGGGCAAGTAACGGTATCTGTGAGCCTTGCTATGCTCCTCTGTGAAATGGGTACAATGAGAGTACCTGCCTCATAAGGATGTTATAAGGACTGCGTGTACCACTTTGTGTCAAGCACCCGGCACAATACCTGGCACACAGTAGGTGCTCTTAGAAGATGCTGGCACCCCTGATAGGCTTTGTGCTGTGACTCTAGTGAACAGTTCTGTCCCAGTGACCCTCTGGGTCAGAGTGCACTTATGCAGTTCTTCTCATATCATCTTGCATTTTGCCTCTATGGATTTATAAAAACATTGAGGCTTGGAGGTGCTTTCCCATAAGGCAGCCCCGATCCCATCACCTGGCCCTTCTCTCTGATGCCAGGAGAGTCACAAGGGACAGAAGTTTTTGTCGGCTCAGACCCTGAGAGCATCCAGACCCTGGTTCTCCACCCCAGATAAAGTTACCCTCAGGAGATAAGGAAGCCCCACCCTGACCTCAGAGGAATCAGGAAGTGACTTCTCACCCCAAGGTTCCCTTGATCTGTGGGGACAGTTGGCTATGGTGCCCTGAAGACATCTCAGCAGCCCAAAGCCTCCCAGTGAACAAGGGAAAGCTCCCGTGCAGGATGGGACAGGAGAACAAGCATCTGCATTTGCTTCCATCTCAGAGGGGCTGAGGGTCCCATGGGGCCTCCCCTCCCCTAACAGAGGAACCCATGGGATCCCCTGTCTGAGTCTCCACATGGACCTGCTCCAGCTCCTGGGCCCTGTGGGGAGGCCTAGAGCAGATGACAGACAGGGACACAAATGACTCAGATGCAATCCCCCAGTGCTGTGATGGGAGAAACACAGGCCATTCTGGGGACCAGCCCCCCACCCTGTCCTGAAACCCTTAAAGACCCCTCACCAGGCCCTTCCTTTGAAACCTCCAGGACAGAGAGTTCCTCCTGAGGCAGCACATCCACCAGGCAGGACAGGACGCTGGATCAGTAGTCCTCTGGACATCGCCTGTCCTCTACCTGGGCTCACCCTCAACTGAGATGGAGTCAGGCAGCCTGGGGACCCACAGTGACCAGGACCTGGGCTTAGAGGACCCTCAGCCTGAAGATCAGAACTCACCTCTGTCCTGGGCTCGGGGCCAACTCACACCCTCTAGAACCCTGTCAGCATCCCTGGTGCAGCCCCTGACATTGGCTGCAGGTCTCATCATGCCCTCCAGGGGGCGACATTAGGACACAGAAAACCAGGAAATTAACGCATGAACCTGACTTTGGCTAAGGAAGTGGAGAAAGAGCCTGATATCTCTCTTGCTCAAAAAACCCTTCTGGATCCTTCTTACCTGTCTGGAATGTCCTATCCATTCCTTCTAGGGGACTTGGAGCACCCTGCTCTGTCAGGGGTCCCTGTGCAGCTCTGCACTCCCTGCCTAGCACCACCCATGGGGAAGGTGGAAGAACCACAGGAAAGTCAGCTAATCAGAGGACAGAAGCCCCCAGGGTGGTCTGGGAGGACATAGACAGGCTCTGAGCCAAAGCTCAGTCAACACGCACAGAGAGAGGGTCTCCCTGAAACCTTCCCCTGAGGACCAGGGAGCCCACAGCCACCTTATCTCCCACCACCACCATCCCCTCACTCAGTACACACAGGAAACCTCCCCCCCTTCACACCCGAGAACTGCAGCTCCTGAGACACCCTATACTGCGTGTCTGTCCCCGAAAGCAGAGGCCAGGCTGGTGACACCAGAGATGGAGGTTGGGTCCTCTCACCAGTCATCGCTCAGCTTGCCCCTTTCTCACCCCCAGAGTCATCTCTGTGACCTTCCTGCTGGCAGTAAATCCCACCTTCCCAGAGCATTTGAGGACACGGGGAAGACCCTGGTGCCCAGCTGTGTTTCTGTGTCACAAGAGGAAATAATCCGCGGGGTTTGGGTACTCCTTGGTCTCTGTGTGGTGCTGACAGACCCCAAGGCCAGGACACAGCAGAGGCCAATGCTGGGGTGGGTGGACCATCCTCTCAGAGGACAGGGGTCCCCATCAGCCTTGCTGTTGAAAGTGTGCCCCACAGGCCAGTGTGATCAGCATCACCTGAGAGCTTGTTAGATGCAGACTCTCGGGTCCACCCCACACCGGGTCAGAATCTGCATCTTAACAGGATCTGCAGGACTCTAGGCACCCTGGGTCTATCCTGCAGCACAGTAGAACTCTGGTGGGACTGGAAGAGCCATATTCCCATGGCCTCACACTTCAAAATGGTTAAAATGGTAAATTGTAGGTATGTGAATTTTTTCTTAAGACATACAAAAAATTTAGGAGAGGAACCTACACATTACCGTGTATAAAACTTATAAAACTGGCACCAATGCACCACTGGGAGTGTATGTGAATGTCCATTTCTTCAGGTCTGCAGCATTCCCGTAGTAACTATGTGGAGCAGAAGCAGGTGTCACCCAGTTATCCATCTTTCTTTCCTTTATTCATTCTCTGAACACTTATAGCCATTTTCCTGTTTCAGGCCCTTGTGGAGGAGCAACGGGGCCATTGAGAACCACAACTAGGCTCATCCTGCTTGTCTCTTGGGAACTCAAATCCATAGGACACATGACATGAGCATAGGTAACTGCTTCTGAACATGTTGTCACAACACAAAGGAGAAGAGTCAGAGAAGGGAGTTCAGAGGGCGCCCATTGTGTCCACCAGTGGGTTGGGATGACATGGTGGCAAGATGGCCAGTGAGCTGGGCTGTAAAGAAGGGGAAGGAGCAGGTTCATGGAGAAAGGGGAGAGGGCATCCCAGGCAAGGACCATGTAGGATGCAGGGAGGCAGGAGCAAGTCTAAATAGACCAAGAGTTATGAGGGGTAGTGTATGTGGAAATGGGATGATAGGAGCAGGGGAGAGAGAGCTCATGGGGGAAGGTGAGATGAAACAGATGGTGGCTTTTTGAAGAGTTGATGGGTTTTATGGGTGTCTTTCCCCCCAAGCCTGGGCTGAAGAGAGCAAGAGGGGTCAGGACACCGGGGGAGAGGGCCAAGAAGAAGTTATGCCCACGATGTGTCCACCACCTATAGTTGCTCCTTCCTTGCTCATATTTGTGTGGACATCAGCTTTCTGTTTTCCTGTCCCCACCTGCGTTTGCTAAATAAAAGAGGCTGGGGGGGAGCTGTCCATGGTGTGAGCACAGCCCAGCGCTCTCCTGGCTGGGCAGAGGCTCTTGTGACTTTCATTGTTTCATGTTAATATTGTGCCCATCACATTCCGCCACCACAACTCCTCTTTCCCAGGTAATAGAGGTGGGGATTGAGATAATTTAGACATAATATTTTCTCTGTGTGCCCCCGGAAAGAACGGATCCAGAGTTTCAGGTGAATTTCTGCTAAGAGAAAATTCCCATGAGCAGAAAAAGAGAAAATGATGAGAAGGGTCGTCTTTATTCAGATCCTTTCCAGGTGATCTTCGGTGGGTCACAGACCTGTTCACTTTCCCTGGAAATACCCTACTCAGCCCCCTACTTCATAAGGAGAAGGCAAAAAACCCTGGAAATAAACGTTAAAGATTTAGAAGATTTAGAAGTTTTTCTCAGCTTAGGATGGAACTGCCCCCCACTCAGAGAGGGGCATGTCCACCCCCACCCCCATTATCTCTGGCTTAGCTGTATGACTCACTCAGGCTGATGGACTGCTGGGGGAGATCTGGGTCAGTTCCGGGCCATGCAATAGGAGGCTTGGCATGTTTTCCTTGTTTTCTCCCTATCTGCCACAAGAAGAGTATCTCCTGGTGGCCCCTTTATCAGGAAACCTGCCATGTGTCACAGGCCTGAGGTCACTCAGAGTCGCCCCTAGGAAAGGCCCAGGACACCTGCTTCTGCCACTGAGGTCTGAGGTTGGAGCCATGAGCTTGGTTCTCCCATTCAAGGGAGCTGCCCTCCCTCTGGCCCATGTCTATTCAGGACACTCTGACCCCAAGCAGGGCCCTTGCTCACCAGCCCCGACTGTGGCTCTGCCCCTGCTCTTGAGCTGTCCCCATGGGTGTGGCCAAGGGAGAGCATCTGTAAGAGGCCTGAGGTCCAGGGGCTTGGAGTCCAGGTGGTGAACACAGACAGCCTTGCCTCACTTCTGATGCTGTCAGTGACTCTCCGGTAAGCATGGTGCTTGCTGCAGGTTCGTAGATACCGTCATCAGGCTGAGGACCTTCCCTCTGCTCAGAGTTTGCCATTGGTTTCTGGATTGTTCAGATCTGAGTGGATGGGGAATTTCATCAAAGGCCATTTTGCTTCTCTTTTCATTATTATAAGTTATTTTCTAGTTATTCTGTTAATGTGGTAAAAGGTAATGGTTGATTTTTGACTGTTAAACCCACCTTGCATTCCTGGGGAACCAACTCAACTTGGTAATCCTGATTCATTTTGGTAGCATTTTGTTTAGAGATTTTCCGTCTCTGTTCATGAGAAGGGCCTGCACTTTTACTTCCTCATTCTTTCCTGGTCTGGTTCTGACATGAGGGTCATACTGCCACATAAAATGAGCTAATGAGTGTTCTTTACTTTTCCTATTCTCTAGAAGAGTTGTGTAAGGTTGGAATGAGCTGATCTTTGATTGATTTGTGAATACTGCTTTTTTGTTTAACCTGAAAGCATTTTACACTCCTTTGTAAAGTAACATGAATATTGCAATAAATTTCTGCGTATGTGTGCGCCCATGAAACCAGTGCCCAGACCAAGGTAGAGAACATTGCCGGCGCCAGGAAATGCTCTCATGCCCCTCCCGCCATCAGGACCCCCAACATCACCTCCATTCTGACCTCTAGCACCAGAGAATAGTTTTGCCACTTTGGGAGCTTTATGTGAGTAGAATCATTCTTTATCTTCTCTTCAGCATTTGACTACCTTCATTCAAGTCTGTGCATGTGGATTTATCCTTGTTGTTGAGTGCAGCAGTAATTCATTCATTTTCCATGTTGTGTAATATTTCTTTGTTTGAATACTCCAGAATACTTATCCATTGTTCTGTTGGACATTTGGATTGTCCTTTTGGCTCTTCTGAATAACACTGATATGAATATTCTTTACATGTATTTTGGTGTGTCTATCTCATTTCCTTGGGGTACATACCATTGTATTTGCTGGAACATCTTCTAAAATATTTATAAATTTTAGATTCTCCTGCCAGATAATTGAACAAAGTTGTATTCCCACCAGCAGTGTTTACATGTTCAGATGTTCCAACTCTTGGTATTGACCTTTCAATTGGTCCTTTCAATTTTAACCATTCTTTTGTGTTTGAAATGATACTTCATAACTGTTTTTATCTGCATTTCCCCAATAAACAATAAAGAAAATTCAGCTTTACATGTGCTTATTGGCCATTTACACATATTCTACTGTTTAGTGTCTTAAAGTTTTTAGCCATTTTTAAAAATTGGATTGTCATTCTTTTTCTTATTGCTCTTGTAGGATTTTATTATGCACTTTGGATATGGCTTGTCATATGATACACAAACACACATATATAGAACTTGTATTATGTATGAGAGAGAGAATTGGGTGTCTCTTGAAGAACAGAAATTCTAATTTTAGTGAATTTTATCAATTTTTAAAAGATTATTATATGATGTGAGTTAGGGTCAAAAATCATATTTTTTCCTCCATAGAGATATTCATACTCATTTGAAAGCCACGTGTGTTTTTTGTGAGTGTGCACGTGTGTGCAGGTATGTGTTTGTGTGTGCATGAATGTCTGTGTGTATGACTGTCTGTGTTTGTATGAAAATATTTTAACTATTAACTAATTTTCCTTTAAAGGTTATAGTACAGGTCAGGTTTCCTATTTCTTCTAGAGTTAATTTTTGTTATTTTTAATTTCCTAGGAATGTTGTCAATTTTGTCTAAATTATCAACTTTATTGCCATGAGGATTTTTAAGGGTTTTCAGTCCTGCTGCAGCTGTAGTTGTGTCTGCTCTTTCCTACTGTGAACAGGGCTTATTTGTGCTTCTTGCATTATTTTGTTGACAAATTTTTCCAGAGGTGTTAAAAATTTACAAACCTTTTCAAGAAAGTAATTTTTGAGTGTTTGGATCTTCTTGATTCTATATTTATCTTCTACTTTATTATATTCTACTTGTAAGTTAATTATCTCTTTTCTTGTCCCCTTTGTTTTTCTCTAACTTCTTAAGTTGGATGATTAACCCATTTTTAATCACACACCCACACCCACACCCACACCCACACTCCAAGTCTAAGGCGAAGAGACCTGCTCAGAACCCAGGGCCTCATCTTTCCATCTCAATACATAGGTCCAAATATTGATTGATCTCTCTCTTCCCTCCTAGTCTCACTGTTAACCTTCTGGAATCCACCCACCACTGCCCAACTCACTATTGTATCAGTGCCGCCCAATGCTGCTGCAGGGAAGGATGTTCTCCTTGTTCACAATCTGACAGAGAATCTTGCAGGCTATGGCTAGTACAAAGGACAAAGAACCCAAACATCAAATTGTATCATATGTAATAGACACTCAAGTAAATTCTCTAATTCTCTAATTACTTGAGTAATTCTCAAGTAAATGTCACCCAGGAGGACACAGGATACTACACGCTACAAGTCATACAGTAAAATTTTCAGAGTGACGAAGTAACTAGACAGCTCTGCCTATACCATGAGTGATTCCTCTCTGACCTCTGGGTTGTGTGGGGTGAATTCTACTTCACACACAGGATTGACAGGCCTGGATTGTGCCTGCATCCCCCTCTACATTACGACCCATGTTGGGATTTGAGCATTTAGTGCAGGACACACACAGTGAACACAAACATCAAAAGATTGGGATTTCTTTTCCAGAATCCAGACCCTGCAGACATTCTCTGCAGAGAGAAGGACCAGACTGATGGGAGTAACTCAGCAGAGGGAGATCAGTCTCAGTCCAGCCCCCTGGGCCCCTCCCCAGGACCATGGCTTGAGAAAGACCCTGCTGGTCAGTCAACGCCTGTCATGTGGAGCCCCCTGGGATCCTCACAGAGAAGCTGTGCCTGGGAAGCCCCTGCCCAGACCCCTGTCCCAGGGCTCCTGGCTCCAGTGACTGTGGGGAGCCAGTGCCACAGTTGGGTTTGGCCTTGTGGGCAGGGCTGACTGGGAGCAAGGATTTCCTGGCTGCCCAAGTCCCGAGCCTCCTGAGCTTGTCACCAGCGAGGGCTCAGCCCCAAGAGCTGCATCTAGGCAGGAGAGGAGCCTGATCCTTCACCTGAGACTCAGCTTGGAGAGCACAGATGGACAAGGTCCCCAGGACATTAGCCGACTGCCCTGGAGGACTTAGGAGACTCCAGAGGAAGGTCAGTGCCCCCAGGGGAGGAACAGAGGAGAGAAGATGCTCCTGGCAGCTCCTCATCCACCAGGGATCAGGCCCAGGGGTATTCACTCTTGGGATCAAACAATAACAGATGCCATTTATTCAGGCAGCTCCTCTCTACCAAGATTTAGGTCAGGTACTATGAATATTTTAAAGTTAATTCACTGACAATCTGGCAGCCAAATATTTATCCTACTTTATTGAGGGGAAACTGAGGCACAGGGAGATATAGTCATTGAATCAGAGTCACACAGACCATGAGCAACAGAGCAGAGTACTGCAAATTCTGTCTGCAGCCACAGCCCCATCCTCTCCTCCTCCAGGGGCCTTATCAGGTGTCTGTGGACCCCAAGACCAAATTGTCAGTCCAGATCCTTTCTTCTTACGTGTCTCCAGCTCAGAAAGAAAGATCCTGGTCTGGGGAGTGAGAGAAAATGGAGAATTCATCACCATTTACTCTAGAGCTACATCACCTGCATCAACAATCACAGTCAGTGCAGGGAATGTCCAGGTCACCCCCTCAGGTGACTGGTCGCCCCTTCCCTGTGCTGGACTTGATATCATTTATTGGTTTCCTGATGTGTTAGTGTCCCTCTCACTGGAGTGTAAAGGAAAAGACTTTGCTTTCTCGCTCCCCGCTCTATACCTGCAACCAGCACAGGGCCAGCATGTAACAAAATCCCAATTGCTTTTGATGAAGGAGAGAAGGAGTGAATGGTGAATGAATAATAAATAATTCATAATCTTTTCAGAGACTGGAATCTGGGTGCAGAGTTCTAGAAGGTTCTGGACACACTGTTCCCTGTCTCTTAGTGGCTGAGACCCATGTTTCACCCCTCAGACCACCAACCCCTAAGGCCACTCTGAGAGGACAGTCTCATGGTAACTATGGGGCTGCTCACCCATGGCAGGATTTTCAAGGCTGTTCTAGTCCTGCCCCTGGGGAAGCCATGGGCTCTTGGTCTCTTGGGTCTTTGAAGTCACTTGTAACCCCCACAGCTCGTGGCCTTGGATGTTTCTGGCTCTCACTGCCCCTTCCATGTCCCTCATCTTCCTCCCCCTTCATTCTAGCTGGGACTGCCCCTGCTCTGCACAGCTTCCTCCCTTCTCAAGCCTTCCCCAGACTCTCCCCTAACACCTGTGGCCAGGCCCACCCTCCTCGGAAATAGTAAAGGACACAGAAATCAGTGGGAGCAGCAGTTCCCCAGGTCACCAGGAGAGCAAGCTTCTGCTCCCATTCAGGGCTCTTTCCCTCCATGATGCCAAAGAGTGGAACACGCCATGTGACAGGAATGTGTGACCCCTTGATCTGCTCTCTACATGTCTTAACCAGGGAGTCAAAGGCAGAAGGACAGGTCTGCAGTCCCCAAAAGCTCACAGGCTCACTTCACCCCCTTCACTCCTGGCCCACATCCTCATCCTGGTGAGGCTTCTGTTCCTCCAGTGGTTCCTGAGACTTTCCCAAGGTGGGGCTGGCCAGACCCTGCACCATCTGACTGGTTTACTGCCTATTTCACACACGTGGGTCCTCATGACGACACCTTTACCATAGGGTGGGATGCTCTCAGATAGAGGGATCCACCAGCCGCTGTCCTTTCACTTAGACACTGCCCAATTTGCACTATATTCATCAAACTCTAGTTGAGTTTCCTGAGGTCAAAGAAAAGAAAAAAGCATGCCACCTGCCTGTGTGTGGGCTTCTCCCCATTTGCCTGACTAACCATAAAAATTGTGACAGGGACCCTCTTTCCTAAGTTTACTGACATATCATTTCAACGAACTTGGTATAATTTCTCCCTTTATATAAAGAAACACCTCAAACTTAACGTCACCGATTCCATCCTCTTAGCAGGACTCACATGTCTCTCTCTACTCAGAGAGTCACTGATTTCAAACCCACTTTACCATCTTCCTTTGATCATAATGTGATTCTTGTTCTTCAGAGCAAGCCTTTGGCTTTACAGTGTTCTCAAGAACCCAATTGTTCTTCCAGCAATTAGTCTTAGATCTTTAGGCCATTGATAATAATTTTCATTTAGAGAAGAAATTTAATCTCTCCACAAATTTGTCTCATATCTTCAAACACAAATGGTCCAGTAGAGCCAATATTCAGCAAGTTCATGCCATGCACTTTCCTCCAGTCAACTAATGCATTCGCAAACATCTACATCTATTTCAGGAAAGATCAACATGGTCCTCACTGCCCTCAGCAGAGAGAGAAGTGACATTAAAGGGACAAGCACATGGTTCTGCTGCCAAACTGAGCCAGCTCCTCCCTGTCCCCCTCACTCTTCTAGATCATTCCTTGGACGCATGTTCTGACATTTATGGAATCACTGGCTCATGTCAGTGACTGTCCTCTGGGCAGAACTGCCCCATCTCGAGGTGTGAGTACAGGCATACCTCATTTTGTTGTGCTTCACTTTACTACACTTTGCAGATATTGCGGCTTTTAAAAATTGAAAATTTGTGGCAACCCTGTGTCAAACAAGTCTATCAGTGCCATTTTTCCAACAGCATTTGCTCACTTCATGTGTATGTGTCACATTTTGGTTATTCTCGCAATATTTCAAATTTTTCATTATTTTTATATTTTTTATGGTGTTCTATGATCAGTGATCTTTGATGTTAACTATCCTAATTGTTTTGGGGCACCGCTAACTGTGCCCATATAAGACGGTGAACTTAATCCATAAATGTTGTGTTTGTTCTAACTGCTCCACCAACCAGCTGTTTCCCTGTCTCTCTCCCTCTCCTTAGGCCTCCCTATCCCCTGAGACACAACAATATTGAAATTAGGCCAATTAATAACCTTACAATGGCTTCAAAATGTTAAAGTGAAAAAAAGTCACACGTCTCTCACTTTAAATGAAAAGCTAGAAATGATTAAGCTTAGTGAGAAAGGCATGTCAAAAGCCAAGAGAGGCCAAAAGCTAGACCTCTTGTACCAAATAGTTATCCAAGTTGCATATACAAAGGAAAAATTCTTGAAGGAAATTAAAAATGCTACTCCAGTGAACACACAAGTGATAAGAAAAAGAAACAGCTTTATTGCTGATATGGAGAAAGTTTTAGTGTCTGGATAGAAGATCAAACCAGCCACAACATTCTCGTAAGCCAGACCCTAATCCAGAGCAAGGCCTGAACTCTTTTCAATTCTAAGAAGGCTGAGAGAGTTGAAGAAGCTTCAGAAGAAGAGTTTGAAGCTAGCAGAGGCTGGTTTATGAGGTTTAAGGAAAGAAGCCATCTCCTTAACATAAAAGTGCAAGGTGAAGCAGCAAGTGCTGGTGTAGAAACTGCAGCAAGTTATCCAGAAGATCTAGCTAAGATAACTAATGAGGGTGGCCACACTATACAGCATATTTTCAATGTACATGAAACAGCCTTATATTGGAAGAAGATGCCATCTAGGACTTTCATAGCTAGAGAGGAGAAGTCAATGCCTGGATTCAAAGCTTCAAATGACAGGCTGACTCTCTTGTTAGGGCCTAATGCATCTGGTGACTTTAAGTTGAAGCCAACACTCATTTACCATTCCAAAAATCCTAGGGCCCTTAAGAATTATGCTAAATCTACTCTGCCTAGCACTATAAATGGAACAACAAAGCCTGGATGACAGCACATCTGTTTACAACATGGTTTACTGAATACTTTCAGCCCATTGTTGAGACCTTCTGCTTGGAAAAAAAGATTCCTTTGAAAATATTACTGCTCATTGACAATGTATCTGGTCACTCCAGAGCTCTGATGGAGATGTACAACAAGATGAATGTTGTTTTCATATCTCCTAACATAACATCCATTCTGCAGCCATGGATCAAGGAGTAATTTTGACTTTCAAGTCTTATTATTTAAGAAATACATTTTGTGAGGCTATAACTGCCTTAGATAGTGATTCCTCCATGGATCTGGGCAAAGTAAATTGAAAACCTTCTGGAAAGAATTCACCATGCTAGATGCCATTAGGAACATTCGTGATTCATGGAAAGAGGTCAAAATATCAATAACAACAGGAGTTTGGAAGAAGTTGATTCCAACCCTCATGGATGACTTTGAGGGGTTCAAGACTTTGGTGGAAGAAGTAACTGCAGATGTGGTGGAAATAGCAAGAGAACTAGATTTAGAAGTTGAGCCTGAAGATATGACTGAATTGCTGCAATCTCGTGAAAAAACTTTAACAGATGAGGAGTTGCTTTTTATGGATAAGCAAAGAAAGTGGTCTTTTGAGATGGAATCTACTCCTGGTGAAGATGCTGTGAAAGTTGTTGAAATGAAAACAAAAGATTTAGAATATTACATAAACTTAGTTGATAAAGCAGCAGCATGGTTTGAGAGGATACACTCCAATTTTGAGAGAAGTTCTACTGTGGGTAAAATGCTATCAAACAGCATCACGTGCTACAAAGAAATCGTTTGTGAAAGGAAGAATCAATTGATATGGCAAACTTCACTGTTGTCTTATTTTAAGAAATTGCCACAGCCACCCCACCCTTCAGCAACCACCACCATGATCAGTCAGCAGCCATCAGCATCGAGGCAAGACCTCTGTCAGCAAAAGGATTATGACTTGCTGAAGGTTCAGATGATGGTTAGCAATTTTTAGCAATAAAGTATTTTTAATTAACGTATGTACATTGGTGTTTTTAAGACATAATGCTATTGCACACTTAATAGACTACAGTGTAGTGTAAACATAACTTTTATATGTGCTGTGAAACCAAAAAATTTGTGTGACTCACTTTATTGTGATATTCGCTTTATTGTGGTGGTCTGGAATGGAACCCGCAATATCTCTGAGGAATGTGTGTACTCACCTGACTGTCAGGCTTGCTCCTGGTCTACCATGTGTTATTTATGCTCCAACACCCAGTCCCCTTCCCTCTGATTACATCACACGTGGCTTTATTCTGTTTGCTCCAGATAGCCCACATGCCCCCACCATTTCCCCCTCAGACTCCTATTACCATCCAGGGACAAACCTCAGCCTCTCCTGCCACGCGGCCTCTAACCCGCCCACACAATATTCTTGGCTTGTCAATGGGAGGCCACAGCAATCCACACAGGAGCTCTTTATCCCCAAGTATACTATGTAATAGCAGATCCTATATTCTGTCACTGGCCAGGGTAGGACCACAGTCAAAAAAGCACAGCCTCTGGTAAGTAGTCCCTAGATCATCAGGACTGAGCCTTGGATGAAGATCTCTCTGGTTTTCTCAAAACAGCCTGGAAGTAGTTATTTACCAGCCTGTGTGCCAAAGGACAGTGCCCAAAAGTGTATCATTTATAGGTGGACTAAGTGTACATCCATTTGTTAAAACCATAACCACTTTTCTCTTGAGATTTCCTTCACCATGATATTCAATCCACAGGCAAAGAATAAAAGACTTCTTCAGATTAAGAAATCATTTAAATTGGAAACTCTCCAGGTCCTAAGGTCATGTAGACTAATCGGGCCATCCTCATTCCCTAATAAATTATTTAGCAAAAAGTAAATGCCTTCCAGGGCTCGCCTGGTGGCGTAGTGGTTAAGTTCATACACTGTGCTTCAGCGGACCGGGACTCATGGGTTCAGATCCCGGGCGTGGACCTACACACCACTCATCAAGCCATACTGTGTAAGTGTCCCATATACAAAATAGAGGAAGATTGGCACAGATGTTAGCTCAGGGACAATCTTCCTCAAGCGAAAAGAGGAAGATTGACAACAGATGTTAGCTCAGGGCCAATCTTCCTCAACAACAACAACAAAAAAAAGTAAATGCTGGGGCCGGCCCCGTGGCTTAGCGGTTAAGTGCGTGCGCTCTACTGCTGGCGACCCGGGTTTGGATCCCGGGTGCGCACCGACGCACCGCTTCTCCGGCCATGCTGAGGCCGCGTCCCACATACAGCAACTAGAAGGATGTGCACCTATGACACACAACTATCTACTGGGGCTTTGGGGGAAAAAGTGAATAAATAAATAAAATTTAAAAAAAAGTAAATGCCTTCCCTACTTATGTAAAGCTGTCCTGGCCCCAGAGGTGAACAGGGCTTGCAAGCTTATTTTCCCCAAAATACATGGAAGCACATATAAAGAGCAGGGCCAGATCCTTTATAAAACCAGAAAGTTCTAGGAAAGGGTCACATAAAAATCTATGGGAGATGTAATCTATGCAGAAATAGAAGTATAATGATGTTACCGTAATAAAGAAAAAAAAAAAAGAACGATGTTATCTATTCTAACCTGTAAGCCAACATGATGGAATCTTCTACAAAAAAAAAAAAAATCTATGGGAGAAAAATTACACCTGATGATGAGGTTGCTGGACACGTGGACTGAGAAAAGACTCCTGGTGCTGACACTACAGAGATGTCCAGGGAGACAAGTCAGGAGTCATCCTGGGATGATCTGGAGATCAGAGTGGATGTGCAGTGCTGTTTACAGAGAGTCACTTGAACAAAGATACACGACCTTGTGCAGGGGTCAAGGTCATCCTCTGGGAAGGTGAACCTTGACGTGGATAAGATCACTGAGGAACGAACATGGCCCCAGGCCCCAGGCCCACTCTCGGTCACCTTCTCTGTTTTTCCAGACTCAGTGGCACAGCTCTTCATCCAAGCCAGAAACACCACAGTCACAGAATATAATGACGCCTTGGTCCTGACCTTCCTCACAAATGACACTGAGATCTCCATCCAGTGGTTCCTCAATGACCAGAGTCTGTGACTCACAGAGAGGATGAAGCTGTCCCAGGACAACAGCACCCTCACCATAGACTCCATTAGGAGTGAGGATGCTGGGGATTATCAGTGTGAGGTCTCCAACCCTGGCAGTTTCAGCAAAAGTGACCACATCCAACTTGCTGTGAACTGTCAGTGACTCCACATCGCCTCCCATGACTTATTAAATTTGATATCAAATTTTTCTTATGTATTCAGCTATGGTTATGATGCACTTACTCTACAGAGTTTTGTGAATAGTTAATTAAATGAAGGTGGAAAGTCCATAGAAGACGTGTATTGAGTCAGTAAGTGCTCAAAAATGAGAACTGACATTGTCAGTATTGTTGGCTTAAGGTCACATTCAACTCCAGATACCACCATCTGTCAGTCTCTGGTGCATCATCACCACAGTGGGGTGATACGATGTCCCTCAGAAGATGAGCACTAGTTGTGTGTGGTGAGAGATGGGAGCACTGAGCACCATGCCCTGCACAAGATAAACCCTCAGGATGGAATATTCTGTATAGGTTTGTTAGGTCTCATTGGTTTATAGTGTTGTCCTCTATTTATAGTGTCCAAGTCCTCTATTTCCTTATTGATCTTCTATATGGCTGTTCTGTTATTGAAAGTGTGGTATTCAAGTCTCCATCTAGGGCCGGCCCCGTGGCTTAGCGGTTAAGTGTGCGCGCTCCGCTACTGGCGGCCCGGGTTCGGATCCCGGGCGCGCACCGACACACCACTTCTCCAGCCATGCTGAGGCCGCGTCCCACATACAGCAACTAGAAGGATGTGCAACTATGACATACAACTATCTACTGGGGCTTTGGGGGGGGGGAAGGAGGAGAATTGGCAATAGATGCTAGCTCAGAGCCGGTCTTCCTCAGCAAAGAGAGGAGGATTAGCATGGATGTTAGCTCAGGGCTGATCTTCCTCACAAAATAAATAAATAAATAAATAAATAATAAAGTCTCCATCTATTATTGTAGAACTATTTCTCCCTTTAATTCTGTCACTTTTTGCTACATCTATTTTGGCACTGTGTTGTTAGGTGCATATATATTCATAATTATTACATGTTTTTGGTGGATTGAACCTTTTCACAATATATAAGTTCCTTCATTGCCTCCCGTAACTTTTTTTGATTTAAAGATTATTTTGTCTGATACTAATATAGCCATCCCAGCTCTCATTTGGTTACTGTTTACAGGGAACATTCTTTCTATCCTTTTATTTATTTATTTATTTATTTATTTATTTAGGTGAGACAGATTGGCCCTGAGCTAACATCCTTTGCGAATATTCCTCTTTTTGTTTGAGGAAGATTGTTGCTGAGGTAACATCTGTGCCAATCTTCCTCTATTTTGTATGTGGGACACTGCCACAGCATGGCTTGATGAGCAGTGTGTAGGTCCACGCCTGGGATCTGAACCTGTGAACCCTGGGCCACTGAAGCAGAGCACGTGAACTTAACTACTACAACATCAGGCCGGCCCCCTATCCTTTTATTTTCAGCCTCTTTGTGTCTTTCTATAGAAGGATCATGTCTTTCCTCTTTCTATCAATGTCTGACTTTAATTTCAGAGTTTAATCTATTTACATTTCAAGTAATAACTGATGAGAAATAACATCTGCCATTTAGCTACTTATAGGTTTTTGTGGATCTATATGTGGACCCTTGTGAGTCTATTGTTCCCACCTGTTTAACCCACCATAATCTCCCAATCACATGATCCTTAATTGAATCTGTAAATTCCCTTTATCATGCAACATATTCACAGATTCTGGGGATGAGGATGTGGACATCTTTGAGAGACCCTTGTTCTGCCTACCACACCTCTCAAGGCCGTGTTCATCATTTTCGCTGCAAACTGCCCCTGGGCAGCCTGGACTTGCTCATATTGACTGTGGGATCAGTTCCCACAGTGATGTCCACAGCAACCTCACTGCTCCTGAGTGATGGAGACAGAGGCCAGTCCACACTCCAGGCAGCCCTCTCCACCGCTTCCTTGTTAGTCATGCTCAGTTGTTAAGAACAAAAAGAGAGGCCGGCCCGGTGGTACAGTGGTTAAGTGCATATGCTCCGCTGCGGCAGCCCGGGGTTCGCAGGTTCGGATCCCGGGCGCCCACCAACACACCACTTGTTAAGCCATGCTGTGGTGGCGTCCCATATAAAGTAGAGGAAGATGGGCACGGATGTTAGCCCAGTGCCAATCTTCCTCAAGAAAAATCGGGAGGATTGGCGTCGGATGTTAGCTCAGGGCTAGTCCTCCTCATACAAAAAAAAGAATAAAAAGAAAGCAGATGAAGCTCAAAGATCAGAATTCCCAAGCCTTTGGATAGTTTGTGGTCTTCAGCACCACGGACAATGTTGCAGGAATGCTCATGCCAGGGGCTGCAGCAGGGAGGTCTGCCCATTTTTATTCTGTGTGAGAAAGGCATGAGGGACAATGTTATTACAGGGATAACCCGATTCTGCTCCAATTTATAAATCGTGAACCCTTTGCACGTGTCTGGATGTTATTTGTTTGCACATCCATTACAATTCCCCACATGGAAGATTGCTGCACCCAGAGGGTGGTCTTGAGGCACTGAAAGCCTGCTCCAGTCTCTCAGGGAATCCCTCTGTCCCTAAGAGTCAGGCTACTGTCTTCCCTACAACACGAAGGGAAGCTTTCGTGATTAACTTCTGACCCTTGGTGCCTGACCTTGGAAACACACACAACACCCAGCCTGAAGCACCCCCTGAGCACAGCATCCTGTTCTCCAAGCCCCAGCTGAGCCCCCCAGGCAGCAGGAATGAGCCACACCCCTGGGATACTCTCCCTGCTTCTCCAGGCTGATACCTATGCCTGGTGTCCTTCCCAGCAGAGCAAACGTTCCTCCCGAGGGATAAGGGACGCATGAAAACCAATCTCCCAGGGTAGAACCCAACACCTGAGGGCCCCTCCAACTGCCTGTAACCCCCATGTGAAGAGAAAAGACTGGGACTCTCACAGTCATTCCCATCTCCCTCTTTCCCATAAATGTTCCATTCACAGAGGCAACTCTGATCCCACAGACCCAGCCCTGCCCTTCCCAGGGGCTCAGGTCCAACTCATCCAGCATCCCTGCTGGTCACTCACTCAAACCACCCAAGATACCCAGTTTAAGGGTCACCTGGATACCCAAGGGGCCTCTCCTGCCTTTCATGGAGACAAACCTCACCTCATATCCCACATCTGAGTAGTCACCAGGGTTCTCTGTGCCCTGTTGTACACCCCCTGTCTCTGTCCTGGGTCACTCTCATAATCTCTCCTGGACAGACACAGCTCCTGCCAGGTGGGGTTGAGGATCTGTCCTCCATAAGTCCTTCACACTCTAACCATATGAACCTGCTCAGCACCATCTGAGCCCCGGGTCACCAGGGCCTTGTGCTCTGGGTCCTTGGACGCCTGGATCCCCTTCATTCAAACCTCAGAACAATGACAACCACCATGGTCATGACACCCTTGCTCAAGGCACATGTCTGAGGAGAGTCACCGGGAGAGACACCTGCAGCTCTGCATATCTGAGGTTTAGGTGTGCAGCGGTGTCCTCATCCCTCTTCTCCCTCCCCAGGGTCAGTGGGCAACACAGGCTACCTCAGAACACCAGCCCCTTCTCCCAGATCTATGCTGACCCTCTACATGGTGAGGTACCGGGTGAAGCAGATATGGAAAACCCCTCCACCTAGGCACCACTCCATACCCCAGCCCTCCTCATATTTACAATGGGGACAAACACACACTTCTGCTCATCAATCCAGCCCCCAAGTTCAAAGCTGCAGCCAGGATGACCTCCTTCCTGTTCTTGGTTATGCAGGCAGGTTCCAGCCTTTGGGTTTTGCCTGAGACACCCTCCTTCCCCTTCGCTATCAGCCCAAACCTACCTGCCCTCCTGCCTTAAGACCAAACTCATCAGCCACCTGCTTCCCTCAGTCTTCCCCGAGCCTGCACATGGATGTGAAGACCCCTCCTACAACACCTACTACTCGCTAGTTGGCCCTGGGCGGTTATCACAGGTTCTGCAAGAGTTGCCTGTGGTCAGGCACACCACCTGTAGAACCAAGATTCCTAGAGGGACCAGCAGAGGGAGCCATTCAGGGAATCCCAGGGCTCCTTGGCAGCTGGTCTACCGCAGAGGTGTGGCCAAAAGCACTTAGTGAAAAGATGAATGGGTGGATGGTTAAGAGGATAAATGAGGGATGGTGTGTGGACAGAGAGATGGACATATGGACACCTGTGCTTTCTACTCACAGAATTATTCCAAGAAGGGTGAGGATATCGAAAATGGACATTCTCATATACTGCTAATAGGATTGCAATTTAGTACATACAACAATATTGGCCTCATAATGTTTAATGTACACACACATTGACCAGTACCCCTGTTCTAAGAGCCTCCCTGAACTTGGAGCTCTGAGAAGGAAAGATACATCTGTCCTGTCTCTACTGAATTCACCAACCAGCCGCCAGCCTGGCACAGGGTGCTTCATCAATATGTGCTGAATGAACTAGCTCCTGGATCATTCTCCACATTAGGCAAAGATGTGTGTGTGTGAGGATGTTCACTGCAGAGTTGATAGTCAATATGAAAAGTGAGAAAGAGCCTCAAATCCAGCATCAGGGATGTGGATAAACACCCCTGGACTTCTGATTCCATCTGCCTCTGCCCCACTGGTCTGACGTCTTTGCGGTCAGGGGAGAGGAGGGAATGTAGCCTTGTCTACCTGAACGCTCTGGCTCAGGAAGGACACGCAGACATTGACCTTCCCTTCTCCTACTTGCAGACACTCCAGCCCATCCCCAGGGCTATGAAGGTTGTAACTAGATACCCCTAATGTGGACAGAATTTGGCCTTGTATCAGAGCACACATCTTAAGTTGGATGAAATCTTGTTGGGGTACATCAGAGAAGATATGGGATGAAAGAGATTGAAAATTTAAGAGTGGGACATGATTCAGCATTAAATTTTTTTTGTAAACACCTAAAAAATGCTTGAGATGCCTGAATAAAAAGAGGCCACGTTGACTTTTCCTTCTACACTTCCTCCCTTGTCCACCAGCGAGCGGCAGAGCTACACAGCCTGGAGCCTCCCCAGGGGGCTGCTGACGCCCCCCCAGCATCCCCCATAGCCCAGCAGGGTCTGACCCTCACCAGCCTCACTCAGCCCACTGTTCTCCTCACTCTCCAAACTCCTGACACTGGACTCTGTCAGCCCCTCCATCCAGCCAGGCATCTGCCCACCTGAAGGCTGGTCCCTCGGCAGGCAGCTCCTCCCTCCACACCCTTTGTCCTTCACGGGGCGAATGTCCACTCACGCTTCAGGTCTTAGCCAAAAGGTCACTTTTTCAGGGGTGCTCTTGGTGATCCCCAGACCACCTGAGGTTCCATTACATGCTACAAATGCACCAGACACTTTCCCTTCACAGCTTCTCTCTTGATTAGAATTAACTCCTTAGTTTCATGATTTTCTCTGAGTTCCTGTCTCCCCGTCACAAGGTAAACTCCGTGGCCAGTGCCCACGTGTGTCCTGTTGTCTGTGGGGTTCCCAGGGCCCATACCAGGGCCTGACATGCCACGGATGCTCAGTAAATACTCATCAGATGGATGAGGGAAACCACACAATGGAAGCCTGTCACCACTGTTTGACACCTGGGGGTCAGAGCATGCTCCGTGTAGACACAGGGGCACTGGCATCAGCATGGGAGGAGGCCAGCAAGTGCCTGCAGTTGTCCCAGGGATGAGCATATACCCCTTGTAGAGTCAAGAGGGAGGACAGGGGCCTCCTAACAGTGAGGAGTCAGATCCCCATTCTTCCCAGAAAATCACACCTCTTCCTCATCTCTACCTTGTGAGAGACTTCTCTCCCCAGAGGTCCTGGACCAACAACCTGTGTCCTTCCTCTTCTCACAGAGACCTGACCTGACACAAAATCTGGATTCTCTACCCCAAGTAGACTTAGCACCAGGAGAGGATCAGGGGACAACACCCCATCCCTAGAGTCCTTAGTCTGTGGGGACAGTGGGCTATGGTCCCCTGAATACATCTCACCAGCCCAAGGCATCCCAGTGAATGAGGGAAACTTCCCATGAAGAATGGGACAGGAGAACCAGGATCTGTGTTTGCTTCCATCTCAGAGGGGCTAAGGGTCCCATGGGGCCTCTCTTCACATAACAGAGGAACCCAAAGGATCCCCCAGCTAAGTCTCCAGATGGAGCTGCTCCAGCTCCTGGGCCTTGACAGGAGGCCTAGAGATGACAGACAGGGACACACATGACTTCGATGCAGCACCCCAGTTCTCTGATGGGAAAAACACAGGCTATTCTGGGGAAGAGCCACCCAGGCCAGTCCCCTCTCCCGAAAGCCTCAAGAGATCCATCACCGGGCCCTTCCTTTGCAACCTCAGAGACAGAGAGCTCCTCCTGAGGCAGCACATCCACATGGGGGGACAGTTCTCCTGAAACTGCATCAGGAGTCCACTGGACATCGTCTGTCCTCTCCCTGGGCTCACCCTGCACTGAGATGGAGTCGGGAAGCCTGGGGACCCACAGTGACTAGGATCTAGGCTGACCAGGCCCTGCAGCCTGGAGATCAGAGCCCACCTCTGTCCAGGGCTCAGGGTCAGCTCACACACTCTGGAGTCTGGTCAGCCTCCCTGGGGCAGCCTCTAACATTGGCTGCAGGTCTCCTCATGCCCTCCAGGGGGCGACATCAGAACACAAAGACAACACAGAAAATTAACACATGAGCCTGGCTTTGGCCAGGCAGGTAGAGAAGGAGCCTGATTTCCATCCCTCCCTTTAACAGACCCTTCCTGGTCCTTCCTACCTGCCTAGAAAGTCCCACTCACTCCTTCTAGGGGCCTCAGAGCACCCTGCTCTGTTAGGGGCCCCTGTGCAGCTCCCCACTCCCTGCCTGGCACCACCCATGGGAAAGGTGGAAGGACCGGAGGAAAGCCAGCCAGGCAGAGGACAGAGGCCCCAGGACAGTCAGGGAGCACATGGACAGGCTCTGAGCCACAGCTCAGCCAACGCACATGCGGGAGGTTCTCCCTGAAACCTTCCCCTGAGGACCAGGGAGCCCACAGCCACCTTACCTCCCACCACCACCATCCTCTCACCCAGGACATGCAGGAAACCTCCCACTTCACACCCAGGAACTGTAGCTTCTTCTGAGACACCCATACTGGGTCTCTGTCCCTGAAAGGAGAGGCCAGGTTGGTGACACCCAGAGACAGAAGGCTGGTCCCCTCACTAGTCATCACTCAGCTTGCCCCTTTCTAACCCCCAGAGTCATCTCTGTGACCTTTCTCCTGGGATTAAACCCAACCTTCCTGGAGCTTTTGAGGACACTGGGAAGACCCCAGTGCCCAGATAAGTTTCTCTGTCACAAGCAGAAATAATCCCCCGGGTGTGGGAATTCTTGGGTCTTTGTGTGGTGCTGACAGACCCCCCAGGCCAGGACACAGCAGAGGCCAATGCTGGGGTGGATGGGTCGTCCTCTCAGGGACCGGGGTCCCCATCAGCCTTGCTATTGCAAGTGTGCCCCACAGGCCTGTGTGATCAGCATCACCTGAGTGCTTGTTAGATGCAGACTCTTGGGTCCACCCCACACCTGCCGGGTCAGAATCTACATTTTGACAAGATCTGCAGACCTTCCCTGTACACAGGAGATAAAGAGAGGCTCCTTCACCCCTCACATCATGGGGGCGGGGCATCCATGTTATCAGGGCAGCTGCTGAAGTAGCATTTCTAAGGTGTCACCTGGGCATTCACAATCTTTATAAAGTTCCACAGGTGATTCCAATATGCAGCGAGGGTGACATCCCTGTGACAAGAGTTCTTGGGGTAGCCCCTGGGTGCCTGTTCTGAAGGAAACAGACATAAGGGGATGAGAGAAGGGGAGGCTGACTGTGTCCCCTGAAACAGAGTTGTGGGGACTGCCCAGGACAAGATGCCCCAGGCTTGTGCTTGTCTAAACAAGAGTGTGTGTGTGTGTGTGTGTGTGTGTGTGCGTGCGCGTGCAGAGAATCACTGCTGAAGAAGGCAGAGACCTCAGCAGCTCCCAGGGAACAGAAAATACAGGTAGAAGGGAAGGAGGAAGAAGGGGGAGAGGCAGAATGAGGTGAGGTAGAGGCAGAGTCCTGGGCAGAGACCCCGCCCCCAGCCCATATGACCCACAGAGGAACCCCTGCCCCAGGAGGAGGCTCAGTGAGAGAGAGGAAGGACAGCAGAGCTGAGGCATCTGGACAGCAGTGCTTGTGAGCATTTCTGGAGCCCAAGCTCTTCTCACAGAGGGAGGGACAGAGAAGACAGCAGCCACCATGCAATCCCGCTCAGCCACTGCCCACAGATGGTGCGTACCATTGGCAGGGGCTCCTGCTGGCAGGTGAGAAGGGGTGATTCCCTGAGGGTGGGCAGGAGATGGGAGAAAAGAGACTCCTCGGGGTCTCCTCAGGAGTAAATGGCTCTGTGAAGGGACAAAGGACTTCTGTTTTTCCCTGAGGGGAGAGGACACAGGAGAAGGGTAGGATGAGGGAAGGGGACCCCTCAACAGGAAATTCTCATAATCTGAAGTGGGGAGAGGCAGAACTATCTCAGGTGCTATACCCATCACTGACCAATAATTTTTGAAAACTGATGATAATAATAATTATTTATTTGAGGAGGACACCAGAAAAAACTTAACTAGGGACACTAAACATTGCCCTTACCCGCCACCCTTAGAAATTGCCAAATAAACAGCAGGACATGGAGGGCCCTGGGAGCACTCATTCATTCATCCACAGGTGTTTGCAGCCTGTTCCAGGCACTGGGGGTACAACAAGATCAGACAAGTCCCTGCCTTGATGGAGCTCACCGTTTATGGGGAGGAAGACAGATAAGCAAAGAAATCTAGAATGTGATGTCAGGGAATGACAAGCATCTTAAAGGGAACAGAGCAGGAAAGGTCAGCAAGTGAAGGACGAGGGTCTTTAGAGCAGGTGGTCAGGGAAGGCATCTCCCAAGGATGCCCCTGAGAGTGAGCAGGGCTCTGAGGGCAGTGAGGGAGTGAGCCAGGCAGACACCTGGGAAGAGTGTTGGGAACAGAGGAAATAACAAGCTCAGAGGGGCTGCAGTAATGATGGTCATGCTGCTGACCTTGACCTGTAGGCACACAACACACACACACACACACACACTCCAAGTCTAAGGTGAAGAGACCTGCTCAGGACCCAGGGCCTCATCTTTCCATCCCAATACATAGGTCCAAATATTGATTGATCTCTCTCTCTTCCCTCCTAGTCTCACTCTTAACCTTCTGGAACCCGCCCACCACTGCCCGACTCACTGTTGAATCGGTGCCGCCCAATGCTACCAAAGGGAAGGATGTTCTTCTACTTGTTCACAATCTGACAGAGAATTGCATAGGCTATGGCCGGTTCAAAGAAGACAGAGTAGAGTCCAAACATCAAATTGCATTATATGTAATAGACACACAAGAAATTACCCCGGGGCCTGTATACAGTGGTTGAGAGAGAACATACTTCAATGGATTCCTGCTGTTCCAGAAGGTCACCCAGAAGGATACAGGTTAATACAACCTACAAGTTATAAAGAAAAATTTTCAAAGTGAAGTAGGAATCGGACAGCTCCACATATACAGTGAGTGATTCCTCTCTGACCTCCGGGTGTTGGGTAGCGTGAACTCTACTTAAACACAGGATTGACAGACCTGGACTGTGCCTACATCCCCCTCTGCACTATGTCTCATGTTGGGGTTTGAACATTTAGTGTAGGACACACCCAATGGAGACAATCATTTGTTTTTTGGTGTATTGATGTCACTCCCACTGGAGTATAAAGGAAGGACTTTGCCTTCTCACCCCCCACTCTACACCTGCAGCCAGCACATATTGACACTTGAGAAAGTCTGTGCTTTCTCCCAGACATAGAGCAGGCGACCTTACATTCTCTGAGTGCTTTTATCCTCATGCATTTGTCTTGAGATACACAAAGCTGTCTTATTCTTTTAAGCACTTGGGTTGGTTGAGAGGTGAGAGATGCCAACTCAGATTCAAGATTCCTGGGAGGAATCAAGGTATCACATAGGGCAATACTCTCTGTTACCTGCACAGAGGAGTTACCCATACCCGTCGTCACAACCAGCAACTCCAACGTCATGGAGCACAAGGACCCTGTAGTGTTAATGTGAACCTGAGACTCAGAACACCACCTACATGTGGTCAATCAACAGTCAGAGCCTGGAAGTAATAGGTCATATGGTATTTCTATGTAAAATTTTCTTAATAATTGCCGTACCATTTTCCACAGTAGCTGCACCATTTTGCCTTCCCGCCAACAATGCACAAGGATTCCAATTTCTCCACATCCTCTCCAGCACCTGTTGTTTTCTGTGTTTTTGATAGTGGCCATTCTAATAGATATGAGGGAGTATCTCATTGTAGTGCTGATTTGAATGTTTATTCAAGTGCTTTGCCCATTTTTCAGGCAGGTTATCTGGTTTTGTTGGTGTTGTTTAGTTTAGGAATTCTTTGTGCATTCTGGATATCAACCCCTTGTTGATATATAATTTGCAAATTATTTTCTCCCATTCCATAGGTCAACTTTCACTCTGTTGATCGTGTCCTTTGATGAAGAGATGTTTTTTTATTTTGACAAAGTCCAGTTTATCTATTTTTTCTTTTTTTTGCCTGTGTTCTTAGTGTCATATTCAAGAAATCATTGCCAAATCCAATGTCATGAAGCATTCCCCCTATATTTTCTATTAAGAGTTTTATAGTTTTACGTCTTACTTTAGGCTTTGATCCATTTTCACTTAATTTTTGTATATGGTGTAAGGCAATGGCCCCACTTCATTCTTCTGCATGTGGATATCTGCTTTTCCAATTCTGTTAGTTGAAAAGACTATCCTTTCTCCATTGAATGGTCTTGGCTCCCTTCTTGAAATCATCTGATTATATAATTGAGGCTTTATTTCTGGATCTCTATTGTATTCCATGATCTATTTCTGTCTTTCAGTCAGTGCCACACTATTTTAATTCTTTAGCTCTGTGGTAAGTTTTAAAATCAGGAAGTGTGAGTCCTCCAATTTTGTTCTTCTTTTTTTTCAGATTTTTTTAATTATTCGCAGTCCTTTAAGATTCCATATGAATTTACGGATGGAGTTTTCTATTTCTGCAAAAAAGTCATTGGGATTTTGATAAGGATTGTATCCAATATGTAGATAGTTAGGGGTATATTGACATCTTAACAATATTAATTCTTCCAATCCACAAAAATGGATGTCTTTCCATTTATTTGTGTCTTCTTTAATTGTTCTCAAAACATTTGGTAGTTTTCAGTGTACACATCTTTTACCTCCTTGGTTAAGTTTATTCTTAAGTATTTTATTCTTTTTGATGTATTATAAATGGAATTGTTTTCTTAATTTCTTTTTTGGATTGTTCGTTGATACTGTGTATAAATATAACTGATTTTGAGTGTTGATTTTATTTCCTACAACTTCGCTGAATTTGTTTATTAGTTGCAACAGTTTTTTTGTGCATGGGTGGAATCTTTAGGGTTTTATACATATAAGATTATATCTTCTGCTAAAAGATATCATTTTTCTTCTTCCTTTCCAATTTTAATGCCTTTTATTTCTTTTCTTGCCTAATTGTTCTGGCTAGGACTCCTGTATTATGCTAAATAGAAGTGTTGAAAACAGCATTTTGTCTTCTCCATGATATTTGAGGAAAGTTTTCTCTGTTTCACCATTGAGTCTTATGTTAGCTGTGGGCTTTTTGTTTATGATCCTGGTCATATAGAGTAGTTTCCTTCTATTCCTAACAATGCCTGTGTTTTGTTAAAACTGTAACCACTCCTTTCTAGAGATTTCCTTCACTGTGATATTCAATCCACAGGCCAGAAAGTAAAAGTCCTGTTCAGAGTGAGAAATCCTTTAGATTAGAAGCTCTCCAGGTCCTAAGGTTGTGAAGACTGGGTGGGGCCATCTTCATTCCCTAATAAATTATTTAACAAATAGTAAATGCCTTCCCACTTTACCTAACATACCCTTGGCCCCAGAGATAGACAGGGCTGGCAAGCCTGCCTTCCCCAACACACACGGAAGTATTTATAGGGAATGTGGCCAAATCTTTTTTGAAATCAAAGAAAGTTCTAGGAAAAACTCAATGAAAGTTTATGAGAGAAAAATTTCACCTGATGATGAGCTTGTAGGACACATGGGATGAGAAGAAGTTCCTGGTGCTGATACTACAGAGATGTCCAGGGGGACTGATCAGGGGTCAACCTGGGATGATCTGGGGGTCAAAGGGGGAGGCACAGCCCTCATCTTGCGGATGGTCACCTGAACAAAAATATTCGACCTCCTGCTGAGGGTCAGGGCCATCTTCTGGGTCACCTTTACAGAACTCACTGCGGCCCTGTGAGTGGCTGAGATCTCTGAGGAAGGAGCGGGGCGCAGTCTCAGTCAGTCACCTCCTCTGTTTCTCCACAGACCCGGTGGCACAGCCCTCCTTCTGAGCCAGCCATACCACAGTCACAGAACACTGTGGTCCTGATCTGCCTCACAAATGACACTGAGATCTCCATCCAGTGGTTCTTTAATAACCAGAGTTTACGGCTCACAGAGAGGATGAAGCTGTCCCAGGGCAATGGCACTCTCACAATAGACTCCGTCAGGAGGGAAGATGCCAGGGATTATCACTGTGAGCTCTCCAACCCAGTCAGTTCCAGTAAAAGTGACCCCATCAGGCTGACTATGAAATATGAGTGATCCTCTTCCCCTCCTATATGTCGTTAAACTCTAAATAGAATTTTTTCCTTATTGGTAAAATGATGGTCATGACGTATTTTATTTATAGAATTGTTGTGAACAAGCAGTGGAAAAACATGGAATAATTGAGTCAATAAATGTTCAAAAATGTGAACTGACATTGTCATTATTGTTGACTTAAAGTCACACTAGACTCCAAATCCCAGCTCTTGTTGCTCTCGGATGCACCGTCTCCACAGTGGAAGGACAGGTAGTGGTCATGGGATGAGGGGTGGGAGCACATGATAAACTCTCAGGAATCACAGCTCTATCCCTCCTCTGGAGGGAGGTGTTCATGGTGCCTGGACTCTGAGGTGGACAATGGGAATAGACAGGAAGACACTCATGTGGGTGGGAACACAGAGATGAAATGCACTTGACGCAATGCCATCTGCCTGCATCGTCCTGATCAGAGGTGGGAGAAAAGAGTTTGGAGAGCCAAGGCTTCAAGCTGAGACCCTGGGACAAGGCATACCACTGAGTTAAGAGATAGTCTCAAGGGGGGGTCCACCCACATCTACAGACCCCACCCCGCCTCAGTGCACCCATGTGGCATCTCCTTGAAGGCAGTGTGTGAATCAGGTACACGAGTCTTCTGTAGGGAGAGGGAACCCCTGGGCTCAGACCCAGCAATAGAGGGGCACATGCAGGACGAGGTCTTTCTCCACATGAGGGTTCCACTATCACCCCAGAAAGATGCACTCAGGCACATCTGCTCATGAGGGACAGAAGCCCAGGCTGAATCATGCTAGAGGTGAGCCTCAAAGCCCTGAGACCTCCCCAACGCTCCATGCCTACACCAGCCCCTACAGGCCTTGCCCTCTTTGGCCAGAAATCCCCCAGTCTCCAGGCTCCAGGGAATGGCCTTCACCCCTATCTCCAGGGATGTCCCTGTGTCCCAGAATCCCTGTGCTTCCACATGGCCCATCTCAGTATGCCAGGCCCTCAGTGCAGAGTGGGTCCTGCCCCACAGACTGGCTGAGGGGCCTTATTCGAGAAGAAACAGGACTGAGGACCCCCAGAAGAGGAGCATCCAATGTTCCCATCTAGGCAGATGACCGGTGAGTAAGGTGTGAATCTACACCCAAAAAATGGACTTTGTCATATCCTGGCCAGTGTCGGGGTCTCATTTCCAGCACCTGTGGGATGACAGCGCCCTGCCCCCCCAACCCAAGGTCCCTCTCTGAAGCACAGGAGCCTTTGATGCTCCCTCATTAGGGGAACAGGGGTCTTTCTAGTGTCCTCACTATTCACCCATCCACTCCCACACTCTGGGCAGAATCTCTTGTCCATCTTGGATTTGAAACTTAAATTACTCACCTTTAATTTTGTCCTTCATCCATACAACTTGAAAGCTTAAAATCATAGGAGAGTCCACATAAAATCCACATTCCTGTGCTGAAGCATGAAGCCGGTCGACTTTCCCCATTTCCTTAAGAGGTAAACTACAAAAAGTGACATTAAAAACAAACTAGAAGAATAAAACATGCATCACAGTTACTGATAAAACTAAGTTATCTCTTTGCCCTTAAAGAGCATTCCAGTGCATTATCATTTTCACCATGTCGAAAGGGAATGCCTTTCAGTCAGTGTGTGTTCCCCACTGAAGCAGCTGGCTATCTCTAATTTTCGTGACCTGGAAGAAATTATCTTTTCTTCTTTTACATCTCAAACACAAGACTAGAGGCAGCTCCTGAACCCTCTCCCAGATTCAACCACCTGTGACCAGCAGAGAGTGGGGCCTGAGCTTCCCTGGTTCTCAAGACAGCACAAGTTGCTCTCTGCGTTGCCTCTGCACTCAAGACATCCCCTTTGTCACATGTCCACTAGGCACCAGCCTGGAGGGTCCTGAGCACCACCCTACAGCTGCGATGCCAAATGTCACCAGAACCCTGCACACCTGACTTGGGCCACATCCGAACTTTGGGAGCTTCTGGAAACTGAATCCTTGCTCACAGGCACCCACCCCGCCACCTGCTTCTCCAGGGATGCTGTCAGTGCACACCCGAGCCTGCCCTGCGCCCAGCGCACCCACCATGAGCACGGGTTCCACCTGGACCCCACAACCACCCACCAAGATTTGGCAGGACTGGGACCTGCCAGTCTCTGCACGTGGTGGTCATCTGCGCTTGGAGTTGCTTTCCCAGGAGTGGGCCCTGATTCAAATACCCAGCCCTCTTCTCCATTTCTGGGAGAGTTACCTGAGGCATAGGGTTTGATCTTCTTGGCACCACAGAGCTGTGTGGGACCTGGGGGACCTCAAGATTGCTCTTCTGAGCACAGAAGGGCCCCTCTGTATCCCTGCACAGGTACCCAGCTCTTCAAGGCCTCCCCCATGCTCGAAAGAGCACCCAGACCCCAGTACCAGGGAGACGGTGCTAAGGCCTCAGGCAATGAGAAAAGGAGATGGAGGTTTGACAAAGAACTTCTGTTCTTTGAGAGCCGGGCAGTGAGAACAGGAGACAGAACCAGTGAGAGATTAAGCCCCAGATGGCAGATAGGATGGTCCATTCCTTGTGTCCAGATAAGAACTCTGAATAGAAGCCTCTACTTCCCTCTAGGATGAGACAGAGCCAGATATCCAGCTGTCCCTGTCTGCTCACCCCCTGCTATAGGGACAGCACCAGCCAAGGACCCCAATCCTCAGCTAGGTAAGGACTCCAACTCCAGGGCCTTGGGCCTTACCTCTGTCTATAGCAGAGGCCACCAGTGGGGCCTATTTGCCACTGATAACACCCAAGTACTGTGCCCCCAAAATGTCAGGGCCCTCCAGGAACCTCTGGAGACTCAAATCCTAACTTCTTTCCCCATGCTTAGCCCTGCGTCTCACCAACATGGGTCACAAACCACCATAGGCCACCTCCACCAGCTTCCACTGACAGGGCTGCCAAGCTCCCAGACCCAGTGTCCTTCTCCTGTGCAGCCCACCAAGCAAAGGATTTGTTTGGAATGGTGAGATCCCAAATCCTCATCATCCTGCTCTGCACCTCCTACAGACACCCTGGTCCCCCATATTGAATCCACTTTGGGGCCCCAACAACAGAAGATTGGGGGTTCCTTGTAGTCCCAGACCAGTCACAGCTTCAACACCTCTCAGCCCCACCCTCCCCACTCCTGTCAATATTAAAGCCCCCATCTTTGCCAAACCCAAGGGCATCACACCCACAAGAAATAGCCTGTATCCCTGTCACCCCCACCCCAATTCAGACCTCAGCTACCACAGCTTCTTCCACTTCTGTGAATCGAGCACCCCCAGGTTTCTGGCTCAGCCATAAAGAAGGTAGTGGTCGCCATGGAGGCTCCTGGCCCCTCTCCTCCAAGAAGCTGGAGGCCCAAGGCATCTGTGGAGACCCAGGAGGAGGCCAGGCAGGATCCCTTTGGACATGAACTCTCCTGCTCTCCACACTGGAGAGACATTGCTTCTACCAAAACCTTTGTCTCCCCGCTGCCTGCCCACTCCTTCCTGCCTTATCCCCGGGGAGCTGACTTGCCAGGAAGGCAGACTTCCTTCTCCACCTCCCCCATTTGCCCAGTTTGTAGATATAGATTTGTTCTCCCATAAAGTATTAAGAGGCTGCTTTATTACCATGGAGATTGCCATGTTCTTTCTTGTTAAAACTCATATAAGAAGGTGTTTATCTGCAGAAGGATTTCCAACTTTGAAACTACTCATATTTTGGACCAGATCATTCTTGGTTGTAGGGGGTTATCCTGTGCATTGCAGGATTTTTAGCAACGTCCCTGGCCTCAATCCAGTAGGTACCAACAGTTCACCCATAAGTTCTGACAACCAAAAAATACCTCCAGACACTGCCAAATATCTCTAGGAGAAAAACTCAATATAGTTTAGAACCACTGAACTAGACTAAATATATTTTTAAAGGCTAAATCTAAAAAAGATAATGATGAATTAAAAAAAAACAAGAGATAGACCTAATACGTAGCACAATCCCATGTAAATAAACACAAAATTATATTTGCAGCATAACAGAAAAGATCCGAAACCAGGTAAGACGTCCTTTGGACACTTTGCATGGTCTGTTCTTTGTATCCAAAGCATCTTTGAATACTGTTGAAACATGAATCTCATGGCTTTCCCTAGTTATAGAGTCAGAAAATACAGCTGTAAACAAACCTAGGTCACATCTCTCATGGAGCTCATTTTCTAAAAGGTGTAGAGACAGAAGATAAACCAGTAAATAAATGTATACTATGTAAGTTGAGGATATGGGCTATAAAGAAAAATAAAATCAACTGATTCATTTCTTCTGAGGAGCTGACATTGGCATTTGGGTGGGAAATTCTTTCTTATGTGGGACAGTCCTGAGCCTCTTGTCACATTTTTTATCTCTCTCCCCCACACTCCTAGTTCTGGAACGCCTATCAAGACACTGGTAGAGCCAAAATACGACCCCACATACATACACACATTTCCAAATGCTCTCTGAGTGGGGGCAGCGCTATCTCCAGCTGAGAAAAACATCTAAACAGTTAACGTTTATTTCCAGGCTTTTTTGCCTTCTCTTTAGGGAGTAGGGGGCTGAGCAGGGGGCTTCCAGTGAAAGTGAACAGGTCTGTGACATACTGGGGGTCACCTGGAAAGGATCTGAATAAAGAGGACCCTTCCCATCATTTGCTCTTTTTCTGCTCATGGGAATTTTCTCTTAGCAGAAATTCACATGAAACTCTGGATCTGTTCTTTCCAGGGGCACATAGGGAAAATATTATGTCTAAATTATCCCAACTACCGTCCCTATTTCCTGGGAAAGTTGAGTTTAGGTGGTGGAAAGTGGTGGGGACAGTATTAACCAGAAACAATAAGATTCTCAAGAGCCCCTGTCCAGCCAGGAGAGCACTCGGCTGTACTCACACCGTGGTCAGCTCCCAGGCTCTTTCCCTTTGCAAAGGCTGGTAGAGACAGGAAAAAAGAAAATGGGGCCAGCTGATGTCCACACAAATATGAGCAACGAAGAAGCAACCACAGGTGGTGGACTCATCACAGGTGTAACGTCTTCTTGGCACCCTCTCTCGGTGTCCTGAGCCCTCCTGCCCTCTTCAGCCCAGGCTCTGGGGGAAATACACCCATAAAACCAAACAACTCTTCTAAAAAGCCACCGTCTGTTTCATCTCACCTTCCCTCGTGAGCTCCCTCTCATCTGCTCCTTGTCATCCCATTTCCACATACACTGCCCCTCATAACTCTTGGTCCATCAAGACTTGCTCCTGCCTCTCTGCATCCCACATGGTCTCCACCTGGGCTGCCCTCTCCCCTTTCTCCATGACCCTGCTTCTTCCCCTTCTTTAGAGCCAACCTCATTGGCCCTCTCACCACCAGGTCATCCCAACCTCCACTGGTGGACACAATGGGCCCCCTCAGAACTCCCTTCTCTAACTCTTCCCCTTTGTGCTGCGACAACATGTTCAGGAGCAGTTACCTATGCTCATTCCATGTGTCCTATGGATCCCTGAGTTCCCATTGTGATTAATTGTGGTTCCCAATGGCCCCATCGCAACTACACAAAGGCCAGAAACAGGAACATGGTATAGGTGTTCAGAGAATGAATAAAGGAAAGAAAGATGGATAACTGGGTGACACTTGCTTCTGCTCCCACATAGTTTCTACGGGAGTGCTGCCGGCGTGAAGAAATGGACATTCGCGTACACTCCCAGCGGTGCGTTGGTGCCAGTTTTGTACAAGATAATATGTAGGTTACTCTCCTAAATTTTTTATTTCGAGATAAAATTCACATAAGCTAAAATTCACCATTTTAACCATTTTGAAGCGTTGGACCAGGGGAATGTGGCCCATCGGGTCCTACCAGAGTTCTACCGTGCTGCAGGATAGACCTAGGATGGCAAGAGTCCTGCACTGACTGTTCCTGTAGGTGAGAGGTCAGAGCCCATCTCTGCCCAGGGGTCGGTGTCCAGATCACAAATCTGAACCCTGGTCAGGTGCCTGGTCCCAAGCTTGACAGAGGGTCAGTTCCCCTCACGTCCACTAGAGGGCGATATCAGGACACACAAAGTTGTCTGTCTCACACACAGCCACACACACAGAACAGTTAGACTCGACCCACAAACGTGCTCAAGTACCTTGAGCGTAGAGCCAAGGAGGAGGCTGACCACCATCCTTAGACAGAATGATAGATGTGCCTTTGCTAGAAAAATGATCTTGTCCCCTGGAGAAGTGACATCATGTCCCACTGTGCACCTCCCAGGGAGAGCTGTACTGAGGAGACACGGGTCTCTTCTGATGGGGTAGAGGTGAGTCTCCTGTAAATGCAAACACTGCTGAGTTCCTTCTCTCTGCTCTTCTGCTCTTTCCCCACACATGGACCTGCCCAAGGAGCCTCAGCACGTTTTACCCTGCTGGGACCATCATGGGCATCATGACAGGGGTCCAGGCTGGGCTGACTCTAACATGGAACCCTTTGGTTTCTTCTGTTCCCAGAAACCTGTGGGGTAATGGGGCCCTTCTTCAGACCAGGCTCCCCTCTGTCTCCCTCCTCCTCTGCTTTGAGGGAGACAGAGGGCCTCCCTTCATAAGCAAATAAGCCTGCCTTCTCATATTCATCTCTCATTTCCCTGCCATGACATTCTCCTGCACTCATCTAAGATGATGACTTTTGCATAGGCCTTGGTCAAGGCGACTCCAGACACTCAGCACCTCCCCCAAATCCATTGTGTGAGCCCAGGGAGCAGCTGGAAGTAAAGGCTCCAAAAACACCCACATCCTCCATTGCCTACCTCTTTGCACTGGGATCTCTGTCATCTAGGCCTGAGTTCCCTTCAAGTCCAAAGCCTCAGCACAAAGGACCTCACACACTCCCCACAAGGCATAGAACATTCCCAAGGAAACAGACATCACCAGAGAAAGGACTCTCCAGACTGACCAGAAGGCCATGTCCATAGGCAATTCCTCACCTGGCTCTCTCCCCTCAGCCACTCTAGGAGCACCTTGGACTCTTTGTGGGGTATTCTCTGCCTCTTCTGTGGTTCCATGGGCTAGGACACTTCAAGTCCTTCTCATAGGAAAATACCTCCAAATCCTCACCACTCAACTCACCAGGGCACTGCTAAGTTTTACATCTATATCTGTCTATCCTGACAGAACCATGAGGTCTCTGCGTCAGAGAATAGACCATTTACTCAGAGACAGAGGAAAAGATACAAAGCGTAGGGAGATTGGAATGTTGGTGTGGATTTATCATTTAAGACTTGCTCACCTACTCTGGGAGAGTCCAGAGGACACACCTTTCACCATGCCTGTGAGATATGAGTTTGTAAGGGAGCCCCAGCGTCTTTGAAGAGCTCTGTGATGGCTCTTCTCTGTAGGTCAGAAATTACCATGAGAACTGCTGCCACTGAATGGGGAAAACTAAACACAATGGGGATAACTGGATCCCGAGATAGTAGGGCCAAGAGATGGCACTTAATCACCAAAGGCAAGGTGGGCCATGGTCACCATAATTGACAGCAGAGTCAAAGCAGCAATCATAATAGTCTGAGTGACAGAAACCAATAGCATTGGCTAGTTGATCATGGTGTTCCTAGAAACAAAATGGATGCGAAATCTACTAAAGTCTTACTTGATCTGTACAAGCAGAAGAATTCTAGGTTGAGTGAACAAAAGTCTAGCTTGAGTTATAGAAACAGAGTGTTACAGACCATCAATCAATTCCCAGACTTGAACCAGTTTAAAGACTCGGAACCTCCTAAATAAAGGGGAGGCGCTGTCCCCTTGAGGAAGGACCCCACTATACTTCCAAAATGTATATTGTTAATCTTTCTCCCAGCCTTCCCCAGAGAGACCTATGGCCTTTTACAGGGTGACAATGCATTGGGGAAAGGAAATAATCACACTTCTGAGGATTGCTGGACATGGGCTCTGAAATGACACTAATTGCAGTAGACCCAAAATGTCACAGAAGCCCACCAGAGTAGGAGCTTATTGGAGGTCAGGTGGCCAATGGAGTTTCAGCTCAGAGTCATCTCACAGTGGGCCCAGTGGATCCCCAAACCCAGCCTGTGGTTATTTTCCCAGTTTTGGAATGCATAATTGGAATAGACGTACTCAACAGCTGTCAGAATTCCCACATTGGTTCCTTGATCTGTGGAGTGAGGGCTATTATGGTGGGAAACATCAAGTGGAAGCCACTACAACTGCCTCTACCTAGGAAAACAGTAAACCAAAAGCAATACTACATTCCTAGAGGGATTGCAGAGATTAGTGCCACCATCAAGGACTTGAAGAATGCAGAGGTGGTGATTCCCACCACATCTCCATTCAGCTCCACTGTTTGGCAGAAGACAGATGGATCTTAGAGAATAACAGCAGATTACCATAAGCTTAACCAGGTGACCACTCTAATTGCAGCTACTGTTCCAGATGTGATTTCATTGCTTGAGCAAATTAACACATCCTCTGTTACCTAGTATGCAGCTATCAATCTGGCAAATACAATTTTCTTCACATCTGTTAGTAAAGACCCACTGGAAGCAGTTTGCTTTCAGCTGGCAAGACCAGCAATACACTTTCATCATGCTATCTCAGGAGTCTATCAACTCTCCAGCCTGTGTCATAATTTAGTTTGCAAAGATCTTGATAGCCTTTCCCTTCCACAAGACATCACCCTGGTCTATAACATTGATGACATTATGCTGATTGGACCTAGTGAGCAAGAAGTAGCAACTACTCTAGACTTATTGATAAAACATTTGCATGTGAGGACATGGGAAATAAATCTGACAAAAATTCAGGGGCCTGCTACCTCAGTGAAATTTCTAGGGGTCCAGTGGTGAGGGGCATATCGAGATATCTCTTCCAAGGTGAAAAATAAGTTGTTGCATCTGGTCCCTCCTAAAGCCTACAAGAGGCACAATGCCTAGTGGGCCTCTTTGGATTTTGAGCCAACATATTCCTTATTCAGTATGCTACCCTGACCCATTTACCAAGTGACACAAAAAGCTGCTAGTTTTAAGTGCTACCCAGGATAAGAGAAGGCACTGCACCAGGTCCAGACTCTGTGAAAGCTGCTCTGCCATTTCGGCCATATAATGCAGCAGATCCAATGGTGCTTGAGGTGTCAGTCGCAGATAGAGTTAGTGTTTGGAGACTTCGGCAGGTGCACGTAAGTGAATCACAGCGCAGACCCTTAGAATCTTGGAGCAAAGCCTTGCTATCCTCTGAGGATAACGACCCTCATTTTGAGAAACCGCCTTTGGCTTGCTACTTTGGCTTGCTACTTAGGCCTTAGTAGAGACTGAACACTTGACCATGGGCTGCCCAATTATCATGCAACCTGAGCTGCATGTGCACTGGGGAAAAGGAAATAATCAGACCTTTGGGGGTTTCTGGACACAGGCTCTGAACTGATACTAGTTCCATCTTGAACTGGGTGTTGTCTGAACATCAAGCCATAAAGCTGGGCGTGCACGGCGGCACTGCATCATCAAATGGAAGTGGTATATACATGATCCGGCCTGAGCAGGCCCTGAGGGCACAAGTAAGTTACATGAAGAAGTGGCCCAAATGCCATTGGTCCCACCTCTGCTACACTGTCTTCTCTCTCCCAACCACACCCAAGGGGAGCTCCCTACTACCAGTTGATGGAGGAAGAGAAGACTCAGGCCTGGTTTACAGATGGTTCTGTGGGATGTGCAGGCACCATGTGAAAGTGGACAGCTGCAGCCCTACAGCCCCTCTCTGGGACTTCCCTGAAGGACAGGGGTGAAGGGAAATCCTCTCAGTGGGCAGAACTTCAGGCAGTGCACCTGGTTGTTCTTTTGCTTGGAAGGAGAAATGGCCAGATGTGCGATTATATGCTGATTCAGGGGCTGTGGCCAGTGATTTGGCTGGATGGTCAGGGACTTGGAAAGAACATGATTGGAAAACTGGTGACAAGGAGGTCTGGGCAAGAAGTATGTGGACAAACCTCTCTGAATGCTCACCATTCACCTCAGCAGAGAAGGATTTTAATAATCAAATGGATAGGATGACCCATTCTGTAGACACCAGTCAGCCTCTTTCCCCACTCACTCCTGTTATCGCCTGGTGGGCTCGTGAACCAAACAGCCATGGTGGCGCGGATGGAGGTTATGCATGGGCTCAGCAACATGGACATCCACTCACCAAGACCAACCTAGCTATGGCCACCACTGAGTGCCCTGTCTGCCAACTCAGAGACCAACACTGGGCCCCCGATATGGCACCATTCCCCAGGGTGATCAGCCAGCTACCTAGTGCAGGCTGATTACACTGGACCATTTCTGTTATGGAAGAGGCAGCATTTTGTTCTTATTGGGATAGGCACTTACTGTGGACACAGATTTGCCTTCCCTGTACACAATGCTTCTGCCAAAACCACCATTTGTTAACTCACAGAATGCCTTATCCTCCATCATGGTATTCCACACAGCATTGCTTCTTATCAAGGGACTCACTTCATAGCAAATGAAATGCAGCAATGGGCCAATTCTCATGGAATCCACAAGTCATGCAACCTGAGCTGCATGTGCACTGGGGAAAAGGAAATAATCAGACCTTTGGGGGTTTCTGGACACAGGCTCTGAACTGATACTAGTTCCATCTTGAACTGGGTGTTCAAGCCATCCTGAAGCAGCTGGCTTGATAAAAAAGTGGAATTGCCTATTGGAAACTCAGTTACAGCACCAGTTAGGTGGCAGTACCTTGCAGGGCTGAGGGAAGGTATTCTAGTATATGCTCTGAATCAGTGTCCAATATGTGGTGCTGCTTCTCCCATACCCATGGTTCTCAGGTCCGGGAATCAAGAGGTGAAAATGGGAGTGACACCACTCACTATCCCTCGAGTGATCCACTAGCAAGGTCTCTGCTTCCTGTCCCCAGGACATTATGGTCTGCTGGCCTAGATGTCTTAGTTCCAAAGAGAGGAATGCTTCCACCAGGAGACACAATAATGATTCCATTGACACATCAGGATTCCTCACTCTCAAGCTACTCAGAAAGTGCAGAACCTTGGAGAGCGCCGATCTCAGCTTCCTCCTTCTTCCCTCACAGGGGTCAGGGGTCAGAATAAATGAGAGGCTAGTGAGGCCCAGAGATTGTGAGGGGGCAGCAAGCATAGAAGCAGGTGCCTGCAATGGGAGCCAGTGAGGCTACTGGCTGAGGCTGTCCACAGAGGCCCAGGGAGAAGGTGGTACAAGAAAGAAACCCCAGGCATGGGCAGGGGAGAAGAGGAAAAAAACAGGCACTGTGAGGGCCCAGCCTGGGTGCTGTGTGGGACTGTGTGTGTGAAGCCGTCTCAGGACCAGGGCTTCTCCGTTCACAGCTGATATGCACAGAGAGTGCCTACAACAACCCTGGATCAATGTGGACTTAACACTTGAGAGTTAAGCCATGGGCACAGGGCACATGTGAGGCCCAGGTCCTGATGAACAGGAGAGGAAGCAGCTCCCGTCTCACCTGACCCAGGGACACAGAGAGGTGTGTGGTGCTGTGTGTTCCCAGAATCAGGGTTCCTGTTTGGGAACCAGGCCCTGGGAGTGAGAAAGGAAGTTGACTTGTCCGTCCTTCCCCCTCTGCTCCCCTGACACAGACCTTTCCCTCTTGGCATCTCTGGTTCTCTGCTACTCCTTCTTCCCACAGAACCACCAGCCCTGGCTCCAACCACACACATCACTCCACCCAACGGCATGCATAGTGTAACTTACAGAGACAAACACAAACTGATACGCTTTCCTGGGAATCTGAGTTTGGTGATGTCACTGAGGAAAGAGGCAGGGCCAATGCACTTACAGCAACAGAGATTGGGACTCACAGAGCGGGAATATGATAGAGCATTAACATGATATGTGACCCGTGTGAAATGTCTATGAACTGATGTTGAATAAACGTGCAGAGCAGCATGGCATTATGACTCTGCCTTCTGCGCTTCCGTCCTTGTGCAGTAGAGGGCAGCAGAGCTACTCTACAGCCTGGAGCCTCCCCAGGGAGCTGCTGACCTCCCTCAGCATCGCCCACAGCCCGGCAGGGTCTGTTCCTCACCAGCCTCACTCAGTCCACCGTCCTCCTCGCTCTCCAAGCTCCCCACACTGGACTCTCTCAGCCCCTCCACCCAGCCTGGCATCAACCCCCTTAAAGGCTGGTCCATCTGTAGGCATCTCCTCCCTCCACACCGTTCTTCCTTTGTGGGATGAACATCCACTCACACTTCAGGTCTCAGCAAAAGGTCACTTTCTCAGGGTGCTCTCGGTGATCCCCAGACCAACTGAGACTTCATTACATGCTCCTGACACACCAGACACTTTCCCTTCATCGCCATTCTCTCAATTACAATTAACTCCTTAGTTACATGATTTTCTCTGAGTGCCTGTCTCCCTGTCACAAGGTAAACTCCGTGACCTCAGGGCCCACGTGTGTCCTCTTCTCTGTGGAGTTCCCAGGGCACACACCAGGGCCTGACACATCACAGATGCTCAGAAAATAATCATTAGATAGATGAAGGAAACCACACAACAGCAGCCTGTCATCCCTGTGTGACACCTGGGGGTCAGAATATGTTCCGTGTGGACACGGGGGCACTGGTATCAGCATGGGAGGAGGCCAGCAGTGCTCTCTCCGAGATGGGCCTTTCCCCTTGTAGAGTCAGGAGGGAGGACAGGGACCTCCTAGCAGTGGGATGTCAAATCCCTATTCACTCCCAGAAGGTCCACCACCGCAGTCCTCTCACCCAGAACATGCAGGAAATCTCCCCCTTCACCCTGAGAACTGTAGGTCCTAAGACACCAGTACTGGGTCTCTGTCACTGGAAGAAGAGGCCAGGCTGGTGACACTCAGAGATGGAGGGCGGGTCCCATCACCAGTCATCACTCAGCTTGCCCCTTTATCACCCCCAGAGTCATCTTTGTAACCTTCCTGTTGGGAGTAAATCCAACCTTCCTAGAGCATTTGAGGACAATGGGAAGACCCTGGTGCCCAACTGGGTTTCTCTGTCAAAAGAGAAATAATCCTCCGGGTTTGGAAACCTCTGGGTATCTCTGTGGTGCTGACAGACCCAAGGCCAGGACACAGCACAGGCCAATGCTGGGGTTGGCGGGTTGTTATCTCAGGGCAGAGGGATCTCCATCAGCCTTGCTATTGGATGGGTGCCCCACAGGCCGGTGTGATCAGCATCACCTGAGAGGCTGTTAGATGCAGACTCTCGGGTCCACCCCACACCTGCCGGGTCAGAATCTGCATCTTAACAGGATCTTCTGATTCTGAACAGGAGAAGGGAAGAAGCAGCCCCATCCCCACAAAATGGGGTCTCAGCTTGGCTGGGTATCCACAAACCTGGGCAGCTGCTAAAGTAGCATTTCTAAGGCGTCACCTGGACATTCACAATCTCTACAAAGTTCCACAGGTGATTCTGACACAGAGCAGGAGGGACATCCCTGTGATAAGAGTTCCCGATGTAGCCCCAGAACTCCTGCTCTGAAAAGAAAAATCAAATGTGAAAGAGAAAGGGCTGCAGGGGACACTGACTATGCTCCCTGACCCAGAGTTGTGGGGACTGCCCCGGACACCAGTGCCCCAGGCTTGTGCTTGTCCAAACACAAGCGTGTGTGTGTGTGTCTGTGTGTGGGGGGGTGTGTGTGTTTATGTGTGTGTATGGAGGGAATCACAGCTAAAGAGGGAGAGGCTTCTGCAGTTCCCAGGGATCCAAAATGTAGACAGAAAGGAAAGGAGAAGGAGGGGACTAGGGAGGCAGGAATGAGAGGAGGAGAGGGAGGCACCTGGGCAGAGACCCCGCCCCCAGAGCATGTGACCCGGCTAAGCACTCCTGCCCCTGGAGGAGGCTCAGTGCAGAGGCAGGAAGGACAGCAGAGCTGAAGCACCTGCACAGCGGCAGTTGTGAGCACTTCTGGAGCCCAGGCTCTTCTCACAGAGGGAGGGACAGAGCAGGCAGCAGACACCATGGAGCCCTCCTCAGCCCCTGCCCACAGAGGGCACAGCCCCTGGCAGGGGCTTTTGCTGGCAGGTAAGAGGGGAGGATTCCCTGAGGGTGGGCAGGAGATAGAGGACAGAGAGTGGCTAGGGTCTCCTGGGGAGGACAGGGATCTGAGAGGGTATAAAGGACTTCCTTTCAGACCTGAAGGGAGAGGACATGGGAGCAGAGTAGGATATGTGGAGGGGGCTCAGGAACAGGAAAATCGTGAACTGGAAGTGGAGAGGGGCAGGAAATCCTCAATTGCTATATGTTTTTCAAGTTACATTTTGAAAATAACTACATCAGAGTGACACTTCAGAAAGAAACAATAACCAGGGGCACCAAACATTGTCATTACTAATAAATCTCAGAAATTGACAAATAAACACCAGGATGTGGAGGGCCCTGGGAACACTCATTCAGTCATCCACAGGTGTTTGCAGCCTGTTCCAGGCACTGGGGGAACAACAAGATCAGACAAGTCCCTGCCCTCAGGAGCTCACATTCCATGGGGAGGAAGATGAACAAGCAAAGAAATCTGAATGTGATGTCAGGGACTGACAAGTGCCATGCAGGCAAGACAGCAGAGAAAGGTCAGAAAGTGAAGATAGAGGGTCTTTAGAGCAAATGGCCAGTGAAGTCATCTCCCAAGGACACCCTGGAGAGTGAGCAGGGCTCTAAGGGCAGTGAGGGAATAAGCTGGGCCGACACCTCGGAAGAGTGTTGGGAACAGAGGAAATAACAAGTTCAGAGGTGCTGAAGTAATGGTGGTCATGCTGCTGACCTTGGCCAGTAGGAGACACACACACACACACACACACACACACACACACACACACATGCACACTCCATGTCTAAGAGATGAAGAGACCTGCTCAGGACCCAGGGCCTCATCTTTCCATCCCAATACATAGGTCCAAATATTGATTGATCTCTCTCTCTCCCCTCTTAGTCTCACTCCTAACCTTCAGGAACCCGCCCAGCACTGCCCAACTCACTATTGAATCAGTGCCGTCCAATGCTGCTGAAAGGAAGGACGTTCTTCTCCTTGTCTCCAGTCTGCCTGGGAATCTTTTCGGCTTCGGCTGGTACAAAGGGGAAGGAGTAGATTCAAAGCAACAAATTGCGTCATATTTGATAAACACACAATTAACTACCCAAGGGCCTGCATACAGTAGTCGGGAGATAATATATTCCAATGGATCCCTGCTGTTCCAGAACGTCACCCAGGAGGACACAGGATTCTACACCCTACAAATCATAAAGACAACTTTGCTAACTGAAGAAGGAACTGGACAGCTCCGCGTATACCGTGAGTGATTCCTCTCTGAACTCTGGGTGTTGGGTGGGGTGAATTCTACTTCACACACACAGAATTGACAGGCCTGGACTGTGCCTACATCCTCCTCTGCATTATGTCTCATGTTGAGGTTTGAGCATTTAGTGCAGGACACACACAGTGGAGATAAACTTCAAAAGATCAGAATACCCTTCCCAGAATCCAGCCCCTGCAGACATTTCCTGCAGAGAAAAGGACTAATCTGATGAGAGTAACTCAGCAGAGGGAGATCAGCCTCAGTTCAGCCCCCTGGGCCCCTCCCCATGAACATGACCCTGAGGAAGACCCTGCACAGCTGGGTCAGGGCCTGGCCTGAGGGGTCCCCTGGGATCCTCACAAGGAGGCTATGCCTGGGAAGACCCTGCCTAGACCCGTTTCTCACGGCTCCTGACTCCAATCACCTTGGGGAGCCTGTGCCAAGGTTATATTTTGTCTTCCAGGGCTGAGCTTACTGGGAGCAATGATTTCCTGGCTCCCCAAGTCCTGAGGCTCCTGAGCTGGTTACCAGAGAGGGCTCGGCCCTAAGAACCACATCTGGGCAGGGGTGGAGTCTGATCCTTCACCTGAGACTTGGCATGGAGAGCACAGATGGACGAGGTCCCCAGGCCATTAGCCAACCGCCCTGGGGGCATAGAGGACTCCAGAGGATGGTCACCATCCCCAGGGAGGAATAGAGGACAGAAGATGCTCCTGGGATCTCCTCATCCACCAGGGATCAGGTATAAGGAGCTCTCCTTCTCTCTTGAATGCCGTTTATTTGGGCAGCTCCTCCATACTAAGCTTTAGGTCAGGTATTTGGGGATGTTTCAAGGTTAATTCACAGACCATATTGTAATCCAGAGAACTTTTACAATTTACCTGATTTTATTCAGGGGAAATTGAGGCACAGGAAGATACAGTCATTGAATCAGGGTCACACAGACCATGAACAGCAGATCAGAGTCACAGCAAGATCTTTATGTAGCCACAGCCCTGACCTTTCCACCACCCCAGGGGCCTTATTAGGCATCTATGGACCCCAAGACCAGCCATTGGATCAGATCCATTCCTCTTAGAGATCCACAGCTCAAAGTAGAATTTCTTGTCTGGGGATTGAAAGCAAATTGAGATTAACCTGTTTTTACTCAAGAACTAAATTACCTGCATCAACAATCAGAGTCAATGCAGGGAAAGTCCAGGCCGCCTTCTCAGGTGGCTGATTCACATCTCCCTGCACTGGACTTGAAATTACTTATTTGTTTCCTGATGTGTTGGTGTCAATCCCACTGGAATATAAAGGGAAGGACTTTGCTTTATCACTCCCCACTCTACACCTGCAACCAGCGCAGGTCCCAACAACTGAACTGCTCTTTCATGAAGGAGGGAAGGAATGAATGGTGAATGAATGAATGAATGAATGGTCCATATTATCTTCACAGACTGGAATCTGGAAGCATAATCCTAGGAAGTTATGACCACACTTGTTCTCTGTCTCTCCTGGGGCTGAGACCCATGTTCCACCCCTCTGACCCCCAGCTCCTGAGGCCACTCCGAGAGAAGAGTCTCATGACTGTGCAGCTGCTCAGGCATAGGAGGGCTGTTCTGGCCCTGCTCCTGGGGCAGCCATGGGCTCTTGGTGCCTGGGATCTCTAAAATAAATTGTAACCCCCATTGCTCATGACCTTGGACATTTCTGGCTCTCTCTGCTCCTTCCACATCCCTCATCTTCCTCTCCCATCATTCCAGCTGGGACTGCCCCTGTTCCTCCACTCTAACCCTTCCTTGAATTCTCCCACTAACACCTGCAGTCAGGCCCACCCTCCTGGGCAAGAGTAAAGAACAGAGAAATCAGTCGGAGCAGCAGCTCCTTGAGGCCCCATCATGAGCTAGTTTCGCCAGGTCACCAGGAGAATGAGCTTCCATTGTGCCCCATCCAGGGCTCTTTCACTCCACAACGTCAACAAGTGGAACATGCCACATGACAGGGCCCTGTGACCCCTTGATCTGCTCTCTACATGACTTAACCAAGAGTCAAAGGCAGAAGGACAGGTCTACAGTCCTGAAAGCTCACAGGCTCATTTCACCCCTTTGGCTGCTAGCCCAGATCCTCATCCTGGTGAGGCTCCTGTTCCTCCAGTGGTTCCTGAGACCTTCCCAAGCTGGGGCTGGCCAGACCCTGTACCGTCTGACTGGTTTACTGCCTATTTCACCCACATAGGTCCTCACGATGGCACCTTTACCACAGGGTGGGATGCTCTCAGATGGAGGGATCCACCAGCCACTGTCCTTTCACTTAGACACTGCCCAATTTGGATGAATTTGATCAAACTTATGTTTCCTGAGGTTGAAAGAGAGCCACATGTAAACATTGGACCTTCTTCCCATTTTACCTGACTGTCCATATAAATTGGTGACAGAGACCTCTTTCCTAACTGTACTAACATAACACATATCATTTCAACTAATTTGGTAGCATTCCTCCCTTTATATAACAGACACATCAGACTTGCTGCCTAATCAATTATGTCATCATAACAGGACTCACATGTCTCTCTCTACCCGGGGAGCCACTGATTTCAAACCCACTTCAGCAACTTCCTTTGATGATAATGTGATCCTGGTTGGACTTCAGAACTTGGTCTATGACCTTTAATTCTCTCTAGAGAGATATTCCTCCAGAAACTGGTCTTAGATCTTTGGGGCATTAATATTAAATTTCAACATGGAAACAATTTACCTTCTCCTCAGATTTCTGTCTCATAATTGTGTTTAAAAATGGCCCATGAGGGATAGATTCCTCCCCCCACTTTCCACTGGTCAGTCCTTATGCATTTGAAAACATTGACTTGTATTTCAGGAAAGATCAACATGGTCCTCGCTGCCCTCTGCAGTGGGAGAGGAGACTTTAAAGACCAAGGGCAGAGCACATGGTTCTGCTGCCAAAGCCAGCCAGCCCCCGCCTGTCCCCCTCACTCTTTTCTGGATCATTTCTAGTCTTAACTCTGCTCTATCCTTTATGGAGTCACTGTCTCATACCGGTCACCATGGAACACCTGGGAAGACCTGCCCCACTTTATGGCCCTGCAGCCTGAGTACCGAACTGACCTCTGGGCTTGCTCCTGATCTCCCAGTATAGTATTTCTGCTCAAATACCCAGTTCCAGGCTATGCTGCTCAGTCTTCTCTGGGTTTAATAACTATAGGAAGGCCCATCATTACCCATCTCTAGGATAACCCTGGAAAGCAAGTCCTCAAGTAAAACACATCTATGCTAGGCAATGTAGATCTGTGCAATAGAAAGGGCCTCAGCACCCACACATTCCAGGTGATGACTCCAAGCTTGGTCAGACAGTTAGCTGGTCAGTGAAGAACAAGGAGAAGCACTGGGTGGTCTCTGACTCCCAGTCCTCTGTCTTTCCATGACCAACCCTGATGCTTATTTGACTTGGGAAAGTCTGTGTTTTCTCCCAGACATAGAGCAGGTGGCCTTACATTCTCTGAGTGCTCAGATCCTTATGCATTTGCCTTGGGATATACAGACCTGCCTTATTCTTTTAAGGACTCAGGTTGGCTGAGAAGTGAGAGATGCCAACTCTGATTGAAGAGTCATTTAGAGGAATCAAAGGTACCACACAAGGCAATTTTCTCTCTGTTATGTGCGCAGCGGAGTTAACCAAACCCAACATCACATGCAACAACCCCAGCCCCGTGGAGCATGAGGACCGTGTAGTGTTAACATGTGAACCTGAGACTCAGGACACGACCTACCTGTGGTTGATCAACAATCAGAGCCTCCTGGACAGCACCTGGCTGGAGCTGTCCCCGGACAACAGGACTCTCACTTTATTCCGTGTCACAAGGAATGACACAGGACCCTATGAGTGTGAAACCCGCAACCCAGTGAGTGCCCGTCGCAGTGATCCATTCTACCTCAATGTTCTCTGTGAGTAACTTCTGTCCCTACCTGACCCAGGGTGTCTGCCCAAATCCACACTACCAGAGGCCAGACTACATCCGTCCCTCTCAGATTCAAGTACACAGCCCCTCAGCCCTGGACACCAGGCTGGCCATGACTTCCTGTCTCAGGCAAATCTGGGCAGGCCCAGCCTTGAGCCAAGACTAGGAGGGGACGGGCTGCTGCTGCCTTGAGAGGCTCGGGGTCAACAACTTGTGATGGGAGAAACAGGTTAATGTCTCAGACTCAGGTTGAGTGAACACAGAGGGGTCATGGTTGGGAGTTTTTAAAGCAAGGTTGTGACCTGGCTCAGAAAGATACTGTGGCCGTTGTACAGACCAGGAGCTCCCCTTTCCCTCTGATTACATCACAAATGGCTTTATTCTGTTTGCTCCAGATGGCCCGGATGCCCCCACCATTTCCCCCTCACACTCCTATTACCGTGCAGGGGCAAACCTTAGCCTCTCCTGCCACGCAGCCTCTAAGCCGCCTGCACAGTATTCCTGGCTTATTAATGGGAGGCCCCAGCAATCCACACAGGAGCTCTTCATCCCCAACATCACTTCGAGTGATAGTGGATCCTATACCTGCCTCGCCCATAACTCTGTCACTGGCCTCAATAGGACGACAGTCAAGACTATCACAGTCTCCGGTAAGTGGCTCCCTGGACCATGGGCACTAGGCTTTGGGGTGAAGATCTGTCTTGTTTTCAGGAAAGAGCCTCCTGGAAACTATTTCCCATCCTGTATCCATGGACAAAAACAAACCCCAAATCTGTCCTTGAAACATCCCACTACATCTCTGCAGACCCTTCCTCCCCTTGCTCTCTGATTTCCCACAGGAGATGGGAGTCCAGACTGGAATGTGGGGAGGGGTTCTCTCAGCCCCCGAAAGCCCCATATAGTGGAGGGGGCTTCACAGAGGGAGAAGGAAGAAGGTCCTGCTCCCATCTCGCCTTTTGACTGACTCTGCTCTGATGCCATCTGTGGTGGGACAGAGGCATGTGGAGAAGGTACATGGGCAGCCTGTCCTCAATCTGGCCAAATTGTGCCACCCACTGACACCAGAGCCTTTCTCAGGCCAGGCTGAAGGGAAATGGGAAAAGAGACTGAGCTGTGTCCTGGCTCTGAAGTCACCAGCTATATGACCCCTGTGACACCAGCACATACGTATACCAGAGGAGAACAGTGAATGATGGCGCACACTTGGAAGAATAGGTAGATTCATCCATGAAGTCCCTTCATGGGATGGAAGGAGCAGTGCCAAGTTTATAGTTTACAGAGATGGCTAAGAGTACCAGCCTTTTATTAAAACTGTGACCACTTCTCTCTAGAGATTTCCTTCTCTGCGATATTCAGTCCACGGGCCGGGAAGTAAAAATCCTATTCAGATAGAAAAATCCTTTGTATTGGAACTTCTCCATGTCCTAAGGTCATGAAGACTGGTTGGGCCATCCTCATTCTCTAACAAACTATTTAACAAAAGAAAAACCTTTGGTTCTCTATTTAAAGCTACCATACTAAAAAGCAGGCCTGATCTTTTATAAAGTCACAGAAAGCTTTAGCAAAGGGTCACACAAAAGCTAATGGGAGAAAAATTCCACTCGATGATGAAGATACTGGATACATGGGCTGAGAAGAGGTTCCTGTTGCTGATACTATGGAGATGACATGGGGAACCAGTCTGGGGTCCTGCTGCGGTGATTAGGGGGTCAGAGAGGAGGTGCAGCCCTCCCCATACAGACTGTCACCTGAACAAAGACACTCGTCCTTCTACAGGGGTCAGAGCCATCCTCTCGGTCACCTTTACACAGCTCACAGTCAGATATGAGAAGTGTTTGAGATCTCTGAGGAAGGAGCATGGCCCCAGGCCCCAGAGACACTCTCAGTCAGTCATCTCCTCTGTTTCTCCACAGAGCCTGTGGCACAGCCCTCCATCCAAGCCAGCAAGACCACAGTCACAGAACATGAGGACACTGTGGTCCTGACCTGCCTCACAAATGACACTGGGATCTCCATCCTGTGGTTCTTCAATAACCAGATTCTGCACATCACAGAGAGGATGAAGCTGTCCCAGGACAATAGCACCCTCACCATAGACTCCGTCAGGATGGAGGATGCCGGGAATTATCAGTGTGAGGTCTCCAACCCGGTCAGTTCCAGCAAAAGTGACCTCCTCAGGCTGTATGTGAAATGTAAGTCACCACTTGTCCCATCCCATATCTTCCTGGGAGGATGGGTGACTCTATCAATGGTGTGAAAAATGGACAGAAGTCACAGAGGGCAGAATATCCACCTAGAGACCATTACAGTACACAGAATGGCGCAGTGGTTAAGACCTCAGTCTCTGAATCAAATATACAAAGTTTCTTATTGTGAGTCTGGTATTTCCTGTGTGACCTTGCACAAGATTCTTTTTTTTTTTCTGTTACCATTTTTAATGTGGTAAAATATACACAAGATTTACCATTTTAACCATTTTTAAGTGTATAGTACAGGGGCTTGTAGTGCAACCATAATCACTATCCATTTCCAAACTTTTTCATCCTACCATAGTAAAACTCTGTACCCAATAAACAATAACTCCCCACTCCCTACTTCAAACCCTGGCTGCCACCATTCTAATTTCTCTCTCTATGTATTCAACTATTCCAGGTAACTCATATAAGTGGAAGCATACAATATTTGTCCTTTTGTGTCTGGCTAATTTCACTTAGCATAAACGTCTTCAATGTTCCATCCATGTTGTAACATCAGAATTTCATTCCTTTTTAAGGCTGAAATATATTCCTTTGTGTATATATATATATATATATATATATATATATATATATATATATCACATTTTACTTATCAATCATAGTCGATGAACTTTTGAGTTATTTCCATCTTTTGACCATTGGGAATAATGCTGCTATGACCAGGGGTGTACACATATCTGTTCAAATCCCTGTCTTCCATTCTTTAGCATATATACCAGAAGCAGAATTGCTGTATCAAACAGCAATTCTTTGTTCAATTTTTTTGATGAACTGCCATAACATTTTCCACAGTGGCTGCACCATTTTACATACCCGCTAGCAATGCACAGAAATTCCAATTTCTCCACATCCTCGCCAACACTTGTTGTTTTCTGTTGGGTTGTTTTATAATAACCATCCTAGAGGGCATGAAGTGGTATCTCATTGTGTTTTTGATTTGAATTTCCCTAATGATAAGTGAGGCTGAGCATCTTTTCATGTGCCTATGGCCATTTGTGTATCTTCTTTCGAGAAATGTCTAAGTCCTTTGCCAATTTTTTGATCGGATTTTTTGTTGTTGTTGACTTGTAGTTCTCTATATATTCTGAATGTTAATCCCTTATCAGATGTATGATTCACAAATATTTTCTTACTCTGTGCTTTGTCTTTTCACTTTGTTGAAAGTATTCTTTGATGCACAAAAGTTTTTAATTTTGGTGAAGTCCACTTTATCTATTCTTCCTTTTGTTGCCTGTGTCTTTGGTTTCAGATCCAAGAAAATATCGCCAAATCCAAAGTCATGAAGCTTTCACCATATGTTGTCTTCTAAGAGTTTTTACAGTTTTAGCTCTTACATTGAGGTCTTAGATCCATCTTGAGTTAATTTTTTGCTTGTGGTGTTAGCTGAGGGTTCATATTCATTTTTTTTGCAGGGATATCTAGTTTTCCGAACACCATCTGTTGAAAAGATTGTATTTTACCCCATTGGATGGTCTTGGCACCCCTGTCAAAAATCATTTGATGACATATGCAGGGATTTATTTCTGGGCTCTCTATTCTCTTCCATTAGTCTATATGTCTGTCATTATGCTAGTACCACACTGTTTTGATTACCGCAGCTTCGTAGTAAATTTTGAAACCAGGAAGTGTGAGTCCTCTAACTTTGTTCTTTTCCGAGATTGTTTTCGATATTTGGGATCCCTTGAAATTCCACGTGAATTTTAGGATGGATTTTTCTATTTCTGCAGAAAAATGTCGTTGGGACTTTCATATGGATTGCATTGAATCTTAGATCACTTTGGGTATTATCGTCACCTTAACAATATTAAATCTTATAATCCATGAACACAGAATATCTTTCCATTTATTTATGCCTTTTTTTCTCCAGTGTTCTGTAGTTTTTCAGTATACAAGTCTTCCACCTCCCTGGTTAAGTTACTTCCCAAGTTTTTTCTTCTTTTTGATGTTATTGTAAATGGAACTGTTTTCTTAATTTCCCTTTCAGGTTGTTCATTGGTAGTCTATAGAAACACAACTGATTTTCGTATGTTGATCTTCTATCCTGCAACTTCGCTGAATTTGTTTCTTAGTTCTAACAGTTTTTTGTAGAATCTTTATAGTTTTCTACATATAAGTTCATGCCATCTGCAAACAGATGTAATTGTACTTCTTCCTTTGCAATTTATATGCATTCTATTTCTTTTTCTTGCAAAATTTTTCTGGGCTGGATATCTGGACTATGTTGAATAGGGGGAAGTAGCATCCTCATCCTCCCACTGATCTTAAAGGAAAATCTTTCAGTGTTTCACCACTGAATATGCTGCAAGCTGTGGGCCTTTCATGTAAAGCCTTCACTATGGTGCACTAGTTTCCTTCTATTCCTAAGAGTGCCGGTATTTTGTTAAATCAGTAACCACTTCTCTAGAGATTTCCTTCACTGTGATATTCAATCCACAGACCTGAAAGTAAAAGTACTCTTCAGAGTGAGAAATCCTTTGACTGAAAACTCTTCAATGCCTAAGCTTATGAAGACTGGACAGGGCCATCCTCATTCCCTAACAAATTATTTAACAAGAAGCAAATGCCTTCCCTACTTACATAAAGTTCCCTTGGCCCCAGACACGGACAGCCTGCCTTCCCGAACATACACGAAAGTGTATATATGGAATAGGACCTGATCTTTTTAGAGTCAAAGAAAGTTCTAGAAAAAAGGTAACAAAAGTTCATGAGAGAAAAATTCCACTTAATGATGAAAATGCTGGACACATGGCCTGAGAAGAGGTTCCTGGTACTGAAACTACGGAGATGTCCAGGGAAACCAGTCAGTGGTCATCCTCGGGTGATCTGGGGTCAGAGAAAAGGTGCAGCCCTCTCCTTACAGACTGTCACCTGAATAAATACTTACAACATTGTTCACAAGGTCAGGGCCATCCTCTGGGTCACCTTTACGTAGCTGACTGTGGGATCTGAGAACTGGCTGAGATCTCTGAGGAAGGACCGTGGCCCCAGGCTCCAGCCCCACTCTCAGTCAGTCACCTCCTCTGTTTCTGCACAGACTCAGTGGCACAGCCCTCCATCCAAGCCAGCAACACCACAGTCACAGAAAATAAGGACGCTGTGGTCCTGACCTGCCTCACAAATGACACTGGGATCTCCATCCAGTGGTTCTTCAATAACCAGAGTCTACGGCTCACAGAGAGGATGAAGCTGTCCCAGGACAACAGCACCCTCACCATAGACCCCGTCAGAAGAGAGGATGCCGGGGATTATCAGTGTGAGGTCTCCAACCCTGTCAGTTCCAGCAGAAGTGACCTTCTCAGGCTGGATGTGAAATGTAAGTGACCACTTGCCCCATCCTACGTGTTCCTGGGAAAATGACTCTACCACTGTTGTGCAATGTGGATAGAAGTCATAGGAGGCAGAATATCAATTAAGAGATCATTATGGTAAACAGAATGGCAAAGTGGTTAAGAGCTTAGTCTCAGAATCAAATATTCTAAGTTTCTTATCCTGAGTCAGGCCTTTTCTGTGCAACCACACACAAGATTCTTTTTTTTTTTTCTGTTACCATTTTTTTAATGGTAAAATATTTTGTGCTAAAATATTCATACGATTTACCATTTAGGCATCTGTAAGTGTATAGCATTTAATGCAATTAAATGCATTCATATTGTTGTGCTGTCATTACCACTATCCATCTAGAAATTTTCCATCTTACTATACTAAAACTCTGTACCCATTAAACAATAACTCCCCACTTCCCCACCGCAGTCCCTAGCAACCATCATTCTACTTTCTGTCTCTATGAATTTGACTATTCTAGGTACTTTGTGTAAGTGGAATCATACAGTATTTGTCCTTTCGTGTCTGGTTTATTTCACTTAGGATAATGTCGTCAATGTTCCATCCATGTTGTAGCATATATCAGAATTTCATTCCTTTCTACGGCTGAATTACATTCCCTTGTATGTATATATCACATTTTGCTTATCATTCATCAGTCGATGAACTTTTTGGTTCTTTCCATCTTTTGGCTATTGTGAATAATGCTGCTATGACCATGAGTGTTCATATCCCTACTTTCAATTCTTTTCCATATTTACCAGAAGTGGAATTGCTGGATCAAATGGAAATTCTTTGTTCAATTTTTGGATGAACTGCCATACCATTTTCCACAGTCGCTGCACCGTTTTACATTCTCACTAGCAATGCACAGAAGTTCCGATTTTTCCACATCCTTACCAACACTTGTTGTTTTCTTTTGGGGTTTTTTTAATAATAGCCGTCCTAATGGGTGTGAGGTGGAATCTCATTGTAGTTTTGATTTGCATTTCCCTAATGATTAGTGATATGGAGCATCTTTTCATGTGCTTATTGGCCATTTGTATATCCTCTTTGGAGAAATGTCTATTCAGTTCCTCTGGCCATGTTTAAATTGGGTCCTTTTTGTTGTTTTGTTGAGTTGTAATGGTTCTTAATATGTTTGGATATTAATTCTTTGTCACAGATATGATTTGCAAATTATTTCTCCCATTCTGTGGGTTGTCTTTTTGTTTACTTGAAAATGTTATTTGCTCCACAAAAGTTTTTCATTTTGATGAGGTCCAATTTATCTATTTTTTCTTTGTTGCCTGTACTTTTGGTTTCTTATCCAAGAAATCATTGCCAAATCAAATGTCATGAACTTGCACTCTGTTATCTTCTAAGAATTTTATAGTTTTAGTTCTCAAACTTAGGTCTTTGATCCATTGTGAGTTAATTTTTTGTATATAGTGTTAGATACGAGTTCAACCTCATTCTTTTGCATGGATACACAGTTTTCCCAATACCATTAGTTTTAAACACTGTCCTTTCCCCATTGAATGGTCTTCATACTTTTGTCAAAAAAACGGCTGATCATATTTGCAAGGATTTATTTCTGGGTTTTCTATTCCATTGGTCTGTATGTCTGTCTTTATGCTAGCACCACACTGTTTTGATTATTGTAGCTTTGTAGTAATTTTTGAAGTCAGGAAGTGTGAGTCCTCCAACTTGTTCTTCTTTTCCAGATTGTTTTGGCTATTTGGGGTCTCTTGAAATTCCACATAAATTTTAGGATGGAGTTTTCTATTTCTGCAAAAAAAAAAAAAAAGGTCATTGGGATTTTGATAGGGATTGCACTGAATGTGTAGATCACTTTGGATAGTATTTTCATCTTAACAATATCAAGTCTTCCAATACACAAATATGGAATGCCCTTCCATTTATTTATGCCTTCTTTAATTGCTTTCAGCAATGTTTTTGTAGTTTTTCAGTGTGTAAGTCTTTCACCTCCCTGGTTAAGATAATTCCTGGTGCTGTTGTAAATAAAATTTTCTTAATTTCCCTTTCAAATTGTTCATTGTTCGTGTATAGAAACACAACTGATTTTTATGTGTTGACTTAGTATCCTGTAGCTTTGCTGAATTTGTTTATTTCTTCTAACAGTTTTTCTGGGATATTTAGGGTTTTCTACATATAAGATGATATCATCTGCAAAAGAGAAAATTTTACTTCTCCTTTCCAATTTGGATGCCTTTTATTTCTTTTTCTTGCCTATTTGTTAGCTAGGACTTCCAGTACTATTTTGAATAGAAGTGGCAAAAGCAGGCATCCATGACTTGTTCCTGATCTTAGAGCAAAAACTTAAAAGTCTTTCACCATTGAGTATGATGTTAGCTGTGAGTTTTTTATACACGTCTTGTTTTATGTTGACTTACCTTCTTTCTATTCCTAGTTTAAGTGTGTTTACCATGAAAGAATGTTGAATTTTGTCAGATGCTTTTACTGATTCAATCCCCTTACTAATTATAGGTCTATTCATATTTTCTATTTCTTTATGATTCTATCTTTGTAGGTTTTGTGTTTCATAGAATTTGTCCATTTATTTAGGTTATCCAACTTGTGGCATACAATTATTCATATGACTCTTAAAATTCTTATTTTTTTGTAGAATTGGTAGTAATGTCCCCTCTTTAATTCCTGTTTTTAGTAACTTGAAGCTTCTCTCTTTTTTTCTTAGTCAATCTAGTTATAGCTTTGTTAATTTTGTTCATCTTTTGTGAAAAACCAACTTTAGGTTTTATTGATTTTCTATATTGTTTTTCCGTTCTCTACTTTATTTATCTCCACTCTAACCTTTATTATTTCCTTCTTTCAGCTGGCTTTCAGCTTAGTTTGTTCTTCTTTTCTAATTCCTTAAGTTGTAAAGTTACGTTGTTGATTGGAGATCTTTCTTCTTTTTTAATGTAAGCATTTACAATTATAAACTTCTTGCACAAGATTCTTTTCTGAGCCTCAGGGGTCAACTGAAAATTGCAGTAAGAGCACAGTCAGCCCTCCGTATCCGCATGTTCTGGATCCACAGATTCAACCAACCAAGGATCGAAAGGCCTACTATGTTTGCATCTATACTGAACGTGTGCAGACTTCTATTTCTTGTCATTATTCCCTAAACAATATGGTATAAGAACTATTTACATAGCATTTACATTGTATGAGGTATTATAAGTAATCTAGAGATGATTTAAAGTATATGGGAGGATGTGTGCAGGTTCTATGCAAATACTATGCCATTTTATATAGCGAATTTGAGCATCCACAGATTTTGGTATCTGCCGGCGGGGAGGGGGCGGGGATGGGAGTTCTGGAATCAGTCCCCCATGGATACTGAGGGATTATTGTACCTGTTTCATGGTATTGTTTTAAAGATTTAACATAATATTCAATTAAACCTTTAGCAAAATGCCACACTCAGAGGAAATGTTGCATAAGTTGTAGCTTCTATTATTACTACTATTATCATCAGCCTCTATGAAATCAGAAAGTCCTAGAGGCAAGGACTACATGACTCTAGATCCACCTTTTACTAGAAATGTGACTTTAGGCAAGTTTTTTCACCACTGTAAGCCTCAGTTTTTTCATTTGTAAAATGGAAATAATGTCTATCTGATAGCTTTATTACATGAATCAAATGAGATATATGTAAATTATAGAGCACAGAGCCTGGCACAGTACCTCATAATAATTAATAACATTAGCAATTATCAGTCTTGAGTTGACTGGTGAGGGCAACAGAAATAAGAAAGAAGAAACAGATGCAAAAGGAAATATATATTGGGGGGGATGGGAGCTATAACACAGAAAAACACTGGGGACATGGTTACTGACTAAATATAGGAGAGGAAAAAAAGGAGTTAAGTGCAAAGTTTCATGTCTGGTTTGTTAGTTTTCATCATGAATCACAGCCAAGATGGGATTATACATACAAGACTTTTACTGGGGAAAATTCCTGTGAGGGAAATGGGGCAGGAATGGAGGAGTCTAGGAGATTCCTTCAACCACGATGCATGATCCCTGTGAAGGAGAAAGAGAAGGAAGGGAGCTTTAGTTGCAGTGCAGTTCTAAGAGAGTATCGACAAGGCCGAGAGGGAGTCCTTGAGCTAAAGTCACCCATCAGAGAAAATTATTTCTCCCAGAATTGGGATCGCTTTCAGATCTCTGCTGGGAACCTGTGGGAGGCATAGTCTCTGTGCAGTGAACAGTGATTGTGAATGGAGATGGTGCCTTCAGAGTGCACTAGCACAGGCCTTCTGTCAATTAAGTCCCCACCACAAGATACCTGAGAGGCACATCTTCATGGCTGCCACACCTTGTACACAGAAAAAGATGCAACCATGAAAACGTGGGAAGTTATAACATACAAAAAGAGCCATCAACCTTTCTCACATTTCCAGAGCTTCAAAAACACCTAAGTGCAGAAAGGTCAGGGTGAGACTGAGGGAAGTCCGACCACCAACTTAGAAATATAGTGGGAGAAAAAACTTACAAGGATATGGTCAGCTAATCACCTCACAGCAACCTGCCCACAGAAAATTTATCCCTTGAAAGAACCAGTAGAGACTACACCATGTTGAGAGCTATTTCCCAGGGCACCCCCACTGTAAAATAATATCACCTTCACTCATTCTTCTCTTTTCTTTCCATGACAGATGATCCAACACCACCAAATTCTGCTGGCCTCTCCGCTGGGGCTATTGACAGCATTATGGTTGGAGTCCTGGCTGGGGCAGCTCTGATAGCTCCGGTGTCCTTTCTGTACATCTGAAAGACTAGAGGGTATGATCACCTTTCTTAGTGTTTCTCTTCTCTAAGGTGAACTGCCATGCTTGGGAGAGGGAAGGAGCCTTCAACTCTGTTGGTGGGCCTGGATCTGCTCCTCCTCCTTCCTAAACCCTTGCTTCTCAGAACTAATTCCTGCAGGTTTCTTCTTCCCTGGTCTTCATGCTTCCTATACCCCACTGTCTGTTGGACATGGTTATTCCCACTCCATCTGGTTTAGAGGGCACAGATCCAATTATGTTCCTCTGATCTCCAGTCAGGGAAGCCAAGATCCAAGAAGGAAAACAGATGAGGAAATGAAAGGAGGGGCACGAGAAAGGGAGTCATGTGCTCTGTGGACCATAGCCGAAGGAGGGAGGGATAAGACATGAAGAGAACCTAAGAAAAAGCAGAAACACCAAAGGCCTCTTGGGCAATAAATAAAGTGAGAAAAAAACAGCATCTACCTACAAAAGGGGAAAGGTGTCAGGGTAGAAGTAGGCTCAGAAGCAGTTGATAAAGAATGGACTTAAATGTGCACATCCAGCAAACAAGAAAGGAGTAAACACTAGAAGGAATCGTGGGTAGACTGAGGAAGGAGGCCCTCAGAGGAAAGGCAGTACCCACCATGGTATAAAGGAACATTGAGGAGCCCTGAGGAATTATCTGCTGACAGTCTCCTTCCTCGTTCAAAGATCAAAGATCCTATGCTCGGGAATAGCAGTCACAGTGTCTGACATTTATTTAGTGCAAGTGACCAGCACGATCTCACAGAGCACAAACCCTCAGCCTCCAACCACAGTAAGTAAAGTCACTCACCCAGTGACAGCTGGTGTGTTCCACCACGTGCCCTGCCCAAGCAGGGAATCCTGGATTCCCAACCACTACCTATCTTCTGAATTTTTAGAGGGGGTCTCCACTTCCCAACCTTAAGTTGACATAGGTCATCACACCCTTCGTAGCCACAAAAGATTCCCCTGGGATACAGCCCTGGGAGTGATGTTCACTCTGTCTGGGCCAGACAGGCCTGAGTAAGATGGACATGTTTCCAGGAGCCATTTCCTCAGTCTCCTCCTTCCCCCTCCTGCTGCTTTACGAATGTGGGCATTCTCTTTGGGTGAGACTTTCCCTGTCTTGTGGTGCTCTGGGTGCTGTGGGCCTCAATGCCCCGCCTGGCCACTGAAACCTGTTGCTGAGAAACACATCAGGGAAAAAATCAAGGCCTTGTGGCCTGGAAAAAAATCTTCAGAAGTAGACTGAGGCCTCCTGTGGCTCTACTCCTGCCCCTCCTCTGGTACTAATGCCCTGGGTCTGGACCACACACTCTGAGGGAAGCTAATTCCTTAAGTGACCACGGGCCACCTCCCCACTCCAGCCTGCCACCACCTGCCACCTCCTTCAGCTAGAAATCACAACAGCTTAGGAGTACCATCGTTCTAAGGCCATAAGTCAGCTGTGTATTTCCATGGGTGGGTAACTCTTCTTTTGCTTCCCCAGGTCAGGGCCACTCTGACAACTCCCCTAACAAGGTAAGCACAGCCAGTTTCACTGGTTCACTTTTTCATGGAAATATCTCTGAGTAGAATGGGTTATTCATGAAGACACCAAAGTGAGACCAGGTTTGGGTCAAAGTTCCTCAATGCAACAGCAAACAAAGATGTGTTGGTAATGACCCCCATGAGTCTACCTCATTGCAAGCATGTGGACTTTGGAATTACCCCCATCTTGTGTTTGAATCATGGCTAAGACTCTTAGTAGCTCTGTGACCCATGGCAAGGAGCTTACCCTTTCTGATCCTCAGTTTTATCATCTGTAAAATGGGCATGCTGCCTACTTCAAAGTGAAGTTGAAGGAATTATGTGAGATACAAATGTAAAGCATCCAGCACAGTACCCAACACATAGAAGGCCTCGATAATTCCCCCTCCTCTACCTTCAGTCTGACTCTGCGCTTACTGTCAAAGGATAATTTCCAGTCTAGTGGATGTGAGGTCTTAGTTTCTTTACTTCGTAATGATTTTCACAAATTTTTCTCCTCTTAACCTTTCAATAGCATACAGATATATACTGAAAAGTGCTTAAATCATAAGTATCTTTAAACAATGTATGAATTTTCCCAAGGTAAACATGCCCATGTAAGCAGCACCAACATCAAGAAACAAAATATGTCATCCTCCCCCAAAAAACCCTCCAGTTACTTTCCTCCAAAGAGTACCCACTATCCTGACTACCAATGCACTTGATTAGTTTTTCCTATTTATGCTCTTACATAAATGAAAGACACAGTATATCCTTATATATGTCTGGCTTCTTTCATTCAAACTTCTTTTGTGAGATTCATCCATATTGTTTGTGTTTTTAGTGTGTTCATTCTCATTGCCATATCATCGTATTCTGTTGTACGGATACTATCATCTCTCTCTTCTAATGATCATTCACAGGGTGTTAGCAAGCAGAGATAGTGGGTGATAAAAGTCCTTCTCTAAAGCCCAAAGTTTCAAAGTGGTGATAGCACGTGGTACTGAATCACACTAGACCAGGTGAGGGCCTGACCTGTGACACTGATTTAACGGACCACTGCTCCTGCCTTTCAGGTCGATGAAGTTGCATATTCTTCCCTGAACTTCAACGCCCAGCAATCAAAGAAACCAACTTTACTTTCCACATCTCCATCAGCCACAAAAAGAGTGTATTCAGAAGCAAAAAAGAAGTAACACAAGCTGCCCTGTTTGCTGCACTGCGGACTTATTCCAAGCTTCTCATCCCCATCACTAGAAGGATCCCTTTACCCTCAATGAAAAAAGGAAGAAGGCTCTTCCTTCCCCTTAAATTCCAAATGAGGCATCTCCAGGCTGCCCGCTCACAGCCCCTCCCTTCAGTGTCAATATATGAAAAGGTACATCCAGGAATCTGTAGGAAACCAAACCTTTCTGGTCTTTGAAATTTGGCAAAGCAGACCTCAGGAGAGAGTTGCCAGAACCTCTCACCCCTCCCCCTGTCCTGACCTAGACTAGTTTTAAACTTACCTATTCAGAGCACACTCACCTTTCCACCACAATCCTGTCCTGAATCCAATTTGAATTTGCCGTAACCTTGAGAGTTATGTCCTTATCCACTGAAATGCATATGCCAGAAAAGAACAGAGAAAGAATAAAAGTAAAAGCTTCCCCTGTCTCTCCAAAGCCCAGGGTGAACCCACCAGACACAGGAAAACAAATATAGAACCAATTCTAAACTGGGAAATTCTACAACTTTGTCCACAGTCAGGATTGTCTACCTGTAGGACCAGGTCCTAAACACCTTGCTGCTTAGCTGGAATACCACCTAAGCCCTTTGTCAACCTTGTCTTCAGAGAACCCATTAGAAGCAACTAGGAAAACTATTTGCCAAGGTCCATAGGTGAGGCCTAATGGAAAATGAAAAAAAAAAAAATGTACGCACGGTTTAACCACTTTATGGGCTTTATTCAAGTAAATGCCCACAGAAGGAGGGGTTACAGCTTTAGGGAGCAGTCAGTTGTTAAAAGAGACAATCTGCTGGGAATTTGTAAAAGGAATCAGAGAACTATCCTTCAGAGATTATAGAAATAATTGTTAAAGAGTGCACAATTTGGGAAATTGGGTTTTCTCTGAGACATTCTGCCATTTTAATTTTTATAACTGCTTATTTATAGGAAAGGAGTTATTTTTTTTAGCTTAGCTGTGTAAGCCAATCTGTGTACCTTAGGTGAAAGAAGCCACCAAAATCCCTCGAGTTCCCTTGGCCAGGTGCTCCTCAAGGCTTCTATGTCAGGGGCTCCAAATAGAAAACAAGAAGCCATTTTCCTCCTTCATGGCTGGAAATGGATCTAACTCAGTTTCCAAGCTTCTCAGGCCAATCACCAGCCACAGTTCTATCCCATGTGTCTGCCTTTGCATGTTCTGTCTGTGTGCCCCACTCACTTTCTCAGGAAACCTGGGCCCCTGCGAAGGAGCATTTGGTCCTTGAGAAGTGGGAGCACCATGAAGGGAACACTATCACTCATGCCATTGGCACTGTTTACAACCCAGAAAGCTGCACTGGTGCTGATGCTCCTTAGGACACAAGGGGAATATTATAAATGGGCCCTAGGATTCTTGAACAGCCTCTGAAATTTGTTTTCTCTCATGGGGTCTGTGACTCTTAGGATAAAAGGAAGGGCAGGAGAAGGAGAGACAAATGTACTTCCCACCCAGCCTTCTACGCAGATGGAATCTCTTTGGGGCTTTTGAGAGAAATGTTTTATTCAATACTGATTACTTGATCTCATGCTGTGTCTGAGAGGCCCCCTCAAAGAGGGTGACCTAGGAGTTCTCTGTACTCAGGTATCTCTTTCAGGGTTTTCTAACCCTGATGCAGACTGTATATACCTCCCCCTCATCCACGCTATTCTGTTATTTAATTTTGCTTGGCTAAGGCTGCTTAGGAATTATTTGTAAAATATGCTCTATACTTACAATAAAAATTATATATTGGACATCAACATGCTGCCTCACAGTTTAAACTACTTTACACAATGTCTTCTTTACAGGCAGAAGAAAGAGAAATTGTTTAACTGGGCGTCAGAGTAAGCTATTTCTAAGTCTACAGGTATTTGATCTAGTGATCAGAGAAGTAGCTAAATTCATTTGCACACCTGCTAACAAAGTGGGTCTATCTAGAACCAACAGGCCACAGCTCCAACCTATCTGGAGAAAATGTCTGTCTTTCTCCCAGAAAGAAGATGATTTCATGAGGAAGATTTCAACCAGCCTCTTTCTTAGGGACAAATAACATGTCCCACACAGGTGGCTTCAGTGAATCAAATGCAGCAACACAGCTTTCACTCACAAGAGTCTCCACAGGTTCAGTCATATAGAAATCTCTCTAGCACCTTCTATCTTCCTTGTCCCCAGATCCTTTGTTCTGCCCCCTCAGAGGATCAGATCTCCTCTGAACTGAATAACTTTCCTTTATTAATTCCACTAAGTATTAACCTATTATCTCATTCCTTCACTTCCAAGCATTTGAAACATGTGTGCTGTCTTTCCCCTTCCTCATCACCTCATTTCTCCAGGGCCTCTGCCGTAGTGCCTCCAGACACAAGACTGCTGGAAGCAGCATAAAATCAGTATCCATCTCTTGGCCAAAATTGAAAGGTATTTTCAGCATCTTCACATTGTTCACTTTTGCAACATCTAAGACCACAGATAACTTTTTCCTTCTTGGACGCTCTCCTCCTCCCATCCACAGCCAATACACTGCACCCCCACACCAGATTTAGTACTCAGACCCTACATGTCTCCCCGCACCACCCTCTTTTCACAGCTTAATGACCTTTCTGCAGATGCCTCCTACATCTCTATCTCTAGCACCTCATATTTCCCAGAACTCAAGACTCTCGCATCCAAATACCTTCTGAAATTACTCCTCATTTAAACTGGCTTTGCCCCACAGCTCACTCATTTCCCTCAGTGACACCACTGTTTCCTCATGCCTTGCTCTTTTGTTTCACAGATTCAACACATCAGCAAAGCCTGTTGATTCTTTTTTAGCTCTCAGTTGTGTCGTTCTCCCCATTCCCATAAACCTTAATAACCCAGGCCCTCGACAACTCTGCTGCTGGAAGCAGAGCTTTACTTCTTGTCTCTGGTCTCTCTCCTGAAATGTTCCTTGCATACTATTGCCTCATTATCTTCCTAAAAACTGGTTCACTCTCCTACTCAAGAATCTACAGTGACCTACCCTGGCCTACCAGGTAAGTTCACATTTCTTCCTGTTTAGTAACATTTCTTACTTTCTTTACCACTACTCTCTAGTATAATTCCTCCATTGTAATTAGATCTGTCTCCTTACCCATCCCTGCCCCTCCACCCCATATACACATATAATTCTTAGTCCCAAAGACATGGCTGAAAAAACAAACACCAAACAGGGCAATGTTCTCCCTGTTCTCTCACAGAGGAGTTACCCACACCCGTCATCACAAGCAACAACTCCAACCCCGGGGAGGACGAGGACCCTGTAGCATTAACGTATGAACCTGAGACTCAGGACACAACCTACCTGTGATTGAGAATCTTTTCCTGATGACTAGTTCCTGTGTTCATGAAATCCTATTGAGCACCTACTGTGCTACAAGTCTCAGTGTTAGATTCCATGAAAGATACAGAAATGAGAAAGGCAGAGTCCCTATCCCAGAGAACATAGAGCCTAAGACAGGAGATAAGACATGGGAAGTTATTATAATACAAAGATACAAAGGGTTAAATGCCACAGGAGAAGGCAGAGAAATCCAATAGGAAATATGGTACACTTAGAATGACTGGGAAAATTTTAAAAACAACTGATACTCAGACCCCACCCACACATCCCAATTTAATTGGTGTTGGGTGGAACCCAGCCAATGGTAATTTTTTAAAGCTTCCCAGATACTTTTAATGTGTAGGCAGGATGGAGGACCTATGATATAACAGGTCAGACTTGAGCCTAGGAGCAGTGGTTTTTAGCTAAGAGTATGAATCAGAATTACCCAGAATACTTTTTCAACATACCCAATAAGTCTATAAACTGTCCCTGAAGAAGCTGATACAGTATGTCTGGACTGAGATTTGGGCTTGCATGTTTTTTTTTTTTTTTTTTTTTTTTTTTTGTGAGGAGATCAGCCCTGAGCTAACATCCGCCAATCCTCCTCTTTTTTCGCTGAGGAAGACGGCCCTGGGCTAACATCGGTGCCCATCTTCCTCCACTTTATATGGGACGCCGCCACAGCATGGCTTACCAAGCAGTGCGTCGGTGCGCGCCCGGGATCCGAACCAGCGAACCCCGGGCCGCCGCGGCGGAGCGCGCGCACTTAACCGCTTGCGCCACCGGGCCGGCCCCTGGGCTTGCATGTTTTGAAAAACTCCCACGTGACTCACATATATTTTATGTTAGGAAACACTGACCTAAAACAGGTAGGATTGAAAAATTGGGGAGGTGGGAGAACATTCCATGATATGGGCATGAGATGAAAAATATATTCCGCAAGGCACAAAGAATTACTCAAAAAGAAATTATTGGAAAATAGCTAAACTTTAAAAGTTGATTGTATCAAGTGTTGTGAGAAAGAAAAACAAGTAACATTCTTACACATTGCTGGTGAAAATATAAAATGACACAACCACTCTGGAAAAGAGTTTGGCATTTTCATGTAAAGTTAAATATGCTTATACAGTGCAGCAATCCCACTCCTAGGTATTTACCCAAGAGAAATGAAAATAGATATCCACACAGAGATATCCACATAGATATCCACATTACAGAGAGTTATAAACGAATGTTCATAGCAGCATTATTCACAGTAGCCAAAAAGGGGAAACAACGCAAATATCCCTCAACATGTGGCTGTTACGATAAACAGATTGTGCATATCCATAAGATGGAATACTAATTAGCAATAAGAAGGGCACAAACTATTGCTAAAAGAAGATAGATTAATTTTCAAACATTATGCTGTGCAAAATGTTTGCAGACACAAAGGAGCACATACGATAAGATGCCATTTAAATGAAATTCAAGAGTAGGCAATAGTAATTAATGGTGTTAGAATTCCCCCAAGCAGGTAGAATTAACTACAAAAGTACACAAGGGAGTGTTCTGGGCTGATGGAAATGTTCTACATCTCAATGCAGGTGGTGATTACGCGGGTGTATACATTTACCGAAAACCAAATTGTACACTTAAGATCTGTATGCATTTCAATGTATTTTAATTTTATCTCAATTTATAAAAATAAAATAAGCAAAGGAGCAGCTAATTCAATCTATCAGGTACAAAGCACTTATATTTTCTATTTTTGCAAAACAAATTACTACAAATTTATTAGCTTAAAACAACACCCTTTTATTAGCTCAGAGAATTCAGTTCCTCGAAGTTATAAGACTGAGGTCCCCATTGTCCTGCTAGGGACCACTCTCAGCTACTAGAGGCTGTTCTCAGGTCCTACCCATGATGCCCCCTCCATCTCAGCAATGGAGAACATCCCTTAAATTGAATACCTCTCATACTTCTAATCTCTCTGATTTCCCTTCTGAGACCAGCTGGAAAAAACTGTCTGCTTTTAAAGGGCTATATGATTAGATTAATCCCACTCAGAAAATCTCTCTTTTTGTTAAACTCAAAGTCAAGTGTTTAGTAACCCTAGTTATAACTGCAAAATCCCTTTGCCACATAAGGTAACACAATCACAAGCATGATATCTCATCATATTCACAGTCTGGGATTAGGGATAAATCTTGGGGTACCATCTTAGAACTCTGCCTACCACAGCACTGTATGAAAGCTGTCCATGCTTTCAAGGAGCTCCTTCAGGGTCCCGGTTTGAAGATATAGCAAAAAAGCCAAACATGGTCAGTCTAAACTCAAAGTGAGACAATAAGAGACTAAGGACAAAAAACAGAGACAAGAAAGCAAGGGCCCATGTCCTTCTAGCCTGTGAATGTCTGAGTCACAGACACACTCATTGCTCTCAAACATCTAGTAATGTTCTAAGGTACTGATGGTAGCTAGCATCTTCGTTAAATCCTAACTAAAGTTATCGGAAACCCAAAGCCATCCCAAGAAACCAACCACAAATGATAGTAGGTAACACTATTCCAACCAGGACATTTTATAGATTTCTGATGATTCATTCATTCAACATACATTTATTGAGGATTTTCTCTATGTCAAGCATTAAGCCTGGTACTGAGCAAAACATGAAGATTAAAAAGTAAAGACTTTCTTTGGATCTTTCTTCAAACAACTCTGCTGTAAAAAAAAAGTGTGGGGGGAACATAGGAAGAAATAAAGGAATAAAGAAAAATGGGAAGGTAAGGTAAAAAAAAATTATGAGATAATTGCAGAAATTTGAACACCAAATATGATATTGAGGAAGTATTAATTTTTAGTGTGATAATGGTAATATGGTTATGTTTTTTTAAAGGCCCTGATATTTTAGTAAATATTTACAGATAAAATCATTTGACACCTGGCATTTGCTCCAAAATAATCCACGTTTGGAGAGGGAAGTATAGATGAAACAAGATTGGTTATGAAATAATTGCTGAAGTTGCGGGATGAGTACGTGTAGATTCATTATCATTAGCTCAACTTTTGCACATACTTGAAATTTTCCAGGAAAAAAAAGTCATTGCTCTCCAGAAGCTTCTAATAGAACGAGTCAGGTATTCAAACAAAAAGAATACTCTGTAGTTAAACAAAATAAACACAAAGTGCTGCTCAAGCTCCTAGGACAGTGACTGCCCTGGGGTAGGCAGAAGGAGTCAGAAAAGATGTCACAGGAGCCTCCCCCTTGACCAGCATTTTGAAGGAAGAGTGCCCCAGGCACAAGGGCAGCCCAGCAGTGCACAGGCACACAGATGGGCAGTGGCAGAGCTTCTGCACACTCTCTGGGTGACTTACAAGAGGTCATATTACCTAACCTACTGTTCCAGAGCCAGGTTACCTACACTGGAGTTCCTGCTCCTGAATCCCCACTGTGAGATTTCAGGAAAGCTATTTGTAATGTCTCTGAGCCTCAGATTCTTTACCTGTAAAATGCGGGTTATAATACAAGCTTCACAGGCTGTTGTCAGGAGGCAATGGGTTAACCCGAGTGTAAAACATCTAGAAGACAGTGGGTGAGCAATAAATGTTAGCTGTTAGTAGTGGCAGCAGTATCCCAGCCCACAATACCACACATTTTGAAAATCTCATCTAATTCCTATTTGTCACTTATCCTCTCTTTGTTAGACTGTACACCTGTAAAGTAGGGACTGTGTCTTACTCATCTCTATATCCCCAGAACCCAGCCTAAGGCCACGCCCACAATAGGCACTGATCAGGCAGCGCTTATTTCAGGCAGTGGGGGAGGGACCACCAGAAGCCTCTGTCTAGCCCCCTCACAATTTGTCTATGGATTATACCCTCAATTCCTACAATTCTTTGGCTTCCTTTAGCTTCCTTTCCTGTTTCCACCTCCTCTCTTACTCTGCTCCAGAGATGTGCATTCACTAACGGTATGCACTAATTAGCAATTCACTAATCATAAGAAGCAGTTAGTTAATTGTGGCTCAAATCAGCTAATACGCCCACTCCCCCAACTGCAGCTTTCCTGGGTACCTCCATCAGACAGCCCTGTGTGGTCCAGCGGTGGGGTGGAGCGGGAGTGGAAATGGGCAGAAACAGACACTAAATTCTCCCACTTCCATTTTTTTTTTTGGGGGGGGGAGGAAGATCAGCCCTGAGCTAACATCTATTGCCAATCCTCCTCCTTTTTCTCCCCAAAGCCCCAGTAGATAGTTGTATGTCATAGCTGCACATCCTTCTAGTTGCTGTATGTGGGACGCGGCCTCAGCATGGCCGGGAGGAGTGGTGCGTTGGTGCGTGCCGGGATCCAAACCCGGGCCACCAGTGGCGGAGCGCGCGCACTTAACCGCTAAGCCACGGGGCCCTCCCACTTCCATTTAAACCCAAGAAGGGCTATGTTATCCGACACAGGAGAATTAGACTTTGAACATTCATTGGCTACTTTACATTAGACAGAGACATTTGATTAATGTCAATTCTTCAAAGAACCAGCTGTACAACTTGCCCATCATTAACTAACAAATTAAAGAGCAAGAGCTATTAGTGCTGCATGTGTTCGTGAGCTTATTCTCTAAAGCAACCTCTGATCTCAAGAATCCGAAGGCCTCCATATGACCCAACAATTCCACTCCCTGGTATAAACCCAAGAGAAATGAAAACATGTGACCACACAAGAACTTGTGCACAAATGTTCAAGAGCAGCATTATTTGTAACAGTCAAAATGTGGAAATGACCCAAATGTCCATCAACTGATGAATGAATAAACAAAATGGGGTCTACGATGGAATATTATTTGGCAATAAAAAGAAATAAAGTACTGATACATGACACAACATGGAATAATCTTGAAAACATTATGCCAAGTGAAAGAAGACAGTTACAAGGCCACATATTGTATGATTGCATTTATATGAAGTATCCAGAATAAGCAAAGTCATAGAGACAAAAAGTAGATTAGCGGTTTCCAGGGGATGGAGGGAGGAGATGTTGGGGAAGGATTGGAATGAAGAATGATTGCTAATGGGTATGGGGCTTCTTGTTGGGGTGATCAAAATGTTCTAAAATTCATTGTGGTGATGGTTGCACAATTCTGTGAATAGATTAAAAACCATCGAATTATACATTTTAAATGGATGAATTGTATGGTATATGAATTATAGCTCAGTAAAGCTGTTATTTAAAAAAGGGTAGAGGGGCCGGCCCCGTGGCTTAGCGGTTAAGTGCGCGCACTCCGCTGCTGGCGGCCCGGGGTTCGGATCCCGGGCGTGCACCAGCGCACCGCTTCTCTGGCCATGCTGAGGCCGCGTCCCACATACAGCAACTAGAAGGATTTGCAACTATGACATACAACTATCTACTGGGGCTTTGGGGGGAAAATAAATAAATAAATAAAAGGGTAGCATCTTAAGACCTAGATAAAGGCTGTGTCAACCGGCTGGGGGTTAAGTTTAGCTATACTATCCCATAAGCCCATTAAGACCCATAGCCAGATTGTAAAATGGCAAAAATCTGAACTTTTGCTTAATTTTTTAAAAAAAACTGACATCAAGTGGTTGACTTTATTTCTGCTCTCTCCCTACAAGCTCTGCACCACCTCTTCAATTGCTTTAATGAGAAACGTGTCCAGAGTTACTAGGATAAATCATTCATTGATATCACAAATATTTACTGAGAATCTATTATGTGACAAGTACTTTTCTAGGCCCCAGGAATTCTACAATGAGACACGGACACCCTGCCTACAACATGCTTACAGTACATTCACCAGGCTGTCTCAGGAGAGCATGGTAAGTTCTACAAAAGGGGTGAGCACTGGGCACTTCAGGATCATAATCTGGGGTTAGTGTATTAGCATAGGATCACAGAAGAAGTAATGTTTAAACCAAGACCTGAAGGATGACTGAAATTGACAGGAAAATAAAGAGGCACGCCAGGAGTGTTCTAGGCAGACAGAGTAAGTACCAAGTCCCGGGCGCTATAGAGAGCAGGGGCATTTAAGGAATTAAAGTAGTTTGGTGACTAGAGCATAAAGTGCAAGAGCTGGGGTGGGATGAGGGGCGGGACTAGCACAGATGAAGCTGCAGAAGACTGAGGTCTTTTAAATTTGTAACACGACAAAAATCTTGTGAGCTTAATAACAGAAAAGAGAACTTAATAACAGAAAAGAGGACTTTAATAATGGAAAAAGATATGATCAGAATATTGTTTGGAAGACCACTCTATCTGCGCTGTGGACCATGAATTAGAGGGAGCATGGAACTACACTGGAGGCCAGGAGGGAAGTCAGAGAGAAGACCATCGCAGTGATAGAAAGAAATGATGGTGGCCTGAACCAGTAGTGTGAGTAAGGTTGGAAATAGGAGTGGACAGGTTAGAGAGATATTTAGGAGGCAGCATTGTCAAGACTCAGTGACTGACTAGCTGAGGGACAGACGAAGGGAGGACTCAAGGATGTGGCCAGGATTCTGGCAGAGATCACTGTGGGTACCAGCCACTAAAAATATTTCTTTTTAAAGAAGCAGGTTTGGAGGTAAGATAAGTTCATTTTTGGGGGCCGGCCCCGTGGCTTAGCCGTTAAGTGCGCGCACTCCGCTACTGGTGGCCCGGGTTCGAATGCTGGGCATGCACCGACGCACCGCTTCTCTGGCCATGCTGAGGTGGCGTCTCACATACAGCAACTAGAAGGATGTGCAACTATGACATACAATTATCTACTGGTGCTTTGGGGGTAAAAAAAAAAAGGAGGAGGATTGGCAATAGATGTTAGCTTAGGGCCGGTCTTCCTCAGCAAAAAGAGGAGGATTGGCATGGATGTTAGCTCAGGGCTGATCTTCCTCACAAAAAAAAAAAAAAGATAAGTTCATTTTTGAACATTCAAAAGCAGATATCCAAAAGACAGTTGAGATATATGACTCAAAAGAGGGCAATTATGAAGCCACAGAGGGCCCAGTGAGTATATATAGAAAGGGAAGAGGGCATAGGACAGAACTCTAAAGACTACGGACACATATGGGATGTGCAGATCAGAGGAGGTGGCCAAACTGAAAAGGAACGGCCAGACCGGTGGGAAGACACAGAGTGAGGGCCATAGCAGCAGCTCCAGAGTTAACAGCGGTCAACAGTGGCAAGTGCCTGTGACATCAGGTAAAACAAGGGTGAGGAGGATTTACTGCATTTGGCAACAACTTCACCGCTGGAGACCTTGGTTAGAGCAATTTTGATTGCAGGACGGGAGGAAAAAATTAACTCTGCAATGCTGAAGAGTAGATGGGAGATAAGTAAAAAGAGACAGTGACTAAAAACAACCCTTTTAAGAAGTTTGTCTATAAAAAGGAAGAGAGTGGTACAGTGGAAGTCAGCAAGAGAAATAGGGTTCAAAAAAGAGATTTTTTTTAATATGACAAGGATATAAATATATTTAAATATTAAAATAGAGAAAGGGAGTTTGTAGTTTTATATTATAATCATGCTCTTTCCCCTAAATTCTCCCTTCCTTCTCACAGGAAACTTGGAAGGAAGATCTACCTTATAATATGCTAGGTGCTAAGTATTTTAAGCCAGAGCAGCTTCCCTGCAGATTTGATTTACCAACAACTTCTCAAACAAGATGTCTCCGATACCTCATTAAAATCTGCTCTCCTACTGGGTCTTTTCTCTCTTTATGGCCACACATGATGTAAGACTACTGATTTTCTCATCATCTTTAAAACAGTCTCTATTCTTCTAAAATAGGCCTTTTAAAACCATTTTAATGGTTAATACTTAATACTTTATAAGTATTTGGTAACTTATAAAGAGGCAATGGACACATGCAAATGTTTGCCCTCTTTCTCTCTTCTTGTATCAGCAGTAGAATCTCCATTGCTCTCTCTGAGGGAGTGCTTATTTGATATTGATCTTAGAGGACCTGTGGTCTCAGAGCTGGAAAAGGGAAGAATCTGTCAAAGCAGTAAGTGCATAGAAGGTGCTGACCCTAAGACTGGCTCCCAGGAAGGTTATCCTGCCTGCCCATTGGGCAATTACTCAAAGATAGCACCCCAACTCTGCCTAAAATTTTCACCCCACTTCATTAAACTATTTGGTATTTCACCCAACTCATTTAGCAAATGATTCTGAGAAGGTTAGAGAACTTTCAACTATACATGAATCACTTGAACAGTCAGACTGCTTTTCCCCCACCCCCTACCTCCAATCTACCACACTGAGCTGGGAGCTTTGATGAGGTGGGGTTGGGAAGAAGACTCAAAAGCAAGGAAAATTTGGGCCTTAAGTGAGGAACAGGATGGGCCTAGGTCAGGTATTACAGTGGAGGGCTAATGGAAGCAGCAAAGTCCTATGTGCCTGAATCTTGGAAAAGGGAGAAGAGTTCAGACGAAAAGCTACCAAAGGTAAGCACCATTTTTAAAGTGTGTCTCATGTTAATCCAGTTCTAGGAAAGGTAGATAAAACTCTTTTCCTTTCTCTGGAATATTTCTAAAATCCAGACCTTAAGTGTATTAGTCAGGGTTCTCCAGGGAAACAGAACCAATAGGATGGATGTATATCTAGATTAGATAGATAGATAGATAGATAGATAGATAGATAGATAGATAGATAGATGATAGATAGATAGACAGATAGATAGACAGATAGATATAAAGAAAGAGAATTATAAGGAATTGGCTCATGTGATTATAGAGGCTGACAAGTCCCAACCTGCAGGGTGAGTCAGAAAGCTAGAGACCCAGGAGAGCCAATGGTGTGGTTCCAGTCCGAAGACCAGCAGGCTCAAGACCCAGGACAGCCAATGTTTCAGTTCAAGTCTGAAGGCAGGAAAAAGCAGATGTCCCAGCTGGAAGGCAGTGTGCAGGAGAAATTCTCTCTTACCCAGAGGAAGGTCAATCTTTTTGTTCTATTCATGCCTTCAACTGATTGGATGAGGTCCACTCACATTAGGAAGGGCAATCTACTTTATTCGGTCTACCAATTTAAATGTTAATCTCACCCAAAACCCCCCACACAAAAACACCCAGAATAAAGTTTGACCAAATATCTGGGCACCCCATGGCCCAAGCAAGTTGACACATAAAATTAACCATCACACTAAGTTAGTAATGCAGTTCAGCCACATCATTCATTCAACATTTAAAGGCACTGTACTACGGAATATGCATAGCTAAACTACTTATATATCATAACTCATATACAACTCCAGTAGATATCATTAAGTACCATGAGGGGGTCTAAAAGTTGAGATGTTTGGGGTGGGGAGAAACTCAACCCATCCTGTTCCTGGGGTTTCCCTCACTAAATTGCCCCACTTTCACCTCATCTTCCCCCTACTCATCGATGCAATTTGTTCTGCACCTTGACAGTCAGAGTGAACTCCCTAAAACACAAATCTGATCATGTCAACGCCCTGCCTAAAATCTAGATGCCACTCTCCATCACCTTAAGGATAAAATCCAGACTTCTTCACCCAGCATGCCATCATCTTCATAATCTGTTCCCTGCTTGTTTCTAACCACCATCCCTCTGTACTTTCTGTCACAACATACTCAGCTCCTTGCAGGTCCCTGAATGTAGATAATCCCTCACATCACTGACTTTGCACATGTTGTTCCCTCTGCCTAGAAGGTCCTTCCCTCAATTTTTACTCCTCCTTTAGAATTTAGTTCTTGAAAAGAAAAGAAAGAGAAAGAAAAAAGCCTTCTCTGACTGGTCTGAACACTTCCACCCTCACCCCAGAATGAGTTAGAACACCTTCCTTTGTGTTCCTATGACACCCATCTGTCTCTCAGTCACAACACATGTCATTCTGTTCTGAAATTGTTTATTTGACTGTCTCTCTCACAAGACTATGAGCTCCTTAAAGGTCACTAAAATCCTTGGATTTTATTCCCATTAGTATACCCAGTGCCTAATATAATGTTTAGTATCTAGTCGGCATTCACGAAACTAAAATACTTACTAAGAGATTGATGAATGAATGAATGAATGAAAATTATCAAGCACTTAGCAGAATCCATGTGTGCGAGAAGTCTTCAATTTAATAAATCTTTATTGGGTACCTACAATGTAAGTAGTATATTGCCAGATACTTTAAAAATCAGAAATAAAGATTCAGTTTCTATCCTTAAGTCGCTTTCAGAGGAGCGTGAGAAATTAAATATGTACTCAGATAAAGAACGAGGCATAATGACAACACAATAAGTACTACTAAAGTTATAGAAAGGGCTATGGGACGGCCATGGCCACCACCACCTACTTCCTAGAGTTGCTCTTCCAACCACCCTAGTTACGCTGGCTAGGTTGGAATGAACCTTTCCTACTTCCTTCAGCCAAGACTGACTAATCTTCCAGTAGGAACTAACAGGAACAAGCAAAGAAAAAATACAAAAGAATTTTTTAAGAAGACGGAAATTTTCAACCAAGGATAACTGAAGCCTAACCAGAGAATTTTCACTGGATACCACATGCCTAGGTCTGAACTTCCTTGGACAACAGATCTGGCTCCTTAGGCCCCTAACCAGCTCCCCCAAGGGTCTGGCCTGACTTACTTTTCACTCCCTTTCACTAAACCTGGGCAACGCTGGATGGAAGCAAACCCTGACCACTGGCAGTGGAAAGCCCTTCTCTTTCTGCCCTCTCGGCTCCTCTCCTGACATTTAGCCTGACCTGAGCACACCAGGCAGCAGCCTCCTTTGCCCCACCCTAAAGAATACTCCAGTTTTGAGACCTTGGAATTTCTTCTGCTGCCTGAAACACCTTTTTTCTGTCTTTAAAAAAAAAAAAAAAAAAAAAAAAACCTCTCTGGAAAATATATCTTACCATGATGTTGGTCAAGGATGGTTCTATCCTTTAGCGTATTTTAATATTTTTCACCAAGGGCAATATCTGGGCCAGGCTCCAATGGCAGGTTCTATCTTCCTCAGGTCTTCCTCATGTTCACCCTTGCCAAAACAATAGAAAACAGGTTCTTTTCCCATTTCAAAACCCTTTGCCCCAACTTACACAATGCCTACAGAAGTATAGATAATACTAACAAGTTTTGGGAAAACAATTTTGCAATATTTATCAAGAGCCCAAGTAACTCCTTTGACCAAATTATCTATTCACTTTCAGAAATATACTAGAAATGCAGGAAATAACTAGAAATACAATACAGACAATGCAAAAAGATGTTTATCATAGCAATATTTAAAAGAAAAGAATTGGAAATAACCCAGACGTACAATAATAGGGAAATTATTAAGTTATGAATTATCCATTAATATAATATTACACAGTCATTTTCTAAATGTTTGTTAAAATTTTAATAATACGAAAAAATTCATAACAAGTGGAAAAAAACAGTATACAAAGTTATATACATAGTATAATCTCAACAAGTAGCAATATAGCTCTAAAAAAAGTCTAAACATATCTATGTCTCCAGGTGGTGTGATTAGAGAAATCTTTTCCTCTACTTTACAAAATTTCTATAATAAGCATGTATTGCTTTCAAAATAGGCAAAAATATTTTTTTTCTTAAATATATGTCCTCTCACGGACCTCAAATTAGCGAAGTACCTGATGCATATCAGGCACTTAATAAATATGTATTGAATTAATTAATTAATAGGAGAAGTGAGCTCCTACTTGCTGTCTGGGGAACATGAAACAGAGAAAGTTAACTGCACTTAGAATGAGGAGGCCTAGATTTGAGAGACTGAGAAATTACGGCCTCTCCTCATCCATAAAATGAAGGGAGCACCTGCCTGACCTCCCTCAGGAGACTCTGGTGAGAAGCAGATGAGATGATGCCTGTGAAATTATTTTGTAAACTGGAAAACTCTACACAATATCTAAAGATGAACAATAATGAACTCCTGTTATTTTTGCTCTTCTCGGTTTATGGCAGAACAGGAACGATATAAACCTGAAGTCCACAGAATAATCACTCCTTTCCCAGAACAGTTTACAATTTCCCCACTTCTCTAGGTGCCCCAAAAGTGGATGTCTCCTGGGGAAGCATCTTGCAGAACTCAAATTGTTATAAAGTTACAATGTCAAAGCCCCTAAAACAACAGTAAAGACCTTCCGCACCTACACCTGGAGTCTCTTACAAGAGGCAGTAAGAAGCTTCATGCCTGATATTGCACTGGCTTCCTAAATAACACCTCTACCTCCAGTTTCTCGCTTCCAACCAATTCTGCACTTTATCATCAAAATAATCTTCCTGTATCATAGAATCATAGACTCCTTAGCTAGAGAAACTCCTTTTAATCACATGGTCCAAACTCCTTACTTTAAAGATGAGAGATCGAAGGCCCAGAGAGGTTAAAATAATAATTGACTGAATCAAGGTCATAATATTAATGTCATTTCCCTCCTCAAAACTCTTCAGATAAATCCCAAACTCCTTTGTGTGGCATTCAAAGCCCTTCACAACAGCCCCAACCTATCTATTGAACCTCATCTCCTTCTAGTCTCCCCCACAAACCCTTGGTTCCAATCCATCTGGTTTTTTCTCCATCCCCTGAACTTATGCTGCTTGGCCTCATCTCAGATGTTTCCCTGGAATGTCCCTCCACCTTCCTCTCCAACCTCTGCACATTCACAAGGTGCACTTGTTCAGGAAGGCTTCTCTGACCCGCTTAGCGCATAGGGCACCTCTCCTACCCCTGAACTCCCAAAGCTCTCACTGTCCGTTACACCTGTTGACTTGTGTTATAGAACATGCAGTCGTGACGTTGTGATCTATATGGTCGCCTCTCTTGCTGCCTTTCTCTCAACCCAGACTATACGTCCTTAAAGGTGAAGGAACGTATTTATGTTTCCCCGTATTCCCCACTGCCCCCACCCATGACTGACAACATTTACTGAGCACCTATGGCATGTAAGTTGCTGTTCTAGGTGCTTTGTGTATGTTATGTTTGTGTATGTGTATGTTTTGATCATCACAATTTTCTCACAGTAGAGAAAACAGAGGCTCAAAGAAGATGAATAAATGGCCAAGGTCACACAACTAAAAGTGGCAGAACCATGATGGGAATCCAGGCCCCTCAGCCTCCAAAGCCTTTAGCCATAAGCCACGCTGCCTCTAGCCCAGCCAACACCTGGGGTTGGGCAGGTGTGCCGGAACTGCTCACTGCTGACCGAAACATTCCCAGGACCAGGCGGAGAGCCAAGGTACACATGACAAGGAAACAGAGCCAGCTTGATACTCCCTCCTCTGAAGCCCACATCTGGGTTTCCCTGGGTCCCTGCAGGGTCTCCTTGGCTTCCTGGCATTAACCCCTCACCCTGTGCCAATCTAGGCAGCAGCCCCACTCTCTTCCACAGGCGGCTTCTCTGGGAGCCCTGACCAAATGGGTAAGACATCAGGAAATGCAAAGACAGATTCCTCTGACGCAGAGTCAGAAAAGTGATTCTTGAGCAACTGGCTTACTGGGAGGCAGCCCCTCCCTATGGCCACCCAGTTTCAGCTCCTGTGTTTTCCTTTCAGGGCCTGTCAGGCAACTTTGGGATGGCGGGGACAAGACTTTTGCCAATAAGCCCTGTCCTACAGAGCTGGTTTGGAAGAAGACCTGACACTGCGCAAACTCCCAGGTTGGCAGGAGGACCCATGTCTCCTGCCTCACCCTGACCCAGGGCCACATCTTCCACATGCCCACGTGGAAGCAGGCTTCTCAGATCTTGTAGTAACAGCTACCATTTGCTCACTGCCTACTGTGTGGGAGACACTATGCCCGGTCCTTCAAATGCTTATCTCAATTAATTCTTGTTAACATTCTGTGAACTACACAGTCTAGTGCAGTAGTTAAGGATACAGGTTCTGGGGTCAGACTGCCCAAGTTCAGAATCCCAGCTCCACCTCTTACAAGTTACATTAACTTGAGACTCCTAAATAACTTCTCTGTGCCTCAATTTCCTCATCTGAAAGATGACAACTACACAAGTATTTAATTTTAGAAATGTTTGAGGATTAACTGAATTAGTAAGTGTAAAGTGCTCAATACATGATCTACTATTATAACTATTATGTGGGCATCATCTCCACTTTACAGATGTAGAACCGAGTCTTAAAGAGCCTAAGTCGCTTGCCAAGGTCACACAGTTAACAAAAGACAAAGCGAGGATTTAAATCCAGGTCTGGTCTACCTGACTCCAAAGGCACACGGACACCTGACACATCTCAGTGCTTGAAGCCTCTCTCTGTCTCTCCTCTCTCTGTCTCTGTCTCTCTCTAGCTCTGTCTTTCTCTCTCACTAAACTGTACTTAGTGAGCAGCTGGGCTGGTGAAGAGCTGCAATAGGACCCAGGTCAGAATTAAGTTCCTGGGGTCATCCTGGAGAAGTAGAGATATTCAGGGCCCAAAGCCACCCTAGGAACATGGGGTTTGGAAAAATTTCACTCACCCTATACCACCAGTCATTTTACACAAGTGACATCGGGCTACAATGAATATAATAGGCAGTATTGATGGGGAAAAGAAGTCACAAAAGGGGATCACAAAGCCTTCGCAGAATGGGTTTTCAACAGAGAGGTGGAGTCCCACCCCAAATGACTTAGTGCCTTGGTATGATGGAGGGCATACGGTATGTAGAGGGGATACGGTATGGTAGAGGTGATATGCTATGTAAAGGGAATACCATATAGTAGAGGGGATACGGTAAGGCTGAGGGTACACTGTACAGCAGAGGGGATACTGTATGGCAGAGGAGATATGGGCTTAGTATGGGAGGCTTAGAAAAAATTTGGCACCAGTTGGTCTGAGCATTTTTGTGCACCTGTCTCTCTGCCCCACGCTTAGTTACCGCCCAACCTCCTGGTCTGAACAGAGTGAAGTAACCACAGCTCCCTAGAGACAATTCCACAAGGCCTAAAATTGCCCTGCTTTCTCACTGCTAATGTTCTTGAGTAGCTAACAAATCCTGTTTCCAGTCCCTCAAGAAACATACACTCATTCTCCATCTCTGGGAATGCTGGAGGGTATGCTCTCATGCTTGAGGAGCCAAGAGACAAGCTGAGGGACGATAAGAGCTGCCATCCCCACCACACTACCTACTACAGCATTCCCTAAGGAGTCTAGTTTCTTAATTCCCATGGTCACTGTGCTCCTGAAAAGGAGAGTCAGAAAGTGCAAGGGCTGGACCCCTGCCCCACTCTCCTACATCAGCTGCTCCAGCATCTCACCTCGCCTGTCTGGTTCAGAGTCCCCAAAGGCTACATGTGAGACAGAGTTGGGTGCTGATGGAATTAGGCCCAGAAAGCCTTGTTCAAGAAAAGACCAACTATTAGCTCCTGAGGATAGGAACTGAATTTCAGTTATCTTTGAAAATTCCGCACCTGGCACTTGGTAGGTAGGTGACAGTATCAGGGAAATTAAATTGTTTTTAAAGGTTGGAATGCCTAAATATTGGATAGAAACAAGCCACAAATTTGACCTGTTTCCAGCTTGTCAACGTGTCTCTAATCTTCCCAGAACAGGATGATATCTCTGCCACAGAAGCTCTCAAACCCTCTGGGTCCTACTCACAAATCCAAGAGTGGTGATGGCTAAACAATCAATATCTAGTTCTTAGAACTGATCTCGGACTGTTCAGGAAGGTCTGGTGTTTCATCCTCCACCTCCCCACAGCCTCATACATTACAGACCCAAGAATAAAACAAGGTAAATTTCAGACTAGATTAAGGAAATTTCTAGCATATTTTTAATCAGCCCTCTGACAACACAAGTTACCAGTACATTGCACAAAAGCAGAAACACAAAGCGAGCAAACCCAGTCCCTGAATTACTTCCTCTCAGCATCAACTGCCCATTGACCGCACACACTCTGACCAACATGCACATGTGTAGGCACAAGTAATACATTCAGCACATTCATAGCACCCACGCTAAACACTAAAGTGACAGCAACATACAAGACATTAAGACATCACACATGTGTTATGCCGGCCCCCAGACAATACTAAGAATATAACATTTTGAGAAATTTTGCTTTCTGTTGGTCCAAAGTGAGACCCATAGATCTCAATTTTTAACTTTGGGAACCCACATGCCATACCTACCTCCTAAAATGAGACAACTGTTTAACTGAACTGAACTATTTTCAATACTAAAAGGTTAATTCACTGAAATAATGGAACGATCTACCAGATCAACTTTTATTATGTGAAACTTCCAGGGAAGTTTCAGAGGAGGGAATTGTTGAGGTCTGGGGCAGGCCACTCCAAAATATTCCACAATGGCATATTGATTATTTTGAATTAAAGTTACTTGGTTAACTTAGTAAAGTTTTGACCCTCCTGAAATATTGTTCACCCTGAAAGCAGGAAATAAATCTCCCATGTGAAAGGTACCCTCCCTAACATGAGAACTAGGGAATTCAGGGCCAGGAAGCCTGTATAAACAAATGTAGTTACTTTTACTAATTGACTACCTCAAGCCTAAACTCTGCTCAAATTGCTCAGTAATTACATACCCCAAACCTAAGTTTCTTTGTCCTGTCAAATCCTCACAAATTTATTGTCTCTTTGTGTAAAAAGACATATAACCTGCCTGCTTTGTTCACTCTCTGAGCATCATTTTTCTATGATCTCTTGGTGAATGTATTAAATTCATTTTTCTCCTGTTAAGCTGGTCTTGTGTCAGTCTTATTATTAGTCCAGCCATAAGAACTCAAGACAGGTAGTGGGGCATTTTCTGCCTCCCCAACTCTCCCACAGGCAAATGAATGGTTCCCTCCCTTTGCTCCCAGTACATTGAACACACCTCTATTTATAACATCATCAAGTTTATATATGATATTTAATTTTTTTCTTTTTATAAATTGAGATGGGGTCGGTTCCATGGCGTAGTGGTTAAGTTTGGAACACTCTGCTTTGGCAGCCCAGGTTCATGGGTTCAGATTCTGGGCCCGGACCTGCCCCACTCATCAGCCATGCTGAGGCAGTGACCCAATACAAAATAGAGGAAGATTGGCACAGGGGTTAGCTCAAGGTTAATCTTCCTCAAACAAAGAATGAGGAAGAAAAACAAACAAACAAAGCTAACAGATGTTAGCTCAGGAAGGAAGAAGCTTCCTCACACACACACCAAAACAAATTAAGATAAACCATGAAAAAGAAAATAACTATTACCCATATTCCATTTTCCAACCATATTCTAGACTTAATCATTATTTAATATTTTGGCATACTTCTTCCAGTCTCTTTTTCTGGGTTACTAGGTTGTAACCTAGTGGAATGCAAAGACTATATACTTTTTTTCCCAGTTTTTACAGTTCTGGAGGTCAGATATGCATAATGGGTCTCACTGGGCTATAATCTGTTGGCAGGATGATATTCCTTCTGGAGGTTCAACAAGTAAATTGCTTCCTTACCTGATCCAGTTTCTAGAGGCCACCCACACTCCTTGGTTCACAGCCTCCTTCCATCTTCAAAGCCAGCAAGGGCTGGTGGACTCTTTCTCGTGCTGCATCATTCTGACCCTGACTCCTTTGCCTCCCTCTTTCACTTATAGGGACCCTGTGATGATATTGGGCCCACCTGGATCATCCGCAATACTCTTACCATCTCAAGATCCTTAACATCATCACAAGTGCCAAGTCCCTTTTGCCATACAAAGCAACATTCACAGGTTCCGGGGATTAGGATGTGGACATTTTGAGGAGGCCATTATTCTGCCTACCACAGGTAACTTTTCTAAACTTCACCCACAATAAAAATTTGCTTTGCCTTCCTTCTCTTTCATTTTCCTTCTGATACAGAGACAAGAGCACAAGTTTTGAGGTGAAACACACTAGCGCTGTCATTAACTGGCTGGATGTCCCTGGACATCACCTCCCTTAGCCTCTTTTTCCTCATCTATAACACAGGTTAACTATTACTGCATTAGGAAATGACAGTAAAAGAGTAAGTTAAGATACACAAGGCAGTAAACACAGTGCCTGGTATGTGACGAGCTCTCAGTAAATATTCCTTTCAATCTTTTCCTTTTGCCATCCCATTTTCTCTCACTCTTGCCCATTTTCTCCTTCGTCTCCTCTCTCTTCAGTGACTTAGTCTAACCTCGGTCTAACCATTTAGCAAAGAAGGCCATACTACCCATATCTTGTGATTCTGCTTCAATGCTTCTTGGGACAAAGTCTGGTATCTACTCAAGGCAGCCCACTATATTTAAATGAAGAGCTCTGTGTTTATTAAAAAGTCCCTTTATGTTCACTTAAAACTTATGTACACTTCCTCATAACAGACATGCCAGTCCCAATTCTGCCCTGTTAATTTATACACTTATTTCCTTATTTCACCCTTCTTCAGTCTTTCTCTTTATACCTTATAAGTAAGGATAGTACCGACAAAAGTAAGGCCCGGGCCACAACAGCGAATTCCTTTAGCAAGATGAATTCTATTTCAAGACATCCCCTGAAGCCAGTTTCTAGGCTTGGCTTTCAGCAAAGCCATTTAACTCTAGAACACATTCCCAGATGCCCAAGGACAACAACTGTGACAGAGGCTACACACCCTCTGAGTATATCCACCTTGGATCAAGACATTTTCCAGAATGTTGTTCATAAGTTAGTGTTACCCAATCCTTCCACTCCTGGAAGTTAAGCCTCCTCCTATCATTTTCCTCTCCAGCTGGCCTGCCAGGACACTGAATAGAAAATGCTTCCCCACTCTAGATGACCAGGGTGCACAATTGCCTAGTCCCCGAATTATAATAGCTCACATTTACTCAGCTCACATTTACTATGTGTCAGGCACTATTCCTAGGGGCTTTATATGTAGCTACAGTCTTCACAAAAAAATCCTTTGTGTGATATCCCCATTTTCACGGGTAAAAAAACTGAGACAGAAAAGTTAAGTAAACTACACAATATCACACAACTCCATATTTTAACCTCATCTCCTACCCAAATAAATGTTAATAATTTAATCTGGGTAGAGGACACCCTAAGATTTCTGAGTTCTCCTGAACAAAATCCACCTTCCAGAATGATGTTTGCCTCCTGCATTTTCAGGACTGCACAAACAGTCAGCTTTTTCTTTTCCATCTTGCCCTTCATTTACGCACCTGTTCCCTGACACCACACTGCCCACGTGATATGTACATAGGTGAGTCAGGTCCCTTTCCACTTGCACATCCCTTCATAAGAGCTTGCTTTTATGAACCTAAATCTCTTTGGGGAAGAAACAGGGTTAGGTTCCGGGTCCCCATGAAAAGTCATTTTTACTGAATTGTCAACTATTTACACAGCCATTCTCCGGCCATAAAAGAGGTGCACGAGGGAAAGAAAGTGTAATGAGAAGGAAGCAGGAAGAGGGAGAGTCCCTGCACTGGTCATAAAGGGGAGGAGATTCCAAACGCAGAAACAGTCATAAGACACACCCAGAGTTTGTGGCCTTTGCACAATGGCAGCCCCACCTGTCTCCTTCCATGCCTGTTGGCATCTGACTTCCTTTTCAGCCTGTCCCTCCTGGCCTTGTCTTCTTAGACCAACTAGAGGCCTGGGCCTGGGGCCAAACCAGAGTATTCAGCACTGAGCTGTATCGGTGGAGGAAGTAGAGAAGGGAGTAAAGTGTTCAATTCATAGGGCACCTGACTCACCTATGTACATATCCCTTGGGCAGGGAATGGATTAGTGAAGGGTTGCTCTGCAGGACTCATGGTTTAAGGAGGTTTACCAGAGAGTCACACTTCCTCAGTGCTTTCTGACTGAGAACAAGGGGTGGGTGTGGGAGGCATCACAGCTTTTTCCCATTTAGACACCCATTGTCCCTCCGTCTCCCTCTGTTGGGTTACATTCCTCTGTCTATAGGTAACTTATTTACTGAGTTCGGTTGGGGCAGTAGGGGGCAGGGGGAAGGATCTCAGTTGAATTCCTTAAAGCCCCAAGCACTCAATTCAGTTCGAGAGTGTCTGTCATCTGAGTGATGACCAGACACAAATATCTTTTAAACGGTCTGCAGGAAATTTTGACAACAGCCTTTGCACCACTCACAACCCCTCTGGAGACCACAGAGCTACAAACAGGAGGATGGAAATTACTGTGTGCTGAGGACCTTTATGTTTGCACCTCATCTAATGCTCACAATGACCCTTTGAAGTAGGTACTATCATCCCTATTTTGCAAACAAGACACCAAAACTCCAAGAAGTAAATTAACTTGTCTGTTATCCAAGAACTGGAAAAAGATGGAACCAGGATTCAGACTGACATATTTCTCAGTCTAAAGCTCACGTTTTCACTCCACATCATCCTACGTACCAGAATTCAAAGAACGGAAAGATGACTGCTTCTAACAGAAATACTCATAAAAGGCTTCAATGAGGAGACAGGACCTGAAATGGGCCTTAAAAGGAAGAAAAATTCAGGAGGCTGAGCAAGAGGGCAAGGGTACTATAGAAAGAAGGAAAATAATCGGAATCAATTCAGACATGAGAAAGTAAAATGCAGGTTCAGGTCTTACTACATAGAACAAGGGAGCAGATTGGGGCCATGATACAGGGTCTAATGATACATGATACAGGCAGCCTAAGGAATTTGAACTTCACCCTGCAGATGACAGGAGTCACTGGAATGCTTTGAGAAGGTCAGGAACAGGACAAAACATTTTCAGGAAGATTACTCTGACAGTATTGGGCAAGACGACTTAGAGAAGTGGTTCCCAGCTCTGCCAACTCATTAAATACCTGAAAGCTTCTGTCTTTTCTCTTTTTAACTTTTCATTTTAACATAATTTCAGACATTCAAAAATGTTCTACAAATAATCAAAGTTCCCATATATCCTTCACTCAACTTCCCCAAATATTAATGCCATTGATAAGCTCCGTACAATGATCAAAATCAATAAACTATCATTGATAAAATACAATGAACTGATCTACAGGTCTTATTCAAATTTCATCGACCTTCCCACTAATGTCCTTTGCCTAAACTAGGATCTAATCTAGAATCACACAGTATACTTAGTTGTTTTGCATCTTCAATCTCTTTAATCGGGACCAGTTTCTCAGAATTTATTTTACCTTCATGATCTTAATATTTTTGAAGAGTATTGGCCAGTTATTTTGTAGAATGACCCTCATTTTGGGCTTAGCTAATATTTCCACATGATTAAACTTAGGTTATGCATTTTTGGCAAAAATACCACAGAAGTGATGCTGTGCCTTCTCAGTCCATCATATCAGGCCCATGATATCAATATCTCTCCTTACTGGTGATGTTAACTTTGAACACTTGGCTAAAGTTTCTCCACTGTAAAATGACTATTTTATGTGGAAGTTTTTTAAAGTACCAATGCCTAGGCCACACCACAGGCCAATCAAATCAGACTCTCTGGGGATAAGGCACAGGAATTTGTAGGTTCTGAATGCACTGCAGGTGATTCTAACCAGCATACAGGGTTGGAAATCACCAGCTTAGACAACGAAGATTAGAATCCTGGAAATCAGCGAAGACATTCCATGGGCCTCTCTTTTTAAAACAACAGCCAGGAGCCAGCCCTGATGGCCTAGCAGTTAAACTCCGTCATGCTCCACTTCAGCAGTCCAGGTTCGGTTCCCGGGCACAGAACCACACCGCTCATCTGTCGGTAGCCGTGCTGTGGTGGTGGCTCACACAGAAGAACTTACAACTATACACACAACTACGTACTGGGGCTTTAGAGGGGAAGAAAAAGGATGAAGATTGGCCCAGATGTTAGCATAGGGTGAATCTTCCCCTGCAAAAAAAAGAATGGTCAGGTACAGGCACAGATAAATATATCTGGACGTTGGCATGGACCCATGGTAGGGGAAAGGAAAGGCCAAAAATCCCCTGACTGAGAAAGTGATGGGTGAGTAGACTACTGTTGAGTAAGAAGAGAAGGCCCACGCTCAGTGAAGTGTCCAGCCCTCCTGGTCTATTTTCTCTCCAGACCTCAGAGAAACCTTTGCTGCAGTGAAAGCACACGCCATATAATTTTACTAGTCAAAAGCCTGACATAAGCTCCTATTTTGCCACTGAGGGAGGGAATTATGGATCATGTGATACAAATATACCACCACACAGGCAAAGACGAACACTTCCAGGTATGGTTGAATGAATAAATCACAGAATCTAGGTCAGAGGTACATGACCTGCCTTAAACAACCTTGCCCTCCCCACTTGGTCTTTTGTCCTTAATCTCTTCTGAAACAAGAGAGTAAGGATCCTGTTGTAAATTTCAAGAAATAGCAAAGTGTACACATCTCCTGTCACCAGGCTGTTGAAGCAATGATACTGGGTTCAACTTCCTTACTGTTATTATCTTGGAGTTTCCATAAAGAGATTTCATCAACCCTTCCCTTGGAAGGGTTATATGATAACATGCAAAAGGAAACACCAATTTAACCAAAATCCGGCAGGAAGGACCCTGACCAGAACAAGTCCTCAAGTGTTCATAAACTACCAGGATCTGGTGCTGCTAGTGCAGAGGAGCTGCTGCTAGTCAATAAGTGACAAAAGAGAAGGCAGCTCGAACACACAGGGCTTACTAACAAAGAATTAACTCAATTATCCCTCAATGATTACACAGCCAATTATCCTTCAAACCTCTCTATGGGGTCTCACTGAGAGGGCTGGCACATAATTAAATGCTAACACATGGGTGAAATATTTTATAGAAGGGATTAACTAGGTCAGGAATGGCTGGGAAAGGTTTCAGGCAAGACGCAGGATTCAGGTTAGGCCTTTGAATGGTTAAGTCTTAGGGAAACAGAGATAAGGAGAAACACAAGCACAGGGAACCAGGTGTCAGGCACCACTGTAGATGCTAGTTTTGAAGGGGATTTCAGGAACGGGAGTGGGTTTGCATATGTTATTTTATTTATTCTTCTCAACTACCATATGGGGTTATTTCAGAAGAGGATGCTGATCCTCAGAAAGGTGAAGTAACTTTCCAAGGTCGGTGTTGAATCTGGGGTAAGAAAGTAGCTAAGTCTAACTCCAAAGCCCATGCCAATATCACTACCACTGAGAGAGGACTGAGCAGAGTATGTTTAGGGAACAGGAAGGGGCAGGGACGGCTACAGCAGAAAGACAGGGTTAAGACACAGGGCAGTTAGGTAAGCTTGCTAAAGTGGAAGCATGTGTTATACAGCCACGAAATTAGACAGAGACATTTGAACTTGGTCTTGTGATTACAGAAGAGCCACTGGAGGTTTTGAGTGAGTAACCAAAATGAGGCCTTGGAGCAAAGACCAAAGAGGATGGTGGTGAAAATGGGAGTTCTGGGTTCCTAAGATAAACAGATGCCACTAACAACAGTAAAGGGGGCCACACAATATAGTGAAGTGAGAACTGGACTAAGAGTCAAAAGCTTGTGTTTAAATGCAAAAAGTTACGTGATAAAGTCACAGCTATGTCAGGCAAGTCACATTCTCTGTCTGACCTTCAGTTTCTCTTCATCCATAAATCAAGTGAAGCAAGAATTAATCTCTAAATGACCTCTAAAGCTTTGCTACTCAAAGTGTGGTCCACCAACAAGCAGCATAGGCATGTTCCAAAAGCTTATGAGAAATGCAGAATCTCAGGCCCCACCAGAAGAACCGGATCTGTATTTAAACAAGATCCTCAGGTGATCCACAAGCGCATTAAAGTTGGAGACACTCTCCAAATTATTCAGACTCACCTCAACTCTGTCACTTCACAGGAAAAAACAAAAACAAAACACAGAATGTTTTCCTTTTCACTTCATCTGCTCCCTTTTCCTAATCCTAACCTCCCCCCTCAGACTCGCCCACATCAGGGTAGAGGTCTTAGGAACACCAATGGGGCAGCACTGCCCCCTAGTGGCAGTGCTCTCTCACCAGTAAATGAAGGGGAGGGTCTGCAGAGGAGGTGAAGTCCAAGTGGGTTTAGATAAGAGAATCACAACCACCCACAATGACCAGAAGTAACTGTCAGACAGAGCCCAGCCTGCATCATACCGTCACATTTCAAAGAGCACTTTTTATACATCCTAATAAAATGTGGTCTTAGTGGGAAACCAGGCCTCTAAGTCAAGCTCTGCCCTTGTAACCTTCAAACAAACTCACTGTGACAGTTATACTCAGACATCCAGCCCCTGCCAGAACTCTGCCAGTAAACTTGCAGTTTTCCAAAGAAACTAATTTTACTCTGTCAATTCTTTCTCATCCTGAGCCACAATGTGTCTGATGCATACTCACCAATCCGAGTCCTCCTCTCTGTAGGCACTGAAATAAGATTAATACCTTTTCACACAATAGACCTCAAACACTTGTAAACAACCACCATGTGCCTCTCCCATCTTCCCTCAGCCATTTCCCAAATGACATATTCCGAAGTCCCTGCACCTCCTGTCACTTTCCGGTGGGCAAGTGAAGCGTGTCGATCACAGCAGAAACTCCGAATTCTAGGAGGGTTCTAACCAGAGCAGCAGAGCCACAGGACCACCCACCTCCCCATTCAGGGCCCTACACCCATATGCAGAAAGCCAAAGACCACCTCAGCTGATGTGAGGATACCGCTTTTCCTACTTGTGCTGCTGCTCAGGCATCCCATACCTACGTAAGTGTATACTTCTTATTCAGTTTTATTTTTTAAGAAATATTTATTACAGCCTGCTATGTCCTATGCACTAGAGAGGAAAGATGAATCAGACCTGGTCCTGCCCTCACTGAGCTCTAGGTTATGGGGGAAACCCAATTCAAAGCCAGACGTTACAGGTCAAGGAGAAACACCTTGATAGAGGTGAACACAGACTTTTTGGCCCATCTTATCAACCTCATGAAAATTTTCCACTCTTAGTTTTCTGGACTCAGTTTTCCTCATTTCAAGCTCAAAGAGAAAAAAAAATGTGAGAGAGATTGCAAATGTCCAGGTGGTCCTTTTTGCAGTCATGGTTGGACTGGACATTTCCTTCTGGCTAACCCAAGGTGCTGGAGGCTCCCACTTCATTCTGAATGTCCTCTCTCTCCAATTAGGGGTCACCACATGTGCACAGGCAGGAGCCAGGCAGCTGCACACTAACAGAAATTCTAGCAAGTCAGGAAACTTGAGTTTTAGTCTTGTGGCTTTGAGGCTAACTGACTGTGTGATGTTGAACAAATCATATAACTTACCTCAGATTTAATATCCACTCGCATAAAATGGAGCAGTTGGATTAGATCTCCATGGGTGTATGTGTACAGTGAGAGCTCCTCAGAGACAGCATCACCCCTTACTCCTCTCGGGAGCCACCACCTGGCAAATACCAGGCACACATGAGTTGCTCAAAGGTTCACTGAATGCATGTACGAATAAATGATGATTATTAGAGCAACATGAATCATGGAATCAATCAACAAATATTTCTGAATGTCTGCCAGTACACTATAGAGTGGGGAAACCAAATAACTGTGGTGGAATAATATTTTCTCCCCACTTTCTCATTGCCTCCTTCCAAGAGAGGGGCCTTTGTAAGTCAGAGAGACTGTGCTGGCACAAATATTGTTCTTGAGGTGGGCTCTAGTAGTTGTCAATATTAACAAGAGGAAAGTCTGTCTGTCTTGGGGTGTTTTATATCAATGCACCTGAGGGATCCAAAGCCCCTGGCATGGTACACAGGACCCGACACCCCACCCCAAGTCCATGGAGGGGAAAACCAGACAGAGTGAACTGACAGGGAGCCAGGACCCGTGGAAAGAAGAGGAGTAAACAGACTGGGGGACCTGGAGGAAGATCTGAGGAGGAGTTCCCTGATCCTGAGCAGCCTCGGAGTGGACTGATGGCAACTCAATGGAAAAAGAAAGCACCCCCTTCAGGTTCCATGAGTATGCGTGATCATTTATCAGCAAAATCTTCTTTCTGGTAATGCTTTCTAACAGATCTGCCCAAGTTAAGTGTTAAAAAACGTCATTCCATTCAACAAACATTTACAGAGTACTCCCAAAGTCCCAGGCCCTACATAAGTTCAGAAACACAAAAAAGAACAAAAACCAGCCCCTGCCCTCAAAATCCCCCCCAATTAGCTCCATGCTCCTTCTCTGCACTGCCCTCCTCACTGCCCTCCACCAACCCAAACCTACCCCACCCTCAAGTCCCAGCCCAAGTTCCACTGACCAGACTCTCCTGAGCTACCTGTGTCCATGGCAAACTCCTGCCACTTCTGAAATTAGGTTCCACTTATATCTCTAGATTTTAAGAAAGGCTCTAGTTACTCTCGAGCCTCCTGAGGACAGAGAACGTTGTTAGAATTTTCCAGAGAGAAGCCACATGAGTGGTTTGTATCAGACCAATCCCAAGCCTTCAACTCGAGGACAATCTCCACTGCCAAGTACAGTGCCTGGCCCCCTGCAGTGCTTTATAAACCTTGTGTAACAAAGTCTACAATCACCTCTCTAATGAGTCAACAAGCAGAGATAATCTGAAAAGTGAGAGGGTAAGAAGGATTAAACAAAAATCAAAAAAGGGGTGACTCATGCCTTGCCTCTTCACCCCCTTAGGTGAAAGAAAGTCACACCACCTGTTCTCACTTCTACCTGCAGGCTACCAGGGAGGACTTCCTTGTTAACCATCCCCTCAGTCCCCACAAATATCACCCTGCACTCATGCCCACCTCTCCTCTTCCTTTGGGCACGTTTCCTATTCCTAAAGTCTCTGGACTAGGAGTCAGGTTTAGTAAGTGCTGATGTTCTGTAACCTTAATGTTCACTCCAAATCATATTACCTCCTTCTTTTGCCCTGGGCTGTTTCCAAACAAGGTCTGGAACCAAGAGCCTCAGCAGCCTGGGCAAACACTCTAAAGGGCACCTTCCATCCTGTGGTTCCTGTTTCTCAAATCCTGCTTCTTGGACCAGAAGACCTGGGGGTCCTCCATCAACCCAGTTCCCTGTCCTTTAGGCTGGAGCCACTAAGACACAGCCACCTTCCTGACGAACAACAAGGAGGCCTGATGTGACCCACTGCTTCAGGGGCAGTGTTTTGGGCAAGAGAGAATAGTCTCTCCTCCTTGATCGTCTCTGATTCCCACCTCACGCGGCCACAAAATTGGAGGAAATTGTCAACAGAGTGAGGACAGGGCCACTTCCCAAACAACAACACTACTATAGCCAATATTGTGCCAAGATGGGAGCGGGAAGGACAGAGGAAAAACAAACCATGTCATCCTCTCTTCTGCCAAGACTTATACTCACTTTCCTGCCGATAATAAGCTAGACGGTGTCACTAAAAGTTATAAAGAAATTCAAATGGGCAAAAAGATCTGGGGAAGAAATCACAACACATTGCGGGGTAGGGAGGCGGGAAGGAGGAGGGGAGGGAACAAGTCTCGCTGCCAGGTTATCAGTCACCTTCTTATGTTCTTAAGAATGTTTCATTTCTGTTGTTTGGTCAGTTTCACCTCCCAGATTCCTGTAAAGCACATGGTCCAACCTGTTACCTAACAAGGTCAGAGTCACTTCACTGTTCTCTCCTCTAATGGGAACACTGGCCTGGGATTAATGCACAGACCAGCAAGCCAAGTACCGAGGCCTGAGCCATCTCGAGAAGTGGGCAGCCTTGAATTGGGAACCTTCTACACACTCTTCAAGCAACTTAGAGCAGCACCAACAGTCACTGCGAAAGTTCTAATCTCTTCCCTCCTTCTGTTGCTGCCACTTCTGTGGTCTCTAGCAGCCCAAACCCAGGTAAGTAAGATTCATTTTCTATAAAGGGGAACAAGGGGGGAGAAAACATGGCAAAAACACATGGATTAAAATGTAGCCCCTTTTAGCTACGGGGATTTGGGGCACATTAGCCTATCGCAGTGCCTGTTTCCTCATTGAGAAAAAGGAGAAAACTGTACTTACATCAAAGAGTATTGTGAGGGCCGGCCCCGTGGCTTAGCGGTTAAGTGCGCACGCTCCACTGCTGGCGGCCTGGGTTCGGATCCCGGGCGCGCACCGACGCACCGCTTCTCCGGCCACGCTGTGGCCGCGTCTCACATACAGCAACTAGAAGGATGTGCAACTATGACGTACAACAATCTACTGGGGCTTTGGAGGGAAAAAAAATAAATAAATAAAATCTTTAAAAAAAAAAAGAGTATTGTGCGAGTTAAATGAGATAGTGTATATGAAAATGTCTGAAACTGTAGCTGGCAATAAAATAAAATACTGGCACAACAAAGGTGTGCTCCCTTATCTTCTCTCCAACCCCTTTCCCAGAAAAGTAATGAATTTCCTCAAGGCCAACCTTGGTGGTAGTGGTATAAAGGTTTTGAAGGCAATTGACCCTCGTAGAAGATAAGGTAGTCCTTGCTTATATTCTTTATAGTGCACCAGACATGCCATCAACAATTTTTAATGCTATTTAATGATGACGTAACAAACCAGAAAAATCCTGTCACCAGATGGTATCCATATTGGAAGCTTTAGCCACACCAAGCTCAGTTGTAACAGCTCACATTTTGGGAAGCAGACCCTTGGTTAGGGGTTCCGAATGGGCTCCAGTTTCACTGCAGCTCAAGTGGCCCAGCCTTTAGCAAAACAACCATGCAGAAGATAGTTCATCACCATGTATGTTTCTCCTTGACAGAACCATCTCCTCAAGGGCTACTTTGAGGTGAAATAGCTTTGTTACATACTCACATCAACACAATGCTTAAAATCAGAAGTTCACCATTCTCCACCCCAATATCAAACCTCCCCTCCCTTGTAGAGAGAGCTCTCTGGAAGCTGCTGGGCCCCAAAGTCCTAGGGCCTACCCCACTCTTCTGGAAAGAAAGGCTTTTCTCCATCACTATGACAGACACCAAGGCTAGAGTCCTCAGCCTGGATTCAAAGCTCTAACCACATTCTGCCTTTCCACTCCTTTCCACTGCCTTCCCACACACTCCTCCAGTCACTAACCAATGCTCTATGCTTCACCTAAACCAGACTGTTGGCTCTTCCCTGAACAGGTCTTGTGCTTTCCCACAAGCTCTACTTTGTTCACACACCCAGCTCAAAACCACCTCTTCCCCACAGCCTCCCTTGCTTCCTCCCACGACCAGATATGAGCTCTCCCTCCTGCGGACGTTCTTAGCCCTAACTGGACTCTCTCTCTGCACTTATCATATTCTGCCTTATACTGAAGGTATTGCTGTGCCTCTCCTACCTCCATCCCCTGCCCTTCTACACTGTAGTCTCCTTGGTGGCACAATCTGGTGTATCATTTCCATAACCCTCACAATATCCAGCACAGCACTCGGTAAATATTTGCTACGTGAAAGAAAATAACTGCAGGTTTCTAAGTTGAAAACGTTGCTCTTGGAAAACTCTACACCCAGGATTGATAGCAGCTCTATTGACATGTGGGGCTGGATAATTCTTTGTTGTAGGGTGCCGTTCTGTGCAATGTAAGATATTTACCAGCATATGCATGGCCTCTACCCACTGGATACCAAGAGCAGCTTCTCCACAACCCCCCAACCCCCGTTAGGAGAGAGAAAAATCTCCTGGAGGGGGAAACCACTCCCCTGTTGAGAACCACTGGTCTCTATCAATAGTTCTCAAACCTGGCTACACGTTTAGAATTACCTAGATCTTTAGACTCAGCCTTGAAGTCAGGGGAACCTAGATCCAAATCCTGGCTCCTCCTCTTACTTTGCAACCCTGGACAAGTTGCTTAGCTTTTCAGAGCCTCAGTCTTATCAACTTAAAATTAATAAAATACCACTTAGCACACAGAACTGTTACGATGATTAAATGATCTATAATGTGCACTTAGTAAAGCTTCTAAATGCACTGAGTAGAGTTTCTAAGTAGCTCCTAGAGCATGAGGACAATGGACTGGGGAAAGCTCGCTGGGCCGCCAGGTGGCGCGATTACAAACCACATGGGATCCCAGGCTCAATTCCTGCAACACAGACGAAGTCTGGCTAGAGGAAATGACACCCTCTACCTACTCCCTAAAAACAAAATGTGATTTTTTTTTTTTGCTGAGGAAGATTAGCCCTGAGCTAACATCCATTGCCAATCCTCCTCTTTTTTTACTGAGGTAGAGTGGGCCTGGGCTAACATCCTGCCCACCTTTCTCTACTTTATATGTGAGACGCTGCCACAGCGTGGCTTGATAAGCCGTGCGTACATCCGCGTCCGGGATATGAACCTGTGAACCCCACGCCGCCCAAGCAGGGCATGCGAACTTAACCACTATGCCACCAGGCCGGCCCCAAAATGTGATCTAACTTTATCTCTTTAAATAACTACATTCATGCTCAATATGCTTTTCACAGGAGAGAGGGGAAAAATGGATGAGAATGTATGAGAATCTTAGGAAGTAAATTACTTATAATAATATAGTACTCCTTACTTATAATATTACTGATGAATTATAAAATTACTTATAATAATAGCTTACATATGTTAAGCTATCCTATGGGGCTGGCATTATTCTAAGCACTTCAGGCACATTACCTCACTGTGTCCTCACAGAAATCTAATGTATTTTTTAATTTTTAACTTTTCATTTTTCAGACTTAAAAAGTGTTGTAAAAGTATTCAGACTTGCAATATATCCTTCATTCAGTTTTTTTCAAACAATATCTTACATAACCATAATATGATTATCAAAACCAAGAAATGAGCATTGTTACAATACTATTAACTAATGTACAAGTATTCAAATTTTGCTAATTATCTCATTAACGTCCTTTTTCTGGTCTAGATTCCAACCCAGGATCCTACACTCAATAAAGTTATCATGTCCCCTTGGTCTCCTCCAATCTGGGGTAGTTTTTCAGCCTTCTTTGTCTTTCATGACCTCGACACTTGTGAAGAGTACCGGTCAGTTATTTTGTAGAACATCCCTCAGTTTGAGTTTCTCTGATACTTCCTCAAGTTCAGATTATGCATTTTTGGCAAAACAACTACAGAAGTGACATGTGCCTTCTCAGTGCATCACACCATAAGGCCCATGATATCCATAACTCTCATTACCAGTGACGTTAACTTTGAACACTTGGTCAAGGTGCTGTCGGCCAGGGTTCTCTACTGTAATGTTACTATTTTTCCCATTGTAATTAATAAGTATCTTGTGGAGAGGTACTCTGAGTCTATGCAAATAGCCTGTTTCTTCTCAGAGCACATTTGCCCATTAATTTTTGAAGTCCATTCATGATCCTTGCCTAGAAGAAGTATTACTATCGTATTAGCCAAATGGTGATTTTCTATTTCCATCATTCCTTCTATGTGTATTAGTTGGGATTTTACTCTAAGAAAGAGCTGCTCCTTCTCTCCCATTTATTTATTTATTCAATTATTTATTTACATAAGAAAAGACTCATGAATATTTGTGAATTATAATCCATTACTATTATTATTTATTATGCTGCTCAAATTGTCCCAAAATTGGCCATTGAGAGCTCATTCAACTTGGCTTCTTTGTCACTTTCACATATCATTTGTGTAGCAGTTCCTGGCTTTCCGACACCACGAGATGTTCCAGGCTCATCTTGTGCAAAATTTCCTGCCCTAGCCCTGGGATAGCCATTTTCCAAGGACACTTGGTTACTTTCATGAGAGAACCGCATTCACAGACCATATTGCCTAGTGGCAAAACCACTAGGTATTGCCCACTGCTACTAGGTGCTATTGCTTCTAGGCCCTCTAGTGGATAGAGCTAGGAAACAGATATATGCATACACACATTAATGTGCTATTACTAGCCCCATTTGACAAATTAGGTAAATGAGGCATAGAAAAGTTAAGCAACTTATCCAAAATCACAAGCTAATATGTAGTGCAACTGGAAAGTCAAAATAACGATAGATCTACCACAAGTCCTAATAAGTGGAAGTAACTTCTTTACACAAACACGTTAGCAGAAAGCAACAAGCCTAACATTCCAGCATAGACTCTCTCTTTGGGAAAAAACTAGAAATCCACAAAAATAACCATAATAACCATCATGTACTGGACACCTACTTGGGCACTGACTGCTGGACACCAACAGTAGCTCATTTATTCCTACCTCTACAAGGTGGATACAATTATCATCATTTTACAAATCAGAGAACCAAAGACCAAAGAAGCTAAGTGACTTGTCCAAGACTACAGAGTTAAGTGACAGAATAAGTAGGTGAGCCCAGGTCTGTCTGGGTATAAAGTGCTTATTCCACTGTATCAGTACTTTCACATTTGATTTTAGGCAGAACACACATTAGCTTTTACTTTAATAGTTATATGTTTATTAGAATGCACGTTAGGAAAAAATCTAAGCGTGTATCAAACCCATAATCTCACAGATAATATTGCATAGGATGAGCCTGTTTTGTAAATTAAATTTATTTAAAGAAAAGGTACAAAGTAAATAACAGTAGAAGTGTTACAAGCTATAGCAAAAATCATAAAGGTGGTCCTTACGTGTCCGAGGGCTGGGAGACATTAGACTATAGTAACGTGCAGCTTCATTGTCAGTAACACCAGGAAATTAGGGTTATCAGAGCTGCAGAAAGAAAAACAGACTAAGAATCTTGGACCTGGGCTTTAGCTTCAGATGTGTCACCATCACCTTTGGGAACTTGGGCATTTCATTTGCTCTCTTTTGGCCTCAGTTTTCTCATCTGAAAAAAAAAACAGAGATAGTGATTTAGTTAATTAGTAGAACCCTTTTAAATGCAATTTAGTAATGATATCAAGCAACACAAAGCTGTTCTTATCTTTTGACCCACTAATTCCACTCTGGGAATCTTGACCAAGACAATTAATCCAACATTTGGAAAACAATTATAAGGACAAAGAAATTTATCAATACCCAGAAATAAAACAATCTAAATATTCAGCAATGGAAGAACAATTAAATAATTTAAAGCACATATACTCGGGAGTGTTATGCAATCATTAAAAATGTTACAAAGACAACATAGCAACAAGCTTATAAAGTGAACAAAAAGAAATTTGTTCACACGCTATGGTTATCACTATACAGAGAAAATCATATGCAGGAAATACGCCAAAATATTAACAGTTGGTAACCCTAAAGATTTCTTTATTTGTACTTCCCATATTTTCTCTAACATAACTACATTACATTTAGAGTGAAAAAAACCTCTCAACGAAGGGATTCAACTAAACAATCTCCAAGACCCCTTCTGGCTCTAATATTCTGTGGCTTTCCTCTGGAACTAGGAGTAGAGGTTAGGTGAGAGTAAACTATTAGAACAGTTGGGATGGCAGGGGCTATGTATGCCTGTTTAAATTACTTTAACAGCATTCAAAAACCCCATGAGAATATTTGGAAACTAGCACTCGGGGAAATATGCAACACCCTCCATCTGTGTGGCAGAAAGGGCACAAGTCTGGAAAATAGGAGACCTAGATTGAACCAGATGATCTCTGAGGGCCATCTCTAGATCAACTGTCCATCCGCTTACTAAACAAACATTTACCAAGTGCCTACCATGGGTCAGGAACCATGTAGCTGAATGACTACTGAGCCACTGATTCAGAATCTAATAAGGGAGAAACACTTTTAGTTTGTCAAGGCTGACATAACAAAATACTACAGACTGCATGGCTTAAACAGCAAAAATTCTATTTTCTCACAGTTCTTGAGGCCAGATGTGCAAGATCAAGGTGTCAGCCGTTTGGATTCTTCTGAGGCTTCTCTCCTTGGCTTGCAGATAGCTACCTACTTGCCATACCCTCACATGATCTTTCCTCTGAGAACCTATGTCCCTGGTGTCCCTGATGTCTCTTTGTGTGTCCAAATCTCTTCTTCTTATAAGGACTCCAGTCAGATTGGATCAGGGCCCACCATAACGGCCTCATTTTAACTCAATCACCTCTTTAAATGCCCTATATCCAAATACAGTCATTCTGAGGTATTAGGAGTTAGGGCTTCAGGAGGAATTTGGGGGGACACAAGTCAGTCCACACAGATCTCAAACAACAAACCATAAGTATAACTGTGCAATAATAGAAGAGGAACCACGTGTAGGCTGACAGGAAATATCAGAAACTACTATAAAGAGGAAGCATCATCTGGGCCCAATTCTAGCTCCAGAATCTCAAGTCTACAAACCATCATCATTGATTGTCATAAAAATATTTTAGGTACCCCAAAAGGAGAATAAGACAGCATCAGGTGATAAGACAGACTTGAATAGAGGCCAAAAGAGGAATGGATTTGTTTCAGAGGAACAAAAGTAAATACCATCCTCTTATACTTGAACTGAGATTATGGATTCAAACACAGCAAATGTGGAGGTCAGGTGAAGACCCTGACTGGTTTATGGGATAATCTACTCCTTGCTCTCATTCCTTAAGTCATGAGGATTCTAATATGCGTGTTGGAGGGGTGGGGAGTAAGATCTTGATTGACCCCCACCTTTTGTCCTCTCTTCCATCCAGAAGCCATTCTGTCTCCTCCTACCTCCAGCTAAGCTTTTCTCTAGGCCAGATTTTAAACCTCAATTTCTTATCCATTTAAAATACTCCTCTCTGCAAGAGATCCCCAGATCCCCGAGCAAAAAATGAAGAGAAATGGAACTTCACTGACATAGACAACGCAATGCTGGGGGGCCATTTCTGTTGGTCCCCTCCCTTCCTGGTGCCTGGAAGTAACCTGTTTCCTTCTGACAGGGGTCACCAGAGCCATAGGGACCAATGCCAGGCTTCTGGGAGGTGGCTCCAGGCAGGTGGCCAAGATTGTGAGTGCAAAGGTCAGTAACTCAGCATCAACAACAGCAATGCACCATCATGATCCCAACACTCTCCCTTGAGTCCCTCTGAGACCAGTGCAGATGTCATCTGAGCTGATCTCACCCCTTCCCCTCTCCATCAGCCCACCACATGCAGCACCAATGCTTATTTTCTTCCTGAGTCTTAGGCAAACGCTGGACTCCTCCAAGGTCCAGGGGAGAGCTGGCTGAATCTCTGGCTGCCCCTCCCCCTGACCCTTTCCTCCAAGAACTCAGGGCTGCCTTCCAAAAGCTTCCTGGATCTTATTCTCCACCTTATTTACTCACACGTGAGACTGAAATCGGAGAGGCAAAATGACTTTCCAAAGGTAAAGCAACCACTAAACGGCAGACATCTACATCTTATTTCTGATGTTTTGGTCTCTCTAATGATATCCTGATGCCCCCTCCAAACCTGCCACTAAATTCTTGCCAACACAGCTCAGGCAAAACAACTCAGAAGTCCTGGTACTCATATAACTGGATACCTCCACTGCTTTCTGTTGCCCCTTTTCCCTATCTCACTAAAGTAGGAAAAAAAACCTGAAAGGCAAGAAAGATGGCAAGTAAAGCCCTGCCATACTCTCTACTCTCAAACATATTAACCTTCCTGCCTAAGAGCAATGCCATTATTTCAGATTGGTTCCTGAGAGCCCCTAAAGAAAACTCATGACAGTGCCTGGCCTCCCAAAGAATCAGTGTCCCTGTGATCATTTCAAGGGCAATGTGAAGAAAACCAGTACGTTTCAAAAGAATGACCTTCCTTAAACCAGAGTCCAGCTGTGGAATCAACCAGGGAAGAAGCAGGGGTTGAGAACAGACAAGAGAAGTGAAATGAAGACCAGGAGAAGCACACATCTCAGCCTTTTCTACTCAGTGTCCACTCCTGGGGAAATAGGAAAAGGAAGAAAAGCAGGACACAATTCTCCTAATATCAGAAAGGGTTAACTAAATTTGTAGATTTTAGAGCCCCATTGCTTAACAAAGTGGAGGGAGATGGGGCTGTTGGGGACCTGGTCATTGATCTCTGAAGATGATACCAGTGTCAGTGTCAAGCAGAATTTGATTTCTCCCTAGTCCAGCAGTTTTCAAATGTCATATGAAAAAGTAAATTGGCAAATGTTAAACTCATTGATATTATGATATTATTAAGAATGGGATAAATCAGGATTCTTATCACTGTTGATGGAAGTAAAATACAATTTAGTAGTACCTATCAAAAATTTAAATGTGTGTACCTTTTAACGCAGTAATCTCACTTCAAGAAATCTCTAGGTGCCGGCCCCGTGGCGTAGCGGTTAAGTGCACACACTCCGCTGCTGATGGCCTGGGTTCAGATCCTGGGCGCACACCAAAGCACCACTTGTCATGCCAAGCTGTGGCAGTGTCCCATATAAAGTGGAGGAAGATGGGCACAGATGTTAGCCCAGGGCCAGTCTTCCTCAGCAAAAAGAGGAGGATTGGCATGGATGTTAGCTCAGTCAGGGCTGATCTTTCTCACAAAAAACAACAAAAAAAAGAAATTTCTAGTACAGAATACTAGTATGCATACTCACAGATATACGTACAAGAATGTTAATTATAATAGTATTTGTATTAACAAATAAACAGAAATAAAAAATGTTTATAAAAATAAATCGGGCAATTCTTTAGTTGTCAAAAACAATGAGGTAAATCATTATGTGTTGACCAGAAAGATATCAACAATACATCAAGTGAAAAAAAGATACAGAGACCCCTACTTCATACTCTTCACGAAAATAAATTTCAGGTGGATTAAAGATCTAAATTTGAAAGATAAATTATAAGGGAATATAGGAGAATATATTCATGACATTGTGGTACGAAAGGACTTCTTAAACAAGGTATAAAAAGTAAAAGCCATAAAAGAAAAGATTAATAAATCTGACTTCATTGAAATTAAGAAATTTTGGTCAACAAAAGAATAAAATAACAATCTAAAAGTAGGAGATGATATCTGCAACATATAAAATTGACAAAGGATTAATATTCAGAATATAAAAAGTATTCCTATAGATCAGTGAAAGGAAGGCAGACAACACAACAGACAAACAGTCAAAAGACTTGAATAGGCAATGGGGAGACAAGGAAATCCAAATAGCTAATCAACATATGAAATGGCACTCAACCTTACCGGTAAGTGGGAAAATGAGAATTAAAACCAAATAGATATCACTATACATCATCAGATTGGCAAAATTTTAAACTTTGACAATACCAAGTGTTGGCAAAGAGTAGGACAGAGAAACTCTCATATCCTGCTAATGGGAGTGTAAACTGGTAAATAACTTTGAAAAAGTGCTGGCAGTTATCTGTGAAAGTTTAAGCTCCATGACCAAGAAATTCTACTCTTAGGTATACACTCAAAAGGAATACAGGCTTATATACACCGGGAGACACGTACAAAAATTTCATAGCAGCATTGCTCATAACTACCCCAAACTGAAAACTGATCAATGAATGAATAAATGGTGGTGCATTCAAATATTACATATGGGGGAGAATTAACAAACACTTAACAATGTAAATGAATCTTATAAATATAATGTTGAGGAAAAAAAACAAGACATGAGAGAATAGCTATAGTATGATTTCATAAAGTTCAAAAGCAGGCAAAATTAACTAAATTATTTAGGAATACATAAGTAAGTGGTAAAACAACAAATAAAAGAAAGTAAATGCTTACTATAAGAGTCAAGATTACCTCTGTGAGGAGGAGAGGAGGGTTGGTGATCAGAAAATGGGGGGGGGGGGTGCTGGCAATATCCTATTTCTAGGCCTGGGTAGTTGTTTCATGAATATCTGCTTTATAACTATTTATTGTTTTTTTGTTTTTGTTTTTTGTGTGTGTGTGAGGAAGATCAGCCCTGAGCTAACATCCATGCTAATCCTCCTCTTTTTGCTGAGGAAGACCGGCTCTGAGCTAACACCTATTGCCAATCCTCCTCCTTTTTTTTTGTTTCCCCAAAGCCCCAGTAGATAGTTGTATGGCATAGTTGCACATCCTTCTAGTTGCTGTATGTGGGACGCGGCCTCAGCATGGCCGGAGAAGCCGTGCATCGGTGCGCGCCCAGGATCCAAACCTGGGCCGCCAGTAGCAGAGCGCCCGCACTTAAACGCTAAGCCACAGGGCTGGCCCTATAACTATTTATTGAACTGCACATATGAGCTTTTATGGACCCCTATAGATGTATAATATTTTGAATACAAGATTTAAGGTGTAGAGCAAAGAATATGTATAGCATAATCTCATTTTTGTTTTCTAAAGAGAACTATTATGTTTACATACAAAAAGATGTGGAAGACTATGCAGCAAACTATTAACAGTAGTTAGCTCTGGAGAGTGAGGATTGGAGGTTGGGGTGGAAAAACGTCCTTTTAGTTTTTTGGTTTTTGTTTTTTTTTCTTCAGGGAAAGATTCGCCCTGAAGTAACATCTGTTGCCAATCGTCTTTTTGTCTTTTCCTCCCCAAGCCCCAGTACATGGTTGTATATACAACAGTTGTAAGTCATTCTAGTTCTTCTATGTGAGCCGCTACCACAACATGGCAACTGACAGACACGTGGTATGGTTCTGTGACACGGAAGTGAACCTGGGCAGCCAAAGCGGTGAGCACTGAACTTTAACCACTAGGCCATCAGGGATGGCTCCACCCTTTTAGTTTTTACTGGATATATTTTTTTACTTTAATTTTTTTCCACTGGATGAGTCTTACTTTATAATTTTAAAAGCTCTTGTAAAAGTTAAATTTTTTAAATGTTTTTAACACTAGTCTCTACCCTTTATTTTCACCCTAGGGCACCAAAGGAACCACAGGAAGTCAAACAAGCACTCCAGAGGCTGCCAGCAATTTCTCAAACGATGTCAGCTAGCAAGCTTTGCTCTGCCTTCATAGGAGCTTTTAGCCCACTCTCCCAATGAAACATTCTCAGTCAAGAAGGCAGTGAGTGCACCGAGAGGATGCTCTTCTCCCACCTCAAGCTCCTGCCCCTGTCTCCACTCCAGGGATCTCAAAAAGCATTTTCCCCAAGATTATTACTCCCTCTAGTGCCTTCTTCTCTCCTCAGTCTTTTCCTGTACCCTCCTCTTACCCAGGCTTAAGCTTAATTACCTGAAAGAAACCAGGAAGTTCCAGTTTCCCAGCTTGTCTCAACAACCTGAAATACAACCAGGAGAGTAGTGAACAGAAGTCAATAAATATTTTTAAGTGTAATAGGTCAAAATCATTTCTTTCAAATGGGGTCTGGCAACTAACACTCAATCCAGATTATCCACTTTACCCTGTTCACTCCTAACCCTACCCAGATTCTACACACACTTCTCCCCACACCACCCTCACTCTCTCTCCCTCCACTGCCCAACTTTCTATTCTTTTACTCATTCAACAACACTTTCTGGGGTAAGAGCTAGGTGGGCAAAGAAAGCAAGTAGAGCAATGAATCAGACAAGGTCTTATTAAAGATAATATAGTTTTAAAAAAACAACAACCTGGCACAGTTTCCTAGTACATTAGAACGCCTTCAGTAGTTATGATTATCATCATCATCATCATCATTAATGGTCATTGTACTTTATGAGTTTCCAAGGTAGTACAGAAGACATACATGCAGAACCATAGTTCAAAGCTACAGAGTTGGTGTGGAAGATTTCAAACACCACTGACAAGGGCTTCAAGCTGTAAAAATGGGATGAAAGCATTATTTTTAACATGAGAGTGAAATGATCAAAGCAACAATATAAAGAAATTAAACTGGCAACCATTGGAAATAATAAATAAACAAGAAAAGATTATTACAACACTACAGAGACCGCCTCCCCCTCTGACCCTTTCCTCAAACATCAGAAGGGGAGGAAAAAAATGGAACACTCATCCAGAATTTTGCTTCTGTCACCCCAGATGAAACAGAGGACTAGGTTGGGATGCTTGCCTTAGAAGAAAAAACATTTTAACTGAGTGGGGAGTGCGGTGGGGCCCTGTTTATGACACAAGAGGACAAGCCCCTCCCCTATGGTAGGAGAGTGCTGGGCACACAGCCTCCTCTTGTTCCCACTCCCTCTTCGCAGAGCAGGAGGCACAGAAGTGCATCACTTGGCACAGGAGTTGGGGTCAGCAGTGGTCGGTCCACTTTCCAAGCACCTTAAAAAGGAAGACCAGGGATGTCAAGAGGAAGGAGTGGAACCCAAAGGGAGGTGCCATTATGAGCAATCAATGAGGGGTCTGTGACAAGGGAGGTGTGGGGATGGGGGCAGAAGGAGGAAGCCTGGGAGATCAACATCTCCCTTGAGGCAAATAACAACAGTGGAGCCAGGTGTTGAGTCAATATCTAGCCCTGACTGGGAACCTGAGCCACACCAGACACCAGTCACCCAGCTAGAGCCTGGGCCAGAAAAGGCACCCACAGCCCAGCCAACACCTAAGACTCAGCAGCGACTCAATACCCAACAGGAGCCCGCTTCACAGCAAAGACCTCTCACTCAGAAGGAGGCCCTTGCCCAACAGAAAGCTGAATCCCAGCAGGAACCTTGAACCCAAAAAAATCTGCTTTGCAGCAGGAATTTCTTGCCCCACAGGAGCCTGCACCACAGCAATCACCTCCCACCCAAAGGATGCCCTTCACTCAACAGGAAGCTACCTCAAAGCAGAGACGGGGGCCAGGAATAGAATCTAGAAGTCAACAGGAACAAGAATTGAAAGAGGCATATCCCAGCCAGGGCATGGCCAGTAGAGGCACCTCTAGCTCAACAAGAAGCTGGATCAACACCTCCAGCCCAGCCTAGACCTGGACCCCAAAATGGATCACCTGCCCAGACTGAATCTACCTCTCAAGAGAGACCAGGACACTCAGACCCTACAGCCCGGCAAGCAGCTCCAGCCCAGGGAGCCAAATCTCAGCAGGGATGTCTGACAGACTGGATATTTCTATCAGACCTGCACCAACTGTCCTCACAGCAACCGGCACCAGAGTAGAAGACATGTTTTGAGTGGGTCACAGATCCAGACTCAGAATCAGATTTTGGGTCTCCATCAGGGACCAATTCACCAGCCACCACGGGTGGGACAGTGGCCCAAGGAATGAAGCTGGACTTCAAGGGCAAGCCTGGTTATGGAGTGATGTCAGGACATGGTGGGACATCAGCACACGGGAAGAACAGCCAGCCAGAATCACAGACACTACCGGGACACAGGTGAGTCTGAGCCTGGGGGACCAGGAGCCTCCCAGGGACGGTCATTCATTCAGTCAGGGGTACTAAGGACCTCCAGTATGTCAGTTCGCTTAGGTGATCCCTCCACAGTCCTGCCAGACAAAGATCCCCAGCCCCATTGGATGGATGAGGAAGCTGAGGCCTAGAGAAGAGGAGGCTGTACCTGAGGCTGAGCAGTTAAGGAGCAGCGAAGCCAGGATCCCAGCCAGGGTGGGACATCTTCCCCTGCACCAGGCTGCCCCCCATGGAGGATTGGGGGGAAATCACAGAGAGGTGGGAAAGGGCTCTGGGCTAGGGGCCAGGAAACCTAAGTCCATGTCGACTTAGGATCCTGAGCTCCCAGGAAAGGCACTTGCTCCCCGCCAGGCTGCCCCCTCAGGGGAGTCCCATGCCAGCCAGGAGTCATGGCCTTGGGGGTGTTCTCAGGAAGGGGAGCCTGGGAGAGCGGCTGTGGGGTCGCCAAAGTCCCGGGCAAGGTCGCGGCTGGATGGAGAGTTGGGGGAGCGGAAGGGGAGGGTGACGGGCCCAAGACTCCGCGGGCCGCCAGCACTCCCCCTCCTCCTCCGAAGCAGGCCGTGGGCCCCGGGGTGCAGCTCCAGCTCCGCTCAGGCCCCGACCCTCCTTCTCTAGACTCACAAGCCCCGCCATGCAGAGGGCAGGCGCCCGAGTTTCACCCGCGGAATGAGGGGTCCCTGTTGAAGGGGCCTGAGGGAAAACAGTGCAGCCCAATCCAGAAGCTGCGGGCGCTGTAGGGCCGCTGATCCGCAGGCCGGCAACGCTGGTCTCGGCCGAGGCCTGTGCCTCCCGGAAGGGCTGGGCGTCTCTCTCGGGGCTGAGGAGAAGACGGGAGCGGGTGTCTCTCTGGGCTGGTCGCCCGCTTTGGGAGGGCGGGGAGGAGGGTTAGGAGGGAAAGAGAGGGTCCCACGTTTGCGTTTTCCGGCACTTACGATGAAGAGCTGTTTCTCTAGGCTTCCAGAACCCAGTCTCCAGGGACGCCCTCGCTCGCCAAGGCGCCGCGCCACACGAGGCCGCCTCTCTCCAAGAGCTCGAGGCAGTTGACTGTGTGCGCATGCGCGAGCCTCAAACCTCCTGTTTCCCGCCTTTTCCCAGGCACGCACCCCTCCCTCTACTGCCGCACCTCCCAGCTGGCCGGCCCTGGGGTGGGGCTAGTGTGCAGACATCGAGCTTTCTCCTTCCTTCTCCCTTCCATTCTCAGGGAGAGTAAGAGAGCAGAGAAAAGAACCCCAAGGAACAGCGATAAGAGGACTAGGAGACAAAGTGTGGGAGAAAGAAAGCAGGTCTTCCTCCTCCAGTGCTGCCACCCCGCTCCGCCCCTCCCCCTTTGAATTGCCCAGCTCTCCGGATCCGTCTGGCAGGTCAGGTGGCATTGTAGGGAATCCCTTCGCGGGAAGGTGAGTGCGAATGTGAGGCTAACCGCCAGGACGTGAAAACATCTATGCTTCCCTCCGCAGTGACCCCCCGCGAGACTCCCCACTAGTCCTGCCCCAGGGACGCTTTTCCTCGCCTCCAGGGCAGCATTTTTGTTGCTCTGGGGCCCTTCCATGCGTGGGTGGGCGGGGCCAGGCCATAGGCCCTGACTGTTGGGGGCGGGGCCCGGCAGTGGAGTGAGCACCGGATTGCTCCGGGGGCGGGACCCAGAGAGGAGCGAGTCCAGGATTGCATGGTAGTGGGGCCCGGCCGTGGAGTGTAGCAAGGACTGGCCTTGAGGCGGCGCCTGGCGGCTGGAATTGGCCCCCGCGGGGGGATCTCAGAGAGTTGATGGAGTCCACCAGGAAAAGAGGGCCCGCCTCAGCCAGGAGCAGGTAAGAAGCGGAGAAGCACAGGCAGCCCCCTCCCCAGGACCCACCCTCAGCCGCCCTCCCCCCTCTCACTGCTCACACCCGCCCCCCATCTGAGTACATCCGCTGGGGGGTGTGTGGCCTATGCAGGCCGCCCCAGCCTCACCCGCCTCTTCCCCACTCACCCATAAGGCAGTGAGGAGCGCAGCAGCCTGGCGAAATCCCAGGGTCCGCGGAGCCTGGAGCTGTGGCCACGCCCCCAGCAGGTACCCCGCTCCCGGTCCCTGGTGGTGCACGTCCATGGCGGCGGCTTCGTGGCCCAGACCTCCAAATCCCATGAGCCCTACCTCAAGAGCTGGGCCCAGGAGCTGGGTGCCCCCATCCTCTCCATTGACTGCTCTCTGGACCCCGGGGACGCTTACCCTGCGCGCTGCAGGTGTGCTTCTACCCCTACTGCTGTGCCGTCAAGGGCTGAGCCCTCCTCGGTGAGCCCCAGCCCCTCACTGCTGCCGGCTCCGGGATCCTGCCCCAGCAGGCTTCAGTCCTCACCCCGTACTGCAAGGGGAGTGAGCCATCTAGTGGCTCAAGACTCAGTCTCTCACTCCAGCCTCTCCTTCCATCTCCTACCACCTAGCCCTCTGCCCCCTGTTCGCCCCCGACCCCGCTCTTCCATCGCTGCCTCAGCGCTTTCCCCCACTGCCCCACTGCTCGCTCGACCTTCCCTCTCAACCATTTCCTCCTCCTGCCTCCTGCTCCCCCACTTTAGCACTGATGCTCCATCCCCTCCACCTCTCTATCTCCTCTGACCTTTTCTTTCCTCCTCCCCTTACTCCACCCCCTGCTGTCCTGCACTGGCCCAGCTCCAGCCTATTCTTCCAGCTCCTCTGACCTCCCACTTCCAGCATCTTGGGAGCACAGAACACTGTTGGGCCACGCCTCAGGGCACAGGGCCCATGGCCCTTCTGTGCTGTCAGCCTGAACCCTGGCCTTCCATCTCCTGGCCTCAGATGCCCCTCCCTCCTGAAATGAGCCCTTGGTCTCTCCTTTCCCACGCCTGTCCTCCTTGCTTCTGACCTCCAGCCTCCCAAGCTTCCCCAGAGCTTCCTGATGTCCGGGCATTTCCATGTCCTAAGTCAGCCTGATCCTCTGACCACTGTCCTCAAATGGGTCCAAAACCCTGCCTCAGTTTACCAGTCTGTAAAATTGCAGTTGGCTAGACCTTGGGCTTGGGGCCCCCATGCCCCACCTCTGAGAGCCCAGGGCTCCTGGCCCAGAGCTTGAGTTGCTCCCTGCCAAGATTGACCAAGGGCTGCTCCAAATCAACAGGTAAGCGGATATACCTCACAGGGAACAGTGCAGGCGGGAACCTCTGCTTCACCGTGTCCCTTCGGGCAGCAGACTATGGGGTGTGGGTGCCAGATGGCATCATAGCAGCCTACTTTGCCACAATGCTGCAGTCTACAGCCTCTCCTTCCTGCCTTCTGAGCCTCATGGACCCCCTATTGCCCCTCGGCGTGCTCTCCAAGTGTGTCAGCACCTTTACTGGTAAGGCCCACACCCACAGAGCTGGGGGCCTGGGGGTGCTTGGATGCCTGGGTCCTGCAGGGACAGGGGCTAGAGCCCAGGCTCCTGGGTCTGAGGGAAGAGGGGCTGAGGAGAGGAATCTGAGATTCCTTGTTCCTGCTGAAGCGATCAGATATTCTTGGGTCCTTGGGGGCACAGATGCCTGAAGTTCTGGGTGTTGAGAAGGGACCCAGAAAGAAAAGACACCAACTCAGCCCCTCACATACATTCCACTCAGAGTGGTGAGGAGACAGAGGACCACTCTGACTCAGACAAGAAGGCGCTAGGCATGACGGGGCTGGTGTGGCAGGACACAGCCCTGCTCTTCTGAGACTTGCACCAGCGTGCCTCCTATGGCTCAACTCCTTCCTGGAGCTGAGCAGGCACAGGTCTCACAGGAACTCGGTGCCCACGGCAGGTGAGTGAAGCCCGCCCCTCACACACCCATCCAGGGTGGCCGGGAGGGACAGCCTGCCACACCAGAAGTCCTGGGGGAGGATAGGAGGCATGCCCTGGGCACTCAGGGAAGCAGAGATCACCTTCCTCGTTCTGCCCCGTATCTGTCCTGGTCCCTGCCACACAGCCTTGATTTGCTGCCACGGTCCATGTCTGCAAACTCCAGGACTTCGGGTCCCCCAGGTCATCTTGGAGTCCCAGGAATTGTAGGATTTAGCTGTCCAAACAGCCTCTCCCAGAAAGGCACCCTGGGAAATGACTCAGAAGGCCTGCCACATGTCATGATTTTCAGTCCCAAAAGTGCCACTCAAATCGCTTGGGCCCTCAGGTAGGAGTCCAGTCCTCCTAAATTCTTTCCAGACTCTTAACTGAGGCCCGTGGGGGTAATGCCGTCCTGCAGGGTCTGGCCTAGGAGCCTGGGGTGGTGAGATGAGCAGACTGGATGGACCTTGGGAACTAGAGAAGATTTCCAGCCTTGGATGACAGGACCCTCAGGCAGCTGAAAATCACACCTCTCTAGGGATCCATTTTTTCCCACCGTTTTTTAACATTTTTGGAATTTTAAAGCACAACCAACTTGAATTATGTTCTATTTCTAGCAAATCAACACTATTTTCTGAGTAATAGGAATTGTATGTTCAAAAGTACATGCAGTTCCTATTATTCATAAAATTTTTCTAATTGGATATATTTTATTTTAAATTAAGTTTTTAATTTTTGGATATTTAAATGAATGCAAAGAAATACACACAAAAACAATTAAAGAGGATTTGAATTTTAGGCAAGTGAACCATTGAGCACTGGGGTTTTCCTTGTAGGATAAGGTGACAAGTGCAGCTTCTAGAGGCACACACATCAGTCTAGCTCCTTACAGCACCAGGTACTCGCTAGTTGCTGGGAGACATGGGCAAATATCGGTATCTGTGAGCCTTGCGTTGCTGCTCTGTGAAATGGGTACAATAAGAGTACCTGCCTCATGAGGATGTTGTAAGGACTGCGTGCACCTCTTTGTGTCAAGCACCCAGCACAGTACGTGACACACAGTAGGTGCTCTTGGAGCCCTGTGACTCTAGTCAACAGTTCTGTCCCAGTGACCCTCTGGGTCATGGTGCACTTATGCAGTTCTTCTCATATCGCCTTGCATTTTGCCTTCATGGATTTGCAAAGACAAGTGAAGAAACTGACAAATGTAGGGTCCTGGCCCTAGTGGTAAGCAGCATGGGTCAGATAAAATTAATTTATATCCCAACTGGAGCAAGAAAAACAGCTGTGCAATATGCAAAGAGAATCCTCCCAAGATGCACGTCCAGGTGAGAATCTGCAGCTGAGAGTTCTGGCAGGTGACCCTTCAGTTCATCACTCTCCAAGGTGGGAGCCACTGCCCACATGTGGCTACTGAGCACTTGAAATGGGACAAGTCCTAGTTGACATGGGCTGAAGAGTAAAACACACACTAAATTTCAAAGACTTAGAATGAAAAACAGAGTGTAAAATATCTCATTGATAATTTTATATTGGTTACATATTGAAATTATATTAGATAAAATAAAATAAAAGTCATCTGTTTATTTTGACTTGTTAAGTGTACGGTATTAGTTTGCTATGGCTGCCATAACAAAGTCCCACAAACTGGGTGGCTTAGAACAAATAGCAATTTATTGTCTTACAGTCCTGGAGGCTGGACATCTGAGATCAAGTTGTCAACAGGGTCGGTTGTCAGGAAACATCTGTTCCAGGCCTCTCTCCTAGCTTCCGTGGTGTTCCTTGGTTTCTGGCAGCATAACTCCAATCTTCACATAGGATTTTCCCTGGGTCTCTGTCTCTGTGTCCAAATTTCCCCTTTATATAAGGACACCAGTCCTACTGCTTAGGGCCTCCTAATGACGTCATCTTAACCAATTACATCTGCATTGACTCTATTTCCAAATCATATCACTTTCTGAGACACTGATGTTAGGAATACCATATATGAATTTGGGGAGGGAGGGACACAATTCAATCCATAACATAGCTATTAGAAAACTTAAAATTGCACATACAGCTTGCCTTATATTTTGAGTGGACAGAGTTGGCCTAGATAATCAGTGAAACAGCGATGCCTGTTGACCTGGACTGGCTGAGGCTGTTGGGAAGTGCATATTCATGCGTTCCACAGGTACTTGATGGGCATTCATTACATGATTCAGCACTAGAGGTCGCGCATAGGAACCTGGCCAAAACATTATTCCCCCTGGAGGCACTTGCAGTTTACTGAGGGAGGCGGAAAACAGTCAATAACCACACAAATATTTAATTGCAAAGTAGGCTAAGTGCTATGACAGACGAGTACAAGTGTGACAGCGCCCTGTGCTCCTGGAGAACAGTGATGGTTAGGAACTCACCACCCTTCTATGTTCGGGAAACAGCTTACTGCCAGGAAGCTCCCTTCCCCGTATGACTTAGATAAGACTCATTATGGCTCCCTGTTCACCTATGACAAGGCCAGACACAGACCCCCAAATGCCCATTCTCTGTCTCATGAATGAGCTCTGGTCTCATTCACAGAGCAGCGGGAGCTGTGAAGAGCTAGGCAGAAGAGCACTTTTGTATGACTTCCATTTTGAAACAATCAAGTTGTATCTCCTACTTCACATCTCTTTCCACGTGTCAGCTTCTAAGGTCTCAGAGAGAGTTGGCAGTGGTCAATGTCGGTGAGATTGCAGATGAATGTGCGCTTTGATGCACTGACACCCTGTGTGCCTAAACCTTGCTACACACAGGCTTTTTAGCTCACATTTTGTGAGTACTCAATTTCCATGTCTTCCAGACACTGTACTAAGCCCTTTACACACATTATCTTATTTAATTTTTACAACTCTATAAAATAGATACTATTAATACATTCATTTTTAAGAGGAGAAGTTAATTTGGCACAGGGCCCACAGCTAGTGAGGGGTAGAGCAGAGCTCAAAGCTAGATGTGATCTGAGTCTGAGTCCATAAAACCTACAGTTCGTCAAGTTATTTATTTACAGTATGTCTGATTTTCTTGACTAGACCCTAAATTCTTGGAGGGCGGCAACTGAGTGTTATTTGGATTTGAATCTTGAACATGTGGTAAGCTTTGTTATGTATATGAACTTCAGCCTGGTGGATATTTAGGATTTGAACCCTCCAAGAGAAATGAGGAGAACCTTTCTGATTATGGGAGGAGCATGACCTGAGGCCTAAAGTTGGAAGTGTGCATGGCACATGGGACTGGGGAGGTGGGCAGAGCAGAGACTTGCCTGAGTGGAGCAGTGGATGCTTGTTGGGGCTGGTGGAAGGCACGCTTAAATGCATTGCGGGTACTCCATGTAGTGGTCTGCACACCCAGAAGAGGACGTGTGAGTTTTATGCTGTAGCCTTTGGGGACAGGGACATTGATGGCAGCAGAAGTGAGGAGTCAAGAAGAGAAACTAGGCGATGGCAGTCTGATTCCACTGCTAGAAAGCTTCAGCTTAAGAGAATAAGGGAAAGCGATCTTAGCTTAGTGCCTGTTTACTGCCAAGTGTCACGCCGGGTCCTCTTCTGTACGGGGCCACTCTCAGTTATAAAGCCCTGAGGGAAGTGTTAGGATACCAGGATCAGGGAGCTTTTGTAGTGTGTCTGATTTCACGGAGGTTGAAAGCACCCGTGACAGAATTTGAATACACACCTTCCTGACTACAAAGATCATGTTCTTTTCACTGCAACATACCTCCTCATTGCTGCTGTTAAAGGCCAGGCTTCTGGGAACCCAGAGAGATTATAAATAAGTCTGTTGCATTGGTGTTTAAAAGTGAAACAAACACTGGGGAAATAACAGGTTAGAGAGATTGAAAGAAATTAGCCCATCTTTGTGGGCAGGACAAGTAAGGCTTCCATAGAACAGGTGTCCAGAATATTTCAGCTGTCCTACAGGCATCTCAATGATTTATGTCCAAATGGGCCTCTTGAGTTGTTTTGCGCCCTAATATGTATTTCCCTAGTGTTCCCCATATCATAAGATGGTACCACTATCCCCCTGTGTTGATCAAGCCAAAAGCTTGATAAAGAGCAGGTAGGGCCTTGTGTTCTTGATGCACCTGACAAGTAGGCGCAGGAACACTCGGGACCCATGATGGATGCATTTCCAACTCCTTGGGGCCTGCTGAAGTTTGCCCTGGGAGTTCTTCTGATTGCTTGAATGTCAGGCAACCGATCAGTGGGTACAATCTCAATGATAGCAGGGAGTGCAAGAAACTGTCAGAGTAACAATTGTTTTGATGAAAAATGGGAGTTCTGAGTGAAGAAGTACAGTGAATTTAACTCATATTCACCAGAGCTGAGGGAACTAGAACAATTGTTCTATTTATGGTGTTACATGTGAGTTAGTTGACTGGAAAATCCAAACTTATGAAGTTTGCTTCAGAACAGACAAACTGAGAGTTATAGTCAGAAATAAGGCAGTTCCTTGTCCATTACCAAAATGACTCTTTTTTCTACATGATACTTCTAAACTCTTTTTTCATCATTTGCTGAAAAGCATGTCATTACACAAGCCAATGATGTCACCAGAAACCTATACTAAGTTGTGTCTCTCTGGAAGAACTTCTTAAACTCGTGATCTCGGATATTGACAAAGTTAGGTAGGTGCCCTGTAGGTCTGATGTTTTAGATTCTGAACCCGGCAAGTTTATCTGGTATGCTGGTCACCAGAGAAAACTTACGATGTCCCTTAGGCCACGGCATCGTTCCCGTCATTTTCTTCCTTTACGTCAGCACAGGACCTCCACAGTGAGGCTGAGGGTTCCCTAGGACATGGCTGGTCCTGGGGCTCCACAGAGTAGCAACCATCTACTGCATGAGCTGGAAGTGTGTGTGCTGGGAGGTCCAGAGTCACGGGCTTTCAAGAAACACGCTGTACGTATTTCCGTGGTTTGTATTACTATTCATGGTTGTGTGGGGGGAAGTAGTGTCTGAGGGAGGAAGGGAGGATAAGTCTTTTTAGTGAAGCGGTATTTGCTTCTGCGAGTACCCTGGTGATGGTGGGTTTTTATTTGTTTTTTTTTTTTTTTTTTAATATATTCAAGCTGTACGAGGCAAAGAAACAAAAGGTACTTAGGACAAAAGGTTGTTTGAATCACTTTCATTCTACTTGGGCCAGTAAAGTTCAGACATGGAATTAATCACAATTTAACACAGAAAACAAGAAAGATGGGAGGATGCAACTGGTAAATAATGACCCAACCGGTGACTCTGCGACTCTTTGAGCTGTAACGTGCACGACAGTGCTGGCCACCAGCAGGGCAGCCAGGAAACAGCGTGACAGGCTGAACCCAGGAAGGTACTGGTTGAGGTCAGTTCTCAGGCCTGTGTGCTCTGTTAGCTGTCCCATTGCCCACTCAAATTCATCCTTACTTTATAAGTCTGAAGACCTCCAGCCCCAGGTCAGTGTTGTAAGAATCATGTCACTCTGGATGGACTGCACCCCAGGCCCTGCGTGATCTGCCCCCATGTTTCAGGCACACTGGCCACTCTCAGTTTTGAAGGGATGTGGGTGTGGGTGTGAGTAGGGAGGGTGGGTCTCCAGGTCCTTTCATTCCTTGGACTAGAGCCCCATTTCCATTAATTTTATTGTGAGGTCATGAAGACCAAAATATGAGCTCTCCTCTTTTCAGGAACACTCCCTTGGTGTAGCTATTTACAAATGCCAGCCCTGCTATGATCATTTGCAGGGCCCGTTCCAACATCTTGAAGGACTGGGTCCTAACTTTACTCCAGAACACACGTGAGCTGTCGACCTGGCTGCCCCAGACAGTGACGGAGTCTGTGATACGTGCTTGTCTGAAGTCCTCAGTGTGGGAGAATGGAGAAGAGTAACTTAACTATGATCCTTTTCTGCTATTTTGTGAGGGAGATTCAGAGCCACAGGTAATATTTTTATCTCCTAAGACTCCAGGTACTTCTACATAATTGATTACATAATTGCCTGAGTATTTTAGTTTACTTTTATAAATTAGGATAAGGAGACCCACTTTGCAAATCTCTGTAAGCTACAATATGGCAACAATCTGTTGTACTGGTGTAACCTCTCAAATTATACTATTTAGGGAAATATTTCTCATATTCTCAGGGTTCTTGAGAATTACCTGGGGTGCCTTTTGAGAATGGGGATCCCTGTATTCCATGTTCTTATGGCCAAGGTTGAGAAAAACGAGGCAGGGGAGATGTTCTCCTTCTAGTGGGAGAAGCTGCAAGGTGCAGGCAAAGGGCATGGATGTGTCATTCTAACATCGGGAAGACAGGAAGATTATGAAGAGTGATCCAGTGTACGACATGAACTCTCGTTTATTAGATGTAGAAGACCTTGCTATGAATCCTTGCATTTAAAATAAATATTTGTTAAATGACAATCAAATTCCCTCACCCTGAGATTTCATGTGTGTGCAGGGGCCCATCACACACACACACACACACACACACACACACACACACACCCCTCAGGGAACCTACAGGATCCTGGACAGCACCAGGCAGGCATCAGGAGCAGAGAGACCAAAGAGCGCAAATGACCGTCATGATGTCACTGGGGCAGTCAGCTCAGAGACTGCTGTGAAAGCTGAGATGGAGGAAGCACAAATAAGCCCTGTTTGCAGTGGGAAAGAGTGGACATAACTACAGCTGCAGCAGGATTGAAAAGCCCTTAAAAATCTTCATGGCAATAAAGGTGATAATTTAGACAAAACTGACAATATTCCCAGAAAATTAGAAATAACAAAAACTAACTGAAGAAGAAATAGGAAACCTGACCTGTACTATAACCATTAAGAGAAATTTAGTTAATAGTTCAAGTATTTTCATACAAACACACACACTTGTGAACACACATATACGTATCTGCACATACATGTACACACTCACAAAAACACAGATGGCTTTAAAATGAATCTGAGGGGCCGGCCTCGTGGCGTAGCAGTTAAGTTCGCAAGCTCCGCTTCAGCACCCCAAGCTTCGCAGGTTCGGATCCCGGGCACGGACAGACACACCGCTTGTCAAGCCATGCTGTGGCGGCGTCCCATATAGAGTAGAGGAAGATGGACACGGATGTTATACCAGGGCCACTCTTCCTCAGAAAGACAAAGGAGGATTGGCAATGGATGTTAGCTCAGGGTTAATCTTCCTCACAAAAAAAATTGAAAAAATAAAATGAATCTGAATATCTATGTGGAGGAAAACATATAAATTTAGACCCTAACTCACACCATACAATAATCTTATAAAAATTTATACAATTCATTAAAATTAGAATTTCTGTTCTTCAAAGGACACCCAATTCACTCTCTCTCTTTCTCCTACATATATAAGTTCTATACATGTGTGTTTTTGTATCTATATGACAAAGAAGCCCCATCCAAAGTGCATAACTAAATCCTACAAAAGCAATAAGAGAAAGACTGACAGTCCAATTGTTTTATATGGCTAAAAACTTTAAGACACTAAGCAATAGAACATGTGTAAATGGCCAATAAGCATATGTAAAGCTGACTTTGCTTTACAGTTTATTGGGGAAATCCAAATAAAAGCTATTATGAAATATCATTTCAAACACACAAGAATGGCTAAAATTGAAAGGACTGACAATACCAAGACACGGAACATCTGACCATGTAAACAGTGCTGGTGGGAATACAACTTTGTTCGAATATCTGGCAGAAGAATCTAAAATTTATATGTTTTAGAGGATGTTCCAGCAAATACAATGGTATCTACCCCAAGGAAACGAGTTACGCAAACCAAAGTACATGTATAAGAATACTCATATCAGTATTATTCAGAAGAGCCGAAAAGACAATCCAAATGTCCAACAGAACAATGGATAAGTATTCTGGAGTATTCAAACAAAGAAATATTATACAACATGGAAAATGAATGGATTGCTGCTGCACACAACAACAAGGATAAATCCACATGCACAGACTTGAATGAAAGTAGTCAAATACAGAAGAGAGAATAAAGAATGATTCTACTTGCATAAAGCTCTCAAAGAGACAAAACTATTCTCTGGTGCTAGAGGTCAGACAGGAGGTGACATCAGGGGTCTTATCAGAAGGGAGGGGCATGAGAGTGTTTCCTGGTGCGGGCAGTGTTCTGGACACTGGTTTCATGGGCACACACATAAGCAGAAATTTGTTGCAATGTTCATGTTACTTTAGAAACAAAGGAGTGTAAAGTGTCTTCAAGCAGGAAAAAAAAAAGACATATCCACAAATCAATCAAAGATCAGCTCATTCCACCCTTACACAACTCTTCCAGAGAATAGGAAAAGTAAATACTATACATTAACTCATTTTATTTGGCAGTATAACCCTCATGTCAGAACCAGACCAGGAAAGAATGAGGAAGTAAAAGTGCAGGCCCTTCTCATGATCAGAAATGAAAAATCCCTAAAGAAAACGCTACCAAAATGAATCAGGATTACCAAGTTGAGTTGGTTCCCCAGGAATGCAAAGTGGGTTTAACAGTCGAATATCAACCATTACCCTTTACCACATTAACAGATTAACTAGAAAATAATTTATAATGATGAGAAGAGAAGCAAAATGGCCTTTGATGAAATTCCCCATCCACTCAGATTTGGACAATCTGGAAACCAACGGCAAACTCTGAGCAGAGGGAAGGTCCTCAGCCTGATGACGGTATCTACGAACCTGCAGCAAGCACCATGCTTACCGGAGAGTCACTGAGAGCATCATTCTCGTCAGGAGTGAGGCAAGGCTGTCTGTGTTCACCACCTGGACTCCAAGTCCCTGGACCTCAGCCCTCCTACAGAGGCTCTCCCTTGGCCACACCCATGGGGACAGCTCAAGGGCTGGTGCAGAGCCACAGTTGGGGCTGGTGATCAGAAGCCCTCTTGGGGTCAGAGCGTCCTGAATAGACCTGGGCCTGAGGGAGGGCAGCTCCCCTGAATGTGAGACCCAGGCTCACCGCTCTGAATTCAGACCGCAGATGGAAGGAGCTAATACTCTGGGCCCTTAGTAGGGGTGACTGTGTGACCTCAGGCCTGTGACACACAGCAGGTTTCCTGAATGCACCAGAGATAAAGGGGCCACCAGGAGACACACTTCTTGTGGCAGATAGGGAGAAAACAAAGAAAACATGCCAGGCCTCCTATTGCCTGGCCTGGAACTGACCCAGATCTCCCCCTGCAGTCCATCAGCCTGAGTGAGTCATACAGCTAAACCGGAGATAATGGGGGAGTAGGGGTGGACATGCTCCTCTTGTAGTGGGAGGAACTGCAAGGTCACACACAAAGGGTGTGGATGTGTCATTCTACTATGGAGAGGGCAGGGACAGTTAGTGTGGTGATCCACTCCTTTAGGGCCGTGGACTCACAGTCATTTCCCCCAGTGCCAACACGTAGGGTGGAGGCATTTGGGCCCTGAGTGTCCAGCCTTCAATGCCCACTGTGCCTGGAACCATCCCTCTTCCCAGTGACTTGGGCCTGGGGTTCATTCCAGGTCACCAGTCCATGCTGCCACATCCTCCAATGGGAGGTTCCTTCCTGAGTCCCTAAAGTCAGTCCCAGTAGCTTCACCCAGAGCAAATCTAGAGTATTTGAGGGTTGGGGTTGTGGCAGTGAAAACACTTGCATTGGTCTCAGGTGATGGAAAAGGTCCCCAGGGGCTCAAGGAGGAACATGATTGCCCTCTAGTGGATGACTACTGCTACAAAAAGAGGCCAAGAAAGCTGAGAGATTAGGGCTGACCTTGGACGAAGGGCACATTCAGATTCACAAGGACTAGAAGTGAAGATGCAAGATGAGGGGGGACTGCAGGTGGGTGGAATGTTGGGAGATATGGGAAAGAGCAGGGTGAGGGGATGCCTCCTGGGAAAGCCGGGGGAAGGGCACACAGCAGGGCTCTCACTCTCACCACTGACCCTGGGGCTGGTAATTCTTGTTGGGAGCTGTCTACTGGACTGCAGGAAGATTAGGACCAGCCCAGTCCTCTACCCACTAGATGCCAGTAGAACTGTCTACCCCCTAGTGTAAGAACATTTTCTCCAGACATTTCTATATGTTCTGGGGAAAGGGGAAGGGGGGGGTACAGTTGCCCCTGGTTGAGAACCATCGATCTACACTAATCTCCAATATCAACTAACCAAATGAAACCCCATACCTCTTGGTGTGTGAATAAGAGAAGAAACAGACGTCTCTGATATCTATGAAAAATTACTTTTAATCAATCAAAAGTTGATTTATCAGTGGAAGGCATACTTAGAGGTGATTAACAATGGCTGCCTGTAGCTCACCAGCTGGAAGACTGTGGTTTTCAAAGGGTGTTAGCAACAAGTCAGAAGGACATCACTAGGTTATATTGCAAAGTCAGATGAGGGAAATACTATAAATGTTGAGATGAAAACATACATGAATAATACATATGTAATGTCATTAGACAGTCTGCTCTGATGTTCTTACCATCTTAGGAGTCAGCTTAGAAATGACTACAAAGTCATTTCTATCATTAGGAAAAAAATTATTAAGAAGAAAATTATATCATAGGAGTTTCTCTTTATTTTCAGAATCATATACCTTGGCATCATTCCTTAAGTATGAATCTACACCCAAAAATTGGACTTAGTGAGAGACTGGCCAGTGTCGAGGTCTCGTTCCCAGCAAATGTGCACTGACAGCATCCTGCCCCCCAACCCAGGGCCCCCTCTCTGAAGCACGGGAGCCTTTGATGCGCCCTCATTAGGGGAGGGAGGTCTTTCTAGTGTCCTCACCATTCACCCTTCCACTCTCACACTCTGGACCAATCTCTTGTCCATCTTGGATTTGATACTGAAATTACTGACCTTTATTTGTGTCCTTTATCCTTACAACATTGCGACAGGCCCAGGAGGTCCCTTCTGCTCTTGATTTTGAGGGAAAAGTTCTCAAAAACACTTGCCTTTACCCATCTTGAACAGATGTCCACTTGAGTGCCATCATCATTACCCAGAAGGATTTGGACACTTTCTTTGGTAGTCAGATGATTTCCAAGTCTTAGGGGGAAATGTGACTCTCTCCACAGGGATGACCAGTAGAAATGGACGGAGAGAAATTGCATTAGTGTTCACAGAGAAAGTGATCTATATGAATGCACAAAAGCTTAAAATCCTATGAGAGTCCACATAAAAATCCACATTCCTGTGCTGAAACATGAATGCTGGTCGGCTTTCACCATTTCCTTAAGAGGTAAACTACAAAAAGTGACATTTAAAATGAACTAGAAGAATAAAACATGCATCACAGTTACCGATAAAACTAAGGTATCTCTTTGTCCTGAAAAGAACATTCCAGTGCATTATCATTTTCACCATGTCGAAAGGGAATGCCTTTCGGTCAGTATGTGTTCCCCACCATCGTGAAGCAGCTGGCTATCTCTAATTTTCGTGACCTGGAAGAAATTATCCTTTCTTCCTTTACATCTCAAATACAAAACTAGAGGCAGCTCCTGAACCCTCTCCCAGATCCAACCACCTGTTATCAGCCACGGAGAACAGAGGCCTGAGCTTCCCTAGTTCTCAAGAGAGCAGAGGTTGCTCTCTGCGCTGCCTCTGCACTCAAGACATCTGCTTTGTCGCATGTGCACTAGGCACCAGCCTGGAGGGTCCTGAGCACCACCCTACAGCTGCGATGCCAAACGTCACCAGAACCCTGTGCGCCTCACCCAGGCCACATCGAACTTGGGGAGCTTCTGGAAGCTGAATCCTTGCTTGCAGGCACCCACCCCGCCACCTGCTCCTCCAGGGATGCTGTCAGTGCACACCCAAGCCTGCCTTGCCCCCAGCGCACCCACTGTGAGCACAGGGTCCCACCCAGACCCCACAACTACCCACCACGATGTGGCAGGACTGGGACCCACCAGTCTCTGCATGTGGTGGTCATCGGAGCTTGGAGGCGCTTTCCCACAAGCGTGTCCTGATTCACAGACCTAGCCCTCCTCTCAGTTTCTGGGAGAGTTACCTGAGGCCTAGGGTTTGGTCTTCTTGGCACCACATAGCTGTGTGGGGCCCAGGGACCTCAAAATTGTTCTTCTGAGCACAGAGGGGCCCCTCTGTATCCCTGCACAGGTACCCAGCTCTTCAAGGCCTCCCCCGTGCTCGAAAGAGCACCCAGACCCCAGTACCAGGGAGACGGTGCTGAGGCCTAAGGCAATGAGAAAGGGAGATGGAGGTTTGACAAAGAAGTTCTGTTCTTTGAGAGCCGGGCAGTAAGAGCAGGAGACAGAACCAGTGAGAGCTTAAGCCCCAGGTGGGAAATAGGATGGTCCCTTCCTTGTGTCCAGATGAGAACTCAGAACAGAAGCCTCAATTTCCCTCTAGGATGAGAGAGAGCCAGATATCCAGCTGTCCCTGTCTGCTGACCCCTGCTATAGGGACAGCACCAGCCAAGAAACCCAATCCTCACCTGGGTGAGGACTCCAACTCCAGGGCCTTGGGCCTTACCTCTGTCTATAGCAGAGGCCACCAGTGGGGCCCATTTTCCACTGAGGACACCCACCTGTTGGGTCACCCACTAAAAGTTGAGGCCCTCTAGGCCTCTTTGGAGACTCAAGTCCCAGCTGCTTTCACCCTGCTGGGCCCTGCATCTCACCAACATGGGTCACTAACCACCACAGGCCACCTCCACCAGCTCCCACTGACAGGGCTGCCAAGCTCCCAGACCACCTGTCCCTCTCCTGTGGAGCAACCAAGCAAAGAATTTTGTTTGGAATGCTCAGGTCCCAACTCCCCACCATCCTGCTCTGCACCTCCTACAGACGCCCTGGTCCCCCCATATTGAATCCATGTTGGGGCCCCACTAACAGAAGATTGGGGACCTCTTGTAGTCCCAGACCAGTCACAGCTGCAGCACCTAGCAGCCCCACATTCCCCACCCCTCTCAATACTTCAGCCCCCATTTTTGCCAAACCCAAGGGCTTCATACCCACAGGAAGTAGCCTGTGTCTCTCTTACCCCCACCCCAATTCAGACCTCAGCTGCCTCAACTTCTTCCACTTCTGTGAATCGAGCACCCCCTGATTTCTCGCTCAGCCATCAAGGAGGTAGTGGTCGCTATGGGGGCTCCCGGCCCCTCTCTTCCAAGAAGCTGGTGGCCCGAGGCCTCTGTGGGGACCCAGGAGGAGGCCAGGCAGGATCCCTTTGGACATGAACTATTCTGCTCTCCACACTGGAAAGACATTGCTTCTATCAAAACCTTTGTCTCCCCGCTGCCTGCCCACTCCTTCTTGCCTTCTCGCCCGGAAGCAGACTTGCCAGAAGTCATGCTTCCTTGCCCGCCTCCCCCATATGCGCAGTTTGTAGATATGGATTTGTTCTCCTATAAAGTATTAAGAGGCTACTGTATTATCATGGAGATTACCATATTCTTTCTTGTTAAAACTCACATAGGAAGATTTTGTCTGAAGAAGAATTTTCAACTTTGGAACTACTCACGTTTTGGACCAGATCATTCTTGGTTGTAGGGGATTGTCCTGTACGTGCATTGCAGGATTTTTAGCAACATCCCTGGCCTCAATCCAGTAGGTACCAATAGTTCACCCATAAGTTCTGACAACTAAAAAATACCTCCAGACATTGACAAATATCTCTGGGAGGAAAACTCAGTACAGCTGAGAACCACTGAACCAGACTAAAGATTTTTTTAAAGGCTAAATCTAAAAAGGACAATGATGAATGAAAAGAATGAGAGAGAGAGACATAATATGTGGGGCAATGCCATTTAAATAAATACAAAATTATAGTCCCAGCATAATAGAAAAGATGAGAAAGTTGGTAAGAGGTCCTTTTGGATACTTTGCATGTTCTGTTCTTTGCATCTAAAGCATCTTTAAATACTGTTCAAACATGAATCTAATGGTTTTCCCTAGTTATAGAGTCAGAAAATACAGATGTAAACAAAGCTAGGTCACTTCTCTCATGGAGCTCACTTCTAAAAGCTGTGGAGACAGATGATAAATAAGTAAATATATATATACTCTGTCAGTTGAGGATATGAGCTATAAAGAAAATAAAATCAATTGATTCATTTCTTCTGAGGAGCTGACCTTGGGATTTGGGTGGAAATTCCTTGTTATGTGGGACAGTCTTGAGCCTCTTAACACATTTATTATCTCTGAACCCCACACTCTTAGTTCTGGAAGGCCTGTCAAGTCACTGATGGAGCCAAAATACTCCCCCAAGCACACACACATTTCGAAATGTTCTCTGAGTGGGTTGCGGTGCACCCCCAGCTGACAAAAACTTCTAAATCTCTAACGTTTATTAACAGGGTTTTTGCCTTCTCCTTAGGGAGGAGGGGACTGAGTAGGGGGCTTCCAGTGAAAGTGAACAGGTCTGTGACCCACTGGGGATCACCTGGAAAGGATCTGAATAAAGAGGACCCTTCCCTTCGTTTGCTCTTTTTCTGCTCATGGGAATTTTCTCATAGCAGAAATTCACCTGAAACTCCGGGTCTGTTCTTTCCGGGGGCACATAGGGAAAATATTATGCCTAAATTATGCTGAGAACTGCTGCCACTGCATTGGGAAACCTAAATGCAATAGAGGTAACTGGATCCAGAGGTAGCAGGGCCAAGAGATGGCACTTAAGCACCAAAGGCAAGGTGGGCCATCGTCACCATAATGGACAGCAGAGTCAAAGCAGCAATCGGAATAGTGTGACTCATAGAGACCAATAGCATTGGCTAGTTGATCATGGTGTTCCTAGATATAAAATGGGTGGGAAATCTACTAAATTCTTACTTGATATGTATAAGCAGAAGAGTTCTAGGTTAAGTGAACAAAAATCTAGCTTGAGTTATAGAAACAGAGTGTTACGGCCCCTCAATCAATTCCCAGACTTGAACTCGTTTAAAGACTTAGAACCTCTTGAATAAAGGGGAGGCCCGGTCCCCTTGAGGAAGGACCCCGCTATACTGCCAAAATGTATTCTGTTAATCTTTCTCCCAGCCTTCCCTGGAGATATGCATGGCCTTTTACCAGGGTGATTGTGCAGTGGGGAAAAGGAAATAATCAGACTTCTGGGGGATTTATGGACGTGGGCTCTGAACCGACTCTAACTGCAGGAGACCCGAAGTGTCATGGTGGTCCACCAGAGTAGGGGCTTATTGGAGGTCAGGTGGTCAATGGAGTTTCAGTTCAGAGTCATCTCACAGTGAGGCCAGTGGGTCCCCAGACCCAGCGTGTGGTTATTTTCCCAGTTCTGGAATGCATAATTGGAATAGACATACTCAACAGCTGGCAGAATCCCCACATTGGTTCCCTGATCTGTAGAGTGAGGACTATTATGGCGGGAAACATCAAGTGGAAGCCACTACAACTGCCTCTACCTAGGAAAATAGTAAACCAACAACAATACCACATTCCTGGAGGGCCTGCAGAGATTAGTGCCCCCATCAAGGACTTGAAGGATGCAGGGGTGGTGATTCCCACCACACCTCCATTCAATTCTAATATCTGGCAGAAGACAGATGGATCTTAGAGAATGACAGTAAATTACCATAAGCTTAACCAAGTGACAACTCCAATTGCAGCTGCTGATGTAATTTCATTGCTTGAGCAAATTAAAACATCCCCTCATACCTAGTACGCACCTATCAATCTGGCATATAGTTTTCTCCACACCTGTCAGTAAAGACCCACTGGAAGCAGTTTGCTTCCAGCTAGCAAGACCAGCAGTACACCTTCACCATCCTATCTGAGGGGTCTATCAACTCTCCCGCCTGTGTCATAATTTAGTTTGCAAAGATCTTGATAGTCTTTCCCTTCCACAAGACATCACCCTGGTCCATGACATTGATGACATCATGGTGATTTGACCTAGTGAGCAAGAAGTAGCAAGTGCTCTAGACTTATTGATAAGACATTTGCATGTGAGGACATGGGAAACAAATCTGACAGAAATTCAGGAGGCTGCTCCCTCACTGAAATTTCTAGGGATCCAGGGGTGAGGAGAATATCGAGATGTATCTTCTAAGGTGAATAATCTGGTTGTTGTATCTGGTCCCTCCTATGACCTACAAGAGGCACAATGCCAGATGGGCCTCTTTGGATTTTGAGGCAACATATTCCTTATTTGGGTATGCTACCCTGGCCCATTTACCAAGTGAAGCAAAGAGCTACTAGTTTTAAGTGGTATCCAGGATAAGAGAAGGCACTGCACCAGGTCCAGGCTCTGTGAAAGCTGCTCTGTCATTTGGGCTATATAATCCAACAGACTCAATGGTGCTTGAGGTGTCAGTGGCAGATAGGGTCGGTGTTTGGAGACTTTGGCAGGCGCACATAAGTGAATCACAGCACAGGCCATTAGGATTTTGCACCAAAGCCTTGCTATCCTCTGAGGATAACGACCCTCATTTTGAGAAACAGCGTTTGGCTTTGTACTGGAACTTAGTAACTGAGACTGAACACTTGACCATGGGCCACCCAATTATCATGCAACCTGAGCTGCATGTGCGCTGGGGAAAAGGAAATAATCAGACCTTTGGGGGTTACTGGACACAGGCTTGAACTGACACTAGTTCCGTCTTGAACTGGGTGTTGTCTGAACATCAAGCCATAAAGCTGGGCATGCACGGCGGCACTGCATCATCAAATGGAAGTGGTATATACATGATCCGGCCTGAGCAGGCCCTGAGGGCACAAGTAAGTTACATGAAGAAGTGGCCCAAATGCCATTGGTCCCACCTCTGCTACACTGTCTTCTCTCTCCCAACCACACCCAAGGGGAGTTCCCTACTATCAGTTGATGGAGGAAGAGAAGACTCAGGCCTGGTTTACAGATGGTTCTGTGGATGTGCAGGCAATATGTAAAATTGGACAGCTGCAGCCCTACAGCCCCTCTCTGGGACTTCCCTGAAGGACAGGGGTGAAGGGAAATCCTCTCAGTGGGCAGAACTTCGGGCAGTGCAGCTGGTTGTTCATTTTGCTTGGAAGGAGAAATGGCCAGATGTGCGATTATATGCTGATTCGTGGGCTGTGGCCAGTGATTTGGCTGGATGGTCAGGGACTTGGAAAGAACATGATTGGAAAACCGGTAACAAGAAGGTCTGGGCAAGAAGTATGTGGACAAACCTCTCTGAATGCTCACCATTCACCTCAGCAGAGAAGGATTTTAATAATCAAGTGGATAGGATGGCCCGGTCTGTGGACACCAGTCAGCCTCTTTCCCCACTCACACTTGTCATCGCCTGGTGGGCTCATGAACCAAGCAGCCATGGTGGCGGGGATGGAGGTTATGCATGGGTTCAGCAACACGGACTTCCACTCACCAAGACTGACCTAGCTGCGGCCACCGCTGAGTGCCCTGTCTGCCAGCTCAGAGACCAACACTGGGCCCCCGATATGGCACCATTCCCCAGGGTGATCAGCCAGCTACCTAGTGCAGGCTGATTACACTGGACCATTTCTGTTATGGAAGAGGCAGCATTTTGTTCTTATTGGGATAGGCATTACTCTGGACACAGATTAGCCTTCCCTGTACACAATGCTTCTGCCAAAACCACCATTTGTGAACTCACAGAATGCCTTATCATCCATCATAGTATTCCGCACAGCATTGCTTCTTATCAAGAGACTCACTTCATAGCAAATGAATTGTAGCAATGGGCCCATGCTCATGGAATCCACCAGTCCTACCATCCTGAAGCAGCTGGCTTGATAGAAAAGGGGAATGGCCTTTTGGAAAGTCAGTTACAGCACCAGTTAGGTGCCAGTACCTTGCAGGGCTGGGGGAAGGTACTCTAGTATATGCTCTGAATCAGTGTCCAATATGTGGTGCTGCTTCTCCCATACCCATGGTTCTCAGGTCCGGGAATCAAGGGTGAAAATGGGAGTGACACCACTCACTATACCTCGAGTGATCCACTAGCAAGATCTCTGCTTCCTGTCCCCAGGACATTATGGTCTGCTGGCCTAGAGGTCTTAGTTCCAAAGAGAGGAATTCTTCCACCAGGAGACACGATAATGATTCCATTGACACATCGGGATTCCTCACTCTCAAGCTACTCAGAAAGTGCAGAACCTTGGAGAGTGCCGATCTCAGCTTCCTCCTTCTTCCATCACAGGGGTTAGGGGTCAGAATAAATGAGAGGCTAGTGAGGCCCAGAGATTGTGAGGGGGCAGCAAGCATAGAAGCAGGTGCCTGCAATGGGAGCCAGTGAGGCTACTGGCTGAGGCTGTCCACAGAGGCCCAGGGAGAAGGTGGTACAAGAAAGAAACCCCAGGCATGGGCAGGGGAGAAGAGAAAAAAAACAGGCACTGTGAGGGCCCAGCCTGGGCGCTGTGTGGAACTGTGTGTGTGAAGCCATCTCAGGACCAGGGCTCCTCCATTCACAGCTGATATGCACAGAAAGTGCCTACAACAACCCTGGATCAATGTGGACTTAACACTTGAAAGTTAAGCCATGGGCACAGGGCACACGTGAGACCCAGGTCCTGATGAACAGGAGAGGAAGCAGCTCCTATCTCACGTGACCCAGGGACACAGAGAGGTGTGTGGTGCTGTGTGTTCCCAGAATCAGGGCTCCTCTTTGGGCACGAGGCCCTGGGAGTGAGAAGGGAAGTTGACTTGTCCATCCTTCCCCCTCTGCTCCCCTGACACAGACCCTCCCCTCTCAACATCCCTGGTTCTCTGCTCCTCCTTCTTCCCACAGACACTAGCCAGCACTCCAGCCTCACATATGACTCCACCTAGTACATAGTGCATACTGCATAGTGTAACTTATGGAGACAAACACAAATTGACATACATTCCTGGGAATCTGAGTTTGGTGACATGTCACTGAGGGAAGTGGCAGGGCCAGTGTACTTACAGCAACGGAGATTGGGACTCACAGAGCAGGAATATGATAGAGCATTAATATGATATATGACCCATGTGAAATGTCTATGAACTGATGTTGAATAAACATGCAGAGCAGCATGGCATAGTGACTCTGCCTTCTACACTTCCTTCCTTGTCCAGCAGAGGGCAGCAGAGCTACTCTGCAGCCTGGAACCTCCCCAGGGGGCTGCTCACCGCCCAGAGCCCAGCAGGGTCTGTCTCTCACCAGCCTCACTCAGTTCACTGTCCTTCTCGCTCCTCATGCTCCCCACACTGGACTCTCTCAGCCCCTCCATCCAGCCTGGCATCAACCCCCTTAAAGGCTGGTCCCTCTGCAGGCAGCTCTTCCCTCCACATACTTCATCCTTCATGGGGCAAACAACCACTCACACTTCAGGTCTCAACCAAAAGGTCACTTTCTCAGGGTGCTCTCGGTGATCCCCAGACGAGCTGAGACTTCATTACATGCTCTGAACACACCAGACACTTTCCCTTCATGGCCCTTCTCTCAATTACAATTAACTCCTTAGTTCCATGATTTTTCTCTGAGTGCCTGTCTCCCTGTCACAAGGTAAACTCCGTGACCCCAGGGCCCACGTGTGTCCTCGTCTCTGTGGAGTTCACAGGGCCCACATCAGGGCCTGACACATCACAGATGTTCAGAAAATACTCACTAAATAGAGGAAGGAAATCACACAACAGAAGCCTGTCATGCCTGTGTGACACCTGGGGGTCAGAGCACGTTCTGTGTAGACACAGGGCCACTGGCATCAGGATGGAAGGAGGCCAGCAGTACTGTCTCTGGGATGGGCCTTTCCCCTTGTAGAGTCAGGAGGGAGGACAGGGGCCTCCTAACAGTGGGGGGTCAAATCCCTATTCACTCCCAGAAGATCACACCCCCTCACCCCTCTACCTTGTAAGTGACTTCTCTCCTTGGAGGCCCTGAGCCAGCAACCTGTGTCCCTCCTCTTCTCACAGAGACCTGACCTGGGACAAACTCTGAATTCTCAACACCAGGTGGACTTACCACCAGGAGAGGAGGGAGCCCCACCTTGACCTCAAAAGAATCAGGGGACAATTCCCCCCCTCCAGGGTCCCTGGTCTGTGTGGACACCTGACTGTGGTCCCATGAAGGCATCCTACCAACTCAAGGCATCCTGAGGAATGAGAGGAACTTCCCACCCAGGATTGAACAGAAGAACTAGGATCTGTTTGCTTCCATCTCAGAGGTGCTGAGGGTCCCATAGGGGCCTCCCCTCTCCTAACAGTGGAACCTGGGGGATCCCCTGTCTGAGTCTCCACGTGGAGCTGCTACAGCTCCTGGGCTATGTGGGGAGGCCTAGAGCAGACAACGGACAGGGACACAGTTGACTTGATGCAAGACCCCAGTGCTGTGATGGAGGAAACAGGACTTTCTGGGGCCCAGCCCCCAGGGCACTGTCCTCTCCCCAAAGCTTCAAGAGACACCCCACCAAACTCACTCTTTAAATCTCCGGGACAGAAAGCTCATCCTGAGACAGCACATCCCCCAGGGGACAGTTCTTCTGACACTAGACCAAGAATGCTCTGGGCAACATCTGTCCTCTCCCTGGGCTCTCCCTGCACTGAGATGGAGTCTGGCAGCCTGGGATCCCCAAAGCACAGAACCCAGACTTACCAGCCTCTCAGCCTGGAGGTCAATGACCACATCTGCACACGGCTCAGGGTCGGCTCACACCTCTGGAGCCTGGTCAGCGTCCCTGGTGCAGCCCCTGACATTGGCCACAGGTCTCTTCATGCCCTCCAGGGGGCGACATTGGGACACACAGACAACACATGAAAGTGGCTTTGGCTAAGGAGGTGGAGAAGGAGCCTGATTTCCATCCCTCCCTTTAACAGACACTTCTGGGCCCCTCCTACATGCCTGCTCTGTCCTGCCCATTCCTTCTAGGAGCCTCAGTGTAGCCTGCCTTGTCAGGCGTCCCTGAGCATGTCTCCACCACCTGCCTGGCACCACCCATGGGGAAGGCAGGTGACCACAGGAAAGTCAGCCAAGCAGAGGACAGAGACCTCCAGGATGGTCAGGGAACACATGGACGGGCTCTGAGCCATAGCTCAGCCAATACACATGGAGATGGGGGTGGTCTCCCTGAAGCCTTCTCCTGAGGACCAAGGAGCCCACAGCCACCTGACCTCCCACCAACACCGTCCTCTCACCCGGGATACTCAGGAAACCTCCCCCTTCACACTCAAGAACTGCAGATTAAAATGACACTGGTACTGGGTCTCTGTCCCTGGAAGCAGAGGCCAGGCTGGTGACACTCAGAGATGGAGGGTGGGTACCCTCACCAGTCATCACTCAGCTTGCCCCTTTCTCACCTCCTGAGTCATCTCTGTGGCCTTCCTGTGGGGAGTAAATCCAGCCTTCCCAGAGTATTTGAGGACACGGGGAAGACACTGGTGCAAGGCTGGATTACTGTGTCACAAACAAAAATAACTCCCTCAGTTTGGAGACCCTTGGGACTCTGTGTGGTGCTGACAGACCCCAAGGCCAGGACACAGCAGAGGCCAATGCTGGGGTGGGTGGGTCATCCCTCTCAGGGTCAGGGGTACCCATCAGCCTTGCTATTGAAAGTGTGCCCCCCAGGCCAGTGTGATCAGCATCACCTGAGAGCTTGTTAGATGCAGACTCTCGGGTCCACCCCACACCTGCCGGGTCAGAATCTGCATCTTAACAGAATCTTCTGACTCTGAACAAGAGAAGGGGAGAGGCTGCCCCACCCCACAAAATGGGGTCTCAGCCTGGCTGGGTATCCACAAACCTGGGCAGCTGCTAAAGTAGCATTTCTAAGGTGTCCCCTAGGCATTCACAAATTACAAAGTTCCACAGGTGATTGTGACACAGAGCAGGAGTGACATCCCTGTGACAAGAGTTCCAGATGTAGCCCCAGAACCCCAGCTCTGAAGGGAAAAGTCAAATGTGAAAGAGAAAGGGCTGCAGGGGACACTGACTGTGCACCCTGACCCAGAGTTGTGGGGACTGCCCAGGGCAGCAGTGCCCCAGGCTTGTGCTTGTCCAAACAAGGGTGTGTGTGTCTGTCTGTCTGTGTGTCTGTGTGTATGTGTGTGTATGGAAGGAATCACAGCTAAAGAGGGAGAGGCCTCCACTGTTGCCAGGGAACCAAAATGTAGACAGAAAGGGGAAGGAGAGGTCCAGGGAGGCAGGAATGAGAGGAGGAGAGGGAGGGACCTGGGCAGAGACCCCGCCCCCAGTGCATGTGACCCCGCTAAGCACTCCTGCCCCTGGACGAGGCTCAGTGCAGAGGCAGGAAGGACAGCAGAGCTGAAGCATCTGGACAGCGGCAGTTGTGAGCACTTCTGGAGCCCAGGCTCTTCTCACAGAGGGAGGGACAGAGCAGGCAGCAGACACCATGGAACCCCCCTCAGCCCCTGCCCACAGAGGGCACAGCCCCTGGCAGGGTCTCCTGCTGGCAGGTAAGAGGGGACGATTCCCTGAGGGTGGGCAGTAGATGGAGGACAGAGACTGTTGGGGTCTCCTGAGGAGGACAGGGCTCTGAGAGAGGACAGAGGACTTTGGTTTGGACCTGAGAGTAGAGGACATGGGAGCAGAGTAGGATGGGTGGAGGGGGCTCAGCAACAGGAAAATTTTAGTGAACTGGAATTGGTGAGGGGTAGGAAACTCGTAACTGCAATATTTTTTTGAAGTTACATTTTGAAAATAAGATAACTATATCCAAGTGATACTTCAGAAAAAAAACATAACCAGTGGTACCAAACATTGTCATTACTAATAAACCTCAGAAATTGACAAACAAACACCAGGACGTGGTGGGCCCTGAGAACACTCATTCATTCATCCAAGGTGTTTGCAGCCTGTTCCAGGCACTGGAGGTACCACAAGATCACACAAGTCCCTGACCTCAGGAGCTCACATTCTATGGGGAGAAAGACAGACAATCAAAGAAATCTGAATGTGATGTCAGAGACAGACAAGTGCCATGAAGGAAACAGAGCAGGGAAAGGTCAGACAGTAAAGACTGAGGGTCTTTAGAGGGGAGGTCAGGGAAGGCATCTCCCAAGGATACCCCTGAGAGCGAGCAGGGCTCTGAGGGCAGTGAGAGAGTGAGCCGGGCAGACACCTGGGAAGAGTGTTGGGAACAGAGGAAATCACAAGTTCAGAGGGGCTGAAGTAATGGTGGTCATGCTGCTGACCTTGACCAGTAGGAGACACACACACACAAACACACACACACACACACACACACACACACTCCAAGTCTAAGAGATGAAGAGACCTGCTCGGGACCCAGGGCCTCATCTTTCCATCCCAATACATAGGTCCAAATATTGATTGATCTCTCTCTCTTCCCTCCTAGTCTTACTCATAACCTTCTGGAACCCGCCCACCACTGCTCAACTCACTATTGAATCAGTGCCGCCCAATGGTGTCCAAGGGAAGGATGTTCTTCTGCTTGTTCACAATCTGACAGAGAATCTCATAGGCTATGGCTGGTTCAAAGCGGACAGAGTCGATCCCAATCAACAAATTGCAACATATGTGATAGAAACACAAGAAATTACCCCAGGGCCTGTATACAGTGGACGGGAAACGATATACCCCAATGGATCCCTGCTGTTCCAGAATGTCACCCAGGAGGACGTAGGATACTACACCCTACAAGCCTGGACAAAAATTTTTCAAAGTCAACTAGGAACTGGACAGCTCCACGTATACCGTGAGTGATTCCTCTCTGACCTCTTGGGTTGGGTGGGGTGACACACACACAGGATTAACAGGCCTGGACTGTGCCTATATCCCCCTCTGCATTACGTCTCATGTTGAGGTTTGAGCATTTAGTGCAGGACACATACAATGGAGACAAACTTCATAAGATCGGAATTCCTTTCCCAGAATCCAGGTCTTGCAGACATTCCCTGCAGAGAGAAGAATCAATCTGATGAGAGTAACTCAGCAGAGGGAGATCAGTCTCAGTCCAGCCCCCGGGGCTCCTCCCCATGAACATGACCATGAGGAAACCTCTGCACAGCGCCGTCAGGACCTGGCCTGAGGGGCCCCCTGGGATCCTCACAGGGAAGCTATATCTGGGAAGCCCCTGCCCAGACCCCTGTCTCAGGGCTCCTGACTCCAGTTACCTTGGACAGCCAGTGCCAGGGTTAGATTTTGGCCACCTGGACAAGGTTGACTGGGAACAATGATTTCCTGGCTGCCCGAATCCCAAGGCTCCTGAGCTGGTCACAGCCTGGGCCCAGCCCAAAGAGCCACAGCTGGGCAGGGGCAGAGCCTGATCCTTCACCTGAGACTTGGCGTGGAGAGCGCAGATGGACAAGATCCCCAGGCCATTAGCCGACTTCCCTGGGGGTATAGGGGACTCCAGAGGGTGGTCACCATCCACAGAGAGGAACAGAGGACAGAAGATGCTCCTGGCAGCTCCTCATCCACCAGGGATCAGGCTCAGAGACCTCTCTCTCTTGAATGCCATTTATTTGGACAGCTCCTCCATACTAAGCTTTAGGGCAAGTATTTGGGGATGTTTTAAGGATAATTCACAGGCGACATATTAATCCAGAAACCATTTACCTGATTTTATTTGGGGGAAACGGAGGCACCGGGAGATACAGTCATTGAATCAGGGTCACATAGGCAATGAGTGGCAGCTTAGAGTCATTGCAAGATCTTAGTGAAGCCACAACCCCGATCTCTCCACCACACTGGGGGCCTTATGGATCAGATCAAACAGCTTCTTCTTAGAGATCCACAGCTCAAGGTAGATTTTCTGATCTGGAGAGTGACAGCAAATGGAGATTTAACTTGTTTTTACTCAAGAACCAAATTACCTGCATCAACAATCAGAGTCAATGCAGGGAAAGTCCAGGCCGCCCCCTCAGGTGGCTGATCCACATCTCCCTGCACTAGACTTGAAATCACTTTGTTTCCTGATGTGTTGGTGTCATTCCCACTGGAGTATAAAGGGAAGGACTTTGCTTTCTCATTCCCCACTCTACCCTTGCAACCAGCACAGGACCCAAAACTCAATTGCTCTTTCAAGAAGGAGGGAAGGAATGAATGGTAAATGAGTGAATGATCCCTAACCTCTTCACAGACTGGAACCTGGGTTCAGAATGCTAGTTTATGACCACACTTGTTCTCTGTCTCTCCGGGGGATGAGACCCATGTTCCATCCCTCTCACCACCAGCCCCTAATGCCACTCCAAGAAAAGAGTATCATGACTGTGGGGCTGCTCAGAAAATAGAAGTTTTTAAGGCCGTTCTAGCCCTGTCCCTGGGAGAGCCGTGGGCTCTTGGTGCCTAAGGTCTTTGATGTCACTGGTAACCCCCACTGCTCTGACCTTGGATGTTTCTGGCTCTCTTTGCACATTCCGTGTCCCTCATCATCCTCCCGCTTCATTCCAGCTGGGACTGACCCTATTCTGCAGAGCTTCTTCCACTCTTAAGCCTCCCCGAATTCTGGCACTAACACCTGTAGCCAGTCCCACCCTCCTGGCAATAGTCAAGGACAGAGAAATAAGTGGGAGCAGCAGCCCCTTGAGGCTCCATCATGAGCTAGTTACCCCAAGTCACCAGGAGAATGGGCTTCCACTGTGCCACCATCCAGGGCTCTTTCCCTCCACAATGTCAACAAGTGGAATATGCCATGGGACAGGGACATGATTCTCTACATGATTCAACCAGGAAGTCAAAGGCAGAAGGACAGGTCTGCAGACCTCAAAAGCTCACAGGCTCATTTCACCCCTTTGACTCCTGACTCACTTCCTCATCCTGGTGAGGCTCCCATTAATCTAGCGGTTCCTGAGACCTTCCCAAGGTGGGGTTGGCCAGATCCTGCACTGTCCTACTATTTCACACACATAAGACTCATAATGACACCTTTACCACAGGGTAGGATGCTCACAGATGGTGAGATCCACCAGCCTCTGTCCTTTCACTTAGACACTGCCCAATTTGGATAAATTTGATCAAACTTATGTTTCTGGAGGTTGAAAGAGAGCCACATGCAAGCTTTGGACCTTCTTCCCATTTGACTGACTGACCATACAAATTGGTGACAGAGACCGCTTTCCTAAATATACTAACGTAACACATATCATTTCAACTAATTTGGTAGCATTCCTCCCTTTATATAACAGAGACACGTCAGACTTGCCACCTAATCAATTCTGTCCTCATAACAGGACTCACATGTCTCTCTCTACCCAGGGGGCCACTGATTTCAAACCCACTGTAGCATCTTCCTTTGATGATAATGTGATCCTGGTTGCACTGCAGAACTTGGTCTACGAACTTTAGTGCTCTCTAGAGAGATATTCCTCCAGAAACTGGTGTTACATCTTTGGGGCATTAATGTTAATTTTCAATATGGAAACAATTTAACTTCTCCTCAGATTTCTGTCTCATAATTTTATTTAAAAATGGTCCATGAGGGCTAGATTCCACCCCCCCACACACACTATTTCTACTGATCACTCTTCTACATTTGAAAACATCGACTTGTATTTCAAGAAAGATCAATATGGTCCTCACTGCCCTCTGCAGTGGGAGAAGAGACTTTAAAGACCAAGGGCAGAGCACATGGTTCTGCTCTCAAAGCCAGCCAGCCCCTGCCTGTCCCCCTCATTCTTTTCTGGATCATTTCTAGTCTTAACTCTGCTCTATCCTTTATGGAGTCACTGTCTCATGCCAATCATCACGGAACACCTGGGAAGACCTGCCCCACTTCATGGCCCTGCAGCCTGAGTACGGAACTGACCTCTGGGCTTGCTCCTGATCTTCCAGTATAGTATTTCTGCTGAAATACCCAGTTCCAGGCTATGCTGCTCAGTCCTCTCTGGGTTTAAGAACTATAGGAAGGCCCATCATTACCCATCTCTAGGATAACCCTGGAAAGTAAGGCCTCAGGGAAAACACATCTACACTAGATGATGTAGGTCTGTGTAATAGAAAAGGCCTCAGCACGCACAATTCCAGGTGAGGACCCCAAGGTTGGTCAGACAGTTAGCTGGTCAGTGAAGAACAAGGAGAAGCACTGGGTGGTCTCTGACTCCCGGTCTTGTGTCTTTCATGACCAACCCTGATGCTTATTTGACTTGGGAAAGTCTGTGTTTTCTCCCAGACGTAGAGCAGGTGGCCTTAAATTCTCTGAGTTCTCAAATCCTTACGCATTTGCCTTGGGATACACAGACCTGCCTTATTCTTTTAAGGACTTGAGTTGGCTGAGAGGTGAGAGAAGCCAACTCTGAATGAAGAGGCCTTTAGAGGAATCAAAGGTCCCACACAAGGCAATATTCTCTCTATCTACACAGCGGAGTTAACCAAACCCAACGTCACATGCAACAAGTCCAGCCCTGTGGAGCATGAGGACCGTGTAGTGTTAACATGTGAACCTGAGACTCAGGACACCACCTACCTGTGGCTGAACAACAATCAGAGCCTCCTGGACAGCACCTGGCTGGAGCTGTCCCTGGACAACAGGACTCTCACTTTACTCCGTGTCACAAGGAATGACACAGGACCCTATGAATGTGAAACCCGGAACCCAGTGAGTGCCCGTCGCAGTGACCCATTCTACCTCAATGTTCTCTGTGAGTAACTTCTGTCCCTACCTGGCCCAGGGTGTCTGACCAAATCCACACTACCAGAGGCCAGGCCACATCCGTCCCTCTCAGATTCAAGTACACAGACCCTCAGCCCTGGACACCAGGCTGGCCATGACTTCCTGTCTCAGGCAAATCTGGGCAGGCCCAGCCTTGAGCCAAGACTAGGAGGGGAAGGGCTGCTGCTGTCTTGAGAGGCTCGGGGTCAATAATCTGTGATGGGACAAACAGGCTAATGTCTCAGACTCAGGATGAGTGAACAGAGAGCGGTCATGGTTGGGAGTTTTCAAAGCAAGGTTGTGACCTGGCTCAGAAGGATACTGTCGCCCTAGTATAGACCAGGAGCTTCCCTTTCCCTCTGATTACATCATGTGTGGCTTGATTCTGTTTTCTCCAGATGGCCCGGATGCCCCCACCATTTCCCCCTCAGACTCCTATTACCGTCCAGGAGCAAACCTCAGCCTCTCCTGCCACGCGGCCTCTAACCCGCCTGCACAGTATTCTTGGCTTATTAATGGGAGGCCCCAGCAATCCACACAGGATCTCTTTATCCCCAACATCACTGCGAATGATAGTGGATCCTATACCTGCCTCGTCCATAACTCTGTCACTGGCTTCAATAGGACCACAATCAAGACTATTACAGTCTCTGGTAAGTGGCTCCCTGGGCCATTGGCACCAGGCTTTGGGGTGGAAATCTGTCTGGTTTTCAGGAAAGAGCCTCCCGAAAGCTATTGCCCATCTTGTGTCCATCCTGTTCCTGAACGCTCCCACGACATCTCTGCAGACTCTTCCTCCCCTTGCTCTCTGATTTCCCAGGGCAGATGTGGGTCCAGCCTGGAATGTGGGGAGGGGGTTCTTTCAGCCCCAGAAAGCCCCATACAGTGGAGAGGGCTTCACAGAGGGAGAAGGAAGAAGGTCCTTCTGTTCCTGGCTCACCTTATGACTGACTCTGCTCTGATGCCACCTGTGGTGGGACAGGGGCATGTAGGGAAGGTACATGGGCAGCCTGTCCTCAATCTGGCCAAATTGTGCCACCCACTGACACCAGAGTCTTTCTCAGGCCAGGCTGCAGGAAAATGGGAAAAGAGCAAGCCTCGGTGCAGACTCCGCTGAGCTGTATCCTGGCTCTGAAGTCACCAACTGTATGACACTGTGTGACACCAGCACATACGTATACCAAAGGAGAACAGTGAATTATGGTGCACACTTGGAAAAATAGGTAGATTCATCCACGCAGTCCCTTCATGGGATGGAAGGAGCAGTGCCAAAAAGTTTAGAGTTTACAGAGAGGGCTAAGTGTACCAGCGTTTTATTAAAACTGTGACCACTTCTCTCTAGAGATATCCTTCTCTGTGATACTCAATACATGAGCCAAGAACTAAAAGTCCTATTCAGATTGAGAAATCCTTTAGATTGGTACTTCTCCAGGTCCTAAGGTGATGATGACTGGCTGGCCATGATCATTCTCTAATAAACTATTTAACAAAAGAAACACCTTCACTTCTCTATTTAAAGCTACCATACCCAAGAGCACGTCTGATCTTTCATAAAGTCACAGAAAGCTCTAGCAAAGGGTCACACAAAAGCTAATGGGAGAAAAATTCCACCTGATGATGAGGATGCTGGATACATGGGCTGAGAAGAAGTTTCTGGAGCTGATACTATGGAGATCACATGGGGAACCAGTCTGCGTTCATGCTGGTGTTATTAGGGGGTCAGAGAGGAGGTGCAGCCCTCCCAGTACAGACTGTCACCTGAACAAAAACACTCGTCCTTCTATAGGGGCCAGAGCCATCCTCTCGGTCACCTTCACACAGCTCACAGTGGGATCTGAGAACTGGCTGAGGAAGGACTGTGGCCCCAGGCCCACTCTCACTCAGTCACCTCCTCTATTTCTCCACAGATCCAGTGGCACAGCCCTCCATCCAAGCCAGCAACACCATAGTCACAGAAAATAAGGACGCTGTGGTCCTGACCTGCCTCACAAATGACACTGGGATCTCCATCCAGTGGTTCTTCAATAACCAGAGTCTCCGGCTCACAGAGCAGATGAAGCTGTCCCAGGACAACAGCACCCTCACCATAGACCCTGTCAGGAGGGAGAATGCTGGCGATTATCAGTGTGAGGTCTCCAACCTGGTCAGTTCCAGCAAAAGTGACCTCCTCAGGCTGGAGGTGAAAGGTAAGTGACCACTTGTCCCATCCCATATCTTCCTGGGAGGATGGATGACTCTACCAATGTCGTGCAAAACGGATAGAAGCTACAGAGGGCAGAATATCAACCAAGGGACCAATACAGTATACAGAATGGCAAAGTGGTTAAGACCTCAGTCTCTGAGTCAAATATACGAAGTTACTTTTCGTGGGTCTGGCATTTCCTGTGTGATCTTGCACAAGATTCTTTCCTTTTCTGTTCCCATTTTTTTAAATTTTTTGTGTATTGCAGTATGATTGGTTTATAACATTGTATAAATTTCAGGTGTACATCATTATATTTCTATTTCTGCATAGATTACATCATGTTCACCACCCAAATACTAATTACACCCATCAGCACACACGTACTGAATTATCCCTTTTGCCCTCCTGCCTCCCCCCTTCCCCTCTGGTAACCACCAATCCAATCTCTGTCTCTATGTGTTTGTTTATTGTTGTTATTATCTACTACTTAATGGAGGAAATTATACCGTATTTGACCTTCTCCCTATGACTTATTTCACTTTGCCATCCATGTTGTCACAAAAGGCTGGATTTCATCGTTTCTTACGGGTGAGTAGTATTCCATTGTGTATATATACCACATCTTCTTTATCCATTCGTCCCTTGATGGGCACTTAGGTTGCTTCCAAGTCTTGGCTATTGTGAATAATGCTGCAATGAACACAGGGGTGCATGTATCTTTATGCACTGGTGTTTTCAAGTTCTTTGGATAAATACCCAGCAGTGGAATAGCTGGATCATATGGTAGTTCTATCCTTGATTTTTGGAGGAATCTCCATACTGTTTTCCATAGTGGCTGCACCAGTTTGCACTCCCACCAGCAGCTTATGAGAGTTCCCTTCTCTCCACATCCTTTCCAACACATGATGTTTCCTGTCTTGTTAATTATAGCCATTCTTACGGGCATGAGGTGATATCTCATTGAAGTTTTGATTTGCATTTCCCTGATAGTTAATGATTTTGAACATCTTTTCATGTGTCTGTTGGCGACTGTATGTCTTCTTTGGAGAAATGTCTGTTCGGGTCTTTTACCCATTTTTTAATTGGGTTGTTACTTTTTTTGCTGTTGAGATGCATGAGTTCTTTATATATTTTGGAGATTAAGCCCTTATCAGTTGTATGGTTTGCAAATATTTCTCCCAATTGTTAGGTTGTCTTTTCGTTTTGTTGATGGTTTCCTTTGCTGTGCACAAGCTTTTTAGTTTGATGTAGTCCCATTTGTTTATTTTTTCTATTGTTTCTCTTGCCCGGTCAGACATGGTGCTTGAAAATATGTTGCTAAGACCGATGTCGAAGAGCGTACTGCCTATGTTTTCTTCTAGAAGTTTCATAGTTTCAGGTCTTACATTCAAGTCTTTAATCCATTTGGAGTTAATTTTTGTGTATGGTGTAAGATAAGGGTCTACTTTCATTTTTTTGCATGTGGCTATCCAGTTTTCCCAACACCATTTGTTGAAGAGACTTTCTTTTCTCCATTGTATGTTCTTGGCTCCTTTTTCCAAGATTAGCTGTCCATAGATGTGTGGGTTTATTTCTGGGCTTTCAATTCTATTCCATTCATCTGTGTGTCTGTTTTTGTGCCAGTACCATGCTGTTTTGGTCACTGTAGCTTTGTAGTATATTTTGAAAGCAGGGAGTGTGATACCTCCAGCTTTGTTCTTTGTTCTCAGGATTCCTTTACCTGCTCGGGGTCTTTTGTTTTTCCAAATAAATTTTAGGATTCTTTATTCTATTTCTGTGAAAAATATTGTTGGAACTTTGATAGGGATTGTATTGAATCTATAGATGGCTTTAGGAAGTATGGACATCTTAACTATGTTAATTCTTCCAATCCAAGAGCACGGAATATCTTTCCATTTCTTTGTGTCTTCTTCAATTTCTTTCAGCAATGTTTTATAGTTTTCCGTGTACAGCTCTTTCACCTCTTTGGTTAAGTTTATTCCTAGGTATTTTATTCTTTTTGTTGCAATTGTAAATGGGATGGTATTCTTAATTTCTCTTTCTGCTACTTCGTTGTTAGTGTATAGAAATGCAACTGATTTTTATATGTTGATTTTGTATGCTGCAACTTTACCATATTCGTTTCTTACTTCTAAACGTTTTCTGGTGGATTCTTTAGGGTTTTCTATATATAGAATCATGTCATCTGCAAATAGTGACAGTTTCACTTCTTCCTTTCCAATTTGGATCCTTTTTATTTCTTTCTCTTGCCTGATTGCTCTGGCTAGGACTTCCAGTACTATGTTAAATAGGAGTGGTGACAGTGGGCATCCTTGTCTGGTTCCTGTTCTTAGAGGGATAGCTTTCAGTTTTTCACCATTGAGGATGGTATTAGCTGTGAGTTTCTCATATATGGTCCTTATTATGTTGAGGTACTTTCCTTCTATACCCTTTTATTCAGAGTTTTTATCATAAATGGATGCTGTATCTTGTCAAATGCTTTCTCTTCATCTATTGAGATGATCATGTGATTTTTATTCTTCATTTTAGTGATGTGGTGGATCACGTTGATTGATTTGGGAATGTTAAACCATCCCTGCATCCCTGGAATAAATCCCACTTGATCATGGTGTATAATCTTTTTAATGTATTGTTATTTGCTAGGATTCTGTTGAGGATTTTTGCATCGATGTTCATCAGTGATATTGGTCTGTAATTTTCTTTTTTTTGTGTTGTCCTTGTCTGGTTCTGGTATCAGGGTAATGTCGGCTTTGTAGAATGAGTTAGGGAGCTTCCCCCCATCCTGAATTTTTTGGAAGAGTTTGAGAAGGATAGGTATTAAGTCTTCTTTGAATGTTTGGTAGAATTCACCAGGGAAGCCATCTGGTCCTGGACTTTTATTTTTGGGGAGGTTTGTGATTACTGTTTCGATCTCCCTACTGGTGATTGGTCTATTCAAATTCTCTACTTCGTCTTGATCCAGTTTTGGAAGGTTGTATGATTCTAAGAATTTATCCACTTCTTCCAGCTTGTCGAATTGGTTGGCATATAGCTTTTCATAGTATTCTCTTATAATCTTTTGTATTTCTGAGGTGTCTGTTGTAACCTCTCCTCTTTCATTTCTGATTTTACTTATTTGTGCCTTCTCTCTTTTTTTCTTGGTGAGTCTGGCTAAAGGTTTGTCAATTTTGTTGATCTTTTCAAAGAATCAGGTCTTAGTTTTATTAATTTTTGATATTGTATTTTTGGTCTCTATTTCATTTAATTCTGCTCTGATTTTTATTATTTCCCTTCTTCTACTGATTTTGGGCTTTGTTTGTTCTTCTTTTTCCAGTTCCTTTTGGTGCATTGTTAGATTGTTTATTTGAGATTTTCCTTGTTTGTGAGATAGGCCTCTATTGCTATAAACTTCCCTCTTAGAATCGCTTTTGCTGTATCCCATAAATTCTGGCATGTCGTATTTTCATTTTCATTTGTCTCCAGATATTTTTTTATTTCTTCTTTGATGTCTTCGTTGACCCAGTCGTTGTTCAGTAGCATTTTGTTTAATCTCCACGTATTTGTGGCTTTTCTGATTTTCTTCCTATAGTTGATTTCTAGTTTCATACCGTTGTGGTCAGAAAAGATGCTTGGTATTACTTCAATTTTCTTAAATTTACGGAGACTTGTTTTGTGGCCTAATATGTGATCAATCCTGGAGAATGTTCCATGTGCATTTGAAAAGAACGTGCATTCTTCGGTTTTCGGATGGAAGGCTCTGTATATATCTACTAGGTCCATCTGTTCTAGTGTATCAGTTAAGGCCAGTGTTTCCTTATTGATCTTCTGCTTGGATGATCTATCTGTTGGTGTAAGTGGAATGTTAAAGTCCCCTACTATTATTGTGTTACTGTCTATTTCTGTTTTTATGTCTGTTAATAATTGCTTTATATATTTAGGTGCACCTACATTGGGTGCGTAGATATTTACAAGTGTTATATCCTCTTGTTGGATTGTTCCCTTGATCATTATGTAATGCCCTTCTTTGTCTCTTTTTACAGTTTTTGTTTTAAAGTCTATTTTGTCTGATATGAGTACTGCTTCCTCAGCTTTCTTTTCATTGCCATTTGCGTGGAGTATCTTTTTCCATCCCTTCACTTTCAGTTTGTGAGTGTCTTTAAGTCTGAAGTGTGTCTCTTGTATGCAGTATATATATGGGTCTTGTTTTTTTATCCAGTCAGCCACCCTATGCCTTTTAATTGGAGCATTTAGTCTATTGACGTTTAAAGAAGCTATTGATAAGTATGTACTTACTGCCATTTTTTAACTGTTTTTCCTCAGTGTTTTAGTAGTCCTTCTCTGTTCCTTTCTTCTTCTATACAAAATTGATGGTCTCTTTAGTTTGACGTCTGTCTGAAAGCTCTACTCTTTAACTCCCCTCCTCCCTTCTTTTATGTTCTTGATATCTTATCTAACCTCTTTTTTGTGCATTTGTGTCCATTACCCTCTTATCATGGAAATAGATAATTTTTCCTATTTGTGGTCTTCTCTTTTCCCCTTAAATCAGTCCCTTTAACATTTCTTGTAGCACTGGTTTCTTGGTGACAAACTCCTTTAATTTTTGCTTGTCTGGGAAATTTTTGATCTGCCCTTCCATTTTGAATGATAACCTTGCTGGGTAGAGTATTCTTGGCTGTAAGTTTTTTCCTTTTAGCACTTTAAATATATCATGCCATTCTCTTCTAGCCTGTAAGGTTTCTGCTGAGAAGTCAGCTGATAGCCTTATGGGGTTTTCTTTGCAGGTAACTTGACTTTCTCTTGTGGCTTTTAGGATTCTCTCTTTATCTTTAGTTCTGGACATTTTGATTATGATGTGTCTTGGTGTGGGCCTCTTTGGGTTTATCTTGTTTGGGGCTCTCTGTGATTCCTGTACCTGGATGTCTGTTTCCTTCCTTAGGTTAGGGAAGTTTTCATCTATTATTTCTTGAAATAGATTCTCTGCCCCTTTGTCTCACTCTTCTTCTTCCGGCACACCTATAACACGGATGTTACTGCGCTTGATGTTGTACCAGAGGTCCCTTAGACTGTCCTCACTCTTTTTAATTCTTTTCTTTTTTACCTGTTCAGCTTGGGTAATATCTTCTAGTCTTTCGTCCAGCTCACAGATCCATTCTTCTGTATCCTCTACTCTGCTTTTGAGTCCCTCTAGTGAATTTTTCATTTCCAGTATTGTATTCTTCATTTCTGATTGGTTCTTTTTTATATCTTCCATTTCTTTGTTGACATTCTCACTGAGTTCATCTATTCTTCTCCCCACATCAGTGAGCATCCTTAACACTCTTTGTTTGAACTCTCTGTCAGGTAGGTTGCTCATTTCTGTTTCACTTAGTTCCTTTTCTGGGGTTTTGTCCTGTTCCCTTACTTGGAATGTATTCCTATGCCTCCTCATTTTGCCTCTTTTCCTGTGCTTTTGTCTACGTATTAGGTAGGTAAGCTACGTCTCCTGCTCTTGGATAGGTGACCTTATGTAAGTGATGGCTTAGGACGCCTGCAGTGTGCTGCCCTCAGTTCTCAATGTTCCATGGGTGACCCCTATGTGGGCTACGTGTGCCTTCTGTTGTGGCCTGTTGGCTCTCCATGTAGGCACCCAGGGAGGCCGAGTTATGCTCCTTACAAGGTGTTGTAATGCTCAGCTGCTTGTAGTTGTTGTGGGGGCTTCGGTCTCTTTACCAGGTGTGGGGAGCCCCAGCACAGTTGGCTACAAGTTCTAATACCACATTTGTGTTGCAGTATTCCTTTTAAGTGAGTAGGCCCCCAGCGTAGCAGGTTGTTAGGCTCAGGGCCTTACAATTGCTATGAGCCTCCAGCCTTTAGGTCTCTTGTCATCTCTCTGAGGATTGCAGCTGTGTGGGGCTGGCCTCAGGCACGGGAGCACCCAATTGTTTCAGGCTTTTGAAGTTGGGGCAAACCCCCTATGTGGGTCTTTGAGAAGCACAAGTCTTCTGCAGCTGACAAGCCTTGCCGCCCACAGGTCCACACACAGTCAACAGAGTCCTGCCCCGTGTGCGCGCCCCGACCTCCCGTAGTGGACACAGTCTCTCCACGGCAGGAGCCCCACACACTCCACCACCACCCCTCACTCTCCACCTGCTCCTTGTGCACACCCTGCCCCACTGAAGTTGGCTCAGTTGCCAGGCTGCAGAGAATCCAGTCACCAATCTATGCAGGCCCACAAGTTGCCTGAGGGCTTGTTGTTGGGTGGGGCCAGTCTCTAGGGTGGGCTGCCTGCCCTGGCTGAGCTGGATTAAATCGATGCTCTAGTGGGTGGGGCAGACCTGGGCTAGCAGGCTCAGGGAGAACTCCAATGGCGTCTGTGTCAGCATGCCCACACCAGGCCACATCAACGGCCGCCGCCAATGTCCCAGTCCCTGGAGAGGTCTCACCTCTCATTGAGATGCACTCAGGGCCTATTAGGTGAGTCTCTTTTCACCAAAGCACTGTGCATCTTTCTTTCTGGTGATTTTAGGATGCTTTCTGAAACTGGTGAGTTTTCGCGTAGGCCCTTTAAGAGCTGGTTTTAATTTTTTTGTGAACCAGCTTTTCTTGGGCTATTCCCCAATGCTTTGGTAGCAGGCAAAGTCAGATATTATGCCACTCGTCTCGATTCTGCTGGGTCCACAAAATGCCCACAGCGGGGGCGCACCCCGGCTCAGGGCCCCGCTCCTCCAGGGAGGCTGCGTACCTGTGGGCTGTTTCCAGGCGGCCGTGAGGCGCTGCGGCTTGTGAAGGCGGCATTTTTCCTCTCCAGAAGGGAGTTTCTGTCTCTTCTACCTCAGTGAGGATTTTCCGTTGTTGCAGGAGTTCCTCTTATCCAGTTTTCAGTTCTGTCTCAGGGGTAATTTTTCCACGAGTAGTTGTAAATTGGCTGTGTCCGCGGGAGGAGGTGAGTTCAGAGTCTCCCTACGCCGCCATCTTGACTTCCTCCCATATTTTCTATTTCTTTATGATTCTATCTTTGTAGGTTTTGTGTTTCACAGAATTTGTCCATTTATCTTGGTTATCCAACTTTGTTGCCATGCAATTATTTATAGTACTCTTAAAATTCTTATTTTTCTGTAGAACTGGTAGTAATGTCCACACTTTCATTTCTGTTTTGTGTAATTTGAATCTTCTCTCTTTTTTTCTTAGTCAATCTAGTTATAGCTTTTTCAATTTTGTTCATCTTTTTTGAAAAACCAACTTTAGGTTTTATTGATTTTCTATATTGTTATTCCATTGTCTACTTTATTTATCTCCACTCTAATCTTTATTGCTTCCTTCTTTCAGCTGGCTTTCAGCTTAGTTTGTTCTTCTGTTCTAATTCCTTAAGTTATAAAATTACGTTGTTGATTGGAGATCTTTCTTCTTTTTTAATGTAAGCATTTACAATTATAAACTTCTTGCACAAGATTCTTAACTTTCTGAGCCTCAGTGCTCAACTGAAAATTGCAGTAAGAGCACAGTCAGCCCTCCGTATCCACATGTTCTGGATCCACAGATTCAACCAACCAAGGATCGAAAGGCCTACTATGGTTGCATCTATACCAAACATGTGCAGACTTCTATTTCTTGTCATTATTCCATAAACAATATGGTATCAGAACTATTTACATAACATTTACATTGTATGAGGTATTATAAGTAATCTAGAGGTGATTTAAAGTATACAGGAGGATGAGTGTAGGTTTTACGCAAATACTATGCCATTTTATATAAGGAATTTGAGCATCCACAGATTTTGGTATCTGCCGGGGGCGGGGAGGAGGGGCGGGCAGGGATGGGAGTTCTAGAACCAGTCCCCCATGGATACTGAGGTATTATTGTACCTGTTCCATGGTATTGTTTTAAAGATTTAATGTAATTTTCAAATAAACCTTTATCAAAATGCCACGCTCAGAGGAAATGTTCCATAAGTGTTAGCTTCTATTATTGCTACTATTATCATTAGCCTTTATGAAATCAGGAAGTCCTACTGTCAAGGACTACATGACTCTAGATCCACCTTTTACTAGAAATGTGACATTAAGTAAGTTTTTTCACCACTGTAAGCCTCAGTTTTTTCATTTGTAAAATGGAAATAATGTCTATCTGACAGCTTTATTACATGAATCAAATGAGATATATGTAAATTATAGAGCATAAAGCCTGGCACAGTACCTCATAATAATTGCTAACATTAGCAATTATCAGTCTTGAGTTGACAGGTGAGGGCAACAGAAGTAAAAAAGAAGAAACAGATGCAAAAGGAAATATATATTGTGGGGGATGGGAGGTATAACACAGAAAACCACTGGGAACATGGTTACTGACTAAATATACGAGAGAAGAAAAAGGAGCTGAGTGGACAGTTTCCTGTCTGGTTTGTTAGTTTTCATCCTGAATCACAGCCAAGATGAGATTAGACATACAAGATATTTACTGGGGAAAATGCCTGTGAGGGAAATGGGGCAGGGATGGGAGGAGCCCGGCAGATTCCTCCGACCATGAGGCATGATCCCTGTGAAGGAGAAAGAGAAGGAAGGGAGCTTTAGCTTGCAGTGCAGTTCTAAGAGAGTGTCTACAAGGCTGACAGGGACTCCTTGAGCTAACGTCACCCATCAGAGGAAAATCATGTCTTGCAGAATTGAGATTGCTTTCATATCCCTGCTGGGAGCCTGTGGGAAGTGTGGTCTCTGTGCAGTGAATGGTGATGGTGAATGGACATGAGGAATTCAGAGTGCACTAGCCCAGGCCTTCTGTCAATTAACTCCCCACCACAAGAGACCTGAGAGGCACATCTTCATGGCTGCCACACCTGGTACACAGAAAAAGATGCAACCATGAAAACGTGGGAAGTTATAACATACAAAAAGAGCCATCAGCCTTTCTCACATTTCCAGAGCCTTCAAAAACACCTGAGTGCAGAAAGGCCAGGGTGAGACTGAGGCAAGTCCGACCACCGACTGAGAAATATAGTGGGAGAAAAAATTTACAAGGATATAGTCAGCTAATCACCTCACAGCAACCTGCCCACAGAAAACTTATTCCTTGAAAGAACCAGTAGAGACTACGCCATGTTGAGAGCTGTTTCCCAGGGCACCCCCACTGTAAAATAATATCACCTTCACTCATTCTTCTCTTTTCTTTCCATGACAGAACCAAATTCTGCTGGCCTCTCAGCTGGGGCTATTGACGGCATCGTGGTTGGAGTCCTGGCTGGGGCAGCTCTGATAGCTCCAGTGTCCTTTCTCTACATCTGAAAGACTGGAGGGTATGATCGCCTTTCTTATTGTTTCTCTTCTCCAAGGTGAACTGCCATGCTTGGGGGCGGGAAGGAGCCTTCAACTCTGTTGGTGGGCCTGAATCTGCTCCTCCTCCTTCCTAAACCCCTGCTTCTCAACACTAATTCCCTCAGGTCTCTTCTTCCCTGGTCTTTATGCTTTCTATACCCCACTACCTGTTGGACGTGGTTATTCCCATCCTCATCTGGTTTAGAGGGGACAGATCTAATTATGTTACTCTGCCCTCCAGTCAGGGAAGCGAAGGCCCAAGAAGGAAACAAAGTGAGGAAATGAAAAGAGGGGCATGGGCCGGCCCCGTGGCTTAGCGGTTAAGTGCGCAAGCTCCACTGCTGTCGGCCCGGTTTCGATCCCGGGCCCGCACCGATGCACCGCTTCTCCGGCCATGCTGAGGCCGTGTCCCACATATAGCAACTAGAAGGATGTGCAGCTATGACATACAACTATCTACTGGGTCTTTGGGGGAAAAAATAAATAAATTTAAAAAATTAAAAAAAAAAAAAAGAAAGGAGGGGCAGGAGAAAGCGAGTCATGTGCTCTGTCGACCATAGCAGGAGTGAGGGATAAGACAGAAAGAGAACCTAAGAAAAAGCAGAAACACCAAAGGCCTCTTGAGCAATAAATAAAGTGAGAAAAAAAAAAACAGCATCTACCTACAAAAGGGGAAAGGTGTCAGGGTAGAAGTAGGCTCAGGAGCAGTTGATAAAGAATGGACCTAGTGCACATCCAGCAAACAGGAAAGGAGTAAACACTAGAAGGAATCGTGGGTAGACTGAGGATGGAGGCCCTCAGAGGAAAGGCAGTACCCACCATGGTATAAATGAACACTGAGGAGCCCTGAGGAATTATCTGCTGACAGTGTCCTTCCTCGTTCAAGGAGCAAAGATCCTATGCTCGGGAATAGCAGTCACAGTGTCTGATATTTATTTAGGGCAAGTGACCAGCGTGTTCTCACAGAGCACAAACCCTCAGCCTCCAACCACAGTACGTAAAGTCCCTCACCCAGTGACAGCTGGTGTGTTCCTCCACGTGCCCTGCCCTAGCAGGGAGTCCTGGATTCCCAACTACTCCCTACCTTCTGAATTTTTAGAGGGGATCTCCACTCCCCAACCTTAAGTTGACATAGGTCCTCCCACCCATCTTAGCCACAAAAGATTCCCCTGGGATATAGCTCCATGAATGATGCTCACTCTATCTGGGCCAGACAGGCCTGAGTAAGATGGACATGTTTCCAGGAGCCATTTCCTCAGCCTCCTCCTTCCCCCAACCCTCTGCTTCTTTACGAATGTGGGCATTCTCTTTGGGTGAGACTTTCCCTGTTTTGTGGTGCTCTGGGTGCTGTGGGCCTCAATACCCCACCTGGCCACTGAAACCTGTTGCTGAGAAACACATCAGGGATAAAAATCAAGGCCTTTTGACCAGGAAAGTCTTCAGAAGTGGACGAGGCCTCCTGTGGCTCTACTCCTGCCCCTCCTCTGGTACTAATGCCCTGGGTCTGGACCACACACTCTGAGGATAGCCAATTCCTTAAGTGATCATGGACCATCTCCCCACTCCACCCTCCCACTACCGGCCACCTTCTTTAGCTAGAAATCACAACAGCTTAGGAGCACCATCGTTCTAAGGCCATAAGTCAGCTGTGTATTTCCGTGGGTTGGTAACTCTTCTTTTGCTTCCCCAGGTCAGGGCCACTCTGACAACTCCCCTAACAAGGTAAGCACAGCCAGTTTCACTGGTTCACTTTCTCATGGAAAGATCTCTGTGTAGAAGGGGTTATTCTTGAAGACATCACTGTGAGACGAGGTTTGGGTCTAAGTTCCTCAGTGCAGCAGCAAAGAAATGTTTGTAAATGACCCCCATGAGTCTACCTCATTTCAGGCATGTGGACTTTGGAATTATCCCCATCCTGTGTTTGAATCATGGCTGAGACTCTTAGTAGCTCTGTGACCTTGGACAACTAGCTTACCCTTTCTGATCCTCAGCTTTATCATCTGTAAAATGGGCATGCTGCCTACTTCAAAGTGAAGTTGAAGGAATTACGTGAGATACAAATGTAAAGCACCCAGCACAGTGCCTAACACATAGAAGGCCTCGATCATTCCCCCTCCTCTACCTTCAGTCTGACTCTGCTCTTACTGTAAAAGGATAATTTCCATTCTAATGGATCTGAGGTCTTAGTTCCTTTACTTTGTAATAATTTCACCAAATTTTTCTCATCTTAACCTTTCAATAACATACAGATATATAGTGAAAAGTACTTAAATCATAAGTATATCTTAACAGTGTATGAATTTTCCCAAGTTAAACATACCCATGTAAGCAGCACCAACATCATGAAACAAAACATGTCATCCTCCCCCCAAAAAAACCCTCCAGTTACTTGCCTCCAAAGAGTACCCACTATCCTGACTACCAATGCACTAGATTAGTTTTGCCTCTTTATGCTCCTACATAAATGAAAGACACAGTATATCCTTATATGTGTCTGGCTTCTTTCCTTCAAACTTGTTTTGTGAGATTCATTCATATTGTTGTATGCATTTGTAGTTGGTTTATTCTTCTTGCTGTATCATTGTATTCCGTTGTACGAATACTATAATCTCTCTCTTGCAGTGATCATTCACAGGGTGTTAGCAAGCAGAGATAATGGGTGATAAAAGCCCTTCTGCAAAGCTAAAAGTTTCAAAGTGGTGATAGCACGTGGTACGGAATCACACTAGACCAGGTGAGGGCCTGACCTGTGACACTGATTTAACTGACCACTGCTCCTGCCTTTCAGGTTGATGAAGTTGCATATTCTTCCCTGAACTTCAATTCCAGGAATCAAAGAAACTAACTTCAGCCTCCCCATCCTCATCAGCCACAGAAGTAGTTTATTGAGATGTAAAAAAGAAGTAATGCAACCTGCCAGGCTCGCTGCACTGCTGACTTATTCCAAGCTTCTCATCCCCATCACTAGAAGGATCACTTTTCCCTCAGGGAAAAGAGGAAGAAGCCTCTTTTCCTCCCTTTAATTCCCAAATGAGGCATCTCCAGGCTGCCCAGTCACAGCCCCTCCCTTCAGTGTCAATACATGAAAAGGTGCATCTGGGAGTCTGTAGGAAACCCAACCTTCCTAGTCTTTGAAATTTGGCAAAGCAGACCCTCAGAGAGTTGCCAGAACCTCCCGCACCTCCCCTTCTCCTGACTGAGACTTGTTTTAAACTTACCTATTCAGAGCACAGTCACCTTCCCACCCCAGTCCTGTCCTATCCCAGTCTAGCTTGAATTTCCATAAGCTTGAGAGGTGTGTCCTTATCCACTGAAATGCATGTGCCAGAAAAGAACAAAGAAAAAGTAAAAGTAAAAGCTTCTCCTGTCGCTCCAAAGCCCAGGGTGAACCCACCAGACACAGGAAAACAAATATAGAACCAATTCTGAACTGGGAAATTCTACATATTGTTAGGGTGTCTACCTGTAGGACCAGGGCCTAAGAACCTTGCTGCTTAGGGGGAATACCACCTAAGCCCTTTGGCAAGCCTGTCTTCAGAGAACCCACTAGAAGCAACTAGGAAAACTACCTGCCAAGGTCCATAGGCGACTCCTAATGGAAAATGCAAAAAAAAAATGCACGCACATTTTAATCACTTCATGGGCTTTATTCAAGTAAATGCCCACAGAAGGAGGGGTTACAGCTTTAGGGAACAGTCAGCTGTTAACAGAGACAATCCGCTGGGAATTTGGGAAACAAATCAGAGAGCTACCCTTCAGAGATAATTTAAATAATTGTTAAAGAATGCACAATTTGGGAAATTGGGGGTTCTCTGAGACATTCTGCGATTTTAATTTTTGTAACTGCTTATTTATGTGAAAGGGGTTATTTTTACTTATCTTAGCTGTGTAAGCCAATCTGACTGCCTTAGGTAAAAGAAGCCACCAAAATCCCTCAAGTCCCCTTGGCCAGGAGCTCCTCAAGGCTTCTATGTCAGGGGCTCCAAATAGAAAACAAGAAGGCATTTTCCTCCTTCATGGCTGGAAATGGATCTAACTCAGTTTCCAAGCTTCTCGGGCCAATCACCAGCCACCGTTCTATCCCATGTGTCTGCCTGTGCATGTTCTGTCTGTCTGCCCCACTCGCTTTCTCAGGAAACCTAGGCCCCTGCTAAGATGCATTTGGTCCTTGAGAAGTGGGAGCGCCCTGAAGGGAACATTATCACTCATGTCCTTGGCATTGTTTACAACCCAGAAAGCTGCACTGGTGCTGATGCTCCTTAGGACACAAGGGGAATATTATAAATGGGCCCTAGGATTCTTGAACAGCCTCTGAAATTTGTTTTCTCTCATGTGGTCTGTGAGTCTTAGGATAAAAGGAAGGGCAGGAGAAGGAGAGACAAATGTACTTCCCACCCAGCCTCCTATGCAGATGGAATCTCTTTGGGGATTTTGAGAACAAGGTTTTATTCAATCCTGATTACTTGATCTCATGCTGTGTCTGAGAGGCTCCCTCACAGAGGGTTACCTAGGAGTTCTCTGTACTCAGGTATCTCTTTCAGGGTTTTCTAACCCTGACACAGACTGTATATACCTCCCCCTCATCCACGCTATTCTGTGTTATTTAATTTTGCTTGGCTAAGGCTGCTTAGGAATTATTTGTAAAATATGCTCTATACTTACAATAAAAATTATATATCAGACATCAACATGCTGCCTCACAGTTGAAACTACTTTACACAATGTCTTCTTTACAGGCAGAAGAAAGAGAAATCACTGAACTGGCTAACAGAGTAAGCCTATTTCTAAGTCTACAGGTATTTCATCTAGTGATTAGAGAATTAGCTAAATTCATTTGCACACCTGTTAACAAAGTCGGTCTGTCTAGAGTCAACAGGCCAAAGCTCCAAGCTACCTGAAAGAAAATGCCTAGTTTCCTCCCAGAAAGAAGATGATTTCATGAGGAAGATTTCCACCAGCCTCTTTCTGAGGGACAAGTAACCCTTCCCGCACAGGTGTCTTCAGTGAATCAAATGCAGCAATACAGCTTTCACGCACAAGAGTCTCCACGGGTTCAGTCACATAGAAATCTCTCCAGCACCTTCTATCTTCCTTGTCCCCAGCTCCTTCAGAGGGTCAGATCTCTTCTGGCCTGAAAAACCATCATTAATTAATTCCACTAGGTATTAACCTATTATCTCATCTCCTTCACTTCCAAACAATTGAAACATGTGTGCTGTCTTTCCTCTTCCTCATGACCTCATTTCTCCAGGGCCTCTGCTATAGTGCCTCCAGACGCAAGACTGCTGGAAGCAGCATAAAATCAGTATCCATCTCTTGGCCAAATTCAAAGATATTTTCACCATCCTCATGTTGTTCACTTTTACAACATCTAAGACCACAGACAACTTTTTCCTTCTTGGACACTCTCCTCCTCCCATCCACAGCCAATGCACTGTACCCCCACACCAGATTTAGTACTCAGACCCTGCTTGTCTCCCTCCACCACCCTCTTTCCACAGCTCAGTGTCCTCTCTGCAGATGCCTCCTACATCTCTATCTCTACACCTGCTCCATCTCAGAACTCATGATACATCCAAATACCTTCAGCCCTTGCTCTTTTGTTTCCCACACTCAATATGTCATCAAAACCTGTTGATTCTTTTTTAATATCTCTCACTTGTGTTGTTCTCTCCATTCCTGTAAACCTTAATAACCCAGACCCTCAACAACTTGGCTGCTGGAAGTACAGTTTGACTTCTTGTCTCTGGTCTCTCTACTGAAATCTTCCTTGCATACTACTGCCTCATTACCTTCCTAAAAACTGGTTCACTCTCCTACTCAAGAATCTATATTGGTCTACCCTGGCCTACCAGATAAGTTCAAATTTCTTTCTCTTTAGGAACATTTCTTACTTTCTTTACTACTATTCTCTAGTGTAATTTTTCCATTCTAATTAGATCTCTTTCTTTACCCATCCCTGCCCCTCCACCCCGTATAAACATATAATTCTTAGTCCCAACGACATGCCTGAAAACAAACACCAAACAGGGCAATGTTCTCCGTGTTCTCTCACAGGGGAGTTACCTACGCCAGTCATCACGAGCAACAACTCCAACCCCAGGGAGGACAAAGACCCTGTAGCATTAACGTGTGAACCTGAGACTCAGGACACAACCTACCCATGATTGAGAATCTTTTCCTGATGATTAGTTCTTGTATTCATGAAATCCTATTGAGCACCTACTGTGCTATAAGGCTCAGTGGTAGACTCCATGAAAGATACAGAAATGAGACAGGCAAAGTCCCTATGCCAGGGAACATAAAGCCTAAGACAGGAGATAAGACACGAAAAGTTACTATAATACAAAGATAGAAATGGATAAATGCCACAAGAGAAGACAGAGAAATCCAATGAGAAATATGGCTACGCTTAGAATGACTGGGAAAGTTTTAAAAACAACTGATACTCAGGCCCCACCCACAGATCCTGATTTAATTGGTGTGGGGTGGAACCCAGGCAATGGCAGTTTTTTAAAGCTTCCCAGATAAATTTAACGTGTAGCCAGGATGGAGAACCCCTGCTATAATAGGTACAACTTGAGCCTAAAGGCAGTGGTTTTTAGCCAGAAGTATGATTCAGAATTTCCTAGAGAACTTTTTCAACATAGATGATAAGTCTATAAACCATCCCTGAAGAAGCTGGTACAGTATGTCTGGAGTGAGACTTGGGCTTGTGTAGTTTTAAAAATTCCCAGGTGATTCTCACATATATTTTATGTTAGAAAACACTGACCTAAAATAGGTAGTATTGAAAAACTGGGGAGTTGGAGAACATTCTATGAGATGCCCATGAGAAGAATAATCTATTCGGCAAGGCACAGAGAAGTACTCAAAAAGAAATTATTGGAAAAGAGCTAAACTTTAAAATACCAAGTGTTGTGAGGATGGGAAACAACTGGTATTCTTACATATTGCTGGTGGACATATAATGGCACAACTTGCCATTTAGAAAAGAGCTTGGCATTTTCGTAAAGTTAAATATACTTACACAGTACGGCAATCCCACTCCTAGGTATTTACCCAAGAGAAATGAAAACAGATATCCACACAAAGAGTTAACATACGAATGTTCACAGTAACATTATTCACAGTAGCCAAAAAGGGGAAACAACCCAAATATCCCTCAATGTGTGAAGGGATCAACAGATTGCGGAATATCCATACAATGGAATGCTAATTAGCAATAAAAAGGGCACAAACTTAGGCTAAAACAACATAAGATTAATCTCCAAAACACTATGCTGTGCACAGAAGGCTGACACAAAGAGCATGTATGATATGATGCCATTTAAAGGAAGTTCAGGAATAGGCAATAGTAATTAATGGTGTTAGAACTCACCATAGGGGTGGAATTAACAACAAAGGTGCACAAGAGAGCATTTTGGGTTCATGGAAATGTTCTAGATCTCAATACAGGTGGGGATTACATTGGTGTATACATGTACCCAAAACCAAATTGTACACTTAAGATCTGTATGCATTTCAGTGTATTTTAATTTTATCTCAATTTTTAAAAATAAAATAAACAAACAGCTAATTCAATCTATCAGGTACAAAATATCCATTTATTAGCTCAGAGAATGCAGTTTCTTGAAGTTATAAGACTGAGGTCTACATTTGTCCTCTTAGGGACCACTCTCAGCTACTAGATGCTATTCTCAGGTCCTGGTCACAAGGCCCCTTCCATCTCAGCAATGGAGAACATCCCTTAAATCAAATCCCTTTCACACTTCTAATATCTCCGATTTCCCTTCTGAAACCAGCTGGAAAAAATGCCTGCTTTTAAATGACCTGTGTGATTAGATTAATCCCACTTAAATAATTTCTCTTTTTGTTAAACTCAAAGTCAACTGCTTAGTAACCCTAGTTACATCTGCAAAATCCCTTTTGCCACATAACGTAACATAATCACAGACATGATATCTCATCATATTCACAGTCCGGAATTAGGGGTAAATTTGGGGGTACCATTTTAGAACTCTGCCTACCACAGCACCATATGAGAGCTGTTCACGCTCTCAGGGAGCTCCTCCAGGACACTTTCTGAAGAAACAGCAAAGAAGCCGAACAGGCTCAGTCCAAACTCAAAGAGAGATAACAAGAGACTAAGGACAAAAATGAGAAAAAAGAAGCAAAGGCCCATGTCCTTCTCGCCTGTGAATGTCTGAGTCACAGACACACTCATCACCCTCAAACCTTTAGTAATGTTCTCAGGCACTGACGGTAGCTGCATCTCAGTTAATCCCTAACTCAAGTTGTCAGAAACCCAAAGCCATCCCAAGAGACCAAGCACAAATGACAGGCTGCATAATCCAACCAGGGCAGTTTATAGATTCCCGAAGATTCATTCCTTCAACACACATTTACTAGGCATTTACTATATGTCAAGCATTAAGCCAGGTACTGAAGAGAATATGAAGATTAAAAAATAAAGCCCTTATTTGGGTCTTTATTCAAACAACAAAGTGCAAAGAAAAGTGGGCGTGGGGGGGACAAAGGAAGATATAATAGAATAAAGAAAAATGGGAAGGGAAGGGGAAACATTATGAAATAATTACAGAAATTTGAACATCAAATATTTTATGATATTGAGGAAGTATTAATTTTTAGTGTGATAATGGTATTGTGGTTATATTTTTTAAAGATCCCTGATATTTTAGTAATACAATTGAAATATTTACAGATGAAATGATTTGATATTTGGGATTTGCTTCAAAATACTCCAGGTTTGGAGAGGCGAGTATAGATAAAACAAGATTGGCCATGAAATAATTGCTGAAGCTGCAGGATGAGTACATGTGGATTCATTATATCATTAGCTTAACTTTGGCACGTATTTGAAATTTTTCAGGAAAAGAAAAGTTCTTGCTCTACAGAATCTTCTAATATGAGGAGTCAGATATTCCAACAAATAGAATCCTATGTAGTTAAACAAAATAAACACAAAGCGCTGCTCAAGCTTCTAGGCCAGTGACTGCCCCGGGGTAGGCAGAAGGAGTCAGAGAAGATGTCACAGGAGCCGCCCCCTTGACCAGCGTCTTTAAGGAAGAGTGCCCCAGGCACAAGGGCAGCCCAGAGGTACAAAGGCACACAGATGGGCAGTGGCAGAGCTTCCGCACACTCTCTGGATGACTTGAGAGAGGCCATGTTACCTAAGAGCACCTGTTCCAGAGCCAGACCACCTGCGCTGGAGTTCCTGCTCCTGAATCCCCACTGTGCGACCTCAGGCGAGCTATTTGCAATGTCTCTGGGCCTCAGATTCTTTACCTATAAAATGTGGATTATAACAATACAAGCTTCACAGGGTGTTGTCAGGAGTCAATGATTTAATCCGGGTGTAAAACACCTAGAAGACAGTGGGTGAGCAATAAATGTTAGCTGTTAGTAGTGGCAGCAGTATCCCAGCCCACAATACCACACATTTTGAAAATCTCATCTAATTCCTATTTGTCACTTATCCTCTCTTTGTTAGACTGTACACCTGTAAAGTATGGACTGTGTCTTACTTATCTCTATATCCCCAGAACCCAGCCTAAGGCCACACCCACAATAGGCACTGATCAGGCAGCTCTTCTTTCAGGCAGTTGGGGAGGGACCACCAGAAGCCTCTGCCTAGCCCCTCACGATTCCCCTATGGATTATACCCTCAATTCCTACAATTCTTTGGCTTCCTTTAGCTTCCTTCCCTGTTCCCACCTCCTCTCTTACTCTGCTCCAGAGATGTGCATTCACCAATAGTGCTCTCTGGCCCCTTCCCTGGCAGGTGTTCCAATGCCTCCTTTCTCTCTCTCCCCACAGCTATATTATCTAAACAGCCTCTGCATCACTTATTCTGAGATTAACAAAGGGTGAAGAGAGGCTGAATTTCTAGACTATTGGCCTCATACCTATTTGTGAGAGCTAGAATCCTCTGGAAATGAGAAAAGCAGATAAGATGGTAGCCAGAACATAAAGCCTTCAACCACAGCCCCATCTTTGAGGAAATCCTATAGACACATTTGTACTGTCAGCTAACATCTCACTGGGGTTTTGGGGGTTCAGAAACTGCTGGAGAGGAGAGGGAGGCATGATGGGGAGGGAGACCAGCTTCATGTTAGTTTCTTTTTTGGTGAGGAACTTGGCCCTCAGCTAATATCCACTGCCTCTGAGCTAACATCTGTGCCCATCCTCCTCAATTTACTATGTGGGACGCCGCCAAAGCATGGCTTGATGAGCAGTGCAGAGGTCCATGCCCGGGATCCAAACCTGTGAACCCCAGGCCACCAAAGTAGAGCACGTGAACCTAACCACTATGCAACCGGGCTGGCCCCTATGTTAATTTTTGCTTTACAAACTTCAGGCTTTCTTTTTCCCACCACTAGTAAACATCCTCATTCTCCCCTTAGAGCAGAGACTCAGAGAAGAAGAGAATAAGAAGATCCAGAGCCTGAGAACTGACAATATATGAGACTACAGATGGCTAGACTCTAAAGATGAAGTAGGAAGGTAAGATACATGTCTCTCCTGAATCACAACCCTCTGTACAAAGTGCCCTCTGCCCTGATCAGTGATGTGGGGCTGGGACATGATCCTGCTCTCCCCAAGAGTGGGAATTGCTGGTAGAACATTAACTACCCAGGAAGAGAAGGAAATGGGAGCCTTCTGAAGTATCTCTGCCTACCCATTCTCCCCTAGTTTCCTCTGACAGGAGGACAGTTCAAGGCTATGTCCCAGCCCTACAATTTGATGGTTCTTTTCTGTAAAAAAAAAAAAAAAAAAAAAAAAAAAAGTGGAGGAGGAGATCACAAACCTGAAATGGTCCACAAGAGAGAACACACTAAAAAGAGCAGCTTAAGCACGCTTTGTTTAAAGTCCAAGTCCTTGAGTGTGCCGATCTCCTTCACTGCTGGGCTCTCCATGACCACCAGCCTTGCCCCATACTTGGAGCCCCATCTGAACCCAGAACTCTTCTTGACTGGGGACTTAGTGCAAGAAACAAAGAGGGGAACTGGGAACAGGAAGACAAATAAATACAAGCACAGTGGCAGGCTCCCTGAAATACTAAGTGTGATGATAACAAAGTGAAACTGGTCTTCTTGTAGAGCTCAGACTGGTTTTGAGAGCAACCCTAAATGGTAAATGACCAAAATATTTTGAGTAATGACAGAACTTTTGGAATAAATGTAAAGCCATCCAGGACAACTACCTTTCAGGTGCCCATATTTACCTGGATATGATATACTTGTAAAAGGAATCCTGTAACTCATGTGAGTCTCATAACTTTATTGTCCTAACTTACATAGGACCGAGGAACAGTTTGATACAACAGATGTTTGAGCAGAAAGGGAAGAGCAGGAAAAAAACAGGAGTGTATATGGTGGCAGAGATGTGTGGAGAAGAGAAAAAAGAGCCAAAGAGAAGAGTAATAAAAGGAACAATAGTGGTTACCAGAGGGGAAGGGGGGAGGGAGGAGGGCGAAAGGGATAATTCGTCACATGTGTGGGGTGATGGGTTGTAATTAGTAGTTGGGTGGTGAACATGATGTAATCTATGCAGAAATAGAAATATAATGATGTACACCTGAAATTTATACAATTTTATAAACCAATGTTACTGCAACAAACAAAAGATTAAAAATAAAAATAAATTTAAAAGAAAAGGGACAATAAACCCCTATCATAAACACAGAGATGGAAGAACTGAGTTAATTGTGATTCAAATCAGCGAATAGGCCAACTCCCACAATTAAAGCTTTACTGAGTAACGCCGTGGTCAGCCAGCTCTGTACGGTCCAGGAGTGGGGTGGAGCAGGAATGGAAAAGGGCAGAAACAGACACTAAATTCTCCCACTTCCATTTAAACCCACGGGGGGCTTTATTATCCTACACAGGAGAATTAGATTTTCCACATTTGTTGGCTACTTTACATTAGACAGAGAAATTTGATTGATGTCAATTCTTCAAAGAACCCACTGTACAACTTGCCTACCATTAATTAGCAAATTAAAGACCAAGAGCTGAAGTCAAGATGGTGACGTAGGCAGACTCTGAACTCACCTCCTCCCGCGGACACAGCCAATTTACAACTACGCGTGGAAAAATTACCCCTGAGACAGAACTGAAAACTGGATAAGAGGAACTCCTGCAACAACGGAAAATCCTAACTGAGGTAGAAGAGGCAGAAACTCCCTTCTGGAGAGGAAAAATGCCGCCTTCACAAGCCGCAGCGCCTCACGGCCGCCCGGAAACAGCCCACAGGTACGCAGCCTCCCTGGAGGAGCGGGGCCCTGAGCCGGGGTGCGCCCCCGCTGTGGGCATTTTGTGGAACCAGCATAATCAAGACGAGTGGCATAATATCTGACTCTGCCTGCTACCAAAGCATTGGGGAGTACCCCCAGAAAAGCTGGTTCACAAAGAAATTAAAACCAGCTCTTAAAGGGCCTACGCGAAAACTCGCCCGTTTCAGAAAGCATCCTAAAATCACCAGAAAGAAAGATGCACAGTGCTTTGGTGAAAAGAGACTCACCTAATAGGCCCTGAGTGCATCTCAATGAGAGGTGAGACCTCTCCAGGGACTGGGACATTGGCGGTGGCCATTGATGTGGCCTGGTGTGGGCGTGCTGACACAGACGCCATTGAAGTTCTCCCTGAGGACTGCTAGCCCAGGTCTGCCCCATCCACTAGAGCACTGATTTAATCCAGCTCAGCCAACGCAGGCAGCACACCGTAGAGACTGGCCCCACCCAACAACAAGCTCTCAGGCAACTTGTGGGCCTGCATAGATTGGTGACTGTATTCTCTGCAGCCTGGCAACTGAGCCGACTTCAGTGGGGCAGGGCGTGCACAAGGAGCGGGTGCAGAGTGTGGGGCGGTGGTGGAGTGTGTGGGAGACTGTGTCCACTTCGGGAGGTCGGGGCGTACACACGGGGCAGCACTCTGTTGACTGTGTGTGTGGACCTGTGGGCGGCAGGGCTTGTCAGCTGCAGGAGACTTGTGCTTCTCAAAGACCCACATAGGGGGTTTGCCCCAACTTCAAAAGCCTGAAACAATTGCGGATCCCGTGCCTGAGGCCAGCCCCACCCAGCTGCAATCCTCAGAGAGCTGACAAGAGACCTAAAGGATGGAGGCTTATAGCAATTGTAAGGCACTGAGCCTAACAATCTGCCACGCTGGGGGCCTACTCACTTAAAAGATATACTGCAACACAAATGTGGTATTAGAACTTGCAGCCAACTGTTCTGGGGCTCCCCACACCTGATAAAGAGACCGAAGGGCCCACAACAACTACAAGCAGCTGGCCATTACATTACATTAGCTGCATTTACAGCTGCATTACATTAGCAGCATTACAACAGCTGGCCAGGAGCATAACTCGGCCTCCCTGGGCACCTACAGGGAGAGCAAACAGGCCACAACAGAAGGACACACGAGCCCACATAGGGGTCACCCCTGGAACATTGAGAACTGAGGGAAGCACACTGCAGGCCTCCTACGCCATCATTTACATAAGGTCACCTATCCAAGAGCAGGAGACGTAGCTGACCTACCTAATACGTAGACACAAGCACAGGGAAAGAGGCAAAATGAGGAGGCAAAGGAATACATTCCAAGTAAGGGAACAGGACAAAACCCCAGAAAAGGAACTAAGTGAAACAGAAATGAGCAACCTAACTGACAGAGAGTTCAAACAAAGGGTGTTAAGGATGCTCACTGATGGAGGGAGAAGAATAGATGAACTCAGTGAGAATGTCAACAAAGTAATGGAAGATATAAAAAAGAACCAATCAGAAATGAAGAATACAAGTCTTTTCAAATGCACATGGATCATTCTCCAGGACTGATCACATATTAGGCCACAAAACAAGTCTCCATAAATTTAAGAAGATTGAAATGATACCAAGCATCTTTTCTGACCACAACGGTATGAAACTAGAAATCAACTATAGGAAGAAAATCAGAAAAGCGACAAATACGTGAAGAATAACAAAAATGCTACTGAACAACGACTGGGTCAACGAAGAAATCAAAGAAGAAATCAAAAAATACGTGGAGACAAATGAAAGTGAAAATACGACATTCCAGAATTTATGGCATACAGCAAAAGCAGTTCTAAGAGGGAAGTTCATAGCAATAGAAGCCTATCTCAACAAACAAGAAAAATCTCAAATAAACAATCTAACAATGCACCTAAAGGAACTGGAAAAAGAAGAACAAACAAAGCCCAAAATCAGAGCAGAAATAAATGAAATAGAGACCAAAAAAACAATAGAAAAAATTAATAAAACCAAGAGCTGGTTCTTTGAAAAGATCAACAAAATTGACAAACCTTTAGCTAGACTCACCAAGAAAAAAAGAGAGAAGGCACAAATAAGTAAAATCAGAAATGAAAGAGGAGAGGTTACAACAGACACCTCAGAAATACAAAAGATTATAAGAGAATACTATGAAAAGCTATATGCCAACCAATTCGACAAGCTGGAAGAAGTGGATAAATTCTTAGAATCATACAACCTTCCAAAACTGGATCAAGAGGAAATAGAGAATTTGAATAGACCAATCACCAGTAAGGAGATCGAAACAGTTATCAAAAACCTCCCCAAAAATAAAAGTCCAAGACCAGATGGCTTCCCTGGTGAATTCTACCAAACATTCAAAGAAGACTTAATACCTATCCTTCTCAGACTCTTCCAAAAAATTGAAGAGGGGGGAAGCTCCCTAACTCATTCTGCGAAGCCGACATTACCCTGATACCAAAACCAGACAAGGACAACACAAAAAAAGAAAATTACAGGCCAATATCACTGATGAACATCGATGCAAAAATCCTCAACAAAATACTAGCAAATCGCATACAACGATACCTTAAAAAGATTATACACCATGATCAAGTGGGATTTATTCCAGGGATGCAGGGATGGTTTAACATTCGCAAATCAATCAACGTGATACACCACATTAATAAAATGAAGAATAAAAATCACATGATCATCTCAATAGATGCAGAGAAAGCATTTGACAACATACAGCATCCATTTATGATAAAAACTCTGAATCTCTGAATAAAATGGGTATAGAAGGAAAGTACCTCAAAATAATAAAGACCATATATGAGAAACCCACAGCTAATATCATCCTCAATGGTGAAAAACTGAAAGCTATCCCTCTAAGAACAGGAACCCTAAAGAATCCACCAGAAAACTTTTAGAAGTAATAAACGAATATGGTAAAGTTGCAGGATACAAAATCAACATATAAAAATCAGTTGCATTTCTGTACACTAACAACGAAGTAGCAGAAAGAGAAATTAAGAATACCATCCCATTTACAATTGCAACAAAAAGAATAAAATACCTAGGAATAAACTTAACCAAAGAGGTGAAAGAGCTGTACATGGAAAACTATACATTTCTGAAAGAAATTGAAGAAGACACAAAGAAATGGAAAGATATTCCGTGCTCTTGGATTGGAAGAATTAACATAGTTAAGATGTCCATACTTCCTAAAGCCATCTATAGATTCAATGCAATCCCTATCAAAGTTCCAACAACATTTTTCACAGAAATAGAACAAAGAATCCTAAAATTTATTTGGAAAAACAAAAGACCCCGAATAGGTAAAGGAATCCTGAGAAAAAAGAACAAAGCTGGAGGTATCACACTCCCTGATTTCAAAATAGACTACAAAGCTATAGTAACCAAAACAGCATGGTACTGGCACAAAAACAGACACACAGATCAATGGAATAGAATGGAAAGCCCAGAAATAAACCCACACATCTATGGACAGCTAATCTTGGAAAAAGGAGCCGAGAACATACAATAGAGAAAACAAAGTCTCTTCAACCAATGGTGTTGGGAAAACTGGATAGCCACATGCAAAAAAATGAAAGTAGACCCTTGCCTTATACCATGCACAAAAATTAACTCCAAATGGATTAATGACTTGAATGTAAGACCTGAAACTATGAAACTTCTAGAAGAAAACATAGGCAGTACGCTCTTCGACATCGGTCTTAGCAACATATTTTCAAGCACCATGGCTGACCGGGCAAGAGAAACAATAGAAAAAATAAGCGAATGTGACTACATCAAACTAAAAAGCTTGTGCACAGCAAAGGAAACCATCAACAAAACGAAAAGACAACCTAACAATTGGGAGAAGACATTTGCAAACCATACATCTGATAAGGGCTTAAACTCCAAAATATATAAAGAACTCATGAATCTCAACAACAAAAAAACTAACAACCCAACTAAAAAATGGGCAAAAGTGGGGCCGGCCCGGTGGCGCAAGCGGTTAAGTGCGCGCGCTCCGCTGCGGCGGCCCGGGGTTCGCTGGTTCGGATCCCGGGCGTGCACCGACGCACTGCTTGGTAAGCCATGCTGTGGCGGCGTCCCATATAAAGTGGAGGAAGATAGGCACCGACGTTAGCCCAGGGCCGTCTTCCTCAGCGAAAAAAAGAGGAGGATTGGCGGATGTTAGCTCAGGGCTGATCTCCTCACAAAAAAAAAAAAAAAAAAAAGCGAGAAAAAAAAGAAAAAAAAAAAAAATGGGCAAAAGACCTGAACAGATATTTCTCCAAAAAGATATACAGATGGTCAACAGACACATGAAAAGATGTTCAAAATCATTCACTATCAGGGAAATGCAAATCAAAACAACAATGAGATATCACCTCACGCCCATCAGAATGGCTATAATTAACAGGACAGGAAAGAACATGTGTTGGAGAGGATGTGGAGAGAAGGGAACTCTCATACCCTGCTGGTGGGACTGCAAACTGGTGCAGCCACTATGGAAAACAGTATGGAGATTCCTCAAAAAATCAAGGCTAGAACTACCATATGATCCAGCTATTCCACTGCTGGGTATTTATCCAAAGAACTTGAAAACACCAGTGCATAAAGATACATGCACCCCTGTGTTCATTGCAGCGTTATTCACAATATCCAAGACTTGGAAGCAACCTAAGTGCCCATCAAGGGTCGAATGGATAAAGAAGATGTGGTATACATACACAATGGAATACTACTCACCCGTAAAAAATGATGAAATCCAGCCATTTGTGACAGCATGGATGGACATTGAGGGCATTATGCAAAGTGAAATAAGTCAGAGGGAGAAGATAAAATACCATATAATTTCCTTCATTAAGTAGTAGATAATAACAACAATAAACAAACTCATAGGGACAGAGATTGGATTGGTGGTTACCAGAGGGGAAGGGGGGAGGGAGGAGGTCGAAAGGGATAATTGGGCACATGTGTGTGGTGATGGGTTGTAATTAGTATTTGGGTGGTGAACATGATGTAATCTATGCAGAAAAAGAAATATAATTATGTACACCTGAAATTTATACAATGTTATAAACCAAGGTTACTGCAATAAACAAAAAATTTAAAAAAATAAAAATAAAAATAAAGACCAAGATCTATTAGTGCTTATCTGTTTGTGAGCTTATTCTCTAAAGCAAACTCTGTACTTAAGAATCCTAAGGCCTCCATACGACCCAGCAATTCCACTCCCAGGTATATACCCAAGAGAAATGAAAACATATATCCACAGAACAACCTGTACTGATACCTGATACAACATGGATGAATCTTGAAAATATTATACTAAGTGAAAGAAGTAAGTCACAAAGACCACATATTGTATGATTCCATTTATATAAAATATCCAGAATAGGCACGTTCACAGACACAAAAAAGTAAACTAGTGGCTTCCAGGGGATGGAGGGAGGGGATGCAGGGAAGGGACTGGAACGAAGAGCAATTGCTAATGGGTATGGGGTTTCTTGTTGGGGTGATGTAAATGTTCTGAAATTAATTGTGGTGATGGTTGCACAATTCTGTGAACAGACTAAAAACCATTGATTTTTACACTTTAAATGGATGAATTGTATGGTATATGAATTATAGCTCAATAAAGCTCTTTTTAAAAAAAAGAATCTTAAAGCCTGGATAACGGCTATATCAGCTGGCTGGAGTTCAGATTTAGCTGTCCTATCCCATAAGCCCATTACGACCCATAGCTGGCTTGTAAAATGGCAATAATCTGAACGTTTGCTTTAATTATTTTTAAAAACCAACATCAAGGCTTTGACCTAATTTCTGCTCTCTCCCTACCAGCTCTGCACCACTCGTTCAATTGGTTTAATGAGAAACGTGTCCAAAGGAACTATGACAAATCATTCACTGATATTAGAAATATTTACTGAGCATCTATTATGTGACAGGTACTTTTCTCGGCCCCAGGAATTCAACAATGAGACACAGAGGCCCTGCCTACAAGATGCTTACAGTACATTCACCAGGTGGTCTCAAGAGAGCACGGTAAATGCTACAAAAGGGATGAGCACTGGGAACTGCAGGATCATAATCTGGGGTTGGTGTGTTAGCGTTGGATTACAGAAGAAGTAACGTTTGGACCAAGGCCTGAAGGATAACTAAAATTGATAGGAAAATAAAGAGGCATGCCAGGAGTGTTCCAGGCAAACAGAGGAAGTACCAAGTCCCCGACGCTATAGAGAGCAGTGGCATTTAAGGAATTAAAGTAGTTTGGTGACTAGAGCATAAAGTACAAGAACTGGGGTGGGATGAGGGACAGGTCTGGCACAGATGAGCTGGAGAAGACAGAGGTCTTTTAAATTTGGAACACAACAGAAAACTTGGGAACCATGCTGAAGATACCAAAGTGCATCCGAGGGCAATAGAGAATGATTAGACTTTAATAATGGAAAAAGATATATCATAATTTTGTTTTCTAAGACCACTCTAGCTGCACTGTGGACCGTGAATTAGAGGGGGCATGGAATTACACTGGAGGCAAGGAGGGGAGTCAGAGAGGAGACCATTGCAGTGATCTAGAGAAGGAAATGATGGTGGCCTGAACGAGTAGTGTGAGTAAGGTTGGAAATAGGAGTGGACAGGTTAGAGAGATATTTAGGAGGCAGCATTGTCAAGACTCAGTGACTGACTAGACGAAGGGAGGACTCAAGGACGTGGCCAGGTTTCTGGTAGAGATCACTGTGGGTATCAGCCACTAAAAAAAAATTTTTTAAAGAATCTGGTTTGGAGGTAAGATAAGCTCAGTTTTGGACATGTTGCATATTCAAAAACAGATATCCAATAGACAGAGATATACAACTCAAGAGAGAGTGATTATAACTGAAGCCACAGAAGGCCCGGTGAGCATATATAGAAAGAGAAGAGGGCATAGGACAGAACTCTAAAGACCACTGACATTTATGGGTTGTGCACATCAGAGGAGGTGGCCAAACTGAGAAGGAATGGCCAGACTGGTGGGAAGACACAGAGTGAGGGCCATAGCAGCAGCTCCAGAGTGAACAGTGGTCAACAGTCGCAAGTGCCTGTGACATCAGGTGAAACAAGGGTGAGAAGGGTTTATTCTATTTGGGGACGACTTCACCTCTGGAGACCTTGGTTAGAGCAGTTTCAACTGCACGATGGGAGGAAACATCAAGGCTGCGATGCTGAGGAGCAGACGGGAGACGAAAAAGGAGAAAGTGACTAAAAACAACTCTTTGTCTATTACAAAGGAAGAGAGTGATACAGTGGAAGTCAGTAAGAGAAATAGGGTTCAAAAATGGGATTTTTTTAAATATGAGAAAGATCTAAATATATTTAAATATTAATAAAGATGCAGGGAGTTTGTAGTTTCACGTTGTAATCATGATCTTTCCGCTAAATTCCCCCTCCTTTGGGGTAGAGGAATCCTAGAAGGACGATCTATCTTATCATATACTAGGTGCTAAGTATTTTAAGCCAGAGCAGCTTCCCTACAGACTTGACTCACCAAAACCCTCTCAAACGAGATGCCTCCAATACCTCATTAAAATCTGTTCTGCTACCAGGTCTTTTCTCTATTTATGGCCACAAATAATGTAAAACTACTGATTTTGTCATCATCTTGAAAACAGTCTATATTCTTCCAAAATGGGCCTTTTAAAACCATAAGTATTTGCTAACTTATAAAGATGCAATGGAGACATGCAAATCATGACTCTTTCTCTTTTCTTATATCAGCAGTAGAATCTCCACTGCTATCTCTGTGGGAGCGCTTATTTGTTATTGTTTTTAGAGGAGCTGTGGTTTCACAGCTGGAAAAGGGAAGAATATGTCAAAGCAGTAAGTGCATAGGAGGTGCTGACCCTAAGACTGGCTCCCAGGAAGGCTACCCTGGGCAATTATTCAAAGATATCACCCCTACTCTACCTAAAATTTTCACCCTGCTTTATTAAACTACTTGATATTTCATCCAATTCATTTATCAAATGATTCTGAGAAGGTAAGAGAACTTTCAACTACACATGAATCACTTGAACACTCAGACTGCTTTTCCCCCACCACCTACCTCCAATCTACCACACTGAGTTGGGAGCTTTGATGGGGTGGGGTTGGGAAGAAGACTCAAAAACAAGGAAATATTGGGCCTTAAGTGAGGAACAGGGTGGGCCTAGGTCAGGTATTACAGTGGAGGGCTAATGGAAGCAGCAAAGTCCTATGTGCCTGAAATCTTGGAAAAGGGAGAAGAGTTCAGATGAAAAGGTATCAGAGGTAAGCACCATTTTTAAAGTGTGTCTCATGTTAATCCAGTTCCAGGAAAGGTAGATAAAACTCTTTTCCTTTCTCTAGAATATTTCTAAAATCCAGACCTTAAGTGTATTAGTCAGGGTTCTCCAGGGAAACAGAACCAATAAGTTGGATATATATCTAGATATATATATATATATATATATATATAGAGAGAGAGAGAGAGAGAGAGAGAGAGAGAGAGAGAGAGAGAGATGATAGATAGAGAGAAAGAAAGAGAATTATAAGGAATTGGCTCATGTGATTATAGAGGCTGACAATTCCCAATCTGCAGGGTGAGTCAGAAAGCTAGAGACCCAGGAGAGCCAATGGTGTGGTTCCAGTCCAGAGACCAGCAGGCTCAAGACCCAGAAGAGCCAATGTTTCAGTTCAGTCTGAAGGCAGGAAAAAGCAGATGTCCCAGTTGGAAGGCAGTCAGGCAGGAGGAATCCTCTCTTACTCAGAGGAAGGTCAATCTTTTTCTTCTATTCAAGCCTTCAACTGATTGGATGAGGTCCACCCACATGAGGAAGAGCAATCTGCTTTACTCAAGCTACCCATTTAAACGTTAATCTCATCCAAAACCCCCCTCACAAAAACACCCAGAATAAAGTTTGACCAAATATCTGGGCACCCCATGGCCCAATCAAGTTGACACATAAAATTAACCATCACACTAAGTTAATAATGCAGTTCAGCCACATCGGTCATTCAACATTTAAAGGCCCTGTACTACGGAATAGGCAGAGCCAAATTACTTATATGTGATAACCCGTATACAATCCAGTAGACAGCATTAAGTATCATGAAGGGGTCTAAAAGTTGAGACCTTCGGGATAGGGAGAGACTATTTCTTCCACAGGATTCCAAATAAAGAGTGTGGCATTTCATTCAGCAGGGACTTAAAGGATGATGAGAATGGCATAAAGGAGGAGGGCATGCCTAACGAAGAAAAGAAACAAAAAGACAAAGAGTCAGGAAAATGTGGTGAGTCATCTCATTCAACTGTGGTTTAAAGTGCAAGAGGAGAAATGAAAGCCATTTGTATAATGCTATGTGGTAATGGAAACCCAGAGCCTCCCAATCTCCCTAACATGACTTTCTAAGAACCTACAACATTTGGCCCACAACCTTTCTGAAATTGTTTCAGTTCAACTGCTAAATATTTCTGAGAAGTAACTTACTTCCCATTCTGCTAACTTCTCACATCTCCTAGATTTCCTCTCCATCTCACGCCTTAGATATGCCCAGTTAACCCTGTTGGGCTATAGATTTAAAAGGCTTCTGAGGGGAAATCAGCACCTAATCAACCTTTACAACATATTTCATGAAACATATTTCAAGTCCAAAACAATGAATTTCAAATTCATGAAACAAACATCTAGCATCACCTACTATGTATCATGCACTGTGGAAAATCTTGGGAATACAAAAATTAATGAAAATATGTTTCCTGCCCTAAAAGAACTCACTGTCTACTTTGGAACAAAGACTCATCAGAAGATGGAGAATATCTTTGGAGACATCTTGAGAAGGGCCATGCAAAATATATCTTCAAGGTCAGTTCTAACCTGGAAAGCAATTTTGCCTGGTTTGTGACCACAGAAAAAAGGGTGCCCACCTTACTTTCAAATAAGTGTTCAGTGGCTGCTAGCTCAAGCCACTACTAACCAACAGGTAACCAACTACTACTCCACTACTAACCAGGAGCTAACCAACAGGTCCCAAGCACCTCCAAGTATCAAGCATTGTAGTAGGCTTGGGAGATACAAAGAGGAGTGAGATATCTAAGAAGCAATTCTTAAATGCCTCCTGTCCACCAGGTGCTATGGCAGGTACTGGAGACATGGTCCCTAAGCATGGGAAAGGCTATCCTAGAAAAGAAGGAAGTAGCAAACACAGCTAAGTCAACCTATCCTCTTCCTGGGGTTTCACTCACTAAATTGCCTCAGTTTTAGCTCATCTTCCCCCTACTCATTGATTCAATTTGTTCTGCACTTTGATAGCCAGAGTGATCTCCCTAAAACACAAGTCTGACCATGTCAGTGCCCTGCCTAAAACCTACATGCTGCTTTCCTTCACCTTGAGGATAAAATTCAAACTTCTTCACCCAGCATGCCAGGCTCTTCATAATCTGTTCCCTGCTTGTTTCTAACCACCATCCCTCTGTACTCTCTGTTACAACATACTCAACTACTTGCAGTTTCCTAAATATAGGAAACCTCTCGCCACTGACTTTACACATGTTATTGCCTCTGCCTGGAAGGCACTTCCTTCAACTTTTAACCCTCCTTTAGAATTTATCTTTGAAAAGATAAATTCTCACTGGTCTCAACACTTCCACCCTCATCCCAGGATGACGTACGAGACCCTCCTCTATGCTCCTATATAACACCCATCTGTCCCTCATCACAACACTTGTCATTCTATTCTGTAATGAGCTCCTTAAGGGTCACTAAAACCCTGAGTTTTTATTCTCATTAGTATACCCAGTGCCTAATATAATGCATAGTGTCTAGTAGGCATCCAGGAAACTACATACTTATTAAGGGATGGATGAATGAATGAATGAACGAAAAGTATCAAGCACTTAGCAGAATCCATGTGTGAGAGTAGTCGTCAATTTAATAAATCTTTATTGGGCACCTATAATGTAAGCAGTATCTTGCCAGATACTTTAAAAATCAGAAACAAAGATTCAGTTTCTATCCTTAAGTTGCTTCAGAGGAGCATGAGAAATTAAATATGTCCTCAGATAAAGAACGAGGCATAATGATAATGCAATAGGGGCTATTAGAGTTATAGAAAGGGCTATGGGATGGTCATGGTCACCTACTTCCTAGAGTGGCTCTTCCAACCACCCTAGTTATGCTGGCTAGGTTGAATGAACCTTTTCTACTTCCTTCAGCCAAGACTGACTAATCTTCCAGTAGGAACAAACAACAAGAACAAGAAAAGAAAAAACACAAAAGAATTTTTTAAGAAGATGGAAATTTTTAACCAAGGATAACTGAAGCCTAACCAGAGAATTCTCACTGGATACCACATGCCTAGGTCTGAACTTCCTTGGACAACAGACCTGGCTCCTCGGGCCCCTAACCAGCTCCCCCAAGTGTCTGGCCTGACTTACTTTTCACTCCCTTTCACTAATCCTGGGCAACGCTGGATGGAAGCAGGTCCTGACCACTGGCAGTGGAGAGCCCTTCTCTTTCTGCCCTCTCGGCTCCTCTCCTGACCTTTAGCCTGACCTGAGCACACCAGGCCGCAGCCTCCTTTGCTCCACCCTAAAGAATACTCCAGTTTTGAGACCCTGAAATTTCTTCTGCTGCCTGAAACTCACCTTTTTTCTGTCTTTTAAAAAAACAAACAAACAATGTCTCTAGAACATATATCTTAGTCTGATCTTTGTCAAGGATGGTTCTATCCTTTAGGGTCTTTTAATATTTTTCACCAAAGGCAATATTTGTTCCAGGCTCCAATGGCAGGTTGCATCTTCACAAGGTCTTCCTCATGTCCACCCTTGCCAAAACAATAGAAAACAGGTTCTTTTCCCATTTCAAAACCCTTTACCCCAAGTTATATAATGCCTACGGAAGTACAGATAATTCTAACAAGTGTTGGGAAAACAATTTGGCAGTATTTATCAAGAGCCCAAGTAACTCCTTTGACCAAATTATCTATTCACATTCAGAAATATAGCCCAGGAAATAACTAGAAATGCAATACAAACTTAATGAAAAAAGATGTTTATCATAGCAAAATCAAAAGAGGAAAAAATTGGAAAGAACCCAGATGTCCAATAATAGGGAAACTATGAAGTAAGTTATGAATTATCCATTAATATAATGTTAGACAGTAATTTTCTAAATATTTGTAAAATTTTAATAATATGAATAATTTCATAACAAGTGAAAAAAATCAGTATACAAAGTTATATGCATAGTATGATCTCAACAAGTTAAAAAAAACGGGCCAAAATATGGTGACTGACAAGCAATAATGTACAACTAAAATTTCACAATGTCATAAACTACTATGACATCAATAAAAAAATGAAATGGGGCCAAAAAATGTCTAAACTTGGGCTGGCCCCACGACCTAGTGATTATGCTCGGCACGCTCCACTTCGGCGGCCTGGGTTCAGTCCCCAGGCGTAGACCTACACCAATCATCAGCCATGCTGTGGCAGCAACTCACATACAAAATAGAGGAAGACTGGCACAGATGTTAGTTCAAGGCGAACATTCCTCAAGCAAAAAGAGGAAGATTGGCAACAGGGCGAATATTCCCCAGAGGAAAAAAAAAGTCTAAACAAATCTATGTCTCCAGGTGGTGCAGTTAGAAGAATCTTTTCCTTTACTTTACAAAATTTCTATAATAAGCATTTATCGCTTTTACAATGAGCAGAACTTGTTTTTCTTAAATATATGTCCTCTGTGGACCTCAGATGAGTGGAGTACTTGATGGATATTGGGTACTTAATGAAGATGAGTTGAATTAATTAATGGAAGAAGTGAGTTCCTATTTGCTGTCTGAGAAACATGGAACAGAGAAAGTTAACTGCACTTAGAATGAAGAGGCCTAGATTTGAGAGACTCTGAGAAATCACGGCCTCTCCTCATCCATAAAACGGAGGGAGCACCTGCCTGACCTCCCTCAGGAGACTCTGGTGAGAAGGAAGTGAGATGATGCCTGAGAAACTATTCTGTAGCCTGGAAAACTCTACACAACATCTAAAGTTGAATAGTAAGGAACTCCTGTTAGTTTTGCTCTTCTCGGTTTACTGCAGAATAGAAATGATGTAAACGTGAAGCCACCGAATAATCACTCCTTTCCCGGAACAGTTTACCAATTTCCAGGTGCCCCAAGAGCGAGTGTCTCCTGGGGAGGAATCTTGCAGAACTCAAATTGTTATCAAGTTATAACGTCAAAGCCCCTAAAACATACAGTAAAGACCTTCCCCACGTACATCTGGAGTCTCTTACAAGAGGCAGTAAGAAGCTTCATGCCTGATATTACACTGGCTTCCTAAATAACACCTCTACCTCCAGTTTCTCGCTTCCAACGAATTCTGCACTTTATCATCAAAATAATCTTCCTGTATCATAGAATCATAGACTCCTTAGCTAGCGAAACTCCTTTACAATGACATGGTTGAAATTCCTTACTTTAAAGATGGGAATCTAAGGCCCAGGGAGGTTAAAAGAATAAGTGACTAGGAAAAGGTCATAATTTGAATGTAATTTCCCTTCTCAAAACTCTTCAGATAAATCCCAAACTCCTTCGTGTGGCATTCAAAGCCCTGCACAATAGCCCCAACCTACCTATTGAACCTCATCTCCCTCTGGTCTCCCCCACAAACCCTTGGTTCCAATCCAACTGGTTTCTTCTTCATCTCCTGAACTTATGCTGCTTGGCCTTATCTCAGATGTTTCCCCAGAGTGCCCCTCCACCTTCCTCTCCAACCTCTGCACATTCACAAGGTGCGCTTGTTCAGGAAGCCTTCTCTGACCGGCTTAGCCATCGGGCAGCTCTCCTACCTCTGAACTCCCGGAGCTCTCACTGCCCGTTACAGCTGTTGACCTGTGTTACAGAACATGCAGTCCTGACGTTGTGATCTATAGTGGTTACCTGTCTTACTGCCTCTCCCCCCACCCAGACTATAATCTCCTTAAAGACGAGGGATTGTAAATTTCTCCACATCCCCCACTGCACCCACGCGTGACTGACAATATTTACTGAGTACCTATGGCATGTAAGTTGCTGTTCTAGGGGTTTTGTGGATGTTATTTCACTTGATCCTCACAATTTTCTCACAGATGAGAAAACTGAGGCTCAGAGAAGATAAATAAATGGTCAAGATCACACAACTAAAAAGTGGCAGAGCCATGATAGGAATCCAGGCCCCTCAGTCTCCAAAAGCCTTTAGCCAGAACCCATCCTGCCTCTAGCCCAGCCAGCACCTGGCGTGGGGCAGGTGTGCTGGAACCTCTCACTGCTGACCAAGCCATTCCCAGGGCCAGGTGGAGAGCCAAGGTACGCAGGACAAGGAAACAGAGCCAGCTTGATACTCCCTCCTCTGAAGCCCACATCTGGGTTTCCCTGGGTCCCTGCAGGGTCTCCTTGGCTTCCTGGCATTAACCCCTCACCCTGTGCCAATCTAGGCAGCAGCCCCACTCTGTTCCGCATGTAGCTTCTCTGGGAGCCCTGACCAAATGGGTAAGACATCAGGAAATGCAAAGTCAGATTCCTCTGACGCAGAGGCAGAAAAGTGGTTCTTGAGCAACTGGCTCAGTGGGAGGCAGCCCCTCCCTATGGCCACCCAGTTTCAGCTCCTGTGTTTTTCTTTTGGGGCCTGTCAGGCAACTTTGGGATGGCAGGGACAAGACTTTTGTCAGTAAGCCCTGTCCTACAGAGCTAGGTTGGAAGAAACCCCGACACTGTGCAAACCCCCAGGTTGGCAGGAGGACCCGTGTCTCATGCCTCACCCTGACCCAGGGCCACATCTACCACACGCCCACGTGGAAGCAGGCTTCTCAGATCTGGTGGTAACAGCTACCATTTATTCAGTGCCTACTGTGTGCCAAGCACTATGCACAGTGCTTCAAATGCTTATCTCAATTAATTCTTGTAAACAATCTGTGAACAATACAGTCTAGTGCAGTAGGTTAAGGACACAGGCTCTGGGGTCAGACTGTTCAAGTTCAGAATCCAAGCTCCACCTCTTACAAGTTACATTAACTTGGGCCCACTAAATAACTTCTCTGTGCCTCAGTTCCTCTTCTGAAAAATGACGACTACACTAGTACTTAATTCCTAGAAATTTATGACAATTAACTGACTTAATAAGTATAAAGTGCTCAATACAAGTTGCTATTATTACAACTATTATGTGGGCATCATCTCCATTTTACAAATGTAGCAACTGAGTCTTAGAGAGCTTAAGTCACTTGCCAAGGTCACACAGTAAATAAAGGACAAAGCGAGGATTTAAATCCGGGTCTGGTCTCCCTGGCTCCAAAGGCACATGAACACCTGACACATCCCAGTGCTTGAAGCCTCTCTCTATCTCTGTCTTTGTCTCTGTCTCTCTCTAGCTCTGTTTTTCACTCTTGCTAAACTGTACTTAGGGAGCAGCTGGGCTGGTGAGGAGCTACAATAGGACCCAGGTGAGAATGAAGTTCCCAGGGTCATCCTGGAGAAGTAGAGATGTGCAGGGCCCACAGCCAACCCTAAGAACCTGGGGTTGGGAAAAATTTCACTTACCCTACCCCAAGTCATTTTACACAAGTGACATCGGGCTAAAATGAATATCAAAGGCAACATTGAAGGGGTAAAGAAGTCACAAAAGGGCAACACGAAGCCTTAGCAGAATGGGATTTGAACAGAGAGGGGGAGTCCCAATCCAGTTGACTTAGTGCCTTGGTATGGTAGAGGGGATACCAAACGGTAGAGGGGATATGGTAGGGTAGAAGGGATACCGAACGGTAGAGGGGATATGGTATGGTAGAAGGGATACCGTATGTAGAAGAGATACCATACAGTGGAGGGGATACCATACGGCAGAAGGGACACAAGTTTAGTACAGGAGCCTTAGAAAAATTCTGGCATCAGTTGGTCAGAGCATTTTTGTGCATCCTTCTCTCTGCCCCACCCTTAGCTACTGCCCAATCTCTTGGTCTGAACAGAGTGAAGTAACCCCAGCTCCCTAGAGACAATTCTGCAGGCAAATTGCCCCACCTTCTCACCGTCAATGTTCTTAAGAGTAGCTAACAAATCCTGTTTCCAGTCCCTCAAGGAAATACACTCATTCTCCATCTCTGGGAATGCTGGAGGGCATGCTCTCATAGCTTGAGGAGACAAGAGATGAGCTGAGGGACAATCAGAGCTCCCATCCCCACCATACTACCTACCACAGCATTCCCTAGGGAGCCCAGTTTCCTATTCCCATGGTCCCTGTGCTCCTGAAAAGGAGAGTCAGAAAGTGCAAGGGCTGGACCCCTGCCCCACTCTCCTCCATCAGCCGCTCCAGCATCTCACCTCGCCTGTCTGGTTCTGAGAGTCCCCAGAGGCTACAAGTGAGACAGAGTTCGGGACTGAGGGAACTGGGCCCAGAAAGCCTTGTTCAAGGAAAAAACAGCTATTAGCTCCTGAGGATAGTGATTGAATTTCATTTATCTTTGAAAATTCAGGAACTGGCACTTGGTAGGTAGGTGACAATATCACTGAAATTAAATTGTTTCTAAAGGTCAGAATGCCTAAATATTGGATAGAAACAAGCCACAAATTTGACCTATTGCCTGCTTGTCAACGTGCCTCTACTCTTCCCAGAACAGGACGATACCTCTGCCATAGAAAGTCTCAAATCATCTGGATCCTACTCACAAATCCAAGGGTGGTAATGGCTAAACAATCAATATCTAATTTCTGAGAACTGATCTCAGACTGTTCAGGAAGGTCTGGTGTTCACCCTCCACCTGCCCACATCCTCACATGTTACACACCTAAGAATAAAACAAAATGAATTTCACACCAGATTAAGGAAATTTCTAACATATTTTCAATCAGCCCTCTGACAACACAAGTTACCAGTACATTGCTCAAAAGCAGAAACATAAAGAGAGAAAACCCAGCTCCTGAATTACTTCCTCTCAGCATCAACTGCCATTAACCACACACCCTGACCCATAGGCGCACACCCAGGCACAGGTAGTACCCTCAGCACATTCATAGCACCCACTCTAAACTCTTAAGTGGCAGCAATATACAAGACGTTAGGATACCACACAGGTTCACATATGTGTTACATGGCCCCCAGACAATATTAAGAATATAACCTCACCCCAGCCTTCACCATCTATGAATGCTGGGAGCTAGAGCATGCACAGGTGTCTCCCTGTGCCCTGTGTGTTCTGTCAGGCTCTATGGGGAAAGAGGAAAATATGAAGCAGAGACCCCGATGGCTACGAGAATTTCCCGTTATTTGTTTCATGGACTCACAGGCAGCAAACAGCCAGGAAAGTTATCAAAACAATCACAGCCCACTCCAGAAACTGAATGTGATGGTCAGGAGTAGGTTGTGGAGGAGGTGGGAGAACAGGGAGGGAAGTCCTATCATACCAAAACATGAGAAGTCGGTGGCAGGGAACCTACCAAGTAGGCCCTCCTTCACCAGGGACAAGGGGGCTCCAGGCTCCCAAGACTCTCCTCACCACACCCACCTTGGGCATCTTCAGGCCACGGAAACACAGAGCTGTGCAAGAGGAAGCACAAACAGAACTCACAACCTGCTCATTTGGGGGAAGGCAGGCACGTGAGCCAAAAAAAAAAAGAAGCATTCAGGGCCCTGCCACACCTGCTCCTGCCTCCCTGCTGCTAATCATAGAATCAGAACTTGAGAGCAAGAAGGAACATGAAAGATTATCTCACCCAAATCCAACCATTTTCAGATAAGAAACCTCAAGTCCAGAGTGGGTGAGTGACTCTCCCATGGTAACAAAGGAAATTGGTAGCATAGCTGACACAGAACCAGCTCTCCTCACTCCCAGTCAAAGGCCCTCCCCCCAACTCTGGATCTCCCCAAGGCCACAGTGTGTGAACAGCCCAAAAAGTGAACTGTACAAAACTCTCCATTTTCCTCCCTCAAGGTAGAGGGTATAAGTGGATCAGCCCTGAAAACTTGCTAGTGAGTGAGAGAAAGATTCATATTTCCACCTGTTTATCTGCATCACCTGGCTCTGAGCTCTTAGGGAGGTTAACCCTCCATTTCAGAAAAGATGAGGATATGTGCAGATCACTGCAGTGGATGATGGGATTTCCACTTCATACCCCAGGCTGGAACTCCACTCTCCCCACCACTGCTCTCAGCATAAAGCAGCTAAACTTCATGGAAAGCTCTCCATCAACACGAAAGCCTGGCTGGGCCTGAGAGGAACCACAGGGCAACTGCTCATCTCCCAGGGTGCATCCCCCACTGAGCACCAAACCATACCATGTTCCCTTGCCCTCTCCCATCTCTGTCCCACCCAGGTGGCAAGCCACTCAGGGGACAGGCAGAGAAGTGAGTCCCACCCCTGGGGAGGAGTGGATGGGGATAGGGTACAAAGGGGAGAGAAGTAAATGAAGGGTGAAAGGAAAATGTCAATAAAAAATGCTGCCTCAAAATGCCCCCTCCAGCATTAAAGTCAGCATGATTTCACCCATCTCAGAATGGAATGCACCCCTCCAATAGCCCAGAGAAAGAAATCAAGCATAGACAACATTGTCAACTTCACAGAGGGACAAGACCCAAACTGTGGGTGACTAGAGAAGCCAAGATTCCATTCCCTTCCAGAACCCAGACACCCAGCCCCAACTGAGTAAGTCTCAACTATCAGTGTTTGAGAAATTCTGCTTTCGGTTGGTTCAAGGTGAGACTTATAGATCTCAATTTTTAACAAACATCCCAGATAATTCTGATACAGATGGTCTGAGGACCACTCTATGAGAAGTCCTACTGTATCACTTCCCCACTGGACTGCTGAGAGATTAAGAGCACCTGCTATGGAGTCCCCCAGGTGGCCTGGCTTCAAATTCTGGCTCTAACACACGAGCTGCAAGGCCCTAGGCAAATGACTACACCTCAGTCTCCTCATCTGTAACATGGGGCTAATAAAAGTACCCACCACGTGCGCTGTTGTGAGGAACAAATGAGGTAATCTAGTTATTTACAGTGTTCAGCACACTGCCTGGCACATAGTAAGCACGCAGTATTTGTTGGCTATAACTTGTTCTGTTAGTACACACTTAGCTACACTAGTTGTCAGTTGTACGATAATCAGTAAGCACACCATGTTTTTTGGCTATTAGTATTTTATGTTGCAATGCATACATATAAAACTCATTACTCCCAAGAAATTGACAGGTCAAGTAACTTTTAAGCTATAGGGAGCCTTCCAAGGAGATTTCTAGATCTAGTAGCCTAGCTATTAGCTTAATCTTTCTAAGTTACTTCTTCCCGTTTGCCCTCCTACTATCACCCTTTCCCTTTCTCCCCTGTGGACACGGTATTCTCAACAAAACTTGAAATTTACATTGTGCTTTTATGTTTTACAATGAATGTTCAGCATTGCTAGGATGTGTTTCGATTACCTGCTCTTCTCTATTACTTTCTCGGAAAGCCCTTCCTTTCCTTCAGGCAATTAATAAGCGACCCCACAGGCGAAGAATATCTATCTGGGCCAAAACCCTGAAAAGTCACTCTGATCAACAGAGGAAAGGTTAAAGAAGACTAGAACTCAGCCCTGCGGCTTGTGACAAGAGACCAGGCTAAGCAGTATCCCACAGGCACAGACACAGGGCTCGCTCCCTCTCCTCTATCTTGGCCTCCACCACTCACCGGCCCCACTCACGGCCTCACCACTGGCAAAGTCCCAGCCTCCTTCTAGAGCTTCTCCCCAGTGCCCATACAGTATTCCCACCTGGAGAGTCCACAGACATCATATCAAACATCCAAAGCTGAGTTTAGCATCTCAGTCCCTAGGCAACCAATCCCTCATCCTTATCTAAGGGCTAATGACATCTGATCCACCCAAGAACCCAAACTGAACACAGCTCCGAGCCATCTTCAGACCTCATCCTCACCACCTCCTCCTCTGTGGTCACTCACCAAGGCCTAACAATTCTTCAAATGGCTCTCCTGTCTGCTGCTCTCCATGCCCTCTCATCTCCCAGTTCAGATCTCAGACTCTCATGTGGACCCTCCACAGCCACAGTTCTCCTAACAAACCAGCTGCCAGAGTGCATGTCCCAAAACACAGGTCTGACCAGGTCACTTCCCACTTAAAGCCTCTGGTAGATCCCCACTCACAAGAGGCCAGACTCTTTAGGCTGGTAGTCAAGACTTTCACCATTTGCCAGGACCCCACCTCTCCTGCTACTAAAGACAGCCCCAAAATAAGACCAGGCCAAAAAGATCCACCCACTCCACTCTAGCCTAAAGGCCAGCCAAGCGGGTACATGATACCTGGCCGTTGGTCCCCCTCATACAGACATTAGCCAAATTTGTTGTATCTGATGGTGGATCCTTGGGCCCTGAAGGGATGATACAGATTTCCAGTGAGTAAGAGGAAAGACAATGCATGGCCAGGGCATTCAAGCTATAGGGCTTGAGTTCATCTAGTCAAATCTCCTCATTGTGCAGCAGGCAAAGCTAAGGCCTAGAGAAACAAATCTACTCATTCAAGGTCAAAGTGTAGTCACCATCACCAAGGCCCAGGTGTCCTGGCCACAATTCTGCTTCTTCTGCCAAAAGGCCTGGAAGACCCTCCCAAGTACAGTTGTCTGGGATTCCCACAGCCTTTCTCTTTCGCTGATCATATCTCAGGACCCCCTACCCCACACACAAGCCTGCAGATTCCAAGATAACCTTGAAGGGACAGAACAGGAAGGCTTGAACTTTGACACAACTTTAGGGTGAAACTCCTGGGGCCAAACACAAGGGCCTTTGACTATAGAGAAAAATAGGCCCACTGTCTTGGTGGGTGGAACCAAAACATAGCAGGAGCAAGGAAACCAGCTTTGTGCCCAGAGATTAGGACTTGGCCTTAAAATACCAGGGTGGAGAGGGGGAAAGGAGAAAGGAACACATACTTTAAGAAAATAGAGGCAATTACAATAGTTCCTACTCACCCCTGGTTTTTGGGTTTTGTTGTTGTTGGTTTTTTTCCCTCACATAGTGCTCTGCACAGACTCTGACTCCTCCAGGATCTAGGATGGCCAGGAAAAGCCCTGGCTCCCTAGATGGCAGAGGAATCAAGATGAGATATAGATGGCTCCATTATGAGATGATTACTCGAGAAACCAGCCACTCTATCATGTACCTAATTACTGGTGAAAGAAAAAACAAAAAACTCAGAGCTACACATCCACCCCTCAACAAAGGAAAAAAACCCTCCTGCAAAATACACCAGGGGACGTACTTGAGGACCAGGGCCCTGCCCATCTCAGTACTGCAAGAAGTGAGAGGAGGGGAAAGCAGAAAATCCTAAGCCTTAAACAACACATATTTCACAACGAGAACATTCTCCTCGGCTACCAAGTCCAAAGCTACTTGATACATTTCCGGGTTGCCAGAATGTGTTGGTTGACCCCATAAAAGGTCTCTGACCATATTCCTTGATACCTAGAGATTCATTCCCTTGGGTTTGATGCACTGAAGTGATGGATCATTTAGATTGAAGGACAAAGTCTCATGCTTACTCTCAGGACAAAGTCTATCATTTTTCCCTTCCTGCCCTTGCACAAGCTGTTCCTCTACCTGTACCATCCTTCCTTCTCCTGCCCTTGCCCTTAGCAAACTCAAATGGCATGCTCTCCCAGAGATCTTGAAGGGACTCCTACTGGGGCCCAGGGTAGGCCACCTCAAAAATCCCACAGTGGCATGTTGATTATTTTGAATTAAAGTTACCCATTTGACATAAAGTTTTGACCCTCCTCTCTGCTCCCCTTAAAAGCAGGAAATAAATCTCCCATTTGAAAGGTACTCTCCTTGCACGGGGAGATAGATAGATATTTATCATGAGAGCTACGGAATTCAGGGCCAGGAATCCTGTACAAATAAACCTTGCTACTTTTACTAATTTACTACATCAAGCCAAAACTCTGCTCAAATCCTCAATAATTACGTACCACAAACCTAAGTTTCTTTGTCCTGTCAAATCCTCACAAATTTATTGCCTCTTTGTGTAAAAAGATATATAAATTGCCTGCTTTGTTCACTCTCTGAGCATCATTTTTTTCTATGATCTCCCACCCAAATGTATTAAATTGGTTTTTCTCCTGTTAATCTGGGCTTGTTTCAATTTTATTATTAGTCCAGGCATAAGAATTTAAGACGTCCAGAGCGGGGAATTTCCCCCTCCCTGGCAGTTTTGGAGACCCAACCAGGAGAATCACCAGCTGGGAAACTGCTTTTAGCCTCCAACTGCTGCATGGAAGAGATACTGGGATGTCTGACACAGAAACTGGCAAAAAGGTAAGCTTTCTTACCATGTCAGCCTCCCACATCACTGTCTTCAGGATCTGATGGGTATGAAAGTGGTAATAGTTTCTCTATTTTTTGTCTCTCTCTAAATTTAGATTAGCAGAAATTATTTGTGGAATTAGTTCCTTAGGGCCCAGTGACTCTAGTAAATTTGGATGAGTACTCTTGATTTTTGTTGAACCTTTCCTCCCAGGGATAGTCATTGTTTTCCTTTGTCTTTGTTGTGTCATTTTTTATAAGGATGAAGAACCGCAGGGCAGGGCAGCAAGTACAGGCCCTTTATAAGCCTGCTGTTTGAGCCAGTCTCACAGACTATTGCATTTTATGGTTCTCACCAGACTGGCATCTATTTAGACAAACTTTGCTGTGGGTCCTCTATGTAAAAACAGGATGAGGTTTTTCCTTCTACCTTGTTCTATGTCCTGAGAGCTTGGTTTTGTGACCAGTGAAAATATTTTCTCTGGCCCCCACCACCCAGAAGGTGCATTTCCAGAATATACCTGGTGGTCAGTCGAATAGACTGGGGTTCCGAGACACAAAGTCAGAAATAGCTCTGTCTTTGTCTGGCTGTGCCAACTCTCAGGGGAGTTTGTCATAAGGGGTTCCAGTCCATAAGGTGCTTTTGTCATCTTAACCTTCATTGTTTATTAGTGCTGGAAAAGTCCCATTCCAGTAGCACCTGCCTGGTGTCACAAACTAGCAGGTTTGTGACTGGACGCATCCCACATTCCTGTGGGAGACATCATTTCCACTACGCCGTCATTATTACCTGTGCAATGAAAGCCGTTGCTGTCTTAGACTGCACTTGGGAGTAAACTTTCTGGATCCTGTGAGAACGGCATCCTTTGCATTCTACTTTGGGGACACCTCGTGTCTTTGGTTAAGCCATATAAAAACTTATTGGTTTGAGTCACTATTAAGGTCCTACTCGTCAATGGCCAGATGATGGATCCTTTAAATTGGCTATACTAAAAAAAATCAAAATCAGGACATTCAAAGCACAATTGTCTTGCACTTAAGAAAAGCAGGAAAAATTTAGAAAGGAATTACTCTGAAACTCCTAGGGAAAAAACTTGCGCTTTTTCCCTCTCTGCCCTTTGAAATTATAAATTTTACTACGTCTTTGGAATATAAATACCCCAGGAGATAACAGCCCACAATTGCCTGAGACTGAGCCTAGCTAGCTCAGTCAGTAAAGCCTGAGGTTAAAGAAAAAAAAAAGAAAGAGAATTGGCCATTTGAAATGCAAACTGTGGGCCAGCCCTAGTGGTCCAGTGGTTAAGTTTGGTGTACTCAGCTTCAGAAGCCTGGGTTTGGTTCTCGGACATGGACCTACACCACTCATCTGTCAGTGGCCATGCTGTGGCGGTGGCCTACATACAAAAAGAGGAAGATTGGCAGCAGACGTTAGCTCAGCGTGAATCTTCCTCAGCAAAAATAAATACAAAATAAATAAAATAAAAGAGGAGGCAGGGGCAGCCCAGGCTGCATGCAAATGCTTTCAGAGCGGCACCCTGGCCCAGAAGAGCTCCCACCATGTCATGGTGGCCCCACTCATGGGAACACTCCCCACCACTTAGTGGCTACTTAAGAAATTAGTTGATTACTTAAGAAAACTGAATCTTCTCAATAGCAAGAACTAAGTTTTGCTAACAGCTATGTAATCTTCTGAATTTGCCTTTAAAATCTTTTATTATCACTTCCATTAAATGGATAACTAAGTATTGTTTCTCAGTGACCAATCATCTTCTTTGACCAGTATTTTAAATGCTTTTGATTTTTTTTTAAATTTTATTGAGGTCATAACAGTTGATAACATTGTGACATTTCAGTTGTACATTATTATTTGTCAGTCACCATACAGATGTGCCCTTTTACCCCTTATGCCCACCCTCCAACCCCCTCCCCTCTGGTAACCACTAATCTGTTCTCTTCATTCAAGTGTTTGTTTATCTTTCACATATGAGTGAAATCATGCAGTTTTTTTCTTTATCTATCTGGCTTATTTCGCTTAACATACCACCCTCAAGGTCCATCTGTGTTGTTGCAAATGGGACGATTTTGTTTTTTTATGGTTGAGTAGTATTCCATTGTATATATATACCACATCTTCTTCATCCGTTCAGCAGTCGTTGGGCACTTGGGTTGCTTCCATGTCTTGGCTATCGTGAACAATGCTGCAATGAACATAGGGGTGTATAAGTCTCTTTGAATTGTTGATTTCAACTTCTTTGGATAAATACCCAGTAGTGGGATAGCTGGGTCGTATGGTATTATTTTTAATTTTTTGAGAAATCTCTACACAGTTTTCCATACTGGCTGCACCAGTTTGCATTCCCACCAGCAGTGTACGTGGGTTCCCTTCTCTCCACATTCTCTGCAACATTGGTTATTTTTTGCCTTCCTAATTACTGCCGTTCTGACAGGTGTAAAGTGATACCTCATTGTAGTTTTGATTTGCATTTCCCTAGTGATTAGTGATGTTGAACATCTTTTCATGTGCCTATTGGCCATCTGTATATCTTCTTTGGAAAAATGTCTGTTCATATCCCCTGCCTATTTCTTGATTGGGTTGTTTGTTTTGTTGTTGTTGACTTGTATGTGTTCTTTACATATTTTGGAGATTAACCCCTTGTCAGATGTATGATTTGCAAATATTTTCTCCCAGTTGGTGGGTTGTCTTTTTGTTTTGTTCATGGTTTCCTTTACCTTGAAGAAGCTTTTTAGTATGATTAAGTTCCATTAGTTTACTTTTTCTTTTGTTTCCCTTGTCCGAGTAGACAGGGAATTCGAGAAGATCCCTTTACGACCAACGACGAATAGCGTACTGCCTACATTTTCTTCCAGGAGTTTTATAGTTTCAGGTCTCACCTTCACGTCTTTGATCCATTTTGAATTAATTTTTGTGTATGGCGAAAGAAGATGGTCTACTTTCATTCTTTTGCAAGTGGCTGTCCAGTTTTCCCAGCACCATTAATTGAAGAGACATTCCTTTCTCCATTGTATGTTCTTTGCTCCTTTGTCAAGATTAGCTGCCTGTAGATGTGAGGTTTTAATTCTGGGGTTTTGATTCCGTTCCAATGATCTGTGTGTCTGTTTTTGTACCAGTACCATGCTGTTTTGATTACTATCGCTTTGTAGTATGTTTTGAAGTCAGGGATTGTGATGCCTCCAGCTTTGTTCTTTTTTCTCAGGATTGCTTTAGCTATTCAGGGTCTTTTGTTGCCCCATATGAATTTTAGGATTCTTTGTTCTATTACTGTGAAGAATGTCATTGGGATTCTGATTGGGATTGCATTGAATCTGTAGATTGCTTTAGGTAGTATGGACATTTTAACTATGTTATTCTTCCAATCTATGTGCATGGAATATTATTCCACCTCTTTATGTCTTCTTTGATTTCTTTCAATAATGTCTTATAGTTTTCATTGTATAGGTCTTTCACCTCCTTGGTTAAATGTATTCCTAGATATTTTATTCTTTTTGTTGCGTTTGTAAATGGGATTGTATTCTTGAGTTCTCTTTCTGTTAGTTCGTTATTAGAGTATAGAAATGCAACTGATTTTTGTAAGTTGATTTTGTACCCTGCAACTTGGCTGAAGTTGTTGATTATTTCTAATAGTTTTCCAATGGATTCATTAGCGTTTTCTATATATAGAATCATGTCATCCACAAAAAGCAAGAGTTTCACTTCTTCCTTACCAATTTGGATACCTTATATTTCTTTTGCTTGCCTAATTGGTCTGCCCAAAACCTCCAGTATTATGTTGAATAGCAGTGGCGAGAGTGGGCACCCTTGTCTTGTTCCTGTTTTCAGAGGGATGGCTTTGAGGTTTTGCCCATTAAGTATGATGTTGGCTGTGGACTTGTCATATATGGCCTTTATTATGTTGAGGCACTTTCCTTCTATAGCCATTTTACTGAGAGTTTTTATCATAAATTGATGTTGTATCTTGTCAAATGCCTTTTCTGCATCTATTGAGATGATCAGGTAGTTTTTATTCTGCATTTTGTTAATGTGGTCTATCACACTGATTGATTTGTGGATGTTGAACCATCCCTGCATCCCTGGTACAAATCCCACTTGATCATGGTGTATGATCCTTTCAATGTATTGCTGTATTCAGTTTGCCAACATTTTGTTGAGGATTTTTGCATCTATGTTCCTCAGTGATAGGGGCCTGTAATTTTCCTTCTTTGTGTTGTCTTTGTGTGGTTTTGGGATCAGGGTGATGTTGGCCTGGTAGAATGAGTTAGGAAGTGTTCCGTCTTCTTCAATTTTTTCAAATAGTTTAAGAACTATAGGTGTTAAATCTTCTTTGAATGTTTGGTAGAATTCTCCAGAGAAGACATCTGGTCCTGGAGTATTTTAGGGGGGAAGGGTTTTTGATTATGTTTCAATCTCTTTACTTGCGATTTGTCTATTCAGATTCTCTGTTTCTTCTTGATTCAGTTTTGGGAGGTTGTATGAGTCTAAAAATTTATCAATTTTTTCTAGGTTATCCAATTTGTTCGCATATAGTTTTTCATAGTATTCTCTTAAAATCCTTTGTATTTCTGTGATATCTATTGTAATTTCTCCTCTTTCATTTCTACTTTAATTTATTTGAGCCTTCTCTCTTTTTTTCTTGGTGAGTCTAGGTAAGAGTTTGTCAATTTTGTTTATCTTCTCAAAGAACCAGTTGTTAGTTTCATTGATCCTCTCTTTTTTTTTTCCCCCCCTTTGGTCTCTAATTCGTTTATTTCTGCTCTGATTTTTATTATTTCCTTGCTTCTACTGACTTTGGGCTTTGTTTGTTCTTCTCTTTTTAGTTCTTTTAGGTATAGGGTAAAGTTGTTTATTTGAGATTTTTCTTGTTTGTTGAGGTAGGCCTCTATTGCTATAAATTTCCCGCTTAAGACCACCGTTGCTGCATCCCATATGAATTGGTATGGTGTATTTTCATTTTCATTTGTCTCCACGTATTTTTTGATTTCTTCTTTAATTTCTTCATTGATCCATTGGTTTTTCAGTAGCATGTTGTTTAGTCTCCACGTATTTGTCACTTTCCCAGTTTTTCTCTTGTGCTTGGTTTCCAGTTTCACAGCATTATGGTTGGAAAAGATGCTTGATATGATTTCAACCTTCCTAAATTTATTGAGGATTGCCTTGTTTCCCAATATATGGCCTATCTTTCAGAATGTTCCATGTACACGTGAGAAGAAGGTGTGTTCTGCTGATATTGGATGCAGTATTATATACTATATATGTATATACACAAACACACATATATATAAAGTGCATCTGGTCTAGTTTACTATTTAATTCCACTATTTCCTTGATGACTTTCTGTCCGGATGACCTATCCATTGATGTAAGTGGGGTGTTGATGTCCCCTACTATCAATCATTGTGTTGCTGTTAATTTCTCCTTTTAGGTCTGTTAATAGTTGCTTTCTGTACTTTGCTCCTGTGTTAGGTGCATACATATTTATATGTGTTATGTACTCTGGGTAGAGTGTCCCTTTTATCATTATATACTGGCCCTCTTTGTCTCTCGTTGACTTTTTTATCTTGAAGTCTACTTTATCTGATATAAGTATGGCAAGACTTGCTTTCTTTTCTTTGCCAATAGCTTGGAGTATTGTCTTATATCCCTTCACTCTGAGCCTGTGTTTGTCTTTAGAGCTGAGATGTGTTTCCTGGAGGCAGCATATTGTTGGTTCTTGTTTTTTAATCCATCCAGCCACACTGTGCCTTTGGATTGGAGAATTCAATCCATTTACATGTAGAGTGATTATTAATATATTAGGGCTTAATAATGCCATTTTAACACTTGTTTTCTGGTTGTTCTGTATTTGCCTTGTTTCTTGTCCCATGTACTTCTGACTGCCAGTTCAATTTGGTGTTTCTCTATGATGGTTTTCTCAGTTTTCTCTTTTTTTATCATTTGTGTTTCTGTTCTGATTTTTTATTTAGTGGTTACCATGAGCTTGGTATAAAAGAACTTATAGATGAAATAGTCCATTTTCTGATAGTCTCTCATTTCCTTAGCCTAAGCAGGTTCCACCCCTTTCCTCTAACCTGTCTAAGTTATTGTTGTCACAACTTATACCATTTTGTGTTGTGAGTTTGTGAATAAAATGAAGTGATTATAGTTATTTTCGATGCTTTCCTTCCCTTTATCTTTAATGTTATAATTGCTTGCTAACCTGTTCTGATAGAGAGCTACAATTTTCTGATTTTGTCTCTTTATTTATCTCCTTGCTCAAGGCTTTGTAAACCTTTTTTGTGTGTGTGGGAAGAAGATCAGCTCTGAGCTAACACCCTTGCCAATCTTCCTCTTTTTGCTTAGGAAGACTGGCCCTGGGCTAACATCCGTGCCCATCTTCCTCCACTTTAAATGGGATGTCACCACAGCATGGCCTGACAAGTAGTGCATCCATGCGCACCCAGGATCCAAACCCGGGCCGCTAGCAGCGGAGGACACACACTTAACCGCTATTCCCACGGGGCCGGCTCCAACCCATTTTTTTTTTCCACAGGGCCTTCTTGATCATTTCTTGTAGGCCAGTCTTATAGCAATGAACTCCCTCAGCTTTTGTTTATCTGGGAAAACTTTTATTTCTCCATTGTATCTGAAGGATAGTTTCACTGGATACAGTATTCTTGGCTGACAGTTGTTGTCTTTCAGAATTTTTAATATATCATTCCACTCTCTCTCTAGCCTGCAAGGTTTCTGCTGAGAAATCTGCTGAAAGTCTGATAGGGGTTCCTTTGTAGGTTATTTTCTTCTGCCTTACTACCCTTAATATTTTTTCTTTGTCATTGACTTTTGTCAGTTTTACTAATATATGCTTTGGAAAAGGTCTTTTTACATGGATGTAATTAGGAGATCTATAAGCCTCGTTTACATGTAACTCCAGCTCCTTCCCCAGATATGGCAAGTTCTCAGCTGTTTATTTCTTTGAACAAGCTCTCTGCTCCTTTCCCCCTCTCTTCTCCTTCTGTAATACCTATAATCCTTATGTTGCATCTCCTAATTGAGTTGGATATTTCTCAGAGAATTTCTTCATTTCTTTTTAGTCTTAGTTCTCTCTCCTCCTCCTCCACCTGCAGCATTTCTATATTTCTGTCCCCTAAATTACTGATTCTGCCCTCCATAATATCAGCTCTATTGTTTAAGGACTCCAGATTTTCCTTCATGTCATTCATTGTGCTTTTCATCTCCAACATTTCTGATTGGCTTTTTTCATAGCTTTAATCTCTTTTGTGAAGAATTCCCTCTGTTAATTAATTTTATTCCTGTGCTCATTAAACTCTGAGTTTTCTTGTAACTCCTTGAGTTTCTTTTTGATAGCTATTTTGAATTCTCTGTCATTTAGATTGTAAGTTTCTGTGACTTCAGGATTGATTTCTGGGTACTTGTCATTTTCCTTCTGGTCTGGAGTGTTAATACAGCTCCTCAAGCTCTTTGATGGGGTGGACTTCTGCTATCACATAGTGGTAGTATCTGCTTGCAGATTCAACTGCCACCACTGTGGGGGGCAGGAGTTGTGTCTCCTGAGCCCTCTGCTACTCCTGGAAAATGTGCCTGTCCATTGGTAGCTCTACTGACAGGGCCTGTCTGTGATTGCCCACTGGCCACTGCTGCTTTACACATGTATGTGCCGGTGCTCTGGCAGGGATCCCCTGTTCTGGCTGACCAGCTGAGCTAGTGTGCCAGGTGGGAGGAGGGTGAGGGGTTCTTCCTTTCACATGAACAGTCTCAGGCCCTGCCATTCTGTACTCACTGTCTGCCAGCTTGGTCCGCTCAGCTTGGTCTGGATGCCCTCATGATTGCTTAGCTGCCTCGTTATGGAGCATTCACACAGTCTGGGAGGCAACTCTGACAGTGCAAGCATTCCCTGGGAGGGCTGCCCTTTCCTCCTTCTCCTCTCAGGGTCACGTTCTGGCTGCTGACAAGGTCCCACACCCAAATTAGCTGATGTTCTGGGAGGGAGAGTCTCCTTACCTCCTTTCACTGCCTCCCTGGGGGGCCCAGCACCCCCCCCTTCAGACATATGGCTGTGTAGATCTCTCAAACGTCTATTGTGTTGTGTGAATGTGCTCTGTATGTTTGGGAATGTCCTTTTTGTTATATCTTAGAGGGGGGAGACTGAGGGAAGAGCTCACTCCACCATGATGCTGACGTCACTCTCAGTCTAACCCTTTAGATATTTTTGACAATCTTCCCACCAACAAATTCTAAATAAAGTCTTTTGACCTCAACTACCTTTGAAGTTTTTAGAGGACCCCTGGGACATTTGAAAGGATTTATTCAGTTTCCTTATAAAAAGAGAGATGTTAAACAAATTAGGCTTATTTGATATGTTAAATTACATGGGAAGCATTGTCAAATAAGAAGTAACATTAAGGGCCGGCCCCGTGGCTTAGCAGTTAAGTGCGCACGCTCTGCTACTGGCGGCCCGGGTTCGGATCCCAGGTGCGCACTGACGCACTGCTTCTCCGGCCATGCTGAGGCTGTGTCCCATATACAGCAACTAAGAAGGATGTGCAACTATGACATACAACTATCTACTGGGGCTTTGGGGGAAAAAAAGGGAGGAAGATTGGCAATAGATGTGAGCTCAGAGCCGGTCTTCCTCAGCAAAAGAAGGAGGATTAGCATGGGTGTTAGCTCAGGGCTGATCATCCTCACAAAAAAACAAGAAGTAACATTATGCCTTCTTTATGTTGTAACCGCATATGTCAGAAGAGTTTCCTAGAAGTCTGATACATCCTGGAATAAAACGTTGTCTATCATAAAAATTGAATCTCTCACTAAAAGGACTGAATCTGAGCATAGGGAAATGCCCTGGTTGACTTTCATGCAAAGGCAGCACCAACAGAATCTGTAAAGTCTGTGGCACATGTGGCTGAAGTCTATTCTGTTTCTGCAAAAAAATGACTCCTCGTTCCCAGATTTTTCACCATCCCAATGTCTTTGTAACACAGCAACAGTCTGATCGAGAATCAAAGAAATTAAGATGAGTAAACAATAGCTTTAAATTAAACAAAGAGTCAGGGCTATGGGAAACGCAAGACGACTGCTTGGTTCTTCCTGGCTCCCTGGCAAACGTCATTTTTCAGTTTTTGTATTCCTTCACTCACCATAGGAAAAACTATTTTCTCCCTAGAAACCTCAGAACTCCTCACTCTGGGTTCTTTAAGCACCTGCAGTTGGACTTCATTCAATTGCCACTTAGTATGGGTTAACAATTCGTTCTCATTGTTGTATGTATGTTTACCAGATGCGTTAAAGCCTTCCCTTGCTACAAAGCTGATGCCATCACAGTGACCAAGAAACTGTTAGAAAATGTGCTTCCCACTTGGGGTGTAGCTCCCACAATCTCCAGTGATCAAGGCACACACTTCACTAGGCACATAATACAAGCCATAACAAAAACTTTGCAAACTTCTAGAAATTATCACTGTCACTAACCCCCTCAATCATAAGGTAAAGTCAAGAGAACTAATGGAAAACTGGATTTAAGCAGAAAAGGAATTAATTACGTGGGACTACATGAACTGATGAGGATGATTATAATTTTTATGACTTTTGTCTGAAATATTCCTGTTTTAATCTTTTGTTTTTCCTGATTGAAGGAAATTTTTTTTCTTTTCTCAAGCTGTCTATGACTTACAGGAATTTGGTGAATTATGTCTTTAGAAGCAAAATGGAAACAATTACTTTTTCTCCCTACCTGATCCCTCCAGAATTCAGAAGCTCTCAGTGAGTGTTCTTACTTTCATGACAATATATTTACTTGCATAAATTCAATAAGAAACTGTTCTGTTTCTCACAGGATACATTTGTGATATTACCAAGGCTTTGACTAAAATGTCATGTTTGAGAGAGACATGCATAAACTCAGATATGACCAAACAACGTTAAGGAACTAAAGTTGACCTTATGGAGCCAATAAAGCCCCTTGGAAAAACAGTCCGGTACCTACTTGCAGAGTTCCTGACAGGTTAACCAGGTGAGTAAAGAAGGTCACTTCCTGGCAGGTGCAGGAACCTCAAGAAGAGAGAAATTCACCCAAATCTATAGGTACTGCAGGCAGAATATGATGGCAAATATTTGAGTTGGCTTCTTAATCTCAAGAGCCTTCTTAGCCTTTTTAGCTATTAAAAGTTCAATCTAGAGATTCCTTATGAAAAACTCCAGCAAAGCGAATTTAAAAGAGCCTATATGATATTTGCTATTCTTGCTGTACTTATGTAAATAACTAAACCAAGTTTATTGAACCCAGATTTATTTTGCAAAGTAGTCTTAATTTGACTATCTTAGGTAGAAAAAAATGAGAGTGATTTTAGAGAGAAAAATTATGTTTCAGTAGAAACTATAACACACACTTCTGGATATTAGATTTCAGCACTGTTAATTTTCTTTGAAGTTTTGTTGTTAACCTAAACACTGGGCTGGATCCTAAATTCTTCTAGTTTCCTCCAATATCTAGTTACAACTCTCCAAGCTAACATTTCCAATTTTTCCCCCATTTTTTACTGGAATCATTGAGAACTAAAGTGGCCCTTTTCCCTGAAGCCCTGCCAACAAGCTGAAAAACTTGATATAAACTTGCGAGATCACCACAATAGCTCCTGTTTAGACAATCTGCATGCCTGTTGCTGTGTAAGCTACTCAGAAAGTTTACCTGAACATCCAATGACACCATCAGAGATATTTCAGACTGTAAAAGATGCTTGAACCCTGACATCTAGAAATCTTCTTGACTGGCTGCCACCTAAAAACAGAAACTGGTTTGTAATTTTCTCCAACTATTAACCTTCGTTTTTCTGTTTCCACTGAAATGTCTCTTATTAAATATATGATTGCTTGCACCATAGACCTAACTTTGGGGACACACCTGCCATACCCACCTCATGAAATAAGACAGAGCTATTTAATTAAACTGAACAGTTTTCAAGACTAAAAGATTAATTCAATGAAATAATAGAATAATCTACCAGCTCAACCGTTTTTATTGATGTTTTAATAGTTTATAATGTGAAATTTTGCTTGTATATTTTTATTTGTCAATTACCATATACATGTCTCCCTTCACCCCTTGTGACCACCCTCCACCCCCGTTGCCCCTGGTAACCACCATACAGTTTTTCTCTCCATGTGTTGGTTTATATTTCACATATGAGTAAGATCATACAGTGTTTGTCTTTCTCTTTCTGGCTTATTTCACTTAACATAACACCTTCCAGGTCCATCCACGTTGTTGCAAATGGGACGATTTTGTCTTTTTTACGGCTGAGTAGTATTCCATTGTATATATATACCACATCTTCTTGATCCAATCATCAGTTGAGGGACACTTGGGTTGCTTCCACTTCCTGGCTATAGTGAATAATGCTGTAATGAACACAGCGGGGCATAAGCCTCTTTGGATTGTTGAGTTCAGGTTCATTAGATATACTCCCAGTGGTGGGATAGCTGGATCAAAGGATACCAGCTCAACTTTTAATACGTGAAAATTCCAGGGAAGTTTCAGTGTAGGGAATTGCGGGGCCCAGAACTGTTTGGGGCAGGCTGTCACAAAATATTCCACAATGGCATATTGATTATTTTGAATTAAAGTTACTTAAGTTACTTGTTTAGCTTAAAGTTTTGACCCTCTTGAACATTTATTCTCCCTGAAAGCAGGAATTAAATCTCCCATGTGAAAGGTACCCTCCTTATCATGAGAGCTAGGGAATTCAGGGCCAGGAAGCCTATATAAGCTAAAACTGTTACTTTTACTAATTTGCTACCTCAAGCCTAAACTCTCCACAAATTCCTCAGTAATTACATACCCCAAGCCAAAGTTGCTTAGTCCTGTCAAATCCTCACACATTTATTGTCCCTTTGTGTCAAAAGATATATAAACTGCACACTTTGTTCACTCTCTGAGCGTCATTTTTCAATGATCTGCCAGTATCAAAATGTAGAATGTATTAAACTGGTTTTTCTACTGTTAATTTGGACTTGTGTCAGTTTTATTACTAGTCCAGCCATCAGAACTCAACATGGGTAGTGGGGGAATTTCCTCCTCCCCAACACTCCCACAGGCAAATGAATGATTCCCTCCCTGTGCTCCCACAGTACACTGAACATATCTCTATTTATAACTTCATGAAACGTCTATGATATTTAATTTCTTCTCTTAAAAATTAGGATAAAGTATGAAAAAGAAAATAACTATTACCCATATTCCATTTTCCAACCATATTCTAGACTTAATCGTTATTTAACATTTTGGAATACTTCTTCCAGTCTCTTTTTCTGGGTGGCAGACTGTAACCTCCTGGAATGCAAAGACTATATGTTTTTTCCAGTTCTTACAGTTCTGGATATCAGAAGTCCACAACTGGCCTCACTGGGCTAAAATCAACACATCAGCAGGATGGTATTTCTTCTGGAATTTCAAGGAGCAAATCAATTCCTTACCTGATCCAGTTTCTAGAGGCCACCCACACTCCTTGGTTCACAGACCCCTCCCATCTTCAAAGCCAGTGAGGACTGGTGGAGTCTTTCTCAAGCAGCAACATTCAGATCCTGACTCTCCTGCCTCCTTCTTTCACTTATAAGGACCCTTGTGATTACATTGGTTCCACCTGGATCATCTGGGCTACTCTTACTATCTCAAGATCCTTAACATCATCACATCTGCAAAGTCCCTTGTGCCATATAAAGTAACATTTACAGGTTGCAGGGATCAGGATGTGGACATTTTGGGGAGGCCATTATTCTGCCTACCACAGGTACCTTTTCTAAACTTTACCCACAACAAAAGTATGGTTCGCCTTCCTTCTCTTACACTTTTCTTCTGATACAGAGGCAAGAACACAAGCTTTGAGGTGAAACACACTAGCTCTGTCAGTAGCTGTATGGGTGACCCTGGACCAATCACTTCACATCCCTTAGCCTCTTGTTTCTCATCTGTAACACAGGTTAACTCATACTCCTTTAGGAAATGACAGTAAAAGAGTACATTAAGATACAGGGCCGGCCTGGTGGCGTAGTGGTTAAGTTTGCTGCTCCGCTTCGGCAGCCCAGGGTGCATGGGTTCAGATCCCAGGCGTGGACCTATGCACCGCTTGTCAGGCCATGCTGTGCAAGGCAGCCCACATATAAAGTAGAGGAAGAGGGGCATGGATGTTAGCCCAGGGCCGATCTTCCTCAACAAAAATAGGAGGATTGGCGGTAGATGTTAGCTCAGGGCTTATCCTTCACATCAAAAAAAAGAAAAAGAGTAGGTTAAGATATATACGGTATGAGGATTGCTGGGAAGATGATGGTGTACAAGGACTCTGAACTCACCTCCTCTCATGGACACAACAAATTTACAACTATCCTTAGAACAATTACCTCTGAGAGAGAACTGAAAACTGGATCAAAAGAACACCCACAACAAGGGACAGTGCTGACTGAGGTGGAAGAGGTAGAAATACCTTTCTGGAGAGGAAAAAACCACATTTAAACCATGGCACTTCACGGCCAAGAACAATCTTAAGGTACAAAGCATTCCCTGGAGGAGCAGGGTTTGTGAGCAGGAGAGCTATGCCACAATAAGCAGCTTTTGAATTCAGCACAACCAAGATGAGCGTCATAATATCTGGCTTTGCCGCCTATTAACAACAAGGGGAAATAAGCCTATAAGATACAAGGGAAAGAAAAGCTTGCTCTAAAGGGCTCACGCACAAATTTACCCATTTCAGAAAGCAACTTAAAATCACAAGAGAGAAAGGTGCACAGTCCTTTGGTGAAAAGAGACTCACTTGATAGGCTCTGGGCAGATCTCAGCAAGAGGTGAGACCTCCCCAGGCTGGGACTGTGTCCCCAGGGACTGAGACATTGGCAGCAGCAATTATTGTGACCTAGTACAGGCGTGCTGACACAGACACTGCCAGATGACATTAGAGTTCTTCCCCTGGCCTGTTAGTGCAGGGGTATGCCCCACCCATTAGAGCACCGATTTAATCCAGCTCAGCCAGGGCAGGCAGCCTACCCTAGGGACTGGCCCCACCCAATAGCAAGCCCTTAGGCAACTTGTGGGCCCACAAAAGTGGGGTGTGTGTGACCTCTGCAGCAGGGCAAGCCAGGCCACCTCTGTGGGGCACGGTGTGTGTGAGGGACAGGGCATGCAGAAGGGGCAGGCCTGCATTGGCAGAGTGTGTGAGACCTCTGCAGCGGGACAAGTGGGTCCACTTCAGTGGGTCAGGGAGTGCACAGGGGGCAGGACTGTGTTGACGGGGTGTGTGGGCCTGCAGGGAGTGGGGCTTGTCAGCTGCAGCGGACCCGTGCTTCTCAAACAGCCACATAGGGGATTGGCCCCACCTTCCAATGCCTGAAACAATTGTGTGCTGCCATGTCTGAGGCCAGCCCCACCCAGCTGCACTCCTGAGAGAGCTAACAACAGCCTTGCAGGCTGGAGGCCTGCAGCAATTGTAAGCCCCTGAGCCAAGCAACCAGCCATGCTGGGGGCCTACTCACTTAACAGAAAAACCGCAGAAGGAATGTGCTATTAGATCTTGCAGCCAAGTGTGCTAGGGCTCCCCACACCTGATAAAGTGACTGAAGGGACCATAGCAGCTGCATGCAGCTGAGCATTACAGCCAGTCGGCCAGGGGGACAGCCTAGCCTTCTCATGCCCCTGTAGCAAGAACAACCCTGCCACAACAGAAGGGTTGTAGCCCTTCTGTAGCCCACATGTAGCCCACACAGGGGACACTCTTGGAACATTTGGAACTGGTGACGAAAGGGAAGTACACTGCTGGGCCTCATGAGGCATCTCTTATATGAGGTCACCTCTCCAATATTGGGAGATGTAGCTGATCTACCTAACACAGAGACATAAGCACAGAGAAAGAGGCAAAATGAGGATACAGGAATATGTTCCAAATAAGAGAACAGGACAAATCCTCAGAAAAAGAACTAAACGAAACAGAGATAAACAACCTACCTGATAAAGAGTAAAAACTAATAGTCATAAAGATGCTCATGGATCTTGGGAGAAGAAGGGATGAACTCAGTGAGAACTTCAACAAAGAACTGGAAAATATGAAAAAAGAAATTGGTGGTGTAGCAGTTGAGTCCGTGCACTCCGCTTCAGCAGCCCAGTGTTCACAGTTTTGTATCCCAGGCGCAGACCAACACACTGCTTGTCAAGCCACGCTGTGGCAGCATGCCATATAAAGTAGAGGAAGATGGGCACGGATGTTAGCCCAGGGTCAATCTTCCTCAGCAAAAAGAGGAGGACTGGCATCGGATGTTACCGCAGAGCTAATCTTCCTCACACACAAAAAAAGAACCAATCAGAAATGAAGAATACTGGAAAATAACAATTCACAAGAGGGAAGACTCAATAGCAGAATAGATGATACAGAAGAACAAACCAGTGAGATGTACAAAAGACTAGAGGAAACTACCCTAGCTGACCAGATAAAAGAAAAAAAAACTAAACAGAGTGAGGACAGTCTAAGGGACCTCTGGGACAACATCAAGTGCACTAACATCCATATTATAGGTGTCCCAGAAGGAGAAGAGAGGGACAAAGGGCAGAGAATCTATTTAAAGAAATAATACCTGAAAACTTTCCTACCCTAAGGAAGGAAACAGACGTCCAGGTACAGGAAGCACAGAGAGCACCAAACAAGATAAATCCAAAGAGGCCCATACCAAGACACATTATAATCAAAATGTTAAGAATTAAAGATAGAGAGAACCCTAATAGTTGCAAGAGACAGGCAACACGTTACATACAAAGGAAACCCCATAATGCTATCAGCTGAATTCTCAGCAGAAACCTTACAGGCTAGAACGGAGTGGCATGATATATTTAAAGTAGTGAAAGGAAAAAACCTAGAGCCAAGAATACTGTATCTGGCAAGGTTATCATTCAGGATAGAAGGAGAGATAAAGAGTTTTCCAGACAAGTGAAAACTAAAGGAGTTTATCACCAAGGAAACAGCCTCACAAGAAATGCTAAAGGGACTTATTTAAGTGGAAAAGAAAAGACCACAAATAGGAAAAAGACAATTATCAAAAAAAAAAAAAAACAATAAAATCACTGGTAAAGGCAAATGTACAGTAAAGGTAGCAGATCAACCACCTGTGAAGCTAATATCAAGGTCAAAAGACAAAAGTACTTTGTACAAAAGTACAAAATTTCAGTACTTTATCATCTATTTCCATGATAAGAGGGTAATGCATACACATGCAGAAAAAAGATGTGGCATAGTGGTTAAGCTCATGCCCTCTGCTTCAGTGGCCTGCTTCAGTGGCCCGGGGTTCGCAGGTTCGAATCCTGGTCATGGACCTATGCACCGCTCATCAAGCCATGCCGAGGCAGCATCCCACATACAAAATAGAGGAAGATGGGCAGAGATCTTAGCTCAGGCCCAATCTTCCTTACCAAAAAAAAAAAAAAAGACCCATATATATCTGCTGCGTACAAGAGACACACTTCAGACCTAAAGACACTCACAAACTGAAAGTGAAGGGATGGAAAAAGATACTCCATGCAAATGGCAATGAAAAGAAAGCTGGGGTAGCAATACATATATCAGACAAAATAGACTTTAAAACAAAAACTGTAACAAGAGACAAAGAAAGGCACTACATAATGATAAAGGGAACAATTCAAAAAGAGGATATAACACTTGTAAATATCTATGCACCCAACGTAGGAGCACCTAAATATATAAAGAATTATTAACAGACATAAAAGGAGAAATAGACAGCAACACAAGAATAGTAGGGGACTTGAACACTCCACTTATGCCAATGGACAGATCATACAAACAGAAGATCAATGAGGAAACACTGGCCTTAAATGACACATCAGACCAGATGGACTTAGTAGATACATACAGAACATTTCATCAAAAAACTGCAGAATACACATTCTCTTCCAACGCAAATGGAAGAGTCTCCAGGATAGATCACATATTAAGCCACAAAACAAGTCTCAATAAATTTAAGAAAACTGAAGTAATACCAAGCATCTTTTCTGACCAAACAATATGAAGCTAGAAATCCCCTAAGGGAAGAAAATCAGGGAAGAAAAAACATAAATATGTGAAGAATAAGTGAAATGTTACTGAACAAATATTGGATCAATGAAGAAATCAAAGGAGAAATCAAAAAATACCTAGAGACAAATGAAAATGAAACTACAACATGCCAGAATTTATGGGACACAGTAAAAGTGGTTCTAAGCAATACAGGTTTACCTCAACAAACAAGAAAAATCTCAAATAAACAATCTAACAATGCACCTAAAGGAACTGGAAAAAGAAGAACAAACAAAGACCCAAATCAGTAGAAGGAAGGAAATAATAAAAATAAGAGCAGAAATAAATAGAGACTAAAAAATGGTAGAAAAAATTAATGAAACCAAGAGCTGGATCTTTGAAAAGATAAACAAAATTGACATTCCTTTAGCCAGACTCACCAAGAAAAAAAGAGAAAAGGCTCAAATAAATAAAATCAGAAATGAAAGATGAGAAATTACAATGGACACCTCAGAAATACAAAAGGTTATAAGAGAATACTACAAAAAGCTTTACACCAACAAATTGGATAATCTGGAAGAAATGGATAAATGCTTAGAATCATACAACCTTCCAAAACTGAATCAAGAAGAAATAGAGAATTTGAATAGACCAATCACCAGTAAGGAGATGGAAACAGTAATCAAAAACCTCCCAAAAAATAAAAAGTTCAGGATCAGACGGCTTACCTGGTGAATTCTACCAAACATTCAAGGAAGACTTAATACCCATCCTTCTCGAGGTCTTCCAGAAAATTGAAGAGGAGGGGAAGCTCCCTAACTCATTCTGTGAAGCCAACATTACCCTGATACCAAACACAAACAAGGACAATACAAAAAAAGGAAATTATAGGCCAATATCACTGATGAACATCAATGCAAAAATCCCCAACAAAATACTAGCAAATCGAATACAACAATATACTTAAAAGATCATCAACATGATCAAGTGGGATTTATTCCAGGGAGGCAGGGATGGTTCAACATCCACAAATCAATCAACTTCATATACCACATTAACAAAATGAAGAATAAAAATCACATGATCATCTCAATAGATGCAGAGAAAGCATCTGACAAGATACAGCATCAATTTATAATAAAAAAAAAAACACTGGTTAAAATGGGTATAGAAGGAAAGCACCTCAACATAATAAAGGCCATATATGACAAACCCACAGCTAATATCATCCTCATTGGTGAAAAACTGAAAGCTATCCCTCTAAGAACAGGAACCAGGCAAGGATGCCCACTTTTACCACTCCTATTTAACATAATATTGGAAGTCCTAGCCAGAGCAATCAGACAAGAAAAAGAAATAAAAGGGATCCCAATTGGAAAGGAAGGAGTGAAATTGTCACTATTTGCAGACGACATGATTTTATATATAGAAAGCCCTAAAGAATCCACCAAAAAAATTTTAGAAATAATAAATGAATACAGTCAAGTTGCAGGATACAAAATCAACATACAAAAGTAAGTTGCATTTTTACATACTAACAATGAAGCAGCAGAAAGAGAAATTAACAATACAATCCCGGGGCCAGCCCCATGACATAGCAGTTAAGTGCACACACTCCGCTGCTGGTGGCACGGGTTCGGATCCCGGGCACACACCGACACACCACTTGTCAGGACATGCTGTGGCAGCGTCTCATATAAAGTGGAGGAAGATGGGCTCAGAGTTATCCCAGGGCCAGTCTTCCTCAGCAAAAAAAAGAGGAGGATTGGCATGGATGTTAGCTCAGGGCTTATCTTCCTCACAAAAAAAAAAAAAAGAATATAATCCCATTTACAATTGCAACAAAAAGAATAAAATACCTAGGAAGAAACTTAACCAAAGAGGTGAAAGATCTGTACACTGAAAACTATAAAACATTGCTGAAAGAAATTGAAGACACAAAGAAATGGAAAGATATTCCATACCCTTGGACTGGAAGAATTAACATAGTTTAAATGTCCCTATTTCCTAAAGCAATCTATAGATTCAATGCAATCCCTATCAAAGTTCCACAAACATTTTTCACAGAAATAGAACAAAGAATCCTAAAATTTATGTGGAACAACAAAAGACCCCAAATAGCCAAAGCAATCCTGAGAAAAAAGAGCAAAGCCAGAGGTATCACATTCCCCGACTTCAAAATATACTACAAAACTATAGTAACCAAAACAGCATGGTACTGACACAAAAACAGACACACGGATCAATGGAACAAAATCGAGAGCCCAGAAATAAACCCATACATCTGTAGACAGCTAATTTTCAACAAGGGAGTCAAGAACAGACACTGCAGAAAGGAAAGTCTCTTCAATAAATGCTGTTGGGAAGACTGGACAGCCACATGCAAAAGAATGAAAGTAGACCATATTACCTCACCCCATACACAAAAATTAACTCAAAATGGATCAAAGACTTGAATGTAAGACCTGAAACTATGAAACTTCTACAAGAAAACACATGCAGTATGCTCTTTGACATAGGTCTTAGCAGCATATTTTCAAGTACTATGTCTGACCAGGCAAGGGAAACAATAGAAAAAGTAAACAAATGGAACTACATCAAACTAAAAAGCCTCTGCACAGCGAAGAAAACCATTAACAAAATGAAAAGACAAGCTAACAATTGGGAGAAGATGTTTGCAAACCATATATCTGATAAGCGGTTAATATCCAATATATAAAGAACTCATACACCTCAACAACAACAAAACTAACAACCCAATTAGAAAATAGGCAAAAGATCTGGACAGATATTTCTCCAAAGAAGATATACAGATGGCCAATAGGCACATGAAAAGATGTTCAACATCATTAACTATCAGGGAAATGCAAATCAAAACTATGATGAGACATCACATCGCGTCCGTCAGAATGGCTATAATTCACAAGAGGAGAAACAACAAGTATTGGGGAGGATATAGACAGAAGGGAACTCTCAAACACTGCCAGTGGTAGTGCAAACTGGTACAGCCACTACAGAAAACAGTGTGGAGATCCCTCAAAAAATTAAGAATAGAACTACCATACAATCCAGCAATTCCACTGCTGGGTATTTATCCAAACAACATGAAAACACGAATGCGTAAAGATATATGCACCCCCGTGTTCATTGCAGCAATATTCACAATAGCCAAGACTTGGAATCAACCTAGGCGCCCAGCAAGAGATGAATGGATAAAGAAGATGTGGTACATATACACAATGGAATACTACTCGGCCATAAAAAAATGATGAAATCTTGCCATTTGTGACAACATGGATGACCTTGGTGGTATTACGCTAAGCGAAGTAAGTCAGAGGGAGAAAGTTAAATACTTTATGATCTGACTCATAAATAAAACATAACAACAGCAGCAAACAAACAGATAGAGACAGAGATTGGATTGGTGGTTACCAGAGAGGAAAGGGGGGAGGGAGGAGGGTGAAAGGGATGATTAGGCACATGTGTATGGTGATGGATGGTAATTAGTCTTTGGGTGGTGAACATGATGTAATCCACACAGAAACTGAAATAAAATGATGCACACTTGAAATTATATAATGTTATAAACCATTGTTACCTCAAGAAAAAAAAGAAAGATACCTAAGGTATTACACACACAGCCTGGTATGCAATGAGCCCTCAGTAAATATTCTTTCAATCCTTTCCTTTTGCCATCCCATTTTCTTTCACTCTTGCCCATTTTCTCCTTTGTCTCCTTTCTCTACAGTGACTTAGTCTAACCTCAGTCTAAGCATTTAGCAAAGAAGGCCATGCTACCCATCTCTTGTGACTCTGCTTCAATGCTTCTTGGGACAGAGTCTGATATTTACTCAAGGCAGCCCACTATATACAGAGAGCTCTGTATTTTGTTTTGTTTTTTTAAAGTCCTTTTATGTTCACTTAAAACTTATATATACTTCCTCGTAACTTAGACATGCCAGTTCCAATTCTGCCCTCTTAATTTACACGTTCGTTTCCTTATTTCATCCTTCTTCAGTCTGTCTCTTTACATCTTATAAACAAAGACGGTACAGAGACAAAAGTAAGGCCCGGGCCACAACAGGGAATTCCTTTAGCAAGATGAACGCTATTTGCAAGACATCCCCTGAAGCCTGTTTCTAGGCTTGGCTTTCAGCAAAGCCATTTAACTCTAGAACACATTCCCAGACCGCCAGGGACGATAACTATGACAGAAGCCACACACCTTCTGAGTATTTCTACCATGGATTTAGACATTCTTAATTCTTAATTTCTCTTTCTGCTGCTTCGTTGTTAGTGTATAGAAATGTAACTGCTTTTTGTATGTTGATTTTATATCCTGCAACTTTATGTTATTCATTTATTACCTCTAAAAGTTTTTTGGCGGATTCTTTAGGGTTTTCTATATATAAAATCATGTCATCTGCCAATTGTGACAGTTGCACTTCTTCCTTTCCAATTGGGATCCCTTTTATTTCTTTTTCTTGTCTGATTGCTCTGGCTAGGACTTCCAATACTATGTTAAATAGGAGTGGTGAAAGTGGGCATCCTTTTCTGGTTCCTGTTCTTAGAGGGATAGCTTTCAGTTTTTCACCAATGAGGATGATATTAGCTGTGGGTTTGTCATATATGGCCTTTATTATGTTGAGGTGCTTTCCTTCTATACCCATTTTAACCAGTTTTTTTTTATTATAAATTGATGCTGTATTTTGTCAGATGCTTTCTATGCATCTATTGAGATGATCATGTGATTTTTATTCTTCATTTTGTTAATGTGGTATATGAAGTTGATTGATCTGTGGATGTTGAACCATCCCTGCCTCCCTGGAATAAATCCCACCTGATCATGGTGTATAATCTTTTTAATATATTGTTGTACACGATTTGCTAGTATTTTGTTGAGGATCTTTGCATTGATCTTCATCAGTGATATTGGCCTGTAATTTTCTGTTTTTGTGTTGCCCTCGTCTGGTTTAGGTATCAGGGTAATGTCAGCTTCATAGAATGAGTTAGGGAGCTTCCCCTCCTCCTCAGTTTTTTGGAAGAGTCTGAGAAGGATAGGTATTAAGTCTTCTTTGAATGTTTGGTAGAATTCACCAGGGAAGCCGTCTGGTCTTGGACTTTTATTTTTGGGGAGGTTTTGGATTACAGTCTCAATCTCCTTACTGGTGACTGGTCTATTCAAATTCTCTATATGTTCTTCATCCAGTTTTGGAAGGTTGGATGATTCTAAGAATTTATCCATTTCTTCCAGATTGTCAAATTGGTTGGCATATAGCTTTTCATAGTATTCTCTTATCATCTTTTGTATTTCTGAGGTGTCCGTTGTAATTTCTCCTCTTTCATTTCTGATTTTACTTATTTGAGCCTTCTCTCTTTTTTGCTTGGCGAGTCTACCTAAAGGTTTGTCAATTTGGTTTATCTTTCAAAGAACCAGCTCTTGGTTTTATTATTTTTTTCTATTTTTTTTTAGTCTCTATTTCATTTATTTCTGCCCTGATTTTTATTATTTCCTTTCTTCTACTGATTTAGGGCTTTGTTTGTTCTTCTTTTTCCAGTTCCTTTAGGTGCATTGTTAGATTGTTTATTTGAGATTTTTCTTGTTTGTTGAGATAGGCCTCTGTGGCTATAAACTTCCCTCTTAGAACCGCTTTTGCTGTATCCCATAAATTCTGGCATGCCGTATTTTCATTTTCATTTGTCTCCAAGTATTTTTTGATTTCTCCTTTGATTTCTTCACTGGCCCTATCGTTGCTCAGTAGCATTTTGTTTAATCTCCACAAATTTGTGACTTTTCTGATTTTCTTCCTGTAGTTGATTTCTAGTTTCATACCGTTGTGGTCAGAAAAGATGCTTGGTACTATTTCAATCTTCGTAAATATATGGAGACATCTTTTGTGGCCTAATATGTGATCAGACCTGGAGAATGTTCCATGTACATTTGAAAAGAATGTGTATTCTTCTGTTTTTAGATGGAATGTTCTGTATATATCTACTAGGTCCATCTCTTCTGGTGTGTCATTTAAGATCTAACCGTTGGTGTAAGTGGAGTGTTAAAGTCCCCTATTATTATTGTGTTGCTGTCTATTTCTCTTTTTATTTCTGTTAATAATTGCTTTACATATTTAGGTGCTCCTGCATTGGGTGCATAGATATTTACAAGTGTTATGTCCTCTTGCTGGATTGTTCCCTTGATCTTTATGTAGTGCCATTCTTTGTCTCTTTTTACAGTTTTTGTTTTAAAGTGTCTTTGTCTGATATGAGTATTGCTACCCCAGCTTTCTTTTCACTGCCATTAGCATGCAGTATCTTTTTCCATCCCTTTACTTTCAGTGTGTGAGTGTCTTTATGTCTGAAATGTGTCTCTTCTATGCAGCATATATATAGGTCTTGTTTTTTTATCCAGTCAGCCATGTTATGCCTTTTAATTGGAGCATTTAGTCCATTAACGTTCAAAGTAGCTATTGATAAGTATGTAATTACTGCCATTTTTTAACTTTTTTTTCTTGGTGTTTTAGTAGTTCTTCTCTGTTCCTTTCTTCTTCTCTTGCTCTCTTCCCTTGTGGTTTGATGACTCTCTTTAGTATTATGTTTGGGTTCCTTTCTCTTAGTTTTTGTGTATTTATTATAGGTTTCTGGTTTGTGATTACCATGGGGTTCATATATAGTAACCTACGTATATAGCAGTCTATATTAAGTTGATAGTCTCTTTAATTTGACCTCTGTCTGAAAGTTCTACTCTTTAACTCCCTTCCTCTCACATTTTATGTTTTTGATACCATATGCTCCCTTCTTCTTGTCTTGGGATATGTGAATAAGCTTTTCTCCATCTCCAAGCACCGATGTCTCAGTATTTGGCTTACCATGCATCGGGCACATGAACCTGAGATTAAGAGGTTCAGTAATCCCCTGTTCCCTGACACCACACTCACAACTGTACATCCTTTCATAAAAGCTTGCTTTCATGAACCTCAATCTCTTTCTGGAAGAAATATGTTAAGGTTTCCAGTCTCCGTGAAAAGTCATTTTTACTGAATTGTCAGCTATTTACACAGCCACTCTCTGGCCATAAAAGGGGTGCACTAGGGAAAGATAGTGTAATGAGAAGGAAGCAGGAGGAAGCAAAGTCCCTGCAATGGTCACAAAGGGGAGAAGATTCCAAATGCTGAAACAGTCATAAGACACACCCAGAGTTTGTGGCCTTTGCACAATGACAACCCCACCTGTCCCTTTCCATGCCTGCTGACATATGACTTCCTTCTCAGCCTGCCCCTCCTGGCCTTGTCTTCTTAGACCCACTAGAGCCTGGGGCCTGGGGTCAAACCACAGCAGCCAGCACTGAGCTGTGTGGGTGGAGGGAGCAGAGAAGGTAATAAAGTATTAAACTCATAGGGGACCTGACTCACCTATGTACCTATCACTTGGGCAGGGAATGGATTAGTGAAGGGCTGCTCTGAAGGACTCATGGTTTAAGGAGTCACACTTCCTCAATGCTCTCTGACTTAGAGCAAAGGGCTGGGTGTGGGAGGCATCACAGCTTTCTCCCATTTAGACATCCATTTGCCCCTCTCTCTACCTCTTTTGGGTTACATGCCTCTATCCATAGGTCACTTGTTTACTGAGTTGGGTTGGTGGGGGGCAGTGAGGGGGTGAATATTACTTGAATTCCTTAAAGCCCCAAGCACTCAATTCAGTTCAAGAGTGTCTCTCAGCTGAGGGATGACCAGACACAAATATCTTTTAAAGGTTCACAGGAATTTTTGACAACAGCCTTTGCACCACCCACAATCCCTCTGGGGACCACTGAGCTACACACAAGAAAAGGACAGAACTTACTGTGTGCTGGGGACCTTTATGTTTGCACCTCACCTAATGCTCACAGTGACCCTTTGACATCGGGATTATTATCCCTATTTTGCAAATGAGAAACCAAAACTTTAAGAAGTCAATTAACTTGTCCCTTATCCAAGAACTGGGAAAAGATGGAACCAGGATTCAGACTGACATATTTCTGGATCTAAAGCTCATGTTTTCACTCCACACCATCCTACGTACCAGAATTCAAAGAACAGAAAGATGACTGCTTCTAGCAGAAATACTCATAAAAGGCTTCGATGAAGAGACAAGATCTGAAATGGGCCTTAGAAGGAAGAAAAACTCAGGAGGCTGAGCAAAAGGGCAAGGGTATTATAGAAAGAAGGAAAAAAATTAGAATCAATTAAGACATGAGAAAGTAAAATGCAGGTTCAGGTCTTACTACATAGATCAAGGGAACAGACTGGGGCCATGCTACAGGGTCTTTGATTGGCAGCCTAAGGAATTTGAACTTCATCCTACAGATGATAGGAGTCACTGGAATGCTTTAGAAGGTCAGGAACAGGACAAAACAGCATTTTCAGGAAGATTACTCTGACAGTATTAGGCAAGATGACTTAGGCAAGTGGTTCTGAACTCTGGCAACTCATTAATTACCTAGAAGCTTCTTTCTTTTCTTTTCTTAACTTTTCATTTTAACATAATTTCAGACATTCAAATGTTCCAAAAATAGTCAAAGTTCCCATATACTGGTCACTCAACTTCTCTAGATATTAGTGCTGTAGATAACCTCAATATAATTATCAAAATCAATAACTTATCATTGATAGAATACAATGAACTAACCTACGGATCTTATTCAAATTTCCTCACCATTCCCAGTAATGTCCTTTGTCTAAACTAGGATCCAATCCAGGATCACACAATACATTTCGTCGTATTGTCACTTCAGTCTCTTTAATCAGGGCCAGTTCTTCAGAATTTCTTTTACCTTCATGATCTTAATATATTTGGAGAGTATTGGCCATTTTATAGAATGACCCTCAGTTTGGGTTTACCTAATATTTCCTCATGATTAAATTTATGTTATGCACTTTTGGTAAGAACACCACAAAAGTGATGCTGCGCCTTCTCAGTCCATCATATCAGGCCCATGATATCAATCTCTCTCCTTACTGGTGATGTTAACTTGGAACACTTGGCTAAGGTTTCATCACTACAAAGTGACTATTTTACATGGAAGCTTTATTAAACTACCAATGCCTGGGTCACTCTATAGGCCAATCCAATCAGACTCTCTGGGAATAAGGCATAGGCAATTGTAGGTTTTAATGCGCTGGAGGTGATTCTAACCAGCAACCATGGTTGGAAATCACCAGCTTAGACAATGAAGATTAGAATCATGGAAATCAGCAAGGAAGACATTCCTTGGGCCTCTCTTTCAAAAAGAATAGGCAGTTCCAGGCACAAATAAATATACCTGGACTTCGGCATGGACGCATGGTAGGGGAAAGGAAAGGCCAAAAATTCCCCCATTGAGAAAGTGATGGGTGAGTAGACTTCTGTCCAATGAGAAAAAATGGCCAGAGGCTCAGTGAAGCGTCCAGCCCTCCTGGTCTATTTTCTCTCCAGACCGCAGAGAAACCTTAGCTTCAGTGAAAGTACACACCATATAATTTTACTGACATAAGCCTGACATGAGCTTCTAATTGCCACTGAGGGAAGGAATTATGGATCACGTGGTATAAATACACCACCACACATGCAAACATGAACACTTCCAGGTATGGTTGAATGAATAAATCACAGAATCGAGGTCAGAGGTACATGACCTGCCTTTAAAACTTTGCCCTCCACATTTTGTCTTTTGTCCTTAATCTCTTCTGAAGTAAGAGAGTAAGAACCCTGTTGTAAATTTCAGGAAATAGCAAAGTGTACACATCCACTGTTACCAGGGTGTCGAAGCAATGATACTGTGCTCAACTTCCTTACTGTTATTACCTTGGAGTTTCCATAAAGAGATTTCATCAACCCCTCCCTTGGAAGGGCTATCTGATAACATGCAAAGGGAAACATCAATTTAACCAAAATCCAGAGGCAGGAAGGACCCTGACCAGAACTAGCCCTAAAGTGTTCACAAACTACCAGGATCTGGGGCTGCTGGTGTAGGAGAAGCTGCTGTTAGTCAATAAGTGACAAAAGAGAAGGCAGCTCAAACTTACAGGGTGTACTAACAAAGAATTAACTCAATCATCCCTCAGTTATTACACAGCCAATTATCCCTCAAACCTCTCTACGGGGTCTCACTGAGAGGGCTGGCACATAATTAAATGCTAACACATGGGTGAAATAATTTATAGGAGGGTGGGATTAACTAGGTCAGGAATGGCTGGGAAAGGTTTCAGGAAAGAGGCAGGATTCAGGTTAGACCTTTGAATAGTTAAGTCTTAGAAAAACAGAGACAAAAAGAAACACAAGCACAGGGAACCAGGTGTCAGGCACCACTGTAGATGCTAGTTTTGAAGGGGATTTCAGGAATGAGAGTAGGTTTGCATATGCTATTTTATTTATTCCTCTCAACCACCGTATGGGGTTATTTCAGAGGAGGATGCTGATCCTTCAAAAGTGAAGCAACTTGCCAAGGTCGGAGATGGATCTGACATTACAAAGTACCTATGTCCAACTCCAAAGCCCATGCCAATTCACTACCCCTGAGAGAGGACTGAACACAGTATGTTTAGGGAACAGGAAGGGGCAGGGACTGCTATAGCAGAAAGACAGGGTTAAGACACAGGGCAGTTAGGTAAGCTTGCTAATGTGGGACCATGTGTTGTATAGTCAGGAAAACTAGTTAGAGACATTTGAACTTGGCCTTGTGGTTACAGAAGAGCTACTGAAAGTTTTGAGTAAGGGAGTAACCAAAGTGAAGCCTTTGAGCAAAGACCAAAGGGGATGGTGGTGAAAATGGGAGTTCTGGGCTCCTAAGCTAAAGAGATGCTACTAACAACAGTAAAGGGAGCCACACAATATAGTGGAGCAAGAACTGGACTAGGAGTCAGAAGCTTGGGTTTAAATGTAAAAAGTCACACACTAAAGTTATGGCTACTGCAGGCAAGTCACATTCTCTCTCTGGACTTCAGTTTCTTTTCATCCATAAATCAGGTGAAGTGAGACTTAATCTCTAAATGACCTCGAAAGCTTTGCTACTCAAAGTGTGGTCCACCAACAAGCAGCAAGGCATTGTCCAAAATCTTATGAGAAATGCAGAATCTCAGGCCCCATCAGAAGAATCAGATCTGTATTTACACAAGATCCTCAGGTGATCCATAAGCACATTAAAGTGGGAGACACTCTCCAAATTGTTCAGACTCACCTCAACTCTGTCACTTCACAGGGAAAAACAAAAACAAAACACAGAATGTTTTCCTTATCACTTCATCTGCACCCTCTTCCTAATCCTAACCTCCCCTCTCAGACTCGCCCACATCAGCGTAGAGGTCTTAGGAACACCAACGGGGCAGCGCTGCCTCCTTGTGGCCATGATCAGTAAATGTACTTAATCCTCCCACTCTCATCAGTAAAGGAGGGGGAGGGTCGGCAGAGGGCGTGACGTCCCAGGCAGTTTAGATAAGACAATCACAACCACCCACAATGACCAGAAGTAACTGTCAGACAGAGCCCAGCCTGCATCATACCGTCACATTTCAAAGAGCACTTTTTATACATCCTAATAAAATGTGGTCTTAGTGGGAAACCAGGCCTCTAAGCCAAGCTCTGCCCTTGTAACCTTCAGAAACACTCACTGTGACAGTTATATTCAGACATCCAGCCCCTGCCAGAACTCTGCCAGTAAACTTGCAGTTTTCCAAGGAAACTAACTTTACTGTGTCAATTCTTTCTCATCCTGAGCCACAATGTGTCTGATGCATACTCACCAATCCCAGTCCTCCTCTCTGTAGGCACTAACATAAGATTAATACCTTTTCACACAACGGACCTCAAACATTTGTAAACAACCACCATGTGCCTCTCCCATCTTCCTTCAGCCACTTCCCAAATGACATATTCTGAAGTCCCTGCACCTCCTGTCTCTTTCCAGTGGGCAAGTGAAGTGTGTCAACCACAGCCAGAAACTCCAAATTCTAGGAGTGTTCTAACCAGAGCAGCAGAGCCACAGGACCACCCACCTCCCCATTCTGGGCCCTACACCCATATGCAGAAAGCCAAAGACCACCTCAGCTGAGGTGAGGATACTGCTTTTCCTACTTGTGCTGCTGCTCAGGCATCCCATACCTGCGTAGGTGTATACTTCTTATTCAGTTTTAATTTTTAAGAAATATTTATTACAGCCTGCTATGTCCTATGTACTGGAGCGGAAAGATGAGTCAGACCTGGTCATGCCTTCACAAAGCTCTAGGTTATGTGGGGAACCCAAGTCAAAGCCAGACATTACAGTTCAGTGAGAAAAACACTGATGAATGTGAACACAGAATTTTTTGGCCCATCTTATCAACCTCATGAAAATCTTCCACTCTTAGTTTTCTGGACTCAGTTGTTCTCATTTCAAGCTCAAAGTGAAATAAAAAGGCAAATGTCCAGATGGTCCTTTTTGTAGTCATGGTTGGACTGGACATTTCCTTCTGGCAAACCCAAGGTGCTGGAGGCTCCCCCTTCATCCTGAATGTCCTCTCTCTCCAATTAGTGCTCATCACATGTGCACATGCAGCAGCCAGGCAGCTGCACAGTAACAGAAATTCTAGCAAGTCGGGAAACTTGAGTTTTAGTCCTGTGGCTTTGAGGCTAACTGACTGTGTGATGTTGAACAAATCATATAACTTCCCTCAGATTTAATATCCACTCGCATAAAATGGAGCAGTTGGATTAGATCTCCATGGGTCTATGTGTACAGTGAGAGCTCCTCAGAGACAGCATCACCCCTTACTCCTCTCGGGAGCCACCACCTGGCAAATACCAGTGCTCAAATGTTCACTGAATGCATGTATGAATAAATGATGATTATTAGAGCAACATCAATCATGGAATCGATCAACAAATATTTCTGAATGTCTGCTAAGTACACTGTAGAGTGGAGAAACCAAATAACATGGTGGAATAATATTTTCTCCCCATTTTCCCCTTATCTTCTTCCCAGAGTGGGGTCTTTGTAAGTCAGAGGGACTGTGCTGGCACAAACAATGTTCTGGAGGTGTGCTCTAAGTAGTTGTCCATATGAACAAGAGAAAAGTCTGTTTGTCTTGGGGGTCTTTTATATCAAGGGACCTGAGAGACCCAAAGCCCCCTTCCATGGTACACAGGACCCGAAACCCCAGCACAAGTCCATGGAGGGGAAAACCAGACAGAGTGAACTGACAAGGAGCTGGGACCTAGGGAGAACAGAGGAGTAAACAGACTAGGGGACCTGGAGGAAGGTCTGAGGAGGAGTTCCCTGACCCTGAGCCGCCTCAGAGTGGACTGATGGCAACTCAATAAGAAAAGTAAAGCACCCCTATCAGGTTCCACGAGTATGCATGATCATTTATCAGCAAAATCTTCTTTCTGGTAAGGGACTGCACTTTCACATGCATTCTAACACATCAGGCCTAGTTAAAGCGTTACAAAAATGTCATTCCATTCAACAAGCATTTATAGAGTTCTCCCAAAGTGCCAGAGCCTACGTAAGTTCAGGAACACAAAAAAGAACAAAAACCATCCCCTGCCCTCAGAAATCCAATACCCGACCCCCACCCTACAATTAGCTCCAAGCTCCTTCTCTGCACTGCCCTCCTCTCTGCCCTCCACCAACACAAACCCACCCTACCCTTGAGTCCCCCACGAAGTTCCACTGACCCAGAGTCCCTCGAGCTACTCTGAGTCCACAGTGAACTCCTGTCACTTCTGAAATTTGGTCCCACTTATATTTCGAGATTCTATGAAAGGTATGTCATCTCCCTAGGTACTCTTGAGCCTCCTGAGGACAGAGACCATTGTTAGAATTTTCCAGAGAGAAGTCACACCAGTGATTTGTATCCGACCAAGCTCAGACCAAGCCCAAGCCTTCAACTCAAGGACAATCTCCACTGCCTAGCACAGTGCCTGGCCCCCTGCGGTGCTTTATAAACCTTGTGTAACAAAGTCTACAATCACCTCTCTAATGAGTCAACAAGCAGAGATAATCTGAAAAGTGAGAGGGTAAGAAGGATTAAACAAAAATCAAAAAAGGGGTGACTCATGCTTGCCTCTTCCCCCGCTTAGGTGAAATAAAGTCACACCACCTGTTCTCACTCCTGCCTGCAGGCTACCAGGGAGGACTTCCTTGTTATCCGTCCCCTCAGTCCCCACAAATATCACCGAGCACTCATGGCCACCTCTCCTCTTTCTTTGGGCACGTTTCCTAAAGTCTCTGGACTAGGAGTCAGGTTTAGTAAGTGCTGATGTTCTGCAACCTTAATGTTCACTCCAAATCATATTACCTCCTTCTTTTGCCCTGGGCTGTTTCCAAACAAGGTCTGAAACCAAGAGCCCCAGAAGCCTGGGCAAACACTCTAAAGGGCACCTTCCACCCTGTGGTTCCTGTTTCTCAAATCCCGTTTCTTGGAGCTGAAGCCCTGGGGGGTCCTCCATCAATCCAGTTCCCTGTCCTTTAGGCTGGAGCAACTAAGACACAGCCACCTTCCTGACGAACAACAAGGAGGCCTGATGTGACCCACTGCTCCAGGGGCAGTGTTTGGGGCAAGAGAGAATAGCCTCTCCTCCCTGATCCTCTCTGCGTCCCACCTCATGTGGCCACAGAATTGGAGGAAATTGTCAACAGAGTGAGGACAGGGCCACTTCCCAAACAACAACACTACTATAGCCAATATTGTGCCAAGATGGGAGTGGGAAGGAGAGAGGAGAAATAAACCGTGTCATCCTCTCTTCTGCCAAGACTTATACTCACTTTCCTGCCGATAATAAGCTAGACAGTGTCACTAAACGTTATAAGGAAACTCAACTGAGCAAAAACATCTGGGGATGAAATCACAACACATTGCGTGGTAGGGAGGTGGGAAGGAGGAGGGGAGGGAACAAGTGTCGCTGCCAGGTTATCAGTCACCTTCTTATGTTCTTAAGAATGTTTCATTCTGTTGTTTGGTCAGTTTCACCTCCCAGATTCCTGTAAAGCACATGGTCCAACCTGTTACCTAACAAGGCTATAGTCACTTCACTGTTCTCTCCTCTAATGGGAACACTGGCCTGGGATTACAGCAGAGACCACCAAGCCAAGTACCAAGGCATGAGCCATGTCAAGAAGTGGGCAGCCTCGAACTGGGAACCTTCCACACAGTCTTCAAGCAACTTAGAGCAGCACCAACAGTCACCATGAAAGTTCTAATCTCTTCCCTCCTTCTGTTACTGCCAATAATGCTGATGTCTGTGGTCTCTAGCAGCCCAAACCCAGGTAAGTAAGATTCATTTTCTATAAAGGGGAACAAGGCGGGAGAAAACATGCAAAAACACATGGATTAAAATGTAGCCCCTTTTAGCTACAGGGATTTGGGGCACATTAGCCTATTGCAGTGACTGTTTCCTCATTCAGAAAAAGGAGAAAACTGTACTTACATCAAAGAGTGTTGTGAGAGTTAAATGAGATAGTGTATATGAAAATGTCTGAAACTGTAGCTGGCAATAAAACAAAAAAGTAAAATAAAATACTGGCTCAACAAAGATGTGCTCCTTTATCTTCCCTCCAACCCCTTTTCCAGAAAAGTAATGAATTTCCTCAAGGCCAACCTTGGTGGTAGTGGTATAAAGGTGTTGAAGGCAATTGTAGAAGATAAGGAAGTCCTTGCTTATATTCTTTATAGTACACCAGACATGCCATCAACAATTTTTAATGCTATTTAATGATGAAGTAACAAACCATAAAAATCCTGTCACCAGATGGTATCCATATTGGAAGCTTTAGCCACACCAAGCTCAGTTGTAACAGCTCACATTTTGGGAAGCAGACCCTTGGTTAGGGGTTCCGAATGGGCTCCAGTTTCACTGCAGCTCAAGTGGCCCAGCCCTTAGCAAAACAACCATGCAGAAGACAGTTCATCACCACGTATGTTTCTCCTCGACAGAACCATCTCCTCAAGGGCTACTTTGAGGTGAAATAGCTTTGTTACATACTCATATCAGCTCAATGCTTAAAATCAGAAGTTCACCATTCTCCACCCCAATATCAAACCTCCCCTCCCTTGTAGAGACAGCTCTCTGGAAGCTGCTGGGCCCCAAAGCCCTAGGGCCTAGCCCACCCTTCTGGAAAGGAAGGCTTTTCTCCATCACTATGACAGACACCGAGGCTAGAGTCCTCAGCTGGATTCAAAGCTCTAACCACATTCTGCCTTTCCAGTCCACCCCTCTACTCACTAACCAATGCTCTATGCTTCACCTAAACCAGACTATTGGCTCTTCCCTGAACAGGTCTTCTGCTTTCCCACCAGCTCTACTTTGTTCACACACCCAGCTCAAAACCACCTCTTCCCCACAGCCTCCCTTGCTTCCTCCCACGACCAGATATGAGCTCTCCCTCCTGCGGACGTTCTTAGCCCTAACTGGACTCTCTCTCTGCACTTATCATATTCTGCCTTATACTGAAGGTATTGCTGTGCCTCTCCTACCTCCATCCCCTGCCCTTCTACACTGTAGTCTCCTTGGTGGCACAATCTGGTGTATCATTTCCATAACCCTCACAATATCCAGCACAGCACTCGGTAAATATTTGCTACGTGAAAGAAAATAACTGCAGGTTTCTAAGTTGAAAACGTTGCTCTTGGAAAACTCTACACCCAGGATTGATAGCAGCTCTACTGACATGTGGGGCTGGATAATTCTTTGTTGTAGGGTGCCGTTCTGTGCAATGTAAGATATTTACCAGCATATGCATGGCCTCTACCCACTGGATACCAAGAGCAGCTTCTCCACAACCCCCCAACCCCCGTTAGGAGAGACAAAAATCTCCTGGAGGGGGAAACCACTCCCCTGTTGAGAACCACTGGTCTCTATCAATAGTTCTCAAACCTGGCTACACGTTTAGAATTACCTAGACCTTTAGACTCAGCCTTGAAGTCAGGGGAACCTAGATCCAAATCCTGGCTCCTCCTCTTACTTTGCAACCCTGGACAAGTTGCTTAGCTTTTCAGAGCCTCAGTCTTATCAACTTAAAATTAATAAAATACCACTTAGCACATAGAACTGTTACGATGATTAAATCATCTATAATGTGCACCTAGTAAAGCTTCTAAATGCACTGAGTAGAGTTTCTAAGTAGCTCCTAGAGCATGAGGACAATGGACTGGGGAAAGCTCGCTCGGCCGCCAGGCGGCGCGATTACAAACCACATAGGATCCGAGGTGCCCGCTCAATTCCTGCAACACAAAGTCTGGCTAGAGGAAATGACACCCTCTACCTACGCCCTAAAAACAAAATGTGATTTTCTTTTTTTTTTTTTTTTTGTGAGGAAGATTAGCCCTGAGCTAACATCCATTGCCAATCCTCCTCTTTTTTTACTGAGGTAGAGTGGCCCTAGGCTAACATCCTGCCCACCTTCCTCTACTTTATATGTGAGACGCTGCCACAGCGTGGCTTGATAAGCCGTGCGTACATCCGCGTCCGGGATATGAACCTGCGAACCCCAGGCCTCCCAAGCAGAGTGTGCGAACTTAACCACTACGCCACCAGGCCGGCCCCAAAATGTGATCTAACTTTATCTCTTTAAATAAATACATTCATGCTCAATATGCTTTTCACAGGAGAGAGGGGAAAAATGGATGAGAATGTATGAGAATCTTAGGAAATAAATTACTTATAATAATATAGTACTCCTTACTTATAATATTACTGATGAATTATAAAATTACTTATAATAATAGCTTACATATGTTAAGCTTTCCTATGGGGCTGGCATTATTCTAAGCACTTCAGGCACATTACCTCACTCTGTCCTCACAGAAATCTAATGTATTTTTTAATTTTTTGTCCGTGTGTAAGGAAGATCAGCCCTGAGCTAACATCCGTGCTAATCCTCCTCTTTTTGCTGAGGAAGACCGGCCCTGAGCTAACATCTATTGCCAATCTTCCTCTTTTTTTTTTCCCAAAGCCCCAGTAGATAGTTGTATGTCATTGTTGCACATCCTTCTAGTTGCTGCATATGGGACACGGCCTCAGCATGGCCGGACAAGCAGTGCGTCGGTGCGGGCCCGGGGTCCGAACCCGGGCCGCTAGTAGCGGAGTGGGCGCACTTAACCACTAAGCGACGGGGCTGGCCCTATTTTTTAATTTTTAACTTTTCATTTTTCAGACTTAAAAAGTGTTGTAAAAGTAATCAGACTTCCAATATATCCTTCATTCAGTTTTTTTCAAACAATATCTTACATAACCACAATATGATTATCAAAACCAAGAAATGAGCATTGTTACAATACTATTAACTAATGTACAAGTATTCAAATTTTGCTAATCATCCCATTAATGTCATTTTTCTGGTCTAGAATCCAACCCAGATCCTACACTCAATAAAGTTATCAGTCTCCTTGGTCTCCTCCAATCTGGGGTAGTTTTTCAGCCTTCTTTGTTTTTCATGACCTTGATACTTGTGAAGAGTACCGGTCAGTTATTTTCTAGAACATCCCTCAGTTTGAGTTTCTCTGATACTTCCTCAAGTTCAGATTATGCATTTTTGGCAAAACAACTACAGAAGTGACATGTGCCTTCTCAGTGCATCACACCATAAGGCCCACGATATCCATAACTCTCATTATCAGTGACGTTAACTTTGAACACTTGGTCAAGGTGCCGTCTGCCAGGGTTCTCTACTGTAAAGTTACTATTTTTCCCATTGTAATTAATAAGTATCTTGTGGAGAGGTATTCTGAGACTATGCAAATAGCCTGTTTCTTCTCAGCACACATTTGCCCATTAATTTTTGAAGTCCATTCATGATTCTTGGCTACAACAAGTTTTACTATGGTATTAGCCAAATGGTGATTTTCTATTTCCATCATTCCTTCTGTGTGTATTAGTTGGGATTTTACTCTAAGAAAGAGCTGCTCCTTCTCTCCCATTTATTTATTTATTCAATTATTTATTTACATAAGAAAAGACTCATGAATATTTGTGAATTATAATCCATTACTATCATTATTTATTATGTTGCTCAAATTGTCCCAAAATGGGCCATTGAGAGCTCTTTCAACGTGGCTTTTTTGTCACTTTCACATATCATTTATTTAGCAGTTCCTGACTTTCTGACACCACAAGATGTTCCAGGCTCATCTTGTACAAAATTTCCTGCCTTAGCCCTGGGATAGCCATTCTTCAAAGACCACTGGTTCCTTTCATGACAGAACCGTATTCACAGACCATAGCACTAGGTATTGCCCATTGCTACTAGGTGCTATTGTTTCTAGGCCCTCTAGTGGATAGAGCTAGGAAACGGATACATGCATACACACATTAATGTGCTATTACTAGCCCCATTTGACAAATCAGGTAAATGAGGCATAGAAAAGTTAAGCAACTTATCCAAAATCACAAACTAATACGTAGTGAAACTGGGAAGTCAAAATAACGATAGATCTACCACAAGTCCTAATAAGTAGAAGTAACTTCTTTACACAAACACATCAGCAGAAAGCAACAAGCCTAACATTCCAGCATAGACTCTCTCTCTGGGAAAAAACTAGAAATCCACAAAAATAACCATAATAACCATCATGTACTGAACAGCTACTTGGGCACTGAGCACTGGACACCCACAGTAGCTCATGTATTCCTAACTCTACAAGGTGGATACCATTATCCTCATTTTACAAATCAGAGAACCAAAGACCAAAGCAGCTAAGTGACTTGTCCAAGACTACAGAGTTAAGTGACAGAACAAGTAGTTGAGCCCAGGTCTGTCTGGGTATAAAGTTCACGCTTATTCCACCGTATGAGTACTTTCACATTTGATTTTAAGCAGAACACACACTAGCTTTTACTTTAATAGTTATATGTTTATTAGAATGCATGTTAGGAAAAAATCTAGGCATATATCAAACCCATAATCTCACAGATAATATTGCGTAGGATGAGCCTGTTTTGTAAATTAAATTTATTTAAAGAAAAGGTACGAAGTAAATAACAGCAGAAATGGTACAAACTATAGCAAAAATCATAAAGGTGGTCCTTACATGTCCGAGGGTTGGGAGACATTAGACTATAGTAACATGCAGCTTCATTGTCAGTAACACCAGGAAATTAGGGTTATCAGAGCTGCAGAAAGAAAAACAGACTAAGAAACTTGGACCTGGGCTTTAGCTTCAGATGTGTCACCATCACCTTTGTGAACTTGGGCATTTCATATGCTCTCTCTGGCCTCAGTTTCCTCATCTGAAAAAAAAAAGAGATAGTGATTTAGTTAATTAGTAGAACCTTTGTAAATGCAATTTAGTAATGATATCAAGCAACACAAAGCTGTTCTTAACTTTTGACCCACTAATTCCACTCTGGGAATCTTGACCACGACAATTAGTCCAACATTTGGAAAACAGTAATAAGGACAAAGAAATTTATCAATACCCAGAAATAAAACAATCTAAATATTCAGCAATGGAAGAACAGTTAAATAATGTAAAGCACATATACTTGTTGGGAGTGTTATGCAGTCATTTAAAATGTTACAAAGACAACAAAGCAACAAGCTGATAAAGTGAACAAAAAGAAATTTGTTCACACGCCATGGTTATCACTATACAGAGAAAATCATATGCAGGAAATACGCCAAAATACCAACAGTTGGTAACAGTAAAGATTTCTTTATTTGTACTTCCCATATTTTCTCTAACATAACTACATTACATTTAGAGTGAAAAAAACTTCTCAATGAGGGGACTCAACTAAATAATCTCCAAGATTCCTTCTGGCTCTAATCTTCTGTGGCTTTCCTCTGGAACTAGCAGTTGAGGTTAGGTGAGAGTAAACTATTAGAACAGCTGGCATGGCAGGGGCTATGTATGCCTGTTTAATTACTTTAACAGCACTCCAAAAGCCCATGAGAACATTTGGAAACTAGCACTCGGGGAAATGATGCAACACCCCCCATCTGTGTGGCAGAAAGGGCACAAGTCTGGAAAATAGGAGACCTGGATTGAACCAGATGATCTCTGAGGGCCCTCTCTAGATCACTTGCCCGACTGCTTACTAAACAAACATTTACCAAGTGCCTACCATGGGTCAGGAACCATGTAGCTGAATGACTACTGAGCCACTGATTCAGAATCTAATAAGAATAAGGGAGAAACATTTTTAGTTTGCCAAGGCTGCCATAACAAAATACTACAGACTGCGTGGCTTAAACAGCAGAAATTTTGTTTTCTCACAGTTCTTGAGGCCAGATGTCCAAGATCAAGGTGTCGGCCATTTGGTTTCTTCTGAGGCCTCTCTCCTTGGCTTGCAGATGACTACCTACTTGCCATACCCTCATATGATCTTTTCTCTGAGAACCTATGTCCCTGGTGTCCCTGATGTCTCTTTGTGTCTCCAAATCTCTTCTTCTTATAAGGACTCCAGTCAGATTGGATCAGGGCCCACCATAACGGCCTCATTTTAACTCAATCACCTCTTTAAATGCCCTATATCCAAATACAGTCATTCTGAGGTATTAGGAGTTAGGGCTTCAGGAGGAATTTGGGGGGACACAAGTCAGTCCACACAGATCTCAAACAACAAACTATAAGTATAACTGTGCAATAATAGAAGAGGAACCATGTGTAGGCTGACAGGAAATATCAGAAACTACTATAAAGAGGAAGCATCATCTGGGCCCAATTCTAGCTCCAGAATCTCAAGTCTACAAACCATCATCATTGATTGTCATAAAAATATTTTAGCTATCCCAAAAGGAGAATAACACAGCATCAGGTGATAAGACAGACTTGAATAGAGGCCAAAAGAGGAATGGATTTGTTTCAGAGGAACAAACGTAAATACCAACCTCATATACTTGAACTGGGATTATGGATTCAAATACAGCAAATGTGGAGGTCAGGTGAAGACCCTGACTGGTTTATGGGATAATCTACCCCTTGCTCTCATTCCTTTAAGTCATGAGGATTCTAATATGCGTGTTGGGGGGGTGGGGAGTAAGGTCTTGATTGACTCCCACCTTTTGTCCTCTCTTCCATCCAGAAGCCATTCTGTCTCCTCCTACTTCCAGCTAAGCTTTTCTCTAGGCCAGATTTTGAACCTCAATTTCTTATCCATTTAAAATACTCCTCTCAAGTGAAATAAGTCAGAGGGAGAAGGTCAAATACCGTATGATTTCCTTCATTAAGTAGTAGATAATAACAACAATAAACAAACACATAGGGACAGAGATTGGATTGGTGGTTACCACAGGGGAAGGGGGGAGGGAGGAGGGTGAAAGGGATAATTCGGTACATGTGTGTGGTGATGGGTTGTAATTAGTATTTTGGTGGTGAACATGATGTAGTCCATGCAGAAATAGAAGTACAATGATGTACACCTGAAATTTTTACAATGTTATAAACCAATGTTACTGCAATAAACAAAAAATTTAAAAAAATAAAAAAATAAAATAAAATAAAATACTCCTCTCTGCAAGAGATCCCCAGATCCCCAAGCAAAAAATGAAGAGAAATGGAACTTCACTGACATAGACAACACAATGCTGGGGGGCCATTTCTGTTGGTCCCTTCCCTTTCCAGTGCCTCCAAGTAACCTGTTTCCTTCTGACAGGGGTCACCAGAGCCATAGGGACCAATGCCAGGCTTCCGGGAGGTGGCTCCAGGCAGGTGGCCAAGATTGTGAGTGCAAGATCAGTAACTCAGCGTCAACAACAGCAATGCACCATCATGATCCCAACACTCTCCCTTGAGTCCCTCTGAGACCAGTGCGGGTGTCATCTGAGCTGATCTCACCCCTTCCCCTCTCCATCAGCCCACCACATGCAGCACCAATGCTTGTTTTCTTCCTGAGTCTCAGGCAAGAGCTGGACTCCTCCAAGGTCCAGGGGAGAGCTGGCTGGATCTCTGTCTGTCCCCTCCCCCTGACCCTTTTCTCCAAGAACTCAGGGCTGCCTTCCAAAAGCTTCCTGGATCTTATTCTCCACCTTTTTTACTCACACGTAAGACTGAAATCGGAGAGGCAAAATGACTTTCCAAAGGTAAAGCAACCACTAAACGGCAGACATCTACATCTTATTCCTGATGTTTTGGTCTCTCTAATGATATCCTGATGCCCCCTCCAAACCTGCCGCTAAATTCTTGCCAACATAGCTCAGGCAAAACAACTCAGAAGTCCTGGTACTCATATAACTGGATACCTCCACTGCTTTCTGTTGCCCCTTTTCCCTATCTCACTAAAGTAGGAAAAAAGAACTGAAAAGCAAGAAAGATGGCAAGTAAAGCCCTGCCATACTCTCTACTCTCAAATATATTAACCTTCCTGCCTAAGAGCAATGCCATTATTTCAGATTGGTTCCTGAGAGCCCCTAAAAGAAAACTCATGACAGTGCCTGGCCTCCCAAAGAATCAGTGTCCCTGTGATCATTTCAAGGGCAATGTGAAGAAAACCAGTACGTTTCAAAAGAATGACCTTCCTTAAACCTGAGTCCCTCTGTGGAATCAACCAGGGATGAAGCAGGGGTTGAGAACAGACAAGAGAAGTGAAATGAAGACCAGGAGAAGCACACATCTCAGCCTTTTCTACTCAGTGTCCACTCCTGGGAAAATAGGAAAAGGAAGAAAAACAGGACACAATTCTCCTAATATCAGAAAGGGTTAACTAAATTCGTAGATTTTAGAGCCCCATTGCTTAACAAAGTGGAGGGAGATGGGGTTGTTGGCGACCCGGTCATTGATCTCTGAAGATGACACCAGTGTCATTGTCAAGCAGAATTTGATTTCTCCCTAGGCCAGCAGTTTTCAAATGTCATATGAAAAAGCAAATTGGCAAATGTTAAACTCATTGATATTATGATATTATTAAGAAAGGGATAAACCAGGATCCTTATCACTGTTGATGGAATTAAAATACAAGTTAGTAGTACCTATCAAAAATTTAAATGCGTGTGCCTTTTAACCCAGTAATCTCACTTCAAGAAATCTCTAGGAGCCGGCCCCGTGGCATACCAGTTAAGTGCGCGGGCTCCGCTGCTGGTGGCCCGGCTTCAGATCCTGTACGCACACCGATGCACCGCTTGTCACGCCAAACTGTGGCGGCATCCCATATAAAGTGGAGGAAGATGGGCACAGATGTTAGCCCAGGGCCAGTCTTCCTCAGCAAAAAGAGGAGGATTGGCATGGATGCTAGCTGAGGGCTGATCTTCCTCACAAAAAAACAAAAAAAAAGAAATCTCTAGTACAGAATACTAGCATGCATACTCACAGATATATGTACAAGAATGTTAATTATAGTAGTATTTGTATTAACAAATAAACAGAAATAAAAAATTTTCATAAAATTAAATTGGGCAATTCTTTAGTGGTCAAAAACAACGAGGTAAATCATTATGTGTTGACCAGAAAGATGTCCGCAATACATCAAGTGAAAAAAAGATACAGAGACCCCTACATCACACTCTTCACGAAAATAAATTTCAGGTGGATTAAAGATCTAAATTTGAAAGATAAATTTATAAGGGAATATAGGAGAATATATTCATGACCTTGTGGTACAAAAGGACTTCTTAAACAAGATATAAAAAGTAAAAGCCATAAAAGAAAAGATTAATAAATCTGACTTCATTGAAATTAAGAAATTTTGGTCAACAAAAGAATAAAATAACAATCTAAAAGTAGGAGATGATATCTGCAACATATATAATTGACAAAGGATTAATATTCAGAATATTCAAAGAATTCCTATAGATCAGTGAAAGGAAGGCAGACAACACAACAGACAAACAGTCAAAAGACTTGAATAGGCAATGACGGGATAAGGAAATCCAAATAGCTAATCGACATATGAAATGGCACTCAACCTTACCAGTAAGTGAGAAAATGAGAATTAAAACAAAACAGATATCACTATACATCATCAGATTGGCAAAAATTTTAAACTTTGGCAATACCAAGTGTTGGCAAAGAGTAGGACCGAGAAACTCTCATATCCTGCTAATGCGAGTGTAAACTGGTAAATAACTTTGAAAAAGTGCTGGCAGTTATCTATGAATGTTTAAGCTCCATGACCAAGAAATTCTACTCTTAGGTATACACTCAAAAGGAATGCAGGCTTATATACACCAGGAGACACGTACAAAAATTTCATAGCAGCATTGCTCATAACTACCCCAAACTGAAAACTGATCAATGAATGAATAAATGGTGGTGCATTCAAATATTACATTGCAGGGAGATTTAGTAAACACTGAACAATGTAAATGAATCTTATAAATATAATGTCGAGAAAAAAAACAAGACATGAGAGAATAGCTATAGTATGATTTCATAAAGTTCAAAAACAGGCAAAATTAAACTAAATTATTTAGAAATACATAAGTAAGTGGTAAACAATAAATAAAAGAAAGTAAATGCTTACTATAAGAGCCAGGATTACCTCTGTGAGGGGGAGAGAAAGATAGTGATCAGAAAGGAGGGGCGGTGCTGGCAATATCCTATTTCTAGGCTTAGGTAGTTGTTTCATGAATATCTGCTTTATAACTATTTATTGAACTGCACATATAAGTTTTTATGGACCTCTATAGATGTATAATATTTTGAATACAAGATTTAAGGTGCAGAGCAAAGAATATGTATAGCATAATCTCATTTTTGTCTTTTAAAGTGAATTATTATGTTTACATACAAAAAGATATGGAAGACTATGCAGCAAACTATTAACAGTAGTTAGCTCTGAAGAATAGGGAGTGGAGGTTGGGGTAGAAAAAGGTCCTTTTGGTTTCTGGGTTTTTTTTTTTCAGAGAAAGATTCACCCTGAAGTAACATTTGTTGCCAATCTTCTTTTTTTTTTTTTCCTACCCAAAGCCCCAGTACATGGTTGTATATACAACAGTTGTAAGTCATTCTAGTTCTTCTATGTGAGCCACTGCCACAACATGGCAAGTGACAGACGGGTGGTATGGTTCTATGACACGGAAGTGAACCTGGGCAGCCAAAGCGGTGAGCACTGAACTTTAACCACTAGGCCATCAGGGATGGCTCCATCCTTTTAGTTTTTACTGGCTATATTTTTTTACTTTAATTTTTTCCCCTGGATGAGTCTTACTTTATAATTTTAAAAGCTCTTGTAAAAGTTAAATTTTTTAAATGTTTTTAGCACTAGTCTCTACCCTTTATTTTCACCCTAGGGCACCAAAGGAACCACAGGAAGTCAAACAAGCACTCCAGAGGCTGCCAGCATTTCTCAAACGATGTCAGCTAGCAAGCTTTGCTCTGCCTTCATAGGAGCTTTTAGCCCACTCTCCCAATGAAACATTCTCAGTCAAGAAGGCAGTGAGTGCACCGAGAGGATGCTCTTCTCCCACCTCAAGCTCCCCCTTCTCTTTCTCCACTCCAGGGATCTGAAAAAGCATTTTCCCCAAGATTATTACTCCCTCTAGTGCCTCCTTCTCTCCTCAGTCTTTTCCTGTACCCTCCTCTTACCCAGGCTTAAGATTAATTACCTGGAAGAAAACAAGAAGTTCCAGTTTCCCAGCTTGTCTCAACAACCTGAAATGCAACCAGGGAAGTAGTGAACAGAAGTCAATATATATTTTTAAGTGTAATAGGTCAAAATCGTTTCTTTCTAATGGGGTCTGGCAACTCACACTCAATCCTGATTATCCACTTTACCCTGTTCACTCCTAGCTCTACCGAGATTCTACACACACTTCTCCCCACACCACCCTCACTCTCTCTCCCTCCACTGCCCAACTATTTATTCTTTCACTCATTCAACAAACCTTTCTGGGGTAAGAGCTAGGTGGGCAAAGAAAGCAGGTAGAGCAATGAATCAGACAGGGTCTTATTAAAGATAATATAGTTTTAAAAAAACAACAACCTGGGACAGTTTCCTAGTACATGGAACGCCTTCAGTAGTTATGATTATTATCATCATCATCATTAATGGTCATTGTACTTTATGAGTTTCCAAGGTAGTACAGAAGACATATATGCAGAACCATAGTTCAAAGCTACAGAGTTGGTGTTGAAGATCTCAAACACCACTGACAAGGGCTTCAAGCTCTAAAAATGGGATGAAAGCATTTTTTTTAACATGAGAGTGAAATGATCAAAGCAATAATATAAAGAAATTAAACTGGCAACCATTGGAAATAATAAATAAACAAGAAAAGATTATTACAACACTACAGAGAGTGCCTCCCCCTCGGACCCTTTCCTCAAACATCAGAAGGGGAGAAAAAAAAATGGAACACTCATCCAGAATTTTGCTTTTGTCACCCCAGATGAAACAGAGGACTAAGTTGCCCTGCTTACCTTAGAAGAAAAAACATTTTAACTGAGTGATGAGTGGGGCGGGCCCTGTTTATGACACAAGAGGACAAGCCCCTCTCCTATGGTAGGAGAGTGTCAAGGCTGTGTGCCTCCTGATCCTACTCCCTCTTCCCACAGCAGGAGGCATAGAAGTGCATCGCTTGGCACAGGAGTGAGGGCCAGCAGTGGTCGGTCAACTTTCAAACCACCTTAAAAAGGAAGACCAGGCATGTCAAGAGGAAGGAGTGGAATCCAAAGGGAGGTGCCATTATGAGCAATCAATGAGGGATCTGTGACAAAGGAGGTGTTTGGGCAGGGGCAGAAGGATGAAGCCTCGGAGATCAACATCTCCTGTGAGGGAAATAACAACAGTGGAGCCAGGTGCTGAGTCAGTATCTAGCCCTGACTGGGAACCTGAGCCACACCAGACACCAATCACCCAGCCAGAGCCTGGGCCAGAAAAGGCACCTACAGCCCAACAGGCATCTAACATTCATTAGGGACACAATACCCAACAGGAGCCTGCTTCACAGCAAAGACCCCTCACTCAGAAAGAGGCCCTTGCCCAACAGGAAGCTGAATCCCAGCAGGAACCTAGAACCCAACAAAAATCTGCTTTGCAGCAGGAATTTCTTGCCCCACAGGAGCCTGCACCACAGCAATCACCTCCCACCCAAAGGGTGACCTTCACTCAACGGGAAGCTGCCGCACAGCAGAGACCTGAGCCAAGAATAGAATCTAGAAGTCAACAGGAACAAGAATTGAAAGAGGCATATCCCAGCCAGGGCATGGCCGACAGAGCCACCTCTAGCTCAACAAGAAGCTGGATCAACACCTCCAGCCCAGCCTAGACCTGGACCACAAAATGGACCACCTTCCCAGAATGAATCTGCTCCTCAAGAGAGACCAGGACACTCAGACCCTACAGCCCGGCAAGCAGCTCCAGCCCAGGGAGCCAAATCCCAGCAGGGATCTCTGACGGACTGGATATTTCTATCAGACCTGCACCAACTGTTCTCACAGCAACCGGCCCCAGAGTAGAAGACATTTTTTTTGGAGGGGGGTGGTTTGAGTGGGTCACAGATGCAGACTCAGAATCAGATGGAGGTCTCCACTAAGGACCAATCACCAGCCATGAGGGGTGGGACCATGGCCAAGGGAATGAAGCTGGCCTTCAAGGCAAAGCCTGGTTATGGAGTGATGTCAGGACATGGTGGGACATCAGCACACGGGAAGAAGAGCCAGCCAGAATCACAGAAACTACCGGGACACAGGTGAGACTGAGCCTGGGGGACCAGGAGCCTCCCAGGGACGGTCATTCATTCAGTCAGGGGTACTAAGGACCTCCAGTATGTCAGTTAGCTCGGGGGATCCCTCCACAGTCCTGCCAGACAAAGACTCCCAGCCCCATTGGATGGATGAGGAAGCTGAGGCCTAGAGAAGAGGAGGTTGTACCTGAGGCCGGGCAGTTAAGGAGCAGCCAGCCAGGGTCCCAGCCAGGGTCGGACATCTTCCCCTGCACCAGGCTGCCCCCCATGGAGGATCTGGGGGAAATCACAGAGAAGTGGAAAGGGGCTCTGGGCTAGGGGCCAGGAAACCGGGGAAGCTGCCCTCCTGCCAGTATTCATCCACCCGTCCCCAAACCACCCAGCACAGCCCTGAGGCAGACAGTGCCACAGGCACCAGCAACACCAGGCTGACGTGGACCTTTACCATCGGGGGTTCCATCCTGACTGTGCAATCCTGAGCTCCCAGGAAAGACACTTGCTCCCCGCCAGGCTGCCCCTCGCCACCCCGGGGTGTCCCAGGCCAGAAAGAGACCCTGGAGAATGGCTGTGGGGTCGCCAAAGTTCCGGGCAAGGTGGGGGCTGGATGGAGAGTTGGGCGACCGGAAGGGGAGGGTGACGGGCCCAAGACTCCGCGGGCCGCCAGCACTCCCCCTCCTCCTCCGAAGCAGGCAGTGGGCCCCGGGGTGCAGCTCCAGCTCCGCTCAGGACCCGACCCTCCTTCTCTAGACTCACAAGCCCCGCCATGCAGAGGGCAGGCGCCCGAGTTTCATCCGCGGAATGAGGGGTCCCTGTTGAAGGGGCCTGAGGGAAAACAGTGCAGCCCAATCCAGAAGCTGCGGGCGCTGTAGGGCCGCTGATCCGCAGGCCGGCAACGCTGGTCTCGGCCGAGGCCTGTGCCTCCCGGAAGGGCTGGGCGTCTCTCTCGGGGCTGAGGAGAAGACGGGAGCGGGTGTCTCTCTGGGCTGGTCGCCCGCTTTGGGAGGGCGGGGAGGAGGGTTAGGAGGGAAAGAGAGGGTCCCACGTTTGCGTTTTCCGGCACTTACGACGAAGAGCTGTTTCTCTAGGCTTCCAGAACCCAGTCTCCAGGGACGCCGTCGCTCGCCAAGGTGCCGCGCCACACGAGGCCGCCTCTCTCCAAGCGCTCGAGGCAGTTGACTGCTTGCGCATGCGCGAGCCTCAAACCTCCTGTTTCCCGCCTTTTCCCAGGCACGCACCCCTCCCTCTACTGCCGCACCTCCCAGCTGGCCAGCCTGGGGTGGGGCTAGTGTGCAGACACCGAGCTTTCTCCTTCATTCTCCCTTCCATTCTCGGGGAGAGTAAGAGAGCAGAGAAAAGAACCCCAAGGAACAGCGATAGGAGGACTAGGAGACAAAGTGTGGGAGAGAGAAAGCAGGTCTTCCTCCTCCAGTGCTGCCACCCCGCTCCGCCCCTCCCCCTTTGAATTGCCCCGCTCTCCGGATCCGTCTGGCAGGTCAGGTGGCATTGTAGGGAATCCCTTCGCAGGAAGGTGAGTGCGAATGTGAGGCTCACCGCCAGGACGTGAGAACATCTATGCTTCCCTCCGCAGTGACCCCCCGCGAGACTCCCCACTAGTCCTGTCCGAGGGACGCTTTTCCTGGCCTCCAGGGCAGCATTTTTGTTGCTCCTGGGCCCTTCCATGCGTGGGTGGGCGGGGCCCTAGGCCCTGGCTGTTGGGGGCAGGGCCCGGCAGTGGATTGGGGCCCGGATTGCTCGGGGGGCGGGACCCAGAGAGGAGCGAGTCCAGTATTGCATGGTAGTGGGGCCCGGCCGTGGAGTGTAGCAAGGATTGGCCCTCAGGGCGGGGCCTGGCAGCTGGAATTGGCCCCCACGGGGGGATCTCGGGGAGTTGATGGAGTCCACCAGGAAAAGAGGGCCCGCCTCAGCCAGGAGCAGGTAAGGAGCGGAGAAGCACAGGCAGCCCCCTCCCCAGGACCCACCCCCAGCCGCCCTCCCCCCTCTTACTGCTCACACCCGCCCCACATCTGAGTACATCCGCTGGGGGGGGGGGTGGCCTATGCAGGCCGCCCCAGCCTCACCCGCCTCTTCCCCACTCACCCACAAGACAGTGAGGAGTGCAGCAGCCTGGCGAAGTCCGAGGGTCCAAGGAGCCTGGAGCTGCGGCCACGCCCCCAGCAGGCAGCCCGCTCCCGGTCCCTGGTGGTACACATCCACGGCGGCTTCATGGCCAGACTTCCAAATCCCGAAAGCCCTACCTCAAGAACTGGGCCCAGGAGCTGGGTGCCCCCATCCTCTCCATCGGCTGCTCCCTGGCCCCCGAGGCTGCCTTCTCCTGCGCGCTGGAGGAACGCTTCTATGCCAGCTGCTGCGCCCTCACGCGTTGCGCCCTCCTCGGTGAGCCCCAGCCCCTCACTGCTGCTGGCTCCGGGTTCCTGCCCCAGCCGGCTTCAGCCCCCACCCCGTACTGCAGGGGGAGTGGGCTATCTAGTGGCTCAAGCCTCAGTCTCTCACCGTAGCCTCTCCTTCCATCCCCTACCATCCAGCCCTCTGCCGCCTGTTCGCCGCCCCCCACCCCCACCTCTGCCTACGCGCTTTCCCCCGCTGCCCCATTGCTCACCGGACAATCCATCTCAACCACTTCCTCCTGCCTCCTACTCCACCACTTTAGCCCCGATGCTCCATCCCCTCCACCTCTCCATCTCCTCTGACCTTTTCTTTCCCCTTCCTGTTTCTCCACCCCCTGCTTTCCTGCGCTGGCCCAGCTCCAGCCCATTCTTCCAGCTCCTCTGACCTCCCACTTCCAGCATCTTGGGAGGCACAGGACAGTGTGGGGCCACGCCCCAGGTCACAGGGCATGTGGACCTTCTGTACTGTCAGCCTGAACCCTGGCCTTCCATCTCCTGGCCTCAGATGCCCCTCCCTCCTGAAATGAGCCCTTGGTCTCTCCTTTCACACGCCTGTCCTCCTTGCTTCTGACCACCAGCCTCCCAGCTTCCCCAGAGCTTCCTGATCTCCAGGCCTCTCCATGTCCTAAGTCAGCCTGATCCTCTGACCACTGTTCTCCAAATGGGTCCAAATCCCTGCCTCATTTTACCAGTCTCTAAGATTGCAGTTGGCTAGACCTTGGCCTTGGGGCCCCCATGCCCCACCTCTGAGAGCCCAGGGCTCCTGGCCCAGAGCTTGAGTTGCTCCCTGCCAGGATTGACCAAGGGTCGCTCCAAACGAGGCTCAACAGGCAAGCGGCTATGCCTCATGGGGGACAGTGCAGGCGGGAACCTCTGCTTCACTGTGTCCCTTCGGGCAGCGGACTATGGGGTGCGGGTGCCAGATGGCATCATAGCAGCCTACTCTGCCACAATGCTGTGGCCTACAGCCTCACCCTCCTGCCTTCTGAGCCTCATGGACCCCCTGTTGCCCCTTGGCGTGCTCTCCAAGTGTGTCAGCGCCTGTGCTGGTAAGGCCCCACCCACAGAGCTGGGGGCCTGGGGGTGCTTGGATGCCTGGGTCCTGCAGGGACAGGGGCTACAGCCCAGCCTCCTGGGTCTGAGGGAAGAGGGGCTGAGGAGTTAAATCTGAGATTCCTTGTTCCTGCTGAAGCGATCAGATATTCTTGGGTCCTTGGGGGCACAGATGCCTGAAGTTCTGGGTGTTGAGAAGGGGCCCAGAAAGAAAAGACACCAACTCAGCCCCTCACATACATTCCACAGGTGAGGAGACAGAGGACCACTCTGACTCAGACAAGAAGGCGCTAGGCATGACGGCGCTGGTGTGGCAGGACACAGCCCTGCTCTTCTGAGACTTGCACCAGCGTGCCTCCTACGGCTCAACTCCTTCCTGGAGCTGAGCAGGCACAGGTCTCACAGGAACTCGGTGCCCACGGCAGGTGAGTGAAGCCCACCCCTCACACACCCATCCAGGGTGGCCAGGAGGGACAGCCTGCCACACCAGAAGTCCTGGGGGAGGATAGGAGGCATGCCCTGGGCACTCACGGAAGCAGAGATCACCTTCCTGGTTCTGCACCGTATCTGTCCTGGTCCCTGCAACACAGCCTTGATTTGCTGCCACGGTCCATGTCTGGAAACTTCAGGACTTCTGGTCCCCCAGGTCATCTTGGAGTCCCAGGAATTGTAGGATTTAGCTGTGCAAACAGCCTCTCCCAGAAAGACACCCTGGGAAATGACTCAGAACGCCTGCCACGTGTCATGATTATCAGTCCCAAAAGCGCCACTCCAATCGCTTGGGCCCTCAGATGGGAGTCCAATCCTCCTAGATTCTTTCCGGACTCTTAACTGAGGCCCATGGGGGTAATGCCGCCCTGCAGGGGCTGGCGTAGGAGCCTGGGGTGGGGAGATGAGCAGACTGGACGGACCTTGGGAAGTGGAGGAGATTTCTAGCCTTGGATGGCAGGACCCTCAGGCAGCTGAAAATCACACCTCTCTAGGGATCCATTTTTTCCCACTGTTTTTTAACATTTTTGGAATTTTAAAGCACAACCAACTTGAATTATGTTCTATTTCTAGCAAATCAACACTATTTTCTGAGTAATAGGAATTGTATGTTCAAAAGTACATGCAGTTCCTATTATTCATAAAATTTTTCTAATTGGATATATTTTATTTTAAATTAAGTTTTTAATTTTTGGATATTTAAATGAATGCAAAGAAATACACACAAAAACAATTAAAGAGGATTTGAATTTTAGGCAAGTGGACCATTGAGCACTGGGGTTTTCCTTGTAGGATAAGGTGACAAGTGCAGCCTCTAGAGGCACACACATCAGTCTAGCTCCTTACAGCACCAGGCACTCGCTAGTTGCTGGGAGACATGGGCAAATATCGGTATCTGTGAGCCTTGCGTTGCTCCTCTGTGAAATGGGTACAATAAGAGTACCTGCCTCATGAGGATGTTGTAAGGACTGCGTGCACCTCTTTGTGTCAAGCACCCAGCACAATACGTGATGCACAGTAGGTGCTCTTAGAGCCCTGTGACTCTAGTCAACAGTTCTGTCCCAGTGACCCTCTGGGTCATGGTGCACTTATGCAGTTCTTCTCATATCACCTTGCATTTTGCCTTCATGGATTTGTAAAGACAAGTGAAGAAACTGACAAATGTAGGGTCCTGGCCCTAGTGGTAAGCAGCATGGGTCAGATAAAATTAATTTATATCCCAACTGGAGCAAGAAGAACAGCTGTGCAATATGCAAAGAGAATCCTCCCAAGATGCACGTCCAGGTGAGAATCTGCAGCTGAGAGTTCTGGCAGGTGACCCTTCAGTTCATCACTCTCCAAGGTGGGAGCCACTGCCCACATGTGGCTACTGAGCACTTGAAATGGGACAAGTCCTAGTTGACATGGGCTGAAGTGTAAAACACACACTGAATTTCAAAGACTTAGAATGAAAAACAGAGTGTAAAATATCTCATTGATAATTTTATATTGGTTACATATTGAAATTATATTAGATAAAATAAAATAAAAGTCATCTGTTTATTTTGACTTGTTAAGTGTACGGTATTAGTTTGCTATGGCTGCCATAACAAAGTCCCACAAACTGGGTGGCTTAGAACAAATAGCAATTTATTGTCTTACAGTCCTGGAGGCTGGACATCTGAGATCAAGGTGTCAACAGGGTCGGTTGTCAGGAAACATCTGTTCCAGGCCTCTCTCCTAGCTTCCGTGGTGTTCCTTGGTTTCTGGCAGCATAACTCCAATCTTCACATAGGGTTTTCCCTGGGTCTCTGTCTCTGTGTCCAAATTTCCCCTTTATATAAGCAGTCCTACTGCTTAGGGCCACCTAATGACGTCATCTTAACCAATTACATCTGCATTGACTCTATTTCCAAATCACATCACTTTCTGAGATATTGGTGTTAGGAATACAATATATGAATTTGGGCAGGGAGGAACACAATTCAATCCATAACACAGCTACTAGAAAACTTAAAATTGCACATACAGCTTGCCTTATATTTTGAGTGGACAGAGTTGGCCTAGATAATCAGTGAAACAGCGATGCCTGTTGACCTGGACTGGCTGAGGCTGTTGGGAAGTGCATATTCATGCGTTCCACAGGTACTTGATGGGGATTCATTACATGATTCAGCACTAGAGGTCGCACATAGGAACCTGGCCAAAACATTACTCCCCCTGGAGGCACCTGCAGTTTACTGAGGGAGGCGGAAAACAGTCAATAACCACACAAATATTTAATTGCAAAGTAGGCTAAGTGCTATGACAGACGAGTACAAGTGTGACAGCGCCCTGTGCTCCTGGAGAACAGTAATGGTTAGGAACTCACCACCCTTCTATGTCCGGGAAACGGCTTACTGCCAGAAAGCTCCCTTTCCCATATGACTTAGATAAGAGTCTAAGATGATGAACAGAGATGGCTCCCTGTTCACCTATGACAAGGCCAGACACAAACCCCCAAATGCCCATTCTCTGTCTCGTGAATGAGCTCTGGTCTCATTCACAGAGCAGCGGGAGCTGTGAAGAGCTAGGCAGAAGAGCACTTTTGTATGACTTCTATTTTGAAACAATCAAGTTGTATCTCCTACTTCACATCTCTTTCCATGTGTCAGCTTCTAAGGTCTCAGAGAGAGTCGGCAGTCGTCAATGTCGGTGAGATTGCAGATGAATGTGCGCTTTGATGCACTGACACCCTATGTGCCTAAACCTTGCTACACACAGGCTTTTTAGCTCACATTTTGTGAGTACTCAATTTCCATGTCTTCCAGACACTGTACTAAGGCCTTTACACACATTATCTTATTTAATATTTACAACTCTATAAAGTAGATACTACTAATACATTCATTTTTAAGAGGAGAAGTTAATTTGGCACAGGGCCCACAGCTAGTGAGGGGTAGAGCAGAGACTCAAAGCTAGACGTGATCTGAGTCTGAGTCCATAAAACCTACAGTTCATCAAGTTATTTATTTACAGTATGTCTGATTTTCTTGACTAGACCCTAAATTCTTGGAGGGCGGGAACTGAGTGTTATTTGGATTTGAAACCTGAACATGTGGTGAGCTTTGTTATGTATATGAACTTCAGCCTGGTGGATATTTAGGATTTGAACCCTCCAAGAGAAATGAGGAGAACCTTTCCGGTTATGGGAGGAGCATGACCTGAGGCCTAGAGTTGGAAGTGCGCATGGCACATGGGATTGGGGAGGTGGGCAGAGCAGAGACTTGCCTGAGTGGAGCAGTGGATGCTTGTTGGGGCTGGTGGAAGGCATGCTTGAATGCATTGCGGGTACTCCATGTAGTGGTCTGCACACCCAGAAGAGGACGTGTGAGTTTTATGCTGTAGCCATTGGGGACAGGGACATTGATGGCAGCAGAAGTGAGGAGTCAAGAAGAGAAACTAGGCGATGGCAGTCTGATTCCACTGCTAGAAAGCTTCAGCTTAAGAGAATAAGGGAAAGCGATCTTAGCTTAGTGCCTGTTTACTGCCAAGTGTCACGCCGGGTCCTCTTCTGTACGGGGCCACTCTCGGTTATCAAGCCCTGAGGGAAGTGTTAGGATACCAGGATCAGGGAGCTTTTGTAGCGTGTCTGATTTCACGGAGGTTGAAAGCACCTGTGACAGAATTTGAATACACACCTTCCTGACTACAAAGATCGTGTTCTTTTCACTACAACATGCCTCCTCGTTGCTGCTGTTAAAGGCCAGGCTTCTGGGAACCCAGAGAGATTATAAATAAGTCTGTTGCATTGGTGTTTAAAAGTGAAACAAATACTGGGGAAATAACAGGTTAGAGAGATTGAAGGAAATTAGCCCATCTTTGTGGGCAGGACAAGTAAGGCTTCCATAGAACAGGTGTCCAGAATATTTCAGCTGTCCTACAGGCATCTCAATGATTTATGTCCAAATGGGGCTCTTGAGTTGTTTTGTCCCCCTAATATGTATTTCCCTAGTGTTCCCCATATCATAAGATGGTACCACTATCCCCCTGTGTTGATCAAGCCAAAAGCTTGATAAACAGCAGGTAGGGCCTTGCATTCTTGATGCACCTGACAAGTAGGCACAGGAACACTCGGAACCCATGATGGATGCATTTCCAGCTCCCTGGGGCCTGCTGAAGTTTGCCCTGGGAGTTCTTCTGATTGCTTGAATGTCAGGCAACCGATCAGTGGGTACAATCTCAATGAGAGCAGGGGGTGCAAGAAACTGTCAGAGTAACAATTGTTTTGATGAAAAATGGGAGTTCTGAGTGAAGAAGTGCGGTGAATTTAATTCATATTCACCAGAGCTGAGGGAACTAGAACAATTGTTCTATTTATGGTGTTACATGTGAGTTAGTTGACTGGAAAATCCAAACTTACAAAGTTCGCTTCAGAACAGACAAACTGAGAGTTATAGTCAGAAATAAGGCAGTTCCTTGTCCATTACCAAATGACTCTTTTTTCCACATGATACTTCTAAACTCTTTTTTCATCATCTGCTGAAAAGCATGTCATTACACAAGCCAATGATGTCACCAGAAACCTATACTAAATTGTGTCTCTCTGGAAGAACTTCTTAAACTCGTGATCTCGGATATAGACAAAGTTAGGTAGGTACCCTGTAGGTCTGATGTTTTAGAATCTGAACCCGGCAAGTTTATCTGGTATGCTGGTCACCAGAGAAAACTTACGACGTCCCCTAGGCCACGGCATCGTTCCCGTCATTTTCTTCCTTTACGTCAGCACAGGACCTCCACAGTGAGGCTGAGGGTTCCCTAGGACATGGCTGGTCCTGGGGCTCCAAAGAGTAGCAACCATCAACTGCATGAGCTGGAAGTGTGTGTGCTGGGAGGTCCACAGTCACGGGCTTTCAAGAAACACGCTGTATGTATTTCCATGGTTTGTATTACTATTCATGGTTGTGTGGGGGGAAATAGTGTCTGAGGGAGGAAGGGAGAATATGTTTTTTGAGTGAAGGGGTGTTTGCTTCTGCGAGTACCCTGGTGATGGTGGGTTTTTATTTGTTTTTGTTTTTGTTTTTTAATATATTCAAGCTGTACGAGGCAAAAAAACAAAAGGTACTCAGGACAAAAGGTAATTTGAATCACTTTCATTCTACTTGGGCCAGTAAAGTTCAGACATGCAATTAATCACAATTTAACACAGAAAACAAGAAAGATGGGAGGATGCAACTGGTAAATAATGACCCAACCGGTGACTCTGTGACTCTTTGAGCTGTAACGTGCAGGACAGTGCTGGCCACCAGCAGGGCAGCCAGGAAACAGCGTGACAGGCTGAACCCAGGAAGGTACTGGTTGAGGTCAGTTCTCAGGCCTGTGTGCTCTGTTAGCTGTCCCATTGCCCACTCAAATTCATCCCTACCTTATGAGTCTGAAGACTTCAAGGCCCAGGTCAGTGTTGTAAGAATCATGTCACTCTGGATGGACTACACCCCAGGCCCTGCATGATCTGCCCCCATGCTTCAGGCACACTGGCCACTCCCAGTTTTGAAGGGATGTAGGTGTGGGTGTGAGTAGGGAGGGTGGGTCTCCAGGTCCTTTCATTCCTTGGACTAGAGCCCCATTTCCATTAATTTTATTGTAAGGTCATGAAGACCAAAATCTGAGCTCTCCTTTTTTCAGGAAGACTCCCTTGGTGTAGCTATTTACAAATGCCAGCCCTGCTATGATCATTTGCAGGGCCCGTTCCAACATCTTGAAGGACTGGGTCCTAACTTTACTCCAGAACACAGTGAGCTGTCGACCTGGCTGCCCCAGACGGTGACGGAGTCTGTGATACATGCTTGTCTGAAGTCCTCAGTGTGGGAGAATGGAGAAGAGTAACTTAACTATGATCCTTTTCTGCTATTTTGTGAGGGAGATTCAGAGCCACAGGTAATATTTTTATCTCCTAAGACTCCAGGTACTTCTACATAATTGATTACATGATTGCTTGAGTATTTTGGTTAAGTTTTATAGATTAGGATAAGGAGACCCACTTTGCAAATCTCTGCAACCTACAATATGGCAACAATCTGTTGTACTGGTGTAACCTCTCAAATTATACTATTTAGGGAAATATTTCTCATATTCTCAGGGTTCTTGAGAATTACCAGGGGTGCCTTTTGAGAATGGAGATCCCTGTATTCCATGTTCTTATGGCCAAGGCGGAGAAAAACGAGGCTGGGGAGATGTTCTCCTTCTAGTGGGAGAAGCTGCAAGGTGCAGGCAAAGGGCATGGATGTGTCATTCTAACATCGGGAAGACAGGAAGATTATGAAGAGTGATCCAATCTACAACATGAACTCTTCTGTATTATATGTAGAAGACCTAGCTATGAATCCTTGCATTTAAAATAAATATTTGTTAAATGACAATCAAATTCCCTCACCCTGAGATTTCATGTGTGTGCATGGGCCCATCACACACACACACACACACATCCCTCAAGGAACCTACAGGGTCCTGGACATCACCAGGCAGGCATCAGGAGCAGAGAGACCAAAGAGCGCAATGACCCTCATGATGTCCCTGGGGCAGTCAGCTCAGAGACTGCTGTGAAGCTGAGATGGAGGAAGCACAAATAAGCCCTGTTTGCAGTGGGAAAGAGTGGACATAACTACAGCTGCAGCAGGATTGAAAAGCCCTTAAAAATATTCATGGCAATAAAGTTGATAATTTAGACAAAATTGACAACGTTCCCGGAAAATTAGAAATAACAAAAACTAACTCAAGAAGAAATAGTAAACCTCACCTGTACTATAACTGTTAAAGGAAATTTAATTAATAGTTAAGTATTTTCATACAAGCACACACACTCGTGAACACACATATACGTATCTGCACATACATGTACACACTCACAAAAAACACAGATGGCTTTAAAATGAATCTGAGGGGCCGGCCCGGCGGCGTAGCGGTTAAGTTCGCAAGCTCTGCTTCAGCAGCCTAGGGTTCGCAGGTTCGGATCCCGGGCACGGACAGACACACCGCTTGTCAAGCCATGCTGTGGCGGCGTCCCATATAAAGTAGAGGAAGATGGGCACGGATGTTATACCAGGGCCAGTCTTCCTCAGGAAGAAAAAAAAAAGGAGGATTGGCAACGGATGTTAGCTCAGGGCTACTCTTTCTCACAAAAAAAATTTTTAAAATAAAATGAATCTGAATATCTCTGCGGAGGAAAAAATATGAATTTAGACCCTAACTCACACCATACAATAATCTTATAAAAATTGATACAATTCATTAAAATTAGAATTTCCGTTCTTCAAAAGACACCCCATTCACTCTCTCTCTCTCTCCTACATATACAAGTTCTATACATGTGTTTGTGTATCTATATGACAAAGAAGCCCCGTCCAAAGTGCATAACCAAATCCTACAAAAGCAATAAGAGAAAGACTGACAGTCCAATTGTTTTAAATGGCTAAAAACTTTAAGACACTAAGCAATAGAACATGTGTAAATGGCCAATAAGCATATGTAAAGCTGAATTTGCTTTACAGTTTATTGGGGAAATCCAAATAAAAGCTATTATGAAATATCATTTCAAACACACAAGAATGGCTAAAATTGAAAGGACTGACAATACCGAGACACGGAATATCTGACCATGTAAACAGTGCTAGTGGGAATACACCTTTGTTCCACTATCTGGCAGAAGAATCTCAAATTCATATGTCTTAGAGGATGTTCCAGCAAATAAAATGGTATCTACCCCCAGGAAATGAGTTACACACTCCAAAATACATGTATAAGAATATTCATATCAGTATTATTCAGAAGAGCCAAAAGGACAATCCAAATGTCAAACAGAACAATGGATACATATTCTGGAATATTCAAACAAAGAAATATTATACAACATGGAAAATGAATGGATTGCTGCTGCACACAACAACAAGGATAAATCCACATGCACAGACTTGAATGAAAGTAGTCAAATACAGAAGAGAGAATAAAGAATGATTCTACTTGCGTAAAGCTCTCAAAGAGGCAAAACTATTCTCTGGTGCTAGAGGTCAGACAGGAGGTGACATCAGGGGTCTTATCAGAAGGGAGGGGCATGAGAGTGTTTCCTGGTGCGGGCAGTGTTCTGGACACTGGTTTCATGGGCACACACATAAGCAGAAATTTGTTGCAATGTTCATTTTACTTTACAAACAAGGGAGTGTAAAGTGACTTCGGGTAAAAAAAAAAAAAAGACATACCCACAAATCAGTCAAAGATCAGCTCATTCCAACCTTACACAACTCTTCCAGAGAACAGGAAAAGTAAATAATATTCGTTACCTCATTTTATATGGCAGTATAACCCTCATGTCAGAACCAGACCAGGAAAGAATGAGGAAGCAAAAGTGCAGGCCCTTCTGAGCCGGCCCCATGGCTTAGCGGTTAAGTGCCCGCGCTCCGCTACTGGCAGCCCAGGTTCGGATCCCGGGCGTGCACCGACGCACCACTTCTCTGGCCATGCTGAGGCCGCGTCCCACATGCAGCAGCTAGAAGGATGTGCAACTATGACATACAACTATCTACTGGGGCTTTGGGGGAAAAAAAACGAGGAAGATTGGCAACAGATGTTAGCTCAGAGCCGGTCTTCCTCAGCAAAAAGAGGAGGATTAGCACGGATGTTAGCTCAGGGCTGATCTTCCTCACAAAAAAAAAAAAAAGTGCAGGCCCTTCTCAAGAACAGAAATGAAAAATCCCTAAAGAAAACGCTACCAAAATGAATCAGGAATTACCAAGTTGAGTTGGTTCCCCAGGAATGCAAAGTGGGTTTAACAGTCAAATATCAACCATTACCTTTTACCACATTAACAGATTAACTAGAAAATAATTTATAGTGATGAGAAGACAAGCAAAATGGCCTTTGATGAAATTCCCCATCCACTCAGATTTGGACAATCTGGAAACCAACGGCAAACTCTGAGCAGAGGGAAGGTCCTCAGTCTGATGACGGTATCTACGAACCTGCAGCAAGCACCATGCTTACCGGAGAGTCACTGAGAGCATCATTCTCGTCAGGAGTGAGGCAAGGCTGTCTGTGTTCACCACCTGGACTCCAAGCCCCTGGACCTCAGCCCTCCTACAGAGGCTCTCCCTTGGCCACACCCATGGGGACAGCTCAAGGGCAAGAGCAGACCCAGAGTCGGGGCTGGTGAGCAGAAGCCCTCTTGGGGTCAGAGCGTCCTGGATAGACCTGGGCCTGAGGGAGGGCAGCTCCCCTGAATGGGAGACCCAGGCTTACCGCTCTGAATTCAGACCCCGGATGGAAGGAGCTAATGCTCTGCGCCCTTACTAGGGGTGACTGTGTGACCTCAGGCCTGTGACACACAGCAGGTTTCCTGAATGCACCAGAGATAAAGGGGCCACCAGGAGACACACTTCTTGTGGCAGATAGGGAGAAAACAAAGAAAACATGCCAGGCCTCCTATTGCCTGGCCCAGAACTGACCCAGATCTCCCCCAGCAGTCCATCAGCCTGAGTGAGTCATACAGCTAAGCCAGAGATAATGGGGGAGTGGGGGTGGACATGCTCCTCTTGTAGTGGGAGAAACTGCAAGGTCACACACAAAGGGTGTGGATGTGTCATTCTACTATGGGGAGGGCAGGGCCAGTTAGGGGAGTGATCCACTCCTTTAGGGCCATGGACTCACAGTCATTTCCCCCAGTGCCCACACGTAGGATGGGGGCATTTGGGCCCTGAGTGTCCAGCCCTCACTGCCCACTGTGCCTGGAACCATCCCTCTTCCCAGTGACTTGGGCCTGGGGTTCATTCCAGGTCACCAGTCCATGCTGCCACATCCTCCAATGGGAGGTTCCTCCCTGAGTCCCTGAAGTCAGCCCCAGGAGCTTCACCCAGAGCAAATCTAGAGTATTTGAGGGTTGGGGTTGTGGCAGTGAAAACACTTGCATTGGTCTCAGGTGATGGAAAAGGTCCCCAGGAGCTCCAGGAGGAACATGATTGCCCTCTAGTGGATGATTACTGCTACAAAAAGAGGCCAAGAGAGCTGAGAGATTAGGGCTGACCTTGGACGAAGGGCGCATTCAGTTCACAAGGACTAGAAGTGAAGACGCAAGATGAGGGGGGACTGCAGGTGGGTGGAATGTTGGGAGATATGGGAAAGAGCAGGGTGAGGGGATACCTCCTGGGAAAGCTAGGGGAAGGGCACACAGCAGGGCTCTCACTCTCACCACTGACACTGGGGCTGGTAATTCTTGTTGGGAGCTGTCTTCTGGACTGCAGGAAGATTAGCATCAGCCCAGGCCTCTACTCACTAGATGCCAGTAGAACTGTCTACCCCCTAGTGTAAGAACATTTTCTCCAGACATTGCTATATGTTCTGAGGAAAGGGGAGAGGAGGGGGTACAATTGCCCCTGGTTGAGAACCACCGATCTACACTAATCTCTAATATCAACTAACCAAATGAAACCCCATACCTCTTGGTGTGTGAATAAGAGAAAAAACAAACATCTCTGATATCTAGGAAAAATTACTTTTAATCAATCAAAAGTTGATTTATCAGTGGAAGGCATACTTAGAGGTGATTAACAATGGCTGCCTGTAGCTCACCAGCTGGAAGACTGTGGTTTTCAAAGGGTGTAGCCAAAGTCAGAACGACATCACTAGGTTATATTGCAAAGTCAGATGAGGGAAATACTATAGATGTTGAGATGAAAACATACATGAATAATACATATGTAATGTCATTAGACAGTCTGCTCTGGTGTTCTTACCATCTTAGGAGTCAGCTTAGAAATGACTACAAAGTCATTTCTATCATTAGAAAAAAAATTATTAAGAAGAAAATTATATCATAGGAGTTTCTCTTTATTTTCAGAATCATATACCTTGGCATCATTCCTTAAGTATGAATCTACACCCAAAAATTGGACTTAGTGAGAGACTGGCCAGTGTCGAGGTCTCGTTCCCAGCAAATGTGCACTGACAGCATCCTGGCCCCCAACCCAGGGCCCCCTCTCCGAAGCACGGGAGGGAGCCTTTGATGCGCCCTCATTAGGGGAGGGAGGTCTTTCTAGTGTCCTCACCATTCACCCTTCCACTCTCACACTCTGGACCAATCTCTTGTCCATCTTGGATTTGATACTGAAATTACTGACCTTTATTTCTGTCCTTCATCGTTACAACATTGTGACAGGCCCAGGAGGTCCTTTCTGCTCTTAATTTTGAGGGAAAAGTTCTCAAAAACACTTGCCTTTACCCATCTTGAACAGACCTCCACTTGAGTGCCATCATCATTACCCAGAAGGATTTGGACACTTTCTTTGGTAGTCAGATGATTTCCAAGTCTTAGGGGGAAATGTGACTTTCTCCACAGGGATGACCAGTAGAAATGGACGGAGAGAAATTGCGTTAGTGTTCACAGAGAAAGTGATCTATATGAATGCAAAAAAGCTTAAAATCCTATGAGAGTCCACATAAAAATCCACATTCCTGTGCTGAAACATGGATGCTGGTCGGCTTTCACCATTTCCTTAAGAAGTAAACTACAAAAAATGACATTAAAAACGAACTAGAAGAATAAAACATGCATCACAGTTACTGATAAAACAAGTTATCTCTTTGTCCTTAAAAGAGCATTCCAGTGCATTATCATTTTCACCATGTCGACAGGGAATGCGTTTCAGTCAGTATGTGTTCCCCACCATCCTAAAGCAGCTGGCTATCTCTAAATTTGGGACCTGGAAGAAACTATCCTTTCTTCCTTTACATCTCAAACACAAGACTAGAGGCAGCTCCTGAACCCTCTCCCAGATCCAACCACCTGTTATCAGCCACGGAAAACAGAGGCCTGAGCTTCCCTAGTTCTCAAGAGAGCAGAGGTTGCTCTCTGCGCTGCCTCTGCACTCAAGACATCTGCTTTGTCGCATTTGCACTAGGCACCAGCCTGGAGGGTCCTGAGCACCACCCTACAGCTGCGATGCCAAACGTCACCAGAACACTGTGCGCCTCACCCAGGCCACATCGAACTTGGGGAGCTTTTGGAAGCTGAATCCCTGCTTGCAGGCACCCACCCCGCCACCTGCTCCTCCAGGGATGCTGTCAGTGCACACCCAAGCCTGCCCTGCCCCCAGCGCACCCACTGTGAGCACAGGTCCCACCCAGACCCCACAACTACCCACCACGATGTGGCAGGACTGGGACCACCAGTCTCTGCATGTGGTGGTCATCGGAGCTTGGAGGCGCTTTCCCACAATGGGGCCCTGATTCACAGACCTAGCCCTCCTCTCGGTTTCTGGGAGAGTTACCTGAGGCCTAGGGTTTGGTCTTCTTGGCACCACATAGCTGTGTGGGGCCCAGGGACCTCAAAATTGCTCTTCTGAGCACAGAGGGGCCCCTCTGTATCCCTGCACAGGTACCCAGCTCTTCAAGGCCTCCCCCGTGCTCGAAAGAGCACCCAGACCCCAGTACCAGGGAGACGGTGCTGAGGCCTCAGGCAATGAGAAAGGGAGATGGAGGTTTGACAAAGAACTTCTGTTCTTTGAGAGCCGGGCAGTGAGAGCAGGAGACAGAAACAGTGAGAGATTAAGCCCCAGATGGCAGATAGGACGGTCCATTCCTTGTGTCCTGATGAGAACTCTGAATAGAAGCCTCTACTTCCCTCTAGGATGAGACAGAGCCAGATATCCAGCTGTCCCTGTCTGCTGACCCCCTGCTATAGGGACAGCACCAGCCAAGGACCCCAATCCTCAGCTGGATGAGGACTCCAACTCCAGGGCCTTGGGCTTTACCTCTGTCTATAGCAGAGGCCACCAGTGGGGCCTATTTGCCACTGAGGACACCCACCTGTTGGATCACCCCCTAAAAGTTGAGGCCCTCTAGGCCTCTTTGGAGACTCAAGTCCCAGCTGCTTTCACCCTGCTGGGCCCTGCATCTCACCAACATGGGTCACTAACCACCATAGGCCACCTCCACCAGCTCCCACTGACAGGGCTGCCAAGCTCCCAGACCCCCTGTCCCTCTCCTGTGGAGCAACCAAGCAAAGAATTTTGTTTGGAATGCTCAGGTCCGAACTCCCCACCATCCTGCTCTGCACCTCCTACAGACACCCTGGTCCCCCCATATTGAATCCACGTTGGGGCCCCACTAACAGAAGATTGGGGACCTCTTGTAGTCCCAGACCAGTCACAGCTGCAGCACCTAGCAGCCCCACATTCCCCACCCCTCTCAATACTTCAGCCCCCATTTTTGCCAAACCCAAAGGCATCACACCCACAGGAGGTAGCCTGTGTCTCTCTTACCCCCACCCCAATTCAGACCTCAGCTGCCTCAACTTCTTCCACTTCTGTGAATCGAGCACCCCCAGATTTCTGGCTCAGCCATCAAGGAGGTAGTGGTCGCTATGGGGGCTCCCGGCCCCTCTCATCCACCAAGCTGGAGGCCCGAGGCCTCTGTGGGGACCCAGGAGGAGGCCAGGCAGGATCCCTTTGGACATGAACTATTCTGCTCTCCACACTGGAAAGACATTGCTTCTATCAAAACCTTTGTCTCCCCGCTGCCTGCCCACTTCTTCTTGCCTTCTCGCCCGGAAGCAGACTTGCCAGAAGTCATGCTTCCTTGCCCGCCTCCCCCATATGCGCAGTTTGTAGATATGGATTTGTTCTCCTATAAAGTATTAAGAGGCTGCTGTATTATCATGGAGATTACCATATTCTTTCTTGTTAAAACTCACATAGGAAGATTTTGTCTGAAGAAGAATTTTCAACTTTGGAACTACTCACGTTTTGGACCAGATCATTCTTGGTTGTAGGGGATTGTCCTGTACGTGCATTGCAGGATTTTTAGCAACATCCCTGGTCTCAATCCAGTAGGTACCAATAGTTCACCCATAAGTTCTGACAACTAAAAAATACCTCCAGACATTGCCAAATATCTCTGGGAGGAAAACTCAGTACAGCTGAG